>NW_027492236.1:0-714656 GCF_021521415.1 Bidens hawaiensis | reverse complement strand
TGGTTGTTGGCGATGGTTGAAACCCTGAGGCGAACGGCGAAGGCGATGAAGCAATGGTCATCTAGTCGATAGAAAGAAACTGGTCGGTTGCTGAGTCGATGACCGATGTTTTTATTTGTTTATTTATATATATTTTATTTAGGTATTATCTTACTAATATAATTAAAGTAAGATGATTCTCTCCACATGTCCTTATTCTAGCCTATCCACATAGGATTCCATATAATCACATTTTCATATCAATAATTTCCACATATTCACAATTATTTTTAATCCACTAAATTATAATCAACATTCCAATTTAATTCAATTAATTCTACAATTAAATCTATTTATTCAAATTAATGCAATTATCTCAATGATTAAGTCTATTTTATTCCAATTAATAACCACCTTGTCAAATGTATGTCTTTCTTTTTAAGTTTCTGTTTCATTTAAATCTATTTATTCAAATTAATGCGATTAACTCCATGATTAAGTCTATTTATTCCAATTAATAATCACTTTGTCAATGATTTAATTTACACTTGAGGAAAGAAGAAGAGCCGGTGAATGGTGATCAAACCGAATGTTCTTTAAGTTTTATTTATTTATTTATTAAGAAATGACATGAAAAATACTATAAAAATATAGATCTCTGAAAATTATTTATAAAAAACACTCTAAAAAGAAAAAAACGTTCTTTAGAATAATTAGGAACATTTAAAAAAAATTAAATAAAGCTGTTTACAAAGAGATTTTCAGAAATTTAATGTGATATAGTTTAAAGCTGGTATGTATTTGTAAACTTAGTTTTCAATTAATATTACAAAACCTTTTACTAATATGTGTTTTTTTTTTCAGGTCTAATGGTTCATTTATGTTATATTATTTATTATTAATTATTAATTGCAAATGTTTATTTATAAAGTATTTTCTTTTTATGTTATAGACATAGTTTAACATCTTTTGTAACATCTTAAAAAACTTATGTCAAATATTTGTGTTGATTGAATGCGTAGTTTATATTTTATATTGTTTGTTGATATATTTTTCCACCCGTGTGTAACATGGGTTATTATTCTAGTGTTTAAGAATGTTAATTGGGTTAGGCTTATTGATCCATTCTATGAGTATTTTAAGCTTTTTTATTAATCTATATATGAGGTAATAGGGTATTATTGGCCCATATATAATGTTTGTTAATAATTTTTATAGTTTTTTAGAAGCTTTTTATATTTTATAAAAAGAATATTCGTTACTAAAAAATATAACTAAACTTTATAATCAATGGGTTCGAATATGCTTTTTTAAATGATGCAGGGTTCGCTCGCCGGAAAAGAATGGGTTCGCTAGTTAATTCAACACTAGTTATATATAAAACCGAAAAAGAACGGGTTGGTGGTGAAAGTGTGGTTCCACCACTGTACATATATGCATTGCAATTATCTATTCTATTGCATATGTAGTCATAAGGCATTACATGCTTCTGAACTATTTTGGTATTACATTTATGCATTGTTATTATATTTTGTATTGCATATGTGCAGTTATCAACTATTAGATGCGTATGAACTATATTGTGTTACATGTATGCAATGCTATTTTTTGATGCATTTACTTTTGTTCTAAATAGGAAAATGGCATCTACACAGGTTGCAATGTGCTTGCTATGAGGCACATGGAGCATTTCAAGGATAACAATGAAGTTTTATTTTATTGCAGTTTCATCAATGTAGATACTTGAAAATTGAAAAGTTAAAAGATTCTTAGAATATTATATTTCGGGAGTATTTTGCTTTCGGATGTCAACATATGTGATCAACAGGTTTAAGAAGATGCAAGAAAAAACATTAATGGAAGATCCAACAACGGGACTAGTTCAAAGGGTGTTTTTTAGTAGTTTTATCTTGTTATTGTACGTGCATGATGTAATTTGTGTATCATTTGTTAGAACATGTGATTTTGAATATGAATGTTAATAGTATATTTATGTGGTGATTGAATGAGATTTGTAGCCTACTGTTATGCTTAAAACTCGTATTCATTTGTGTAAAATTGTACGTAATACATATGTAATACAAACATACATATAATGTTGAACGAATGACGTGTATAGAAGTGCTCGTACATAGTGTTTAAAATGCAAGTAAAACAACCAACAAATGTATGCAGTACAAACATAGAATACATATATGCAATACAAACATAATGACTAAAGCATTAACCCGATGAATCATTCTAGTACAGATACTGAAACAAAGAAAATGTAGTCCTCGCCAACAAATCAACCACGTCTACTTCTCGTTTAATTCGTCAGGTTAATATGCTTTCTCCAACGCTCAATTTTCTGTGTATGTTTCTCAAAAAGCATTATTCGTAAGGTTAATATGTATCATATTTTTATTGCAAAAAGGAAAGAAGCTTACAGGTATCCACATCCTAGTTGGCGGCTTACTGAAGATGGTCTCTGAGCATTATGAGGTGGCATCATCAGCGAACCACTATGGCCTGAAAACGAAAGAAACTAGGAAGTTAAATCAAGCCCATAGACCATACTTTGGAGGTTAAGAAGCAAGATGAAGAATAAAAAGCATTGCTTAAATCACCAAGAATAGGAGCACCAGCTAGAACTACATTCTGGCCTGGCCCGCAGGTTGAAAACAAACATTACTGGTTGGGGGGGGGGGTCTCTCCCAATAGGTGGTCGAAATAATCTGCCGTGGAAAAACTGATTAGTCAACAAACTAAAATCATTTCCAACAGATATGCAGCAGCTAAACAAATTTGTAGCGGCCCAGTCAGTACCTGATTCAACGAACCACTTTAAGCCATAAATTTAAACTGCAAACACAACTTAAATAGTGGAAATAAACCATAAGAAATGCAAGGTAACCGAATGAAAATCACATTTTAGTGTAATACATGCTAATCAATAGAATATCACATCGTATCTACACAAAATATGGTTCAAACAACCAAGGTGTGGATATTAAAATTGCAAAATTTCAGAAATTACCCTTGTTTGTTAACAATTTGCGGTTGCCACTTAAACCGTACTGGATTTCCCTATCTAGTAACACCTTTTAAGCAAACTCACAACTAATATGTTGACATGTAAAATTCAAACCAAGATGCATAATCCGATCTAATCATACACTGAGACTAAAACAAGTCATCGAATGGAATTTTTGAGATACCCTTCGTTTCATGAATAATAAAGAGAATGTGTGTAGACAAGCGTAATGTTAACGAACTAATTTCAAACTAGCAGGGGCAATTATTCCTTATTACAGAAGACAAACTAACAAAAAAATAATTCCAACTAACATGCGACAAACTAATGGCAAACTAATTCCACTATTCCAACAAAATAATTGTGAAACCTTCAAACATATGTAATTCTAAAACAAATGGTAACTAAAAGTATGTAAGAAAACTTTTAAATATTGACATCAATAGAAGACAAAGGCAACTACAGACAGCTCAGGTCAATATCATGGCTAGCAAGCAATGTTATTAACACATAGAAGATACAATAACTAAAAGTTAGGATTATTCATAAACATTTTTTGTATATGACATAATATGTAATAATAACAGCATTGCATACATGCAATACTTGATATTACATATATGCAATACTCAATACTCGGTATTGGACATATTTAATACTCAATATTACACATATATAACAATGTAATACTGTACATTATGATATTACTCTTATTACTACATATATGTAATACTAGCAGTATTACATATATGTAATACTGTTAGTATTACATATATGTAGTACTTTATATTACACAATTTTTACCCTTTTGTAATACTCATATATCTTCTAATAATGTATTGACACATGACTATCAACTAAAACCATCAAATCAATACATGAGTAAAACAAATTATGGTTTTTCATTGAGTAATAGCCCTTTTTTTTTATCAAAAATTGCCTAATTTGGGCCAATTTTGAATGAGAATCTCCAGAGTCATTATTACTTGTAGAACGTGCATATGGAGAAATATATAATCAATTTAATAGAAAAACGATCAAAATATAGTAAAAAAAACACATGATTAAGGAAGATAAAAGTTTGAATTCCAAAATACCTTAAGATATCGTGTTTAATTGCTGAAATCAACGGTTAAGAGATGATTAAAAACTGCATATGCATAACTAACTACACACGAACAGTTGATTGATATTCAATATATTGATGATTTAAGTTCTTAATAGTCAATGATTGCTTTATTAGACACGTATGGGAGATATGTATTATGAGTCATCATATATAGGACTCTTTTATTCTGGAGTTGTTTTCACATTTTACAATCCTCTCACCCGGGATCTCTTGAATCCTCATTGCATCAGGTATGCATTCACTTCTTTGTTGATATGATTAGGGATTTAGTTAATTAATATTTATGATTTCAAGTCTGTTTCTCTCTTAATCTGTGATTGTATGTTGGAGTTCTTACTGGATTCTCTTAATTTAGGATGTTATTCGTTTTGATTTTGTTGTGGGAATCAGTTAAAACATTTTGTTATATTCATTTATTTTGAGCAAATGACTGTGTATTTGTGGTCATATTTTTTTATCCCTATTTTTTGTAATGCTTGTGTGTTTGGAAGTGATTTAAGTAAACTGTTTCAGTTTGCTTTGTATCGTGCTAATTAGTTTGTAGGGTTGGCTTGTAATCTCGTTTCTATAAGAAACTTGGGTGTACAATGTGAACGAAATCTATGTCAGCTTTATTTTTTCATGTTTGTGTCATTTTTGTGATTCCATTTAATTGAAAGGGTATTATAGTGGCCAAATATACATTTGTGACAATGAAATCGTCAATGAAATTGCTAGGTTTTGAATTTAATTGAATCTACTAAAACGCACAGATCAATGTACTCGTAACGAACCTGTATCGTAGCGGTTCGTTACCGATACCTGGTGTTTTATGCTCATGCCTATTATATTCGCTTTGTTTGCCGTATTTGTAGCTTATGCTTTTAGTTCATGTCAATAAGTTATGTGAATTATAATTGGTACCTATTGAATTACCTTAACTTTCATTGTATTGTAGGTGGTTTACGCTGCCTGTTGCATTTGGGAGTATTGCCTTTGGAACCTTTCTTCTGTCGGGTGTCGTGTTGCGTTTGCTTTACAGGTTAGGAAGCTTTTTTTTCGTCATTATTTTACAACTTTGTTTGCTTGATTTAGCTATTAAGTTATGAGACACATCATTCTTTTACAACTTATCCTGTTTACTTCTTCAAATATACATTCTGAACGTTTCTTGTCTTAGGATTATAATAAACTAGTTATTTACCCGGCGCATTGCGCCGGGCCAATTTTGTGTTTTGCAAGAGTTATAACCATGACCAGGGAAATGATGTTCAGGGAAATGCCCGTGCAGGCTTCGTTAGATGACATGGTTAGCAAAAGGTTGGTATTTGGAAAATGCAGCGGTCCTGCTGCCGGGTTAGTCGTAGTAGCTCGATTGTGCTCCCTATAGTAACTCACGCACTCTATGTATCCTGCATGGCTGCAATATGCATGATTGTAAGGATAGAGGTGTCGTTGCATGTATGATGTATGCGCTTTGCTACCTTGATTTACACGAAAGACATTAGCTTGGGGGCGACAATCATTTTTTGGCCTCCTTTTGAGGAGACGATTTGTGTCTACAAGTTGAATTGAAGTAGTTATATATGTTAGTTTGGTTCGCAGATTCATCAAACACTTATAATTAGTGCTACAATGATTAATAGTCATTCATTTTATGAAAGCTTTGTTAAAAGTAAAAAATATTAATATAAAAAAAAGGAATATCTCATAGAATAGTAACCAACTTTAAAAGTGTTCCGATTAGGTCACTCATGCATATTTTTCCTAAATCGAGTCACAACATCTTCAAAACGAGTATCACCGATTTTTTTATGAAGCAGGAATGATTAATATAAAAAAAAAAGGAATATCTCATAGAATAGTAACCAACTTTTAAAAGTGTTACAATTAGGTCACTCATACATATTTTTCCTAAATCGAGTCACTACATCTTCAAAACGAGTATCACCGATTTTTTTGTACATCAAGAAAGAAATGGAATATAAATGTGGGAATTTGCAATATATGTAGTTAAATTTAAAATATTTAAAAAGCGTTAATTATATTAAAATTAAAATAAAAAATAACATTCACGTCGCCACTTAGCGTCAACTTCAAACAAAATGATAAAAAGATTTACAAAAATAAAAAGGCTAAAAAACATGCTAAAACCTTTAATTAAAAAAACATGAAAGTTGAGTGACTTAATTGGAACACTTTTTGAGTGACTTAATTAGAACACTTTTGAAACTTGATTACTATTTTATGAAGTTGTCCCACTATAAAAAAGATACCATATGAAAATGTTGTTGGCAGCTTAATGTGTGTTATGGTCTGTACCAGACCAGATATAGGCTATGTAGTAAGCTTGGTGAGTACATACATGGCCAATCCATAAAGAAATCATTGGGATGCAGTAAAATAGATTTTTAGATACTTAAAAGGTACTAAAAATCTTGGTATAGTGTTTAAACAAACATCTAAAGACATTAGCAATTTGGTAATTGGCTTTGTAGATTAAGATTTTGCTAAAAGCTTGGATAGAAGAAGATCTATGTCTGGTATGCATTTCAAGTACTTGGCAATATTATTAGTTGGAAAGCTCAGTTGCAGAAGGTGGTTGCACTATCAACAACTGAATCAGAATATATTGTTTTAACATAAGGTGTTAAGAAAGCACTGTGGCTGAAGGGATTTACATATGATTTGGGAGTTAAATTGGATGATACAGTTGTATTTTGTGATAACCAGGGGTGTTCAATTGTACAGAAATAGTATGTTCCATGAAAGGCCAAAACACATAAATGTCAAGATGCATTTTATAAGGGAGGTGGTCAATGATAAGCAAGTTAAGGTGTTTCAGGTTAAAATAGAAGAGAATCATGTAGATATGTTTACTAAAATACTTCGAGGACCTAAGTTGGATTATTATGTTAATACTTTGGGACTTGGTTGAAATCAATTATGACTTTAGGCGGAGACTTGCTATGGTAAAATCAAAATTGCAACACGTCAACTCAGTCAATAAAGTTGGAGGGTCAGAAGTGTCAAGTCATCAAAGATATTATAAGCTGATAATTTGACAAATCATACTTTGGGTTTAAAGTGACATGAAGACAAAAGTATATGGACTACTTGTGCCTAATCTCTCTCCTAGTTTGTTAATAACATTTACTTGGTGATTTGGGGGTTAGGGTTCATATAAATCCTAATTAGATCGGTTTTTAAATTATTTCTCAATTATGTTATTCCTTTGATTTCTCTTTTGTTCTTCAAATCGCCGTTGATAATAACGCTTTCGACTACATCAATTTCATCGCTTCTTTGGTATTTCTGTAACAAGAATATCGAGTCTGTATTTCGCCTGAAAATATATGTCAAAATGTTGTTGGAAAACGTGTGTTTGTGTATTCTTGAAAGCATACAAAATTTCTCAAAATCTAGTTCTTTCAACTTAGGAAACATCTTAGTTAAGTAGTTTAAACAATGAAAAATTGCTTACCATTAAACTCAATGTTTAAACTGTATTAAACGTCTCTGGTACAAGCACCACTCTTCGTGCTTCACACCCTTTAGCCTCTCACTTGTTTTTATTTTTTATTTTTCACATCACTTATGGCTAAAAAAAACATCATTAGATGACTCCAACTACCACTTCATGTTTCTACCCACATTTTGTATATGACAAGTTTATTTGTTTCTTGTTTTATTTTAGTAGTTTTGGAAATTTCAAACACTTAAGCATCAATGTATTTTTTATCTTCCATCCGTTTTAGACACGGATTGTTCGTTGTGAAGCACTCAATTAATTGAAAATAAACTAGTAAATAACAACTGTATTAATAATAATAATTCCAATTAGTTATTATGATACAAAATTAATAAAAATCCATATCTTAAATTGCTAGAAACTTTCATACACAATTACCAATATTTTTTTCAAACAATTTCGTCACACGAAATACTGATTTTGACTGCAAAGATTTTCCTAGTTTTCAGATTTCATTTGCTTTATTTTTAATAGTAAAACGTGTGATGCACTCTTGCACATATTTTTGGTAACTTTAGTTTCTTGTTAATTTTGATCCTCTACGTTCACTATTTTGGTTTATGAATGAATTCATCCCGCACTCACTTTCAGACACTCGGTTCCATCACCTAAACGAGTCAATATGAAATCTTACAGCATCAACATGTATAAGTGTCATCTACTGTCAAAACTTATTGACTGATTTTATACGACTCGTATAAAGCCCAGTCAACAACATTTAATTTTTGATCCTCGACGTTTGTTATTTTGGTTTATGAATGACTTCATCCCCACACTCACTTTCAGACACACTATCCCACCTATACAAGTCGTATGGTGTCTTACAGCCTATATAAGTGTCATCTATTGTCAGAACTCGTTGATCGATTTTATACGACTCGCATAAAGCCCGGTCAAGAACATGTCTGCAAAAGTGGGGTGTTTGAATACATTTTACCAAGCTCTTTTTTTTATTCATTATTATTATTTTTAAAATTCCCGGTGATCATTTAGTGATTTATATACATGCACAATTGCAGGCATTATGCCTGCAACAAAGACTCACCAGCTTTCTCGTGACAGAGCTCACAGGCCAATAAATCTACACCCTTCACCGCCTTTCACGTACTTCCCACAAATCTTTCATTAATCACCCAACTGGGTACTCAAAGTTTCAATCTTTATCATCTGGGTTCATTTTATTCTCACTTCTTAACAACTGTGTGCATTAATCTCACTATTTCTAAGGTCCCCAGTTCAAGATTCTTAAAAAAAAAAAAAAGAAGAAGGCTTTCTTGGAAGCTTCAATTTGAGCCCATTGAATATCAAAATCTATAAAATCCCAAGAGATAGCTTTGATTTTGAGTAACAGTTAATATCTTTATGTGATCTATACTTTACTTGGTTACTTAGATTATCAGCTGTACTAAGTCAATTTTAATATTCAGGGGTTTTTGTCACTTTGTGTAATTAGGGTTTCATCATTTTTTTGGTATTAATTGGCATAATATTTTGTGGGTTTGGTGAAATTTTGTGTTTTGAACATGGATCACTGTTGTTCAATGATAAAAAATGGTACCCATTTGCCAAAATTAAGAAATGGTGATGGAGGGCTTTTGAGAGGGGATAAGATTAGGGTTCAAAAAAGGTTGAGTTTTGAGAGGCAGATTAGTAAGATTGCAAAACCTGGGGTTGCTTTCTCAGTCATCACATCAGATAATGGCAAAGAAACCTTGGTTGAGGTAAGATTTTATCATTATCATTTCTTTATTAATTTTTTTAAAGTTTATATTTTTATTAGGATTTTATCATTTCTTTATTGATTTCTTGAAAGCTTATATTTTTTTTAGGAGGGAAAGATGGTTAATAATGCTTTGTTTATATGAATCAATTTCATTTTGAATATACTGTGACTGATCACAATTTTCAAGATTTTTGTAATTTGATATCCGTGTTAAAAAATATATATAATAAGTTTTAAGATTTGTTGATTTTTATTTGACATTTGAGTTTGATTCATGTGTGTGTTCTTAAAATTGTAGACACTCACAGCACCACAATTTGAAAGAAGAAGAGTTGATCCAAAAAATGTGGCGGCAATAATACTCGGTGGCGGTGCGGGAACTCAACTTTTCCCTCTTACAAGCAAAACCGCTACTCCGGCTGTAAGCATATGTCATTTCAAGATTCTTTTTATTGTTTTCTTGATTCACATGCTTAAAGAAATACTCTTGTTTATATTGATTTTCAAGATTCATGCTATGATTTTCTTGATTTACATGCTTGAAGAAATTCTGTTGTTTATATCGATTTCAAGATTCCTGTTATTATTTTCTTGATTCATATACTTGAAGAAATAACGTTGTTTATATCGATTTTGAGATTCCTGTGATTACCTTTCTGATTCATGTACTTGAAAAAAATCCTGTTCTTTAAATCGGTTTAAAAATTATTGTGATTACGTTCTTGATACACATATCCGAAGAAATCATGATCTTTATATCTATTTCAAGAGTCATGCAATGATTTTTTTGAATTATGAACCACCCTGTGTAGCCGTGCGCAGTAGCAGATCATGAATTTTCGACAAAGTTTATCTCTTTTTAAATACGCTACAAATACTTTTAGGATATGTTTTGAGGGTTAAGGAAAGCTTGTGATTAACCTACAATTTTTTAGCTTTTTATGTTTTTTCTTGTTTTTGATTTTGATTGTACAGGTACCCGTCGGAGGATGCTATAGACTTATAGACATCCCAATGAGCAATTGTATAAACAGCACCATAAACAAGATATTTGTTTTAACTCAGTTCAATTCTGCTTCACTTAATCGTCACATTTCCCGTACTTATTTTGGCAACGGTGTGAATTTCGGGGATGGTTTTGTGGAGGTATGTTATAAATTTTATAAATATCAAGTTGCAGCATGTGATTGTAGGCCCCGTGTACTTGATACCAGTAGCTTCAGAGCATAGGACATAAATTATTACTTTCTGGGATATTCTTAAAAAAATATGTGATTTTTATAGGTGTTGGCTGCCACTCAAACATCTGGCGAAATGGGTATGAATTGGTTCCAAGGAACCGCAGATGCCGTGAGGCAATTTACATGGGTTTTTGAGGTCCGTTTGTGCATTTATTTCATTTATAGAAAACTTCAATTTTATGTATTAGTTAATAATTAATGCCTTATTCAATGTTTCTTTGTGTTGATTTTTTCCGGTCAATGTAGGATGCCAAGAACAAGGATATTGAGGATATACTAATCTTGTCGGGTGATCATCTTTACCGTATGGACTATCTGAACCTTTTGCAGGTATGTATGTTGTTCTTGTTTTGCATCTTGAAGTGAAAGACACAAACTTTTTAGCTAATTTCACTATTTTTTTTAATGGACAAACAGAATCACATTGACAGAGACGCCGACATCACCGTTTCTTGTGTGCCCGTTGGTGAAAGGTCTATTAATCTGGATCTTTATACGCTTTATATGTTTTTTATTCTGATTTATTTATCAACTCTGGAATGGGTTGTTGTATTTTTCAGTCGGGCACCTGATTTTGGACTGTTAAAGTTTGATAACAAGGGTAAAGTCATCCAATTTGCTGAAAAACCGACAGGGGGTGATTTGCAAGCAATGGTGAGTATACATGTCGTAAGCAAAACACACTCGTATTCTAAAGTTATTTTCTTGATATTTATTTCTCTTTTGCAGCGGGTTGATACAACTATACTTGGATTATCACAAAAAGATGCTGAGGAATCACCGTATATTGCATCAATGGGCGTTTATGTGTTCAAAAGGGATGTTTTGTTAAAGCTTTTAAGATGGAGGTACCCGACATCTAATGACTTCGGGTCTGAAATACTTCCTGCTGCTGTGACAGAACATAATGTGCAAGTAAGGAAATAATAAAGATAATCCATTTTTGTTGTTTTTGTGATTTTTGCTTATTAAATTTTGATGATCGTGACAGGCGTATTTGTTCAGAGATTATTGGGAGGACATTGGGACGATCAAGTCTTTTTATGATGCGAATTTGGCTCTTACAGATGAGGTGATTCACATGTTAAATGTCGTGTTCTTTTGATGAAATAATTTGATATTTTGATTGTCACTTGATATCGTTATGTTACTTTGAAGGTACCTAAATTCCAGTTTTATGACCCGAAGACCCCGTTTTTCACTTTTCCAAGATTCTTGCCACCGTCCAAAATTGAAAAATGCAAGGTAAAAGTCAAACCAGAAAGTTAAAACCTTCTAAAAGTCAAACCTTACAGTGATTTAACCGGTCCATACGTTCCATGTTGACCCGCTCGGTCCAACCCTCCAGCATGACTTTCAAAACATGACATTACATTAATCATCTGATTGTCTCAAAGAGTTGACCTTTTTCTGGTCAATTTGCAGATAAAGAATGCAATCATTTCACACGGTTGTTTTTTGAGAGAATGCAGCATCGAACACTCAATAGTAGGCGAACGCTCACGAATAGACTCAGGGGTCGAGCTCAAGGTAACAATGAGCTTATTTATATCTGCATTATTCGTATAATCATCTATCGCGATCCGATATCTAAACAGAACTCAACATTTCTTGACTAAAACTTGTAATAGGATACATTAATGATGGGGGCAGATTATTATCAGACAGAATCCGAGATAGCTTCTTTGCTGGCTAGTGGAAAGGTCCCGATTGGGATCGGAAGTAACACAAAAATCAGGTAAAAAATATGCCAAATTTGAAAGCTTTAAGCACCTTAAAACCATTTTGGTCTTTAATGTTGTCATTTTTGTTGCAGAAATTGCATTATTGACAAGAATGCAAAGATTGGAAGTGATGTCATGATCATGAATAAAGATGTAAGCCAAGTTTCATGTAAACTACGGTTTTCGTCCTCGTCGTTTGTTCAATTTTGCTATTGCAGTCCAAAAGTTTAAAATTTCGCTATTTTCGTCCATAGAGTTTCATTTTTGTTGCAATTTTCCACCATCTCGTTAACATTTTTGGACTAAAACAGATTTTAAAAAACTACATGGGCGAAAATTGCAACATAACTGAAACTCTAGGGACAGTAATAGCACATTATAAAGTTTTGTCCTGAAATATCAAATTTGAACAAACCACATGGACGAAAACCATACTTTACTCTTTAGTTATACCTTCATTTTCATATTATTATGTATTTAGTTATAGTCAAAACCGGAATAATTGTGGGTTGGAATGTTGATAGGGTGTTGAAGAATGTGATAGAGCAGAGGAAGGATTCTACATAAGAGATGGGATTACAATCATATTGGAGAAAGCTACAATCAAAGATGGTGGTGTTATATAAAATATGGTGGATGAATGGATGGATGGAGGGTAAAGTGCAAGTGATGATGCAGAGAGTGCAAGCTTATCCTTCATGTGGCCAAGATCAAGTGGGGTGCTAGCCTCCATGGGGCATGTTGGTTGAACCCTAGTGTTGGTGGTTGTAACCATACGTAGGGCCACAACACATCAATCCTTTTTGTTGTACTATGTATCATATGTATGGAAATAATCAAATGCTTTCTTTTTAAACTTGTACCGGTAAACATATGGAACGCGTCAATACTCTACTGATAGTTGAAATATAAAAGTTGTAACTTGCATTGGGAGGCTATCTTTAAAAAATTAAAGATAGAAAAAAAAGTATAAATCAGATTCAAAAACATATTCTTTTAAGCTTCTTGCTAGAACATTTTTCATTCAAAAGTGGGTGGCGGCGCAGCCTTTTGCTGCTTATCTGTCTCTCTTGTAGTTGAATCCTTTTATAAAGAAATAAAAGAATGAAATATGTAATCTTTTTCAGTAAAATTTCTATATATTAAAAAAGTTGATTTATTATATAAATTTATAAGATATTTGATATTTATGTATTATTGGATGTTGAAGTTGTTGGATCCAATGGAGTATAGAAGAGAGTGCAGATGTGATTAGATTCCAAAATTGGATGAATATGTTTCAATATATATGGACAAACCGAAATTTCCAAGGTGCACGGTTTCCTAACCAATGAGCTTTGTCTTTTTCCATCTTGGGGTTTTCTTCTAAAAAAAATAATTTTCTCTTGCGGGCGGTTTACCCGGCTATTGGGGTCTCCGCCTATGAGAGGTTTGTGAGTCACACCTAAAGCATCAAATACACCACATGTAGATTGGGATAAAAACGTTTTTTCAATAGTCATTGATCATTATTACAATAACGCTTCTCTATATGCATCAATTAACTTTCGTAACAATATCCTTTACTTAAACCAAGTACTCTCCACAAGAATTGGAGTCTGGGTAGCGTAGTTAAAACAATTCTTGATCACAAGTCTGAAAACTTGGATAGAGAATTCGTAGCTCATCTTGGAATTCCACATGGCATATTCAATAGTCTTGCCTTACTAATAATGTACCAAGACCTTCAGAGTTGTCTGATTGTCCTGTTTAACTAACTTACGATCCAATAAAGTGGTTGGTAGAAGGAAGTGAAACCTTGATAAGTAGGAATATGTATAATTTCACATGTGGACCTTTAGCTTGATTTTGCAATAAAACATGGAAATTTCGATGCGATTATGCTTCATCTCGTGGATCCAATCGATAGGCCACTTGTCCCGTGGTCCAATCTTTTTACTCTGCTATGGACCAAAGAACTTTGGTGATAATAATGGACCAAAGTATAAAAAAGGACCAGACTTTGGATGTATTTGTTGTATTTTATTTCGGTATACAAGCCGTCACATGCTCCTCTATAAAAAGATCAAAAACTTTTGTGATAACTTCGAATATTAAGTAGCTTTATGGTGTTATTGCGTATAAGGATGCAATTTAAGGTAAACCCGTGGTCCAACTAAGAACGATCTCTATGTGAGATGCTTGTCAACTTCTTGTCCATCCTTGGACAATGTTTGTTTAAGCAGCCTAGTCAATGGCATCTTCCTTATCTTGCATAAGTGTGTCAAGTGATGGCCCAGAAGCAACACAAGCGTATCAAGTAATGGCCCGGAAGCCTATTTAAGAATTCGATTTGGGTCCAAATTTTATTCAAAAACCAAGAACCTTATTCAAACGTGTTTATTCACATTCTATTTGGTTGGAATTTTGATTTTTTTTAGTTGGTATTTATATATTGAGCACCTCTACACTTAATTGTATATGTTTCTTGTCGATTAAATATAAAACTGATTTGTCATGTTATTATTTATTTAAATAAACATGATTAAAAGTCTAATATATATCTAAATCAGTATCAAATAAAGTTGTCGATAAATATGAACTAATCATTCTGCATCAAGAAAATGAACCGTGTTTTTATCAAAGAGGGAAAAAATATATATCTAATACATTTTAAAGCTTTTACCTGATAAACAAAACACCTTAATCGAAATTTTGATTTCAGCAGTTAAGTTAGAAAACTAGAGGGAAAAAATATGTATAATGTTAGGCTATATAACTCACATTTATCACCGTTTTAAAAAAGTATACATTTAGTTCAGGTTAAAATGATTGTTTTAGAGAAAGTATTAAGATGAGTCCCCTGTGGTGGTGGTCGCAGCAAGGAATAGTAGGTGGTCATGGTACTGACGATGTTGTTTTGTCAACAAGTTGTAAGTGATGCCAGCTGTGATGACGGCAGGTGCAGCGGCGGTGACGACCAGGGTCCAAGTGTTGTAAGTTGCGCCACTCAGTCAGCCGCCAAAATTATAAATTTACAAAACTACCATTATCCGTCTACTGATGCCTTCGTAAACAACAATAATGTAAAACCTGAATCAAGAACTACATAAACTTCATCATGTGTTCTTTATAACAAGTAAACAGAACCAAAAAAACACCCACACACTACTTAAAGCCAAATCAAGTTATCAAACTAACTAATTCTTGATTCCTGGCAAAGCACACTCCTAGATATTAACTAACTAATCTAAAGCCTTGTATTCCAAACAACAAAAGAATCCTTTTTCTGCAACTTAAACTGTCTAAACCCAGTCATGGCCTTACCCATTAGTGCCATTGCAGCAATGCTTGGAAACTGCTTCTTCTCAAGTTCATCCATTTCTGACTTCGAGTTGTCCACCTGGCAAGTTCCCACACTCTCGGTACTCTTCTGGTTTTGCTTATGACTCCACCTTTGAATCCAAGAATGTGAAAGCGTTATTTCCTTTTCCTTACACTCACGTTTTGTCTCTACAGAAGACGATTCACCTCTCTCAAATTCTGAAACTTTATGGCCCGTCAATAATTCTGGCAGTTTACCATCCAACACAGGTTCAGGTTTATCTTCCATGACTCTCACTGTGGTGAAGAATCTGCTTAGTCTTCCATGTGATGCTGTTTCAGTCAATTTGAGGCGTTTGATCCATCTGCTTCCTGGGTCTGAATCCGGGTTAGGATTTGAACACTCGTTAGAGGTTGAGTTTGAGTTAGTTGTTTGGTCACGGTTGAAGTGTAGTGTGTTCATGTCTAAACTTTGAGTTCTTGAAGTGCCTGGCTCAGCTTTCTCGGATGAGCTTGATGCAGCCGGTTGAGCAGAAACCTCTAAGTTTATATCGGGTAGTTCTATCTTACGCTTTCTGCGTTTATCTTTCTCTGTACTTGATTCCACCATAATGTCCTGTAATGTAAGGAAGAGGTAAGGTAACGAGTACATATGGCAATTTGGATCCATAAATTTATGGATAGGCCACTTTGGGTTGTGTTTTATCACAAACGGTAGGCCCGTAAAGGAACCGAGCGTTCAGTAACCCATTCTTGAACCGTTCGGCTGGAAGTTCGTTTATTTAATAACGAACAGACATGAACAAATTTTTTGTTCATTTTATTAAACAGGCGTACATGAACACATGCCTCGTTCGTTCATTTATGTTCGTGGATGTGCGTTTATGTTCGCTCATCTAAGTTCATTTATGTTCGTTACTTTACGTTTGTTTATGTTTGTTCGTTTATGTTTGCTAATATATTCATTTAATTCTTTAGGCTTGTTACACTTTAGTTGAGTTTAAATTCTTTCATCTGTTTTAGCTATGTTCGTTTACGTTCGCCAACCGTTCATTTATGTTCTTAGTGAACGAACAAAAACAACAAAGCCTCGTTCGTTTAAATGTTCATGTTCGATCATTTAATCGGTTAAAAATAAACATACGAACATGTTCCTTTCACATTCGTTTGGTTCATTTACAAGCCTATAAGTAACACATTAATACAAGTAAAGGTAAAGAGGATTGAAGGCATGGTAAGGATTACCTTACTTAGCGGAGACAAATGTACACCTGTAACCAAAAAAAAATATAGAACATGCAAGTTAATTACAGGAAATATATAAAAACATGCATCAAATCAACAAAAAATAATTACCAGAAAGATGATTCTCCTTATAAGATTCCATGTCCATGGTGTCGGTATCAGCTGATGATTCATTTTTCTGAACATCTCCAGAATCATGATCAGAGGAATCCAACAGTTGAAGCTTTACTCCTTGTTGACTTTGACCAAAATGTGGTTGACTGTAGTTAAGCTCCTTGAAAACCTCTCCTTTAAGTTGGGTGGAAGCCCTAGATTCTCTAAAAAACTGGCTTTCTTGATACACTTTAACATCAGTCTGTTTTGTGATCAGTAAACTGTGAGTTGTTCTGGAAAAACTGTGAAGGCCACCTGGCATCCTAGTCATCTCCACATCATGAACAAAATGAGGAACATTTTGAAGTGAATATTGACCATGTTGTGGGGAGCCCGTTTGGCGTGAAAAGAATCCCATTCCAATATGTTTTTGCATTCGCTTGTATTGTTCTTCAATAAGTGTTGGTGAATGGTGGCTGCTAGTAGAAGGGTCGGTTTTCAACACAGGTAAGGTGGTCTGTGTTGGAAATGAGGGCATTTTTGTCTTTTCACTTTTTGGTTTGGGTTCAAAAGCAGCTTCATGGGTTGTTAGTGTGTCAAGCTTGTAGCTGCTTTCACCAAAAAACATGTGGTACTTAACCTGCTCGGTAGGTTGAAGATGGTGTTCTCTAGGAGTTTCTAGATTAAAATCACGGGTCAGCTTTTCATTTGCAACTTGAGGTAAGAATGGTTGCACTCCTTCCTTCAACTTCCCAGTTTCTTGACCATGTTTGAAAAACGGGAACGATTGACTACTTGGTTTTATCAAACTCATTGTCAAATCTACATCTTTGCTCTCTTTGGACAATCCAAAATTATCAGATGATCTTTCAACTCCTCTCATGTGGTTCTTGAAATCATCAACATTTAAATTATTTCTTTCACTTCTACTAATCTGAGTTAAGTGATCTTGCTTACGTGTTTCAGATTTTGTTCCTGTCCAATGTGTCAACCATGCAGACTGCACAGTTTTCCCGCTGTTAACAAGCTGTGATTTTGCTCCACTTTCAGGCATGACGACAATTGTAAGTTGTAAGTAACCGCTTGCTACCAGTCTATCACTAATGCCAACTTTGAGTATGAACTTCTCAGGAAAGTTTGAAATCTGCCTATAATAAAATTATTCAAAAGAACAAAGTTAAAATCAAGAACCTAAAATCATATGCTGCAGACTTGTAAACATGGCTACAGTTCAGCTTCAATTTTGCATTAGCAAGCTATCTTCTTAACCTTTATATAAGAATCCTCACTGTCTTAGTTCAAAATTATGTGATTCATCAGATATTCAGATTCATGCAAATGCTACGCTAAATTATGCGAAATCCATAACCTAAATTTCCACTCTCTTAAAACCAACAATTTAGTGTTACACGAAGCTTAATCACCTCACTTTTCTCCAAAATCTATCAACAAACCTATCCAATCTTGAGAAATAAACACACAACGAACATCCAAGAGCAACATCACGGACTAAAACACAATATGCCGAGTTTCTCTCTTGAATCTAGCGAACAATACGCTGAACATCACGAACTAAAAAACGATATACTGAACATCATGAACTAAAACAAAATACATTGAGCATCATGAACTAAAAACGACATACTGAACATCATGCACTAAAACACAAATACGTTGAGCATCATGTACCAAAACCCGATATGCTAAACTAAAAAACGATATCATGAACTAAAACACAAATACGTTGAGCATCATGTACTAAGACACAATATTTCTAAATTACAAAAAATCATCAAGTAGCTGCTGCATAATTATGCGAAATCCATACCGATACGGTTACAATTTCAACTCCAGACCTCAAATTCCACCTTCAAACCCTAGCTCACTTAGATCCAGCAATTTCAAGTTACACGAAAACCTAATAATAATAATAATAAAACTATCCGATCCGTAACAATAAACGCACAAAATCGAAAGGATAGGTAAGAATATAACACTAGGATTGCACATAGAGTTATTAAATTAGGTTTGGAGGTATGGCTAGAAATGAAAGAAAGAAAGAAGCAGAATAAAACATACCTGTGATATTGACAGTTATGGAGAGAAATGAGCAGGCAGTAGTAGTAGTGAATTATGAGGAGGAGAATTGGGTGGGTGATCTATAAATAAAAAGGAAGGAATGAGAGCCACAAGGTAGATATTATTATTCGTACGAACAATTAGAGGAGAGATGTGTGATGTTAATGGCACTCACAGAGACACATACATGTGCGAGTGTATGTATGTATTTGACGGAGAAGAAGACGGTAAATGGGAGACCGAGAGCCGAGCTGGTCCAATTGCAGCCGACTTCCTCTGAGCCACACTTTTGTTGTCTTCCCTTTTGGATCAAATAATTTACACTTGCTGATTATAAAATTCTTAATAGAAGAAGAAACTTAACATGTAACATGTATCAGGATATACGCGTATCATTTGTGTCTAATACGTGTGTATTTTATGTATAATATGAATTACGGTCCTAAGCGTGCGAATCAAAGAAACACTACAAAATTGACGGTGGCAAAATTGTAAATAAGCAATTGATCATTTGAAGCTTTAACGAATTAGACTGTTTGCATATCAAACTATTTGTAATCGAATAACGCCTGATTGATCAATTTGACTAATTGAAACTTGTGAATTTGACTGATCCTGAAGGCAAATTAGACAAACTGATCAACTAAATCTTGCAAGTGTAATTGATTGATGAATTGAAACTTGTAAATCAAGATTTCTATTAATAATAGAAAACTGAAATAACAGAGCGTGCGTTTGCAAAGGTTTTCAAATGATGCAAACAATTTTGTTTCAATAATTACTCTACTTAAGCACGTTAATTACTCTACTTACAAAACAACATGTTCTTAATCATGCGGCGAGATAATTGAAACTATAACTAAAGTAATTGTGTTTCAAAATTATTGAACATAGTTTCTCTATGGTTCTTTTGTAAGTAGTGTAATTATCTTGTATAACTAGAATAATTATTGAAACACATGCTATCATATGATATAGTCATTTCAATAATTACTCTATTTACGCGACAAATTACACTACATATAAAACAGAAGTGTAATTACTTTTGCAAGTAGAGTAATTACTTTCGAGTGTGTAATCGACTGCTTTTTAGCATATAACTAGAGTAATTATTCTTATATATAGCGTAATTATTTAATAATTAGAGTAATTATCACCAAATTTATAGTTACTCTACTTGCAATGTAATTACTCTATTTAATAGAAAACAAAAAAGTTGAATAAAACATTATTGAACGATGATACGATTTATTACTCAATAATCGTTATATAATTACTCTACTTTATATATAATTACTGTATTTTATAGGCAGCGTAATTATTTTGTTTAACAACCGTATTTATTGCTAGAGAACTTGATTTTATAAATAGAGTAATTGTTCTTAACTAGAGTAATTATTTTGTTTAACATGAATAACTCCAAGATTACCCCCTAGCTTCCAAATGTTGAAACTATAATCTGTGTAGCTTAAATTTATTTATCCAGCTTTACAAATGAATAGACTTCTACAATATGATAATGATATAACCAGCAATGCCAATCAAATGTGGCTTCAACCTACTGCAGGTTGTTTTTGGGTTTAATTGGGTCCTTTTGTAAATTTACCTTAAATTGTCATTCATAGCCAGTGATTTAGCGTATAAATAGTGAAATTGGTCAAGGAGCGTAGAGGGTTTTTGGAAGAGTCTTTTGTGTTTTTGATGAATTTTGGGTTTTTGAAGCGATGGATCTAGGTTTGTGTGAGAAAAGGAGATTTCAAGTTATTTACAAAATTGCCACTGCCAAATTCTTCTATTTTACGTTTAGTACAAAATTTTAATTTTTATGATAACCTTCCTCTATAATATAATACCCTATAAAGGGGCAAATACATATAATAGTAACCAGGTTTCAAAAGTGTTTCAATTAGGTCATTCAACTTTAAAAATTGTTCCAATTAAGTCACTCGACTTTTATATTTTATTAAATTAAGGGTTTAACATGTTTTTTTAATCTTTTTCTTTTTTGTTTCATGTTGGAAATCTTTTTATCTTTTTTTATGTTGGCGTTGAGTGACAATGTGGATTTTATTTTTTATTTTTAAAATTTAATATAATTAACGTTTTTTAAAATTATTTAAATTTAATTACTTATATTACAAATTCCGACTCCCATATCTTATCATCCATTTCTTTCTTGACGCACAAAAAAGCGGTGATACTCGATTTGAAGATTTAGTGACCCGATTTGAGAAAAAATTGCATGAGTAACCTAATTTGAACACTTTTGAAACTTGGTTACTATTTTACAAGATATTCCCTATAAATAATGTATAATTTGTAAACTTGATCTAATTGTATGTAATATATTTGGGTTGATTAATGTATAGGATGGAATTGGCATGTGAATGATACGGACCACGAAGCTACCATAACGTCATGGTACATGAATCACGTAAAAATGTATATAATTCACCATATATAAATAATTACGCAACCACTTTATGTGCAGCGTCTTCTATGGCTATCTACTGTGATTCTCCCGGAGTGAGGACACGGTCGGAATAACCCAAGAGAAAGACAAAACAAGGTTTCTCGTACGAAACAGTGAATGAGATCATGATAGCACATCAAAAGAAAGTGGTTGAATATCTTGGTAAATCAGAGATCGATCTCTTCGAACCAACTCGTTAAACACTCAATTGATGCTGTGGAACGGAGAAAGGTCACAAAAGAAACAAGGTAGACTGTTTGTGTATCAAAAGAAAGTCCTTCGGTGGTCTTTTTATACGCCATGTTCTTGTTGTTCCAGAATGAGAATTGAGGGCAAGGAAGAAGTCCTTGTTTATTGATCCCTTGGGTCAGCTCGATTATGTAACTCATATAAATATTTATGCAATGTTTATGATAATTATGCAACATGTGTTTATAATTACACAAAAACATAATTACACACGTTAGACACTCAACACCATATATTTACTCTTCTTTGTTAGCAAGTGTTTGTGAATATATTGAGCTTACCAAGTAAAGAGTAAGTTTCATTGACCTCATTAATGTGAATCACGCTTGTTTTTAACCCATTTAAGATTGTCGAACCTCAAGCATACATGCGAAGTTCCTTATATGTGAGATTTATTATTAAGTCATAAACGTTTACATCTTCTAATTAATTGGTTAAGTTTTTTTATTTAAGTAAAGAAGGTTTTTCCAATCATTCCACTTTTATATCACATCCAAAATCATTACTTGACATTACATATGTATTGGAATCACCTTTGCTATAATGTGTTGTTGGGCTTAAGGTTGGAGTAATCCATGATAGATGATCTTATAGAAAGTTTCCACTTAAACAACCTAAATACGAGTTTCTCATGAAAAAGCTGAAATATTGGTTAGTCTGAGATGTCAAATTTTAAATAAATTCCAAACAAAATAACTAAATCCAAATAAAAACGAACTTCTAGTTCGGCTTTGATTTTCTTGTGGCTAATTGAAAAAACCAAATTTAACCAAATTTTTAGGATTCCATTTCTAATTTTGAGTTTTAAGTGATTTACAAGAATTTAATATACAGTGTGACCCAAATATTTTAGTCAAATGTATAATGATCCATTATTTGTTAATTAACAAAACAACTTAGGCTCAAGTTCATTATTTTTTGGGCTATTTTTTACGACGCAAAATTTTCAAGGTCAAAGCAGAAAAACCAAAACCAAGCGGTTTTATAAAACTCAAAATCGAAGGTTCGGCTTGTTTGTAATCAACGTTGTTCAAAAAGCATTTGACTCAACTAGCTCGAAACCCAATTGAAAAAAGCTCTCTTAAAATCGACCTGGTTTGTAAACGAGTCAAATCGGAGCCAAGGTAAGCTCTCTTGGCTTATTGAAGTTAGAGTTGGATTTTATTTTATTACTTTCATATACAGCAATGCATATAATATAAAATTCTAATTTTCAAAAGTAAACGACATAACTCGAGCTTAAAATTTTAGTTTGCTAAGATAAATTAACAGAGCCTTAGTTGGCCTGTTTTACTTCAAGTCAGAGCCCAAGCTTAACTTTGAGGTCGAGCCTGAATCCGAGCCAAACAACTGTTATGCTTGTTTAGAGCCTTAGTTCTAATATAAGTTTGACTAAGGGTGTGTTTGGGATTGCTTATTTAAGTGAAAAGACTTTTTGTTAAAACGACTTATTAATTTATGAATTTTTAAAAGAAGGTTTTACAAAAATGTTTGGATTACTTATGTGTTGGAGAAACCCAAAATGACTAAAAATTATACTCTTTTTAAAAAGGAGTGTAATGGGTTTTAAGGGTTATAGGGGTTCAAATCCATTAAATTAATAAGTTATATATTTTTTAACTTTTCAAAACCCTTTATTTTGATTTTTCCATAAATTAAAATCCATAAGATCTTATGGTTTGTCAAACACCGGGTATGTTTGGCAAAACTAGCTGGTGGCTGTTAGCTGGAAGCTAGTGGCTGGTAGCTGGAAGCTAGTAGCTTTTTAGATATATTTAGGTGTTTGGCAGAGTAACTGGAGCTTTTAATAAAACTAGTTGGGCGCCCGCGCGGTGCAGCCGAGTGTGCGCGCAACCTGACATCAACTGCATAATCAGTGCAGGTATGTGATTCACTTGATAATAGTGCATACATAACCCGAATGCAGACGCTTAATTTGTGCAAAGGGAGTAAGCGTGTAACCGATGGCGAAAATCAAGAAACAAAACTGAAATATACAGTAATTTCAAATAGATAATTTTTTAAACTAACTTCTTTTGATCTAAAACCCTTTCCGACCCGGTACCGTTTTAATCTAAAACATGTGATGACCTGGCCCCTTTCGACTCAAAACCGTACCGACACGAACCGAACTAAATTAACCTTTTTTGTGTCGACTCGTTCTGACTCTAATTTGGTCTTACACATAACCCGAGCTCGTCTGACTCGACTTGTTGTCAATCATAACTGGTTATTACTTAGTATACTAATTTTTTAAAGTTAAAAAGGTATAGCAATATGATACTTAAATTAAAAAAAAATAAAATGCTCTTTTTTATGATGTAATTTGTTCAAAAAAATATTATGTGAAAAAATTATAGTCTTTTAAAGAGTCATTTAGTTAGTTTTGAATAAGAATAACATATGTAACTATTATAAAAATTAACAAAAGTTGATAAAAGTTCAAGTACCAAACTTGTAAATTCAATTGTAAAAGCTTTTAGCTTTTCTCAAACGCTACTACTAGTAGCTTTTAAACATGGAGCTTTTTCTCCAAAGTTAAAAGCTTGAAGCTTTTTCCACCAAACAAAGTTTTTTATTGAATATGAGTTTTTTCATAAAAACTTGAAGCTTTTAAAAACTCTTAAAAGCTCTTTGCCAAACATACCATTATACGCCTTATTAACTTTTCAAAAAGTTTATAAGTTATATGGTAAAAATAAGGAATCCTAAACACGAATGCAATCAAAATCACAAAACCTAATTTGGATGATTATTAAGGGCTAACGGCTTGGTCAGATGGCTAGAGCTTTAGCCGACCAAAGGCGTGATAGCCAATGAGAAACAACCACGGTGTTAATCCTTTACCACTCATTTGCAGTTTGGCAACCAATTGCCCACGTCTCCTTTAACATTTACTCTTGGAGCCAATCAAATTAAAGGTATTTAATCAGGGTAGCCATGTGTTTAATTTCGTTTATTATAATCATATCTAATACGAAAAAAGGATGTTAGATGACTAATATAAAAAAAAAAAAAACGAGTGTATATGTTTAGTATATGGATTACGTATAAGTGTATAACTACATAAATTTAGTTAAAAATTAGCGCTTATGAACTTTTGAAGTTTAAATATTCAAAACAAATCTATCAATGCAAGTACTTAAAATTAGTACCTACATCAATTATGTATAAATACTTAACATTAGTAAAATCCGATGAACTTTTCAAGTTAAAATATTCAACAGAGACTATATATAGAAACAACGATGCCCAGTAAATCCATAACAACTTTCATCATATTTAGCAGAAAGTATGTTTCACTTTTAGTTTTAAAGTAACTCAAACAATTCTCTCTTGTTTTACCAAGTCAAGTTTGGCTATAGTAAACTTGGTAAAAGAAAGTAGTACAATGTAATGTTTTGGTTCGAAAATTCATTTAGAAGTCGGTATTAATTGGTACGAAAAAATAAAAAAATATGCATACATATAACAAATTAATTATTTTAATGTGGTTAATATACTTTGTGTAGTTACATGATACATACGCACAATATGATATAAATCATAAATGTTCATTTAAATATTAACTAGCTTTAATGCCCGTGTCACACATGGGATGATCCGAATTATTAAATTACAAGTAAAGCAAAATAACTACATAACGTATAAAAAAAGTATTACATCTATTCTTGTATCTACACTATGTGTACTTAAATTAATTTTTATTTATATCACAAGATGATTTTTTTAAATGAAATTAATAAAAAAATGCACGTGCAAAAACATACTCGAGAACGCTCTTTCTATTGAAAATTTCATTCTCGGTGTCATATATATATAACTGAAAGAATTTTGGTTATTAACCAATTTAAAAAATAAGACTTCTCATACAATAGTAGTTCTAACAACTCAACTTAAATACAGAGTAACTGTTACCTTTATTAATATATTTATCAATTTATTACTCATCAAAGGAAGGAGAACATTAAATTGTAATGAAGGGTGTTCTTTAAGAACTATGTTTTTATGAGCTACACCATGAAAAAGATTTTGATAAGTATCAGGAGGTTTCTCGACTTTGTCATAATGACAACATAAAAAAATAACATATTAGTCAATTCAATTTTATGAATATTTTGCTTTATTTGAGCATAGTTTTGCATGACATGCTTCCCATACAACGTTCTGACCACCATTGAATGAAAAGTTAATGCTTACATAAATATTTCAAATTTGATAAAAGTTAGAAGCATTGATAGGTCAGAGGATGGCATGTCGAAAGTGTTCGCAATCTTTTCTTAAATTTTAATAGTCGAAGGAAAAATAGTCAATTTGCCAAATCCCTAACCTTTGATTATTTCCAAAAACGCCCTTGAAAATAATTTTGAAACCCAAATCGTGTTTAAAATTCTAACTTTTACCCGTTTGACATTTTCAAGCCACCACTTTGAACCTATAACAAATTTGATGATAAATCTATTTGCATTCTCAAAATTTTAAAAATACCCAGATTTCTCATTTTTGACCCGTAACAAATTTTGATCTAAATGTAGTTAACTTGTAACAAACAATCTATTTACCAACTTTTGACCCAGATTTATTACATATATTTAGGTTAATTAAGATCTTAGTTTTGGAGGGAAAAGAATTGAGAATTAACCAAAATATGACAAGTGTCCACAATTATTTTACTTTATTAGAATAGGTAGATGATGCAATGAAAGTATTGTTATTTGTGACACGTTTTCATGCATATATTCTTGAAACTAGATTTTTGTTATTCAAATATTGATATGCTTTTTTTACTTACAACATAATTTTTTTACTTAGCAGCATGGTTGTTTCCTGAACTATGCTCAAAATACACGTTTGATACTCAAATTTAACTAATTACAAACGTGATATTAGAAATTATAAACTTATTACTAAGGAGGTCCATATGTATGAATTTTGTAACCACGGTAGTCTTTACCCGTTAGCAGCGTTAGCTTATTCATCAAAGTACTCCGTTTTTAATAAAATTTACATCGGAATGTTCATTAAAAAAAACTAAACAATATTATGTTTTTAGATTTTTTAAAAAAATTAAAATTGTCAGTTATTAAATAAAAACCAAAATGTATATGAAATGAATTGTCTACAAACAAAAAAAAGAGAAAAAAATGTAATATGGACCAATATTTGTTTGACATGTGACATGTACTTAGGTTGCAACCTAGGTTGTCAAGAGAAACGGGTTGTAATGTTTCTTGACTTCCTTTCATTTCTATTAATTCTACATGACAGCCCATCTATAATTTGGGTCACCAATAAAAGTATTAGGTAGCGTTTGGTATGCATGAATGAAAAGCGGAATAGAATGGACCATTATGATAGAATGAAAAAAAATGTGTTTGATTGGTCAATGAAATAGAATCATCCATTACCATGTCCATTCCATTCCTCCTAAAACACCTCAAATTCATTCCATCCACCCCTCTTGTTTTTATTTCATTATATCCCTCTTTCACACTATATCACCTCCACCACCCTCCCATCACCACCACCCATCACCTCCTCTGTCGCTCACCACCACCACCATCACCGCCTCTGTCATCGGCCGCCACCACCACCAACCCTCCACTGCCACCAAAAACCACCACCCACCACCACCTACCAGCGTCGCCCACCACTAACCATCGCTCCCGCCCGTCACCACCACCGCCCGCCACCCACCACTTACCATCGCAACCACCAACAATGCTCCTGGCTCCCACCCATCGCCACCCGCCGCCCACCACCGCGACCACCCACCACCACCACCCAACCGCCACTCACTTACATTTTTATTTTATTCTATTCCGGCTTTTTCTAGCTTACCAAAAAATAAAAACTAATAACTCATTCCGTTCGGCATGGTAACCAAACATGTCAATGAAATAGTAATGATTCATTACATTACCCTGTCCATTCTATTACCTTGCTCATTCTATTCCATCGCTCATTCCATTACCCCATACCAAACAGACCCTCAGTGATTTTTTATTGGCTAGAGATAACTGTTAAATGGCATTAGTTTAGATTTTATAAGAAGAGAGAATCAAAGATAAAAACTGTGATACAAGTTGATGTAGGGATGAGATCGGTACTATACTCGTACTCGTACCCGAAAGTACCCGTATCGAAAATCATTAAACCGGGGTACCCGTACCGAATTTTTATGGTACGGGTACTTTGGGTATGGTACTCGTTTTGGTACCATTTTTCTTTTAAAAAAATCTTCACTAAATTTGGTGTAACATTCGTTACTTTTCAAACCCGAAAACCCGACCCACTCTAAATTTTTGGTTTTGTTTTTATTTATTTATATATATTTTTTATAATGTTATTAATTAATCTCAATTTTCGTTTCATGTATTTTATGTGATCATTTCTATGTAATTATATTTTTCGCCACCTTTATAGTATTGCATGCTCATTTAAAACATTAATAATTAAGATAATTTATTCATGAACTTTTCCCATGCAAATTACTAGAAAATTCTTGGATTATTATTATTACTATCCTTTCATATGTTGTTTTTTTTTAACTAATAAAACCAATGAATGTTTTAAATCAATAAAATGATTAAAAGAGTTAAACCTCTTGAAAACCCCATTAAATTATTTTTTAATTTGTGTTTTAATTATATTAAATATGATTAATTTTCATAAATACATAAGACATAACAACTTTACAATTTTACTATAAAAAGAGGACTAATCCTCCATCATTTTCACACCTCAAATACATTCTTTTTTTAAGCTTGAGAGCACTAACAAGTAAGTTTTATGATTACGTGTATTTTATAGCTTTTGCTTTGATTTTACATTAAATGTTCATACTTGTTCACAAGTTGTTCTTCATGATCATGGTACTTTTATCACAAATTTTTTATATTTTGGTTTTAAGAATCATTATGATCATGGATATCCAAGATAAACACTTTGAATTTTCTAAATCTTGGATCAAACCTAGTTGTTTTGCAAGGATAAGCATTAATATATATATTTATCTAAATCTTATGATCCATTGATGATCATAAACTTTTTCATGTTTTCTTTTAAATAAGATGATTTATACAAAATTATTTTTATTTAATTTTTCTTTAAAATAGAACTATTATACTTGATATCTTTAATAATTAATTGTTGTTCAACATAAACTAGCATGTACAATTTCTTTAAAATAGAACATGAAAAGCCTTTAAACTAATTAATTAGTAAATTAATTTATTATGTTACTAAAATAAAACAAAACATTTAGTCATAAATTGTTATTAATCTTGTTATTTAAGCTTATATTAATAAGTTATAATCATGCATTTACAAATCATTATTCAACTAATATATATCAAATGATTTACATAAACTTTAATTCATTTTTTGTTAATCTCGTTTTTTTATAAAAAAAATCTCTAAGTCCTAATTTGTCGTAGTTACCTTTTTAATTTAGACTTGTTAAAATCTAGCATACGTATACACTTGTTTAGGATAATCCGTTGTGATTCTCCGCCTCGTTTGTTCGGCTCGTTCAAACTATCATCCTTGTTTTCGAGGTGAGTTTCTCACATCCTCTTTTTACTCTTTTTATTATTTTTGGGGGGTAGTATATGTATTCTACAAAGTTAAAGGATTTACGATTTCGTTACAAACTACAATTCCCTATATGGACTTGTATGTTACTTGTTTACTTGCTCAAATTTACTTGCACGTTGCATCCTCAATAAGTATGATTATATGCCCCCCTTTGCACTCAGGACCATTTTGTTTCGAGTAGAAAAGGGCCTCATTATCCGAGTACGTTGGTTATTCCCAACCGGAATGGACCTTACTTGCGCGATTATCCGAGTACATTGGTTGTTACCAACTGGAGAGGACTTTACTTGCTCGTTTAACACTTGTTCATGAATTGTATGATTTTTGCGTAATTATATCAAACTGTGTGAACTCATCAAATATTTAGTTAGTTGACATTATTTTATACATTTGCTACATGTATCGTTATTAGAGGATGAAGCCCGATGAAGACACTAGACTTAGGTTATTTAAACAAATGGACAAAATGTTTAGTTGTATTTATATTTTCTTGTATTCTTTGTTTTCAAACTTGTGTGTTTTATGTTGAAATTAATTAATGATAATATTGTCACTTAATAGTGTCACATATGTTTTGAGCAATCAGTTATTTATAATATCAAAACCGTAATACCACTACCAAAACTGAAAATGAAACAAATCAACCATAATATAAAATCAATTTATAATCGACTGATTGCTAGGGATGAGATTTTTCTATCGATCGATAGGAAGATTGAAAGATATAAGGCAATTAGGTTTTGAAAAGCCCGTTTGAAACTTTGAACCGCCTGATGATAAAAAACACGGGCAGTTAAGTCATGCATGCTGGAAACCCAATAAGCGCCCCTACATATTCTAAATGGGTACCGAGTCCCCATCATACACGTACATGTACCAGAAAGTACTCGTACTTAAAATCAGTAAATTTGGGTAACCTTACCAAATATACAGATACCGATATAGGTATGAATACCTGTACGGGTACTGAACGGATACGATTATGGATATTCGGGGTAAAAATCACATCATTAAAGTGATACATGTTCAACACACGGTCGACCTTGCACTATCAACAGAGCCTAGTACAACAACGTTTAGGCTATGTGTAGTGAGGGCTACAATTGGGGGGGGGGGGGTAGGCTAAGTGACATGTGACGCCTAGTCAACAAAGGAGGAATTTTTGTTTTAGGGGTGTAATGGTTTTGTAGCCATATATATATATATATATGTATGTATGTATGTATGTATTTATGTATTACACACACATCACATAAAATAATAATATTTTGCAAACACAAGCCGACGACATGCATTTGTCTCCCCCCCCCACATATCGCCCCTTTTGTAGTCCGGGGACGGTGTTTCGTCTCACAAATCGCCCTTGTCGTTTAATTTTGTAGCCCCACTACACATTGTCTTATAGCCCTAAGGTTTTAGAATTTACTTAGGTAATGTTTGGTATGAAGTAATGATAGACAGAATGGAATGAATAATTCTAAAGAACTGAAATAAAACAAGGTTGGTTGTTATTAATCAATGAAATGAATCATTCCTAAGGAATGCAATTCCTTCTATATATAACATTTTTGATTCCTTAGTTAAATGTGTTTTTTCTTTCATTCCTTCAAAGAATGAAATGGAAAATAATCAACAATTATTATTATTATATTATTATTATTATAGTATAACTATTATTATTATTATTATAGTATAACTATTATTAAATTATAATAATTATTATATTTTTATTATTATATCGTATTGTGTTATTACAGTTTCATTAATTGACAAAAATATTATGTGTGTATAGTTTACTATTTAATAAAAAAGTAATATTAAAGTTATGATTCATTTCATTACTACGTCATAACCAAACAAAACAATGAAATGGTAATGATTCATTTTATTTTTTTGTCCCACGTTCATTCCATTACCCTATACCAAACATACCCTATATCCTTAGAAAAAAAAAGTCTAAGATTATATTTTCCATCTGAATCACATTTTATAAAATACTAAAACCGAATGTGATCATTAAACAACGAAAAGGTTTTTATCAAAAGATAACTGCTATTTTATTAAAAAGAAAAGAAAAAAAAAACACATTAAAAAAAACTATTTTTAGTTAGGGAAATGTCAATAACCAAGTTTCAAAGTGTTTCAATTAGATCACTCAACTTTAAAAAGTATTTCAATTAAATTACTCAACTTTTATATTTTATTTAACCAAATATTTTAACATGTTTTTATAGTATTTTTCTTTTTTGTTTCACTTAGAAAATCTTTTTATCTTTTATTGATGTTGGCGTGAATTTTATTTTTTATTTTTTAATTTAATATAATTAACGTTTTTTTATTTTTTTAAATAAAAGATAGGTTTCTTGTAAATACTATAAATTTGCTAGAAGTAAATGACTTAAAAATAATAAATATGCAGGATGGAGACGGAACAATCATTTATTAGGTAAAATAAGGGATATGATATTCGTACACCCTTTGGTTATCCACACACCCTACATACGATCGTATAGGGGCTATACGATCATATGGAACCCCATGTTAAAGGGTGTGTGAATAGGTCAAAGGCGTGTGAATAACCAATGCCAAAAATAATGATAGGGAGACCTACATGATTCTCCCACACTAGGTTTAATCCCTCCGTATTACGGGGGTTGTTTTCATTTTTCGTTTCTAATATTTATATATTTTTTGGATTTTAATTTTATTTATTGTAAGAAAGTTAATAATATAATTAGGGTTTGATGATAAAAGAGTTTCATAAATAAATGAGATGCTATTACCCATTTAAAAGTTATCTGAGTTTGGTGAGACCCATAACACGCTTATTTTTTTACTATAAAATTGTTTCTTAATATAAATAATAACTTTAAAAAAAGAATTGGATATTAATTTTTAGTATATCCATATTTTATAGGATTTTCATATAAAATACTTAGTGAAATTAATTTTTAATATTATGAGATGTTATAACCCGTTTTAGGATTATCTGTGTTTGGTGAGACCCAAACCCGTGAATTCGGGTCAAATGCATAAGAAGTCTCCATTTACAAATAAAGCAATCTGTTGGCTTGAGAGAATGTAGGAAGCAACCAGAGAGCTTTTAAAGGTTTTGTTTATATATATACTAGATTTTATCCCCCGTATTACGGCGGTTGTTTTACTTTATTCATTTTTAATATTTATATATGTATATTTGGATTTTAATTTTATTTATTGTAATAAAGTTAATAATTAATATACTTGAGGTTTGATGATGAAATGGTTTCACAAATAAGTTATATGTTATAATCTGGTTTAAAAGCTATCTGGGTTTGGTGATACCCATTACCCGTTTATTTTATTTATTATAAAATTGTTTCTTAATTATAAATGATATCTTTTTTTAAAATAAAATAGGATATTAATTTTTAGTATATTCCTATTTTATAGGATTTTCATATAAAATATTTGATTAGATTATTTTTTAATATAATGAGATGTTATAACCCGTTTAAGAGCTATCTGGGTTTGGTGAGACGTTTACCCGTGAATTCGGGTCAAATGTGTGAGAAGCCTTCATTTACAAATAAAACAATCTGATAGCTTGAGAGAATGGTTGTTTTACATTTTTTGTTTTTTAATATTTATTTTTTAGATTTTAATTTTCTTTATTGTAAGAAAGTTAATAATATACTTAGGGTTTGATGATGAAAGGGTTTCATAAATAAATGATATGTTATAACCCATTTAAAAGCTATCTGGATTTGGTGACCCATGACCCGCTTATGTTTTTTTACTATAAAATTGTTTATTAATTACAAATAATATCTTTTTCTTTTTAAATTGGATATTAAATTTTAGTATATCCCTATTTTATAGGATTTTCAAATAATTGGTTAAACTAATTTTTAATTTAATGAGATGTTATAACCCGTTTAAGAGCTATCTGGTTTTGATAAGACCCATACCCATGAATTTGGGTAAATCAATGAGAGGCCTCCATTTAAAAATCAAGAAATCTGGTGGCTTCCATAAAAGGGGGGAGCGACCACATCGCGATACAAAGGATTTTAGGGTTTTCGTTTATATATATATATATAATATAAGATTAAGATATATAAATTTGCTTACTTTTTTCTTATTTTACATGGAAAATAGTTTAAGTGAATTTTTAATAAGGCAAATTGGAAATAAATAATCATAACTTTTGTGTATTGGTCGATAATAATCCCAACTTTAAAAATCACTATAGCGGTCCCAACTTTCAACTATTTTTGTCTCAGAGGTCATCCGTTAAAAAACACTTAACGCCGTTATGTTTTTTCCCAAGTTTCAAACCGATGTTTTAAGCTTTTGATCGGAAGAACGATACGATTCGACCGATGTAAAACTTATCTCAAAACGACAGTCTCATAGATTTATACTTACTAAGTTAGTATAATAGTTTATACTCACGTGTATACTTATCATAGATTTACACTCAAATTAACTCAAAAGAAATGTATACTTTCCATTTCGCTTATAAGAAAGAATCCATACGAGCAAAACCAGGTGAAAGTCAATTGTAAGAGTATCTCCACCCATTGGTTTTTGTTGACATGGCATGGCGTTTGAACTGGTTTATGGGTGGAGACAAACGTTTATGTTACGTTTGGTTTGCATTCTCAAACGTTTGGGATGTGGGTTTGTAGTGGCCCCACCACAACCACTATACACAAATCATATATATATATACATATTTATTAAAATAATATTTTAATGAGGTTTAGATTGGTTTATGGGTGGAGGAAAAGCGAGGTTTTTTGGTGAAAAATTTAGAATATGATATGGCGATGAGGTGGACGTTTGAATTGATTTATGGGTGAGGATGCTCTAAGTCTATAAAATTTAAAAAAACACAAGTGGAAATTGATAAAATTTAAGAGTAATAAAATGTTGCAAGTAAAAGTAAAGTTGAAAGGCCTTTAAAGCATATTCGTTTTGTATGACGTCACCACACGGCCGATACGACTTATGTAAGTGCGATAAATCGGCGATTCCGTATATCTCATTCTAGGCAAACTCAACACACGCAGATCCCGTTTTCTCATCCACCGACTTCTCCTCCTCCGTTATCGGAGGTACGTTCTCCTTCTATTTATCCTCCTCCTGCTTTTAATTTCAATAACTCGCTTTATCGAACTCGGTTCGTCTACAAACCCTAACTTTTTGTGCATTTTGTGCCGTCTGCTTGTAATTAGAGGCTACGGTGTTTAAATATCGATTGAGCACTTCAGATCTGCTTATTAGAACTTGAATTCGTGTTTTGGATCTGCTAAGTGTTATTAGAGTGTATATATGCAATGTTGTGTAAGAGATTTGAAGTCTAGCTAAGGATTGTTTACGATTAGTACTTCATCGTGTACCTACACGATGCATTTTGACTAGGGCTGTTTACGAGCTGAGCTTGGGTCGACCTCGGCTCGGTTACAAAAATGAGCCAGCTCGGCTCAGGCCATTTCAAATCAAGTTTTTTTAGCCAGTTTTATTCGCCGCAAGCTTTTTGAACAACCCTAATTTTGATTGTTACATTTTGTTGTAGCTTTAAGATTACAACTAGAGTGAAGCCTAGGAAATTACTGTAAGAAAGCAAAATCATCAACAGAGGTTCAAAATCTACATGTAGTGTAATTAGTATTACTTACTCTTACAAAAATGCCACCGCGTCAATGTTTTTGATCAATTTGTGTTGTTTGTGCATTATCTCGCCCCATTATATCTATTGCTGTTATTATTATTATTTGGATTATGATTATTATATATCTAAACCAGAAAATTAAAGGTACAAATATATAACCATTGAAAAAAGGATAGACTTGACAATGGCATATAATAAAGTGGATAATATATATATTTGACAAAAAGTGCAATACTACATAAACTTAAAAGTTAAAAGCGTGCAACCCAAACATGAACCGTTTAATACATACATACATACATACATATATATATATATATATATATATCAAACAGATTGTAATCATGTTGACAAATGGCAAGTTATAAAGATATTATGATTAAGTTGTTGAAGAGTTAAACGTGTTGTCATTTGTCAGATTAAATTTATATATCATATGATTTTTGTGTTCTAATTTTAATTGTGTTAAGAATTTAATTTAGTATAGTCAAATATAAGATATTTTTTAAACTTGATAAATAGATAAATTTAAAAACAGAGTATTTTTACAGGTTTTATTCATTCGATTGATAATTTGATACTGTATTTGGGATCTGTAGGGTTCTGAGGCTAAGTTTCCATGGAGGGTGTTGGAGGTGGTAATAGTGCTTCAGCTGCTACTATGGATCAATGGAGGCAGTTTTCAATGCGGTTTCAGTTTTACTTGGATAAAACTACTCCACATGCAGTTTACAGATGGATTGCCACTGCAGTCTTATTGGTTCTCTATGCAGCGAGGGTCTATTATGTGCAAGGGTTCTACATTATCACGTATGGTTTGGGAATCTACATACTGAACTTGCTGATTGGGTTTCTCTCACCACTGGTTGACCCTGAACTGGATCCTTCAGATGGTCCCCTGCTGCCTACAAAAGGCTCAGATGAGTTCAAGCCTTTCATTCGACGGCTGCCTGAGTTCAAGTTCTGGTAATGGTTTCTCTGCTGTTATTGATTTTTATTTCTTTTTGTGGATGCTGATTCTTGTTGGCTTGATGTGTTTCTGTGCCTCCTTTCATTGGTTCTTAATAGGTTTGTGAACGAACTGAACATTCAGCAAACAGTTCGGTGGAAAGTTAACATTAACGGAGTCTTTTTGTTAACTAGCTTAAACAGATGAACATGTTCACATGTTCCATTTGTTCATTTATGTTTTAAACATCCGTCCCTTTGTGTTCTCTCATTTACTTTGTTTCATTCGTTTACATTCGTTTACATTCGTTTGTTTTTTAAGTTTGCTTATATGTTCATTGAAAACATCTATGCCTTTTACAATCTAGTCTGGTTTTATGAAATTAAAATATCACCCATTACAATTTAGTCTAGTCTTATTATTTTTTAGGCCCAACAAATTGATGTTCACTTCTACTTTTGTCTGGCGTTTGTTTAGTTTTGTTCCTTCATTTATTTCTTTTACGTTCATGAACAGTTCAATTTTACTATGATCAACGAACGAACACAGGAGGTTCATTTTCTTAACAAACAAACACAAGCAAGAAAACTCGTTCATTTTGATTGTTCGTGCTCGATCGTTTGTTCGGTCAAGGTTAAATGAGCGAACATGAACACGTCCATTAGTGCTCGGTTCTTATTCTTCATGGATTATGGATCTATTTGAAATTGTGAGCTACTGTTTCTGCATAATGTTTGAAGGATTGGAAGTAATATTCCTGCATATACTTGCTCCAAGATTTAGTTAAGAAAGGCTATACTTCTAACTGATGGTATAATAGGTGGTGATAGTTACTCATTTTGGTGTTACACATTTTAAAATTTACTCTTGTATCATCAGTGCATATTAAGTTTTTATTTTTTATTTGTAAAAGATGGCATTGTTACCTTCATCTGCTGTTATGCTTTCAGGTACGCCATCACGAAAGCTTTTATCATATCATTCGTGATGACTTTCTTCTCCATGTTTGACGTCCCTGTGTTTTGGCCAATACTACTTTGTTACTGGTTTGTGCTATTTACCCTCACAATGAAACGCCAAATCATGCACATGATCAAATACAAATATGTCCCTTTCAATATTGGAAAGCAGGTAATTACAACACTTTTATCATTTCCTTTTAAATCTTCTGAAAAAATATACACATTTCGACCCTTGCACAAAATTTTATTTATAATTGTTTTTGGTGACAGAAATATGGTGGTAAGAAATCTTCAGCTGGGAGCAGCAGTGGGTCACGTGCAGATTGAAGCGGGTTAACGGGCTGTCGTTAATCTTTTGAAGAAACAAGAAAAAATATAATGAATTCAGAACGTTTGAAATATTTGAAAACGGTAATAGGTGTAGATGATAATATAATAGTTCAATTGATGTACAAACGTGACGGTGAACGTGTGTTCTCCATTTACCCATTTATTTTGGCTTGCATTGCATATTAAACATTGTGCTATATCATCCATCAGTTTGCTTTGCTGGGAATACTAGCTTTCACTTGTTGACGGGAAATTTCAAATTTGATTAGGTGCGTGATTTCACATAGCGATCTTTGATTCGTTCATGTAAAATTGTTCAGTGACACGCTGATATTTAAGCAATATAGTCGTTTCTTTTCTTTCTAAACAGTACCAGACTACCATCTGAACTTATTCTTGGAGATATATCAACAGGAACATTTGGTCTCGACATGTTTAAGAAACCATTTTCATTCCTCTGTATTCAAATAATGCATGATAAATGAAATAATATATTTCTTTAGTTTCCATGTATCTTCAAGTATATAACTCTCAAACTTTGAGTAAATCATATATGATTCATGTAGCTTATTCTTGGTTGAAGTTGTTTCTTAATATTAGGGATAACATCACATTATAGGATGAGAGTAGACGTGCACAAAATAACCGGTTCTGGAACCGAACCGGTGGAACCGACCCGGAACCGGTTCTAACCCATACCCGGAACCGGTTCCTGACCGGGTATAGGATTTCTACTCGGAGCCGGTTCCGGAACCGACCCGGAACCGGTGGAAAAAACCCGGAGGAACCGGTCAAAAACCCGAAAAAAACCCGGAGGAACCGGTCAAAACCCGACCCAGAACTGGTCAAAACCCGGTCAAATACCCGACTATACCCGGAACCGGTTCCGGAACCGAACCTGGTTTGACTTTTGTTGACCATACCCGGAACCGGTTCCTACCCGGTTCCGGGTTTTTTAAATACCCGATTTGTGCACGTCTAGATGAGAGTGAGTTTATTGTAATATGTTAATCACCTAGTAATAAATGAATTTGAATTGAAATGCTAGTTGTTTGAAGGAATATCGTTAATATGCTCCCGCAAGATGGACGATCGGAGAGAAGTCCAATCTTGAATAAGAGTGTGAAAATGCGAACACAATAATGGTTTAGTGAAAGCATCTGCAAGTTGATCCTAATATATGAGTTACTCATATTGTTCCCTCTCAAACAAAATTGAAATCTAGAGCCAAATGTTTCATGTGAGAATGAAAAAGAGGATTTGCTGAGTAGTGTGTAGCACTTAAGTTATCACAATAAATAGTCAGCGTAATGGTGGATTTGTACCAAGTTCATATAGTAAGGAATTTAACCATTGAACCTCAGTTGTTGTAGATGTGACAACTCGAAATTCTGCTTCGGTAGAGGATTGCGCCAAGGTTGGTTGGCGTTGGGAATTCCAAGCAATAGGGTTAGAACCAAGATACACAACGTAACACGTGGTGCTTTGGTGGGTTGATTTATCACTCATCCAATCCGCATTGGAGAAAGCATGAAGGTGTAAAGGGGACTTGTGTTTAAAAAAAACCCGTGATGTAACGTGTCATGAAGATATCGGAGCAAGTGTTTAAGGGCAGCCCAATGAAGGTTGGTGGGGGAATGCACAAATTGGGAGAGTTTATTAACCGCAAACGCAACATCAGGTTAGGTGAGGGAGAGGTATTGAAGTGCACCGACAAATGCAAGGTATTGTGTTGGAGATGGGAGAGGTGTACCGTCAGTGGGAGTAAGATGATCTGAGAGCGACAGGAGTAGACACCCGCTTGCAATCACTCATACTGGTTGATTGGGCTCGAGTTACCATGATGATCCGAGCGCATACCCTCAATTTCCTTTTGCATTATTGGGAAAGTTCTTCCACTCGCTCTAAGAATCTGTATAATTCCAGCCATTGAATAAGCATCCTTAACATTCCTTGAGTTGTAGTTCTATCTATAAGTCCGTCCTAGTCTCTAAAGGTCCATGCCCCAGACTCCCATCTGTTATTGTTAATGTTGGTCATGAACATTAGTCTTGTTTGCTACTATAACAATATGTTTTTTTCTCATACTTCCCCATCTTTCCTTTGTAAATTTATTTATTTTTTTCACCACGAACTAAGTAGTACATAGACACCATATAACACCTGGCCATGCTCAAATAGACTCGAATCAAAACAACTCTATGACTAGAACAACACGAACACCCATAGACCAGCAAGACCCGACTATTCAGAGCCCAACCCATTTATCTCACTCACCACAACCACACACATCAACACAGACACTGACACAGACACATATACAAAGAAGTAAAAGACAAACAATACATTATACATACTCATATTAAAGATGTGTTTTTATTATACATTGTATAGAAAACCCAACCGCCGGTGCTCTATATGTAAAATGTTTATGTTGTTGATTTTCCCTTTATCCTTTCACTCGTATCTCACATATACAAAGAAGTAAAAGACAAACAATACATTATAGATACTCGTATCTTAAGTCAATTAGTAATTTATAAGGGGTTGTATCTTCTTTAAAGTAAGTTATCTTATAAATACTTAATATAAATCACTTGCTTACATAAAATGATGTTTTAGTGGAGGTCATGAAGTTATGCATATCTCTTTTTTTATTTTTTTTTAAAAATTTTAAAAGTGTTTTTCTTTATACAATAACTTGTATATTAAATTACATCGAAACAGAAGGCAAGCGGACAAAAAGCTGCGCCGCTACCCCTTCTTTAATTATCATGAAATAATATGACTTAGGAATAAGGTGTTATTCCCACATTTAATCACCAAAGCAAGCTTATATCACATATTTACCAACTAATTGCTAAACCAAGTTAAGAGGAGTTATGACCAAGATAATAGGCTTTTATTCTTGATCATCTCTTTAACAATATAAAAACCCAAAAATATTATTTTTAATTTATGCTTCTAAATTTCTTTTAAAACTTGTCAAACCAAAAATTACTATAAGGTTTACTTATGGTTAAAATAAATACAACGATTTAGTAGTAAAAATCAAACAAGTGTGTCTGTGGATCGATACTTGGTTCTTACCTATACGTATTCTTCATATGTGATAGGTCCATTGCCTAATTGTGTGTGGTTTAGTTAAGAGAAAAATCAATTTTATATATAAAGGCAAATTGGAAATAAATAAGTCCAACTTTTGTGCATTGGCAGATAATAATCCCAACTTTAAATATCACTACCAGCGGCCCCAACTTTCAACTATTTTGTCTCAATGAACCTCTGTTAAAAAACACTTAACGCCGCTATGATTTTTCCTGAGTTTCAAAATGATGTTTTAAGGCTTTTGATCAGAAGAACGATACGATTCGACTGATGTAAAACTTATCTCGAAACGGTGATTCAAATGACTTGAGTTTTGTTAATTGGAAATTCAAATACCCGAATTGAAACATTGTTTCGTCGCTTGGATAACCGTTTCTAGATAAGTTTTACATCGGTCGACTGGTATCGTTCTTTCGATCAAAAGCCCTAAAACATCGGTTTGAAACTCAAGAAAAAACTTAACGGTGTTAAGTATTTTTTAACAGAGGTATATTGAGACAAAAATAGTTTTAAGTTGGGACCGCTGGTAGTGATTTTTAAAGTTGGGATTATTATCGGCCTATACATAAAAGTTGGGATTATTTATTTCCAATTTGTCTTTTATAAATTTAAAACTAGACATTGTGTGAGACAATCTTTTGAAAAACTAACAAACTTTTCATATCCATCACGCACGCATCAATGTTTTTGGTGCCGTTGCCGGGGATCACAATGAATTTTTACAAACAATGCAAGTATTTATTAAACATTGTTTATAGTGAATATATTTAAAAACTTATCAAAAAGAACAAAAATATTTCTCTATCTTCTTTATTTTTATTTTATGTTCATCTTTCTAGTTTTATAAGTTGCTTAGTTTAGCTTAATTTTAGTTGTGCTATTAGACTTTTCTTTTTTACTTTCCTAGTTAGTGTATATCCTCTACATCTACTCCCAAACTCGTTTCACCACATTCTAAACCGGACGCCATTTTCACTGAAAAACACGCACTCGGGCACGAAAAGCAACCAAAGGAGTTAAGGACGAACCTGAAGGAGATACAACAACCGAGGAGAATCAAGAGGAACCTATGCTGATGGAACTAGACAACGAGCTAAACATGAGCCAATATGGCAAGCCAACACTCGACGACTATGGCAATAGCATTGCACTACCCGAAATTCTTGCAAACTTCAAAATCAAATCTAGTACCATTAATATGATTGAAAGACTCACTTCTCGATGAAGATCCTTTATCTCATGTTTCCTGATTTCTTCGAATATGTGGAACTTTCAGAATCCAAAATTGCTTCGAATATCAAGCTAGACTTAAACTCTTTCCATTTTCGCACCGAGGCCACGCCTTGGAATGGCTTGAATCTTTACCATCTGGTGCCATCACCGACTAGAATTAAATGGTAGAGAAATTCCTTCTAAATACTTTCCATCCGACAAAACTGCCAAGTATCATGCCAGGATCACGGGATTCCAGACCTATGAGACGAGCCACTATACGCAGCATGGGAGAGAGACAAGATCCTTTTTCGACGATGTCCGCATCATGGATTGAACAAGTGGCTTCAAGTCCAAACTTTCTTCGATGCTCAAACTAGCCAAAACAAACAAGCAATTGATCAGGTCACTGATGGAGATCTCAAAACCAAATCTCCTAATGGGACACTCGAGATCCTGGAAGAAGCTATCAAGAAAAGCTTTGCCTATAATTCACCTCCATCAGCCCCATCACACAAAGGCATACACCATGCCGACAATAGTATCTTTATCTCTGCACAATTCGAGGCCCACTCGAAGAAATTTGAACAGCTTCAGTTTGAGCTTGTCAAAGCGAAGGTAAAGTGTGACAGTTGTGGGGGAGATCACAAGGTCAAATACTTCCACATTTTGACTATCGAAGAATGTGATTTCGTAAGCCGAAAGAATAACATGTATGACAACACTTAGAACTCTGGTTGGAGAAACCATCCTAACTTTAGCTGGAGGGATGGCGCCAACAATCAAGCTCCACCTGGCTTTGATAAACGACATTTCAATCAAAACCAACCTTCTTAACCTAAACCTCCGTACCAGAACCAGGGTGTGAGTGCTAGTCAACATCCAAATGGTGGATCTACAGTGGAGACTCTTCCAACGCAACTCATAGCTAGTACTGAAGCTTCAAACAAATTGACCGAAGACCGAGTCCTGAAGAATGAAGTGGAGCTAAGGAACCAGTAGGCATTCTTGCAAAACTTTCTGTGTCCTCCATCTGGAAAGAATGTATCTGGTTACGCAGACGAGCGACTTTAGCCGGAGGATCGTATTTCTCAAGAAAATGGGTCTGCATGGCAGCCCAAGTAGCTATAGAGCCCTGTGGGAGGGACTCGAGCCACAGACTCGCTTGATCAGCGAGAGAAAATGGAAAGACGCGGAGCTTAACGGCGTCTTCGGAAACGCCCGCAAGATGGAAAGTGTCGCAAATACGCACGATGCGAGTGAGATGAGAGTGCGGGTTCTCATGAAGCAACCCGTGAAACTGAGCAGAATGAGCAATGGTATTCAGAATGTTCGACGGGATCTGCCAATTCATCGCAACTCCAATGGCGGGTGGTGCGATGCTGGATCTCGCGCCAGCATTGGCTGGTCGGGCCCGGTCCGTAACTGTCCTCCTCGGTGGTGGAATGTCGCTTATGATCCTATCCCTATCGTGGGGGTCAACGGATGAAGAAGTGGACGAGGGTGAAACGGGACGATGTCTCTCACGAAACTCTCCTCTGGCTCGGGAAATGCTTCCGTGTCGGGTGGTCCACGAGATCGAGTCTGTCGCATAAATACTATAATTAGAAATAAGATTATCTAAACTATTCTAACAAATAAGCAAACTAAAACAAAAATAATAATTACAAGTAGCACAAAAGATAAGTCCTAACTCGGATTGCTCTCAAAACGCCTAAAACCGTGTCCCCGGCAACGGCGCCAAAAACTTGATGTGTGTCTAATAACCCTATAAATATGACCCTCACAACTAAGCTTTAATATTAAAACGAAAATCCTAAAACCACACACAACCGGCAAGTGTACCGATCGCAAGTAGTATAGACTTAGGAAGTCCGAGTATCGAATACGTGGACACGTCAGAACGCTAAAGATCACTAACCCTAGACAAGACCTACCTTAGAATAATAATTATATTGATTTTTGATTTTTAAATACTTAACTGAACTAACTAGACTGACTGACAAAACTTACCAAAAATAGAAAACTTAACGGAAAACTAACTATGTTAACTTAGGATGGAGAAAAACGTCTACCTAGGTCTGAATCAAATTGTAGGCCTAACAAGCCAATGGATTGGATGACTTCAAGACACCGGTCCCTAAAGATGACACGACTAAGGATCGCTCGGGCTCACTGGATTACCTCTCGGTCTCACTTAACAAGCCTAAACTACTCAAAATCGCCTAAAACGACCAAACCGGGAAATAATTGCTAACGTGTTCTAATGCTAGATCACCTCTCAGTCTCACCAACACTCGGCCCTAATGGCAATGAATACTACACAACCAAGGATAGAGGAACAATTCAACTTAAACCAAAATAGATCAACTAGTCGTTCAAACACCTAAACCTGACAAGAAACGAACTCGCTCTCGCGTAATCCTTATTCTAGCATGCAAAGGCAATGAGACAACCCTAACTTCCTATCACCTCTCGGTCTCAAGGAAGGTGTTTAACCGCTGTACTTAATCCAAATAATCACGCAACAAAACCCTACGGTTGTTCCCACCACAAACAAACCCTAAACACAAAGTCTAGAATCAAACAATGCACCGATCAATCAATACAAAACTAATCAATCAACACACAAGGTTTATGCAATGAATCACCAAAATTTCCAGCCCTTAAACACAACCTATTTCATGTCTAAATCAAACTTTACAATAGCAATTCAAGTCTATCAATCAAACAATCCAACAAGCTCATCAAACACTAACAAGAATCATCATTCCTAGGTAGAACTAACAAGTTTAGCCTCTCATATTATTTGGACAACCATGAACATTAAATAAAAGCATCATTAAACTCATCTTAAACATCAATTCAAACATTCAATAACCAATACTAATCAATAACAAGTCAATCTCTCAAGTAATTGCAAAACTACTAATCAATTGAACAAGTAAATCAAAGTATATGAACAATGAAAAAGATGTAAGGATATGAATGAATTCCGGGCTGTTCTTGGCTGCTACAACTGATGAAAAACCTTCCCGAGGCTTGGTTCTTGTGTCTTCTTCCTTCCCTAGCCGCTACACGATCAAACGCTAGCTCCAAAAAAACTTTTTCTCTTTTTCTTTCCTTCATACTGCTGCGATCGGACTCTGCCCAGCTGCCTAGGGTTTTTATTTTTTTATATAATATAATATAATATGGTCTTGGGCCTCCATGATGCATACGGGTCGGGCCTTGAGTTGTTTACTTGAAAACGTATGCGTAAAATGCTCGTAGAATGCTCGAAAAGTCCCGGTTTTCTCCTTTCTTTCACCCAAAACCTACAAGATTAATAAATGTATGTAAAACCTATCTAAAACAAGTTAAAACATATAAAATATAATATAATACGTAGATAAAACGTGCGGAAAGTACGAGTGTTTTACAACACATCAAATATCCCCACACTTAAGACTTTTTCGTCTCTGAAAAAGAATACTACACAGGATCATATCCGAGTTTTAATCGACAACTCTTGGTTTTATTTATTTATTATTATTATTAATATTTATTTATATTTTTTATTTTTTTTTCTTTTTTAAATAAGTAGAACAAGTGACCTATTACCCCTTCCAACTTTCACCTAATAAGCTAGATCAGGTCGATTGCCGGTATTGCTGTCCACTTTAAACCCATGCCCCTAATACTTACTGAGGCAAATAAGGCGTGACAATTCTATTAATTTGTATGACTAAGTGGAACCCACACCCAAAAGCCCTGCTGCCACTTCACCAATTCCATTATGGTTTTACCGGGCTGAGCCACCCCAACTTGACTTAAACCTTTTGCCACATGATTAAAACATTTCGACTCAAATACAATCCTATAAACTCTAGCTTGGTCAAGATCGACCGACAATAGTTTCCTTCATGGTGGTTTTGATTTAAAATAATTTTTTTTCTGCCTTTGGTGTTTTTTGCATTTTTTTTATACCATGTTGGACGAAACTACAGAAATGCATCAAGGCTCAGATCTGCGCCACCGCGCAACAGAGGGCCGAGAAAAACTGTCTTCTGCTAGCATCAACGTTAAGGTCTGCGCCACCGCGCAAAAAAGTACGGAGCTTCAGAGGAATAGACACATATACAAAAGATTATAATATACAGACGATCATGCGACTCGAGGCTTGAGTATGACCCGGCTTTTCATTCCAGTCCTGTCACGAGCTTAGTTAACAAACAAAACCCATAAGATGTTTCCCACTAAAGTCAGGCCATTTAAAAGGTTCAATTAGGTCAACAACCAAACCGCCCTTTCATTCTTAAAGGCTGAGCCTACCCACACATGATTACTGAGTCTAAACCGTTCGGTTACCATACATTACGTGCGGGTCTAATGGGCACTGTTCTTATTTATTATATATATATTTATTAAAAGACACCAAGAGATTATGAAACAAACACTACTCGGTAATAATATCATTTCCTGTTTAACGTAGAGAAAACAAATTTCAAGGGACTATTTTTTTTTTTCAAAAATTTTCCTACAACTAAGTAAAATAAACCCCATCCCCACACTTAGAACGAAATCGTCCTCGATGAGTATAAGGAAAAGAAATAAAATAAAAATAAAAACATAAAATAAAAAGATAATATACAAGAGTAAAAACAAAGAACGGGGTTACTCCCCTGGTTTGTGTGCAGAATCTTCAATAGCTGAGTAGTGTCCAAACGACTGTATAGCATTTCATTCGCGGCCGCAACCTCGGGAGAACCTGTTCCAAAACGCCACCATAGCTACTATGCGCATAATGTAACCTGCAAAACTCAAACTCGCTCGCATGTAGCGGCGTACAATACGGAAAACAAAAACATAAAGAAATAAACATATTTTTTTTGTGTTTTCTTTATATATATATATATATATATATATATATATATATATATATATATAGGATACTCTTTAAATCGACCGACTCGAATGGAGATTGAGTACGAATGGTTTCATCTTGGAACAACCTGAAATAGAAAAAAACAAAGAAAGCAGATAGCATCACACAAATACATAAATACAAACTCTACAACTCGGGCAGTCTCCCGAGTGTGCATCCATCGCGTCTAAGTCTCGGAGAGCGCGTCAAGATAGAGTACCTCGACCATCTGATCAGTCACCGGCTCTCCTATGTAGTACTTCAATCTATAACCGTTCACCTTAAACTTCCCACCTTTATCCTCTATTTCAACAGTGCCGTACGGGAAGTTCTCAGTGACCGTGAACGGTCCCGACCATCGGGATCTCAACTTTCCCGGGAATAACCTCAACCGGGAGTTATACAATAAAACCAAATCCCCACACTTGAACTGCCTGCTACCCTTCAACTTCCTATCGTGCAGTTCCTTCGTACGCTCCTTATACCTAAATGACTGCGCGTAAGTGTGATCTCTTAGCTCCTCTAACTCGTGCAACTGGTGGAAACGAGTGCTCTCTGCGGCAGACATATCGAAGTTGACCCTCTGTAGGGCCCAAGAAGCATAGTGCTCTAACTCGACAGGCAGGTGGCAGGCCTTCCCATAAATCATCCGAAACGGTGTGGAACCGGTCGGAGTCTTGTAGGCTGTACGGAAGGCCCACAACGCATCATCCAACTTGTCGGACCAATCCCGACGATTCGAACCAACCGTTTTCTCAAGAATACGTTTGATCCCCCGGTTACTCACTTCTACCTGCCCACTAGTCTGTGGGTGGTAGGCGGTTGCAAGCCGATGGGTGAACCCATAGCGACGCAACGCCTTCTCCATCTGTGCATTGCAGAAATGAGTTCCTCTATCACTGATCAACGCCTTCGGGACACCAAAACGAGCAAAAAGGCTCTTGAGAAAACGTAGTACAACTCGGGCATCATTAGTGGGTAAGGCCTTGGCCTCAACCCACTTCGAGACATAATCAACCGCCACGAGTATATACTTGTTCCCACGTGAAGATGGAAACGGTCCCATGAAATCAATGCCCCACACATCGAAAACCTCACAAACCTGAATAGCATTCTGGGGCATTTCATTTCGCGACGAAATGTTGCCAACACGCTGGCAACGATCACAACTCTTCACAAACGCGTGCGCATCCTCAAAAATCGAAGGCCAATAAAATCCACAATCAAACACCTTCTTTGCCGTCAAACTCGCACCGTGGTGACCTCCTGTCGGTCCAACATGGCAATGGCTCAGAATCTGCCATCCCTCCTTAACGTCAACACACCTCCTGATCAACTAGTCAGCACCTATACGAAAAAGATACGGGTCGTCCCATAGGTAAAACTTGACATCAGCAAAGAATTTCTTCTTTTGCTGGTAAGACATCTTCAGATAGTCCCCGTCAGCAAGATAGTTCGCAAAGTCGGCGAACCATGGGAAACCCTCATCCTGAGCCGAAAAAAACATAAGTCTCTCTGTCAGAAAGTGGTCATTAATCCTGACCCCCGGCTCTCCTAACTCAGCTCCCTCAAGACGCGAAAGATGATCGGCCGCCACATTCTCGGCCCCCTTCTTATCACGGATTTCAATATCAAACTCTTGAAGCAACAGGATCCATCTGATAAGGCGTGGTTTAGCATCCTGTTTGCTAAAGAGATAACGAATGGCAGAATGATCCGTGTACACAATCGTCTTGGACAGAACAAGATAGGACCTGAATTTGTCGAATGCAAACACCACAGCTAAAAGCTCTTTCTCGGTGGTGGTGTAACTCTCCTGTGCACCATTCAGGGTCCGGCTAGCATAGTAAATCGGATGGAAGTGTTTATCCTTCCGCTGTCCAAGAACCGCTCCGACCGCGAAGTCGCTCGCATCACACATCAACTCAAAAGGAAGCGACCAGTAGGGAGCAATCATGATTGGGGTGTTAACGAGTTTGTCTTTTAAAAATCAAACGCCTCGATACACTGCTCAGAAAACACGAATGGGGCATCCTTCTCCAAGTGTTTGGTCATGGGTCTCGCAATCTTAGAAAAATCTTTAATGAACCGGCGATAGAACCCAGCATGACCCAGAAAACTCCGGATGGATCTCACGGAAGTGGGCGGGGGAAGATTAGAGATGGTATCGATCTTCGCTCGGTCGACCTCTATCCCCGCACTCGAAATACGATGCCCCAAAACGATGCCGCTGGAATTCACACAATGATTATGTTTGCGATTTTGTTTATATATATATAGATAGAAAATACGAATAAGTACGCATATGTCCCCAAAACGTTTGAAAATAGTGTATAAAAAGGGGAATGATCAAACTCACCTTAGACGGAAGGCAAGTGTTTAATAAATTCGACAAACGAACTAATGATTTAAGCGAGTCATCCAATACGCGTCCAACGAGATAAATGATCAGAATCTGAACTTTGTTATATGAAACTATTAATAAAACGAACTTAATGCCGCTGGAATCAATCCAAACGGATGAGTAGAACTCTAGTTATGTTGATTTTAATGTTTAAACGACTAGAGTCTGACCAGAATCCGAACTTCGAGTCGGGAGTCGGGTTTTGGGTAGAACCATTAAAATTTAATTACTAGAAGAAAATTCTTCTAGACCGATCGTTGAATCCGACCAGAAGCATGAGAAAACGCAAGGTCAAACTTGTTGACTGTTTTACCCTTAATCGGGTTTTAAGGCAATTGACCAGTCAATACCCTTCAATCTCAGAAATTGATTGAAGGTTATTGACTAGGGAATATGTATGAATGATTTTATAGTTACAACTTACCCGGAAAGTGAAAGGATTGATGAGAAACGGAAGTCAAAGATCCTGAAGCAAGCAAAGTCAACGAACAAGTCTTGAATTTTTAACGAAGAAGCAAAAACCAAAGAGTTTACGAGCTGGGCAGAAGGTAGGACGGCTGGAGTATGATCTTTAGGGTTTGATTAAAGTTTACAACAGATGGTTATGTCTTGTTTATATAGGAAAAACATAAAACGAACTAATTATAGGCTTTTTGGCAGCGATTTAAGGAAAGAATCAATGAAATATTAGTAAGGATCTGATCTTGGGCAGAGGGAAACGAATTAGGAATGATATTTTAGTTATATGATGTTTAGTTGGACCTTAATTCACTCAAACATGCCTAAAATAAACGATTTTATGCCTTAAACGAGTTAACGAACGAAAATGAGTTGGGATTCTGACCAGGTCAGCCACCGCGCTGCGCGGCCACATGGAGTGGAGCCTGTCGTGCGGCGCTCCGGAGTTTAGGAGGGGAAAGTTTCATTTTTTACAAGTTTAGTTCCTAAAGTTTAGTTCTTGGTTATTAAATGAACTTTTTAATGATTTGAACATGATTTAAAGTACAAGGGTTTAAAGTGAATTATTAGAAACTTAATTACTTTTAAATATTTGATTTTGATTAATATTAAAGATCTAAAATGTTACGGGTCGGGTTATACGTAAACGAATACGAGTTTCAAAAATCCGAGATGTTACACCTGAAGCTGTCTGAATTTGCTCGGTGGGAACCTAGATTTCATGCTCATTTGGGGTCGGTACATCCAAGCAGTGTACGGTTTCTCGATGATGTTTATGCAACACCTCTTGTAGGTAGTGATACTCTTGGTTGGACTCTGAAGGAACATAAGCATTATGAAGCACAGGAAATCAAAGATTTTGAAAGTGAGACAAAAGCCTATTCGACTCTCACAATGGCTTTGCCCGAGCAAATCTTTCACCAGTATAGCACTATTAAGAGTTGTGCGTCTCTATTGAAACTCTGAAGACTAGAAGCTTGGGAAATACGCTCGAGAGTAAGAAGACTCTTGTAAAATTTCAGTTTAGAAATTTTACTTTGCTGAAAAACGAGACAGTGGAAGAGATGATTAATCGGTTTTGTCATTTGGTCATGGAAATGACAACTGTGAATCTTGAGCTGACTGAAGCTGACAAAATTGATACCTTGAAGAACGCATTGGCACCTTCGTATTCTACTTTCCTTTTGGTGTTAAAATAGAATGGTTACTTTTGTAACAACGAGCTCACTACCGTGCAATTTATTAACAAGATAGAGGAAAGAGAATTTGATTTGAAGTGCCAGACCTCATTGAAGGATAATCAGAATCAGAATCCTTCTCTTTATGGTGGTGCTATGCCTGCAAATAACTCTTCAAGCTCAGTTCCAATCACAGCATTCTTCACTTAAGCACAAGAAGAGTCAGCTAATGTAAATGGTTCACCTAACGTATGCTTCATGGCAACTAGTTCCAATTCTGGTTCAAATACAAGTGCTTCAAGTTCGTTGCCTAAAGTAAATCTTCAAGAAGCTGAATAGCAATTTGCGTTTGTGTGTGCGTTCATGACTTCATATGAACAACTGGTTGGAAGCAAGATTGCAATAAGTGAGTTGACTGATGAAGACTATAACCAGATTGATCCCGATGACCTTGAGTTGATGGATCTCAAGTGGAACATGGCAATGATTGTCAGAAAGGTAAAAAGGTTTATGCAAATAACGGGAAAAGATCTTCTTACTCTTAACAAGCGAGTTGGGTTTGACAAACTGAAGGTCAAGTGTTATAATTACGGGGAATTTGGCCACTTTGCCAAAGAGTGTGATAAACCAAGAAAGGAGTATTCTGGTCCACGCAATTCTGAGAGAACTTTGGGAAAGAATTCATCGGGAAGTGATCAAAGTAAGAAGATTTCATCAGAGGGTGACCAGAATAAGTCAACCAACACTCAAGCTCTCGTTGCAAATGAAGGTGTAGACTGGTCTCAACGGTTATTGGGAAATCAAGCCAACCTTGCTTTTGTTGAACCAGTTGAAAAGTTTGAAGATGCTATTGGAGACAATCTGACTGAAGAAAGTGACACCTCAGATTCAGAAACTGATTCTAATAAGAGTTCATCTGTGTAAACCGAATCAGAACATTCGGTTCCTGAACAAATCGAATCTTTTGCGTGCATGGCAAAAATTGAAGAGGTATGTCCTAAACCTTCAATTAATGTATCTGAATCTTCAGCTGTTGTGACTGAGTGTGCTGAATGTGCTGAACTCAAAATCAAACTTCAATCAGCCTTACATCAGAACACTACGCTCACAAAAGAACATTTCATGATCATTGAATGCTATCTACATAAATCCAAATTACTGGAACAATCTACACTAAAAATTAAAAATCTGTCTGAAAGCAATCATGATCTCAAAGCTGAAATTCAATGTAAGATAATAGTTGTTGAACAACATTTCAAGGAGATTCTCCGACTCCGAACCTGCATTTCAAACCTAGAAAATGAAGTTTTAGAACTGAAAAACAAACTTGGAAAATTTTGAGATTCCTCGTTTCTTTTAAATGAGATTATTGAAGTTAATAACTCTCACAAGAAAAATGGGAAAGCGGGTTTAGGGTACGTCGAGATTCCTCCTCCTTTTAAAGTAAATTACTGTAGCATTCCTGATGTGGAACAATGTACAGAAATGCCTACTGTTGAATCTGAAAATGTTGAATAAACCAAAACAACTCAAGAACCGATTCATATTAAAAGTAGATCAGTGTTTACCAAAAATGAATTGGACGGTTCTATTGAGGAGTTGTCTGAACTAGATGAGATTGTCAAAAACGATAACATACATGCTGACAATCACATTCTGTGTGAACCCGAGGAGTTTGAACAAGTAGTATATGGTTCAAAGCCTTCGAGTGACTCATTGGAAATTCCTAAGGTAATTCCTAAAGTGAAGAAGTCAGACAAGCCTTCTATGTCTGATGAGGATTTGATGAAGTTTATCAATCCTCAGCCTGAATCTTCCAATGGGAAAATTGTAAAATTAAAAGGGTTATCCAAAGTCTTTTCGGATAAGGAAGTTCATTTGAATCTTCTAAAACCCGAAATGATAGAAAGTGTCTTTCAGGATGACACTTCAAAGGTTATTGAACTTGAACGGAAATTCTATCAATCCAAAGCAAATAATGTTCAAGTGAAACCTAACACTAATGTTTTCAAATCCATTAAGTTTGTCAAATCATCAGGTTTGGAGAATTCATCGAATTCCACAAATCTTGAATTATATAAAACGAAAAAGGGATTAAAACATGAAGTTTCAAAGACAGTAACTTTTGAAAAACCCAAGGTAGATATTCCTCAACCGTTGCATATAAACAAAACTTGTACTTCACCACAAAAATCTTTAGACACACGTTTGTGTTTTTAATGTGGTGAACTTGGTCATGTTTCGAAAAAGTGCAAAGCTAAGGCTGAAAATATCAGGCCATCATCAACTCGAAAGACTGAAATGACTCAAACTTTGAAAGAAAATCAAGTTGATGAATGTTTTATAATGTATTCAAATGTCAACTTGAAGAAAGTCGTTTGGGTTTGAAACTTCTAATGTATTACACAAATTCATTGATCGTGCTCAACCGATTTGTAAAAACACCGATTCAGGAATAGTATGTGATGGCTACTTAAAGAAGAAAACTAACAAACCCGTCACTTATTCTCAAGTGCCGAATGCAAGTGTTAATTTATATGTATCTCTGAAAATATCAAAAGGAGAGCCCAAGACTGAGGCTTGGGCTGCCTTTTTGAAATAATCATTTTACCTTGTTGTGCAGAGTTCATCCAGGTCTGTTTTAAATCTCAAATGGATATTGGACAATGGATGTTCTCGACATAGTACCGGCAACCTTGATCTTCTTAACAATGTTAGAGATATTCAGGGAGGGTATGTAGCGTTTGCGGGTAACAACGGTGGGATGATTACGAAGGAAGGGGAGGTTTCAAAAGGGAAAGTTACATTTGAAAGGGTTAATTATTGTGAAAAAGTGGATCACAATTTGTTGAGTGTTTCACAGATCTGTGATAAACACTACACCACGATTTTCACAGAAAAGGAGTGTGTTATTCTTCAATCGGGATACACAATTCCTGAAGATATGGTTGTCATGCGATCACCTCGATCAAATGATATTTATGTCCTCGACATGAATTTTAATGTAAACGTTTCACCCTCAAAAACGTGTTTTGTCTCCAAGGCAACGGAGAAAGACTCGATTCTATGGCATCGACGCATGGGGCACATTCATACGCAAGATGAATTTTCTCATTTCTAATGAATTGGTGGATGGTGTTTCTCTTAAGAACTTCAAGATTAATGATCATTGCGTTGCTTGCAAGAAGGGGAAACAGAAGAAGAAGTCACATCCGTGTAAATCGATTAACTCGATTGTTACACCACTAGAACGACTTCATATGGATTTGTTCGGTCCAGTGAATCGTGCTAGTATTGCGGGTGCTTTTTATTGCTTAGTCGTGACAGATGACTTCTCACGATATTCGTGGGTGTTATTTATGGCTTCGAAAGATCAGACGCCTTTGTTAATTCAGAACCTTATCACGAAGATGGAATCACTTTACAAACTGAAAGTGAGACGAATTCGTAGTGATAATGGAACTGAGTTCAGGAATAATGTATTGGATTTCTTCTGTATCCAGAAGGGTATACATCGGGAATTCAGTGCACCGTATGTTCCTCAACAAAATGGCGTGTCTGAGCAGAAGAATCATACGTTGATTGAAGCTGTGAGAACTATGCTTGCTGATTCTAAGCTTCCCGTTCAATTCTGGAATGAAGCTGTGAATACGGCATGTTACACACTGAATCGTGTTTTAACTGAAAAGAAGTTCAAGAAACAAGTTACGAACTTCTGAATAATCGTAAACCGAACTTAAACTATTTGGAACCATTCAGGTGTCCTTGTACTGTATTGAAAAGAGATGCCGGGAAGTTTGACGAAAAGGCATTTGAGGGTTACTTTTTGGGATACAATTCTCCTAAAAAATCGGATCTTCAATATCTCTTCGGGTTGTGTGGAAGAATGGTATCACGTTGATTGCCAAAGTTATACTACTCCTCCAACCAGTATGGGTCCCGATTGGATGTTGATTACGATGGGTTATTTAATTCGTTTACACCAGCAGTTGAAGACATACCTGAAGATTTTGTTCGATCATATTTGGAAGAACGATGTCTTCCTATTCCTAATTCTTCTTTCGTTGATGTAAATGGCTCTCCTAACGTATCAGAGACATCTAACGATGTTTCTGAATCTTCTGATAATGCTGATTTTGTTGACTCATCTTCGATACCACTAGATGAAGCTCAAGAACCAATTAAGCCAATTCTAGTTGAAGATTTGTCATCAAGTGTCTCTTTAGACACAACAGAAGAAAATATCACCAATCTCGGTGATAACGTATCTGTGCTTCCAAATCCTTTTTTAAGGATTCACACGAACCATCCGCAGGAACAGATAATTGGGGATGTGAACGATGGGGTTTGCATGAGAAACCGGTTAGCTAATGTATGCGATGATGTGATTGAGTGTAACTTATCTCCTACAGAGGATCCGATTGTATGTGCTTATGCGGATTTGCACTCATCGGGGATTCTTAATATTGCACGATACACCTGGTTTTTATCTCAGATTGAACCGACAAGTGTCACCATGGCACTCAAGGAACCATCTTGGGTTGAAGCAATGCAGGAGGAGCTGCAACTGGTTGTACGACTAGGTGTATGGGATTTAATTGATAAACTCGATCGCGTCAAGAAAGCGATAACGACGAAATGGGTTTTTAAGCGCAAAAAGGACGACCGTGGGGTAATCGTGAGAAACAAGGCACGATTGGTCGTTCTTGGTTATAATCAACAATAAGGCATCTATTACACCAAAGTATATGCTCCTATGGCATGACTGGAGGCTATACATATCTTTCTTGCCTATGCAGCCTTCAAGAACTTTAAGGTTTATCAAATGGATGTGAAATAGGCATTCTTAAACGGCGAGATCCATGAAGAAATGTATGTGAAGCAGCCTCCTGGCTTTGAGGATCCAGACTATCCAGAGCGTGTTTACCGTTTAAACAAAGCTCTTTATGGTTTACATCAGGCCCCGAGAGCCAGGTACAGCACATTGGTTGACCATCTACTCGATAGTGGTTTCAAGAGAGGGATTGTGGATTGTACATTATTCTTTAAGATTGTTGGTGACGATCTGCTCCTCGTCCAAATTTACGTGGACGACATTATTTTCGGTTAGACAAACGACAGCTTGTGCAAATATTTTGAGAAGACGATGCAAATTAAGTTCGAGATGAGTTCGACGAGGGAGATGAGCTTTTTCTTGGGTTTGCAAGTTCACCAGTCTGATTCCGGGATCTTTATCTATCAGACCAAATATGTGAATGATGTCTTGAGTCGTAACAAGATATCAGACGTCAAAATCCCTTCGACACCTCTTCCCGTGGGTCACAATTTATCACCGGATGAATTGGAGGATACCGTTGATCCGACCCTGTACCGAGCTATGATCGGATCTTTGATGTATTTGATTGCTTCTCGTCCTGATATTATGTTTGTTGTTTGTTTGTGTGCCAGGTACCAATCGAGTCCCCGAGTGACTCATCTGGCAGCAGTTAAGCGGATCTTACATTATCTTAGGGGAAATCCTGACATCGGGTTGTGGTACCTCAAGGAAGATAAGTTTGATCTTACGGCTTATACTGATTCGGACTACGGAGGATGCAAGATTAATTTCAAGTCTACAACAGCGGGTTGTCAATTCTTGGGAAACCGGTTTGTTTCCTGGCAGTTAAGAGGCAGACGACGGTCTCAACTTCAACAGCCGAAGCGGAGTATGTGGCGGCCTCGAGTTGCTGTTCACAAGTTCTCTGGATCCAGCAGCATCTGCGGGATTATGGTTTGAAGTTTCTTACTACTCTTATTTACATTGACAATTCGACTGCTATTTCTATCACCAAAAATCCGGTCCATCATTCAAAAACAAAACATATTGAAATCCGATATCAGTTTATTTGTGATTGTTTCGAAAAGAAACTAATTGATATTTAAAAGATACATACGGATTTTCAAAAGGCTGACCTTTATACCAAAGCGTTTGATAAAACAAGTATTCAATATTTGCTGGGTATAAACGATTTAAAAACTTTAACTGATATTCAAAAGCTTGGATGAATCATTTTATTTTCATTTTTCTTGTTTTTAGTTTAATTTTTGTTGTTTTTAGGGGGAGAAAATGAAAAATCCAAAAATATTGTGTTTCCTGTTTGTATAGAAATATTAAAAACTCCAAAAACATTCAAATGTTGAAAATTCCAAAAACATTGAAAAATGTTCCTCAAAATGAGTCTTGAAGCAAAAAGGGAAAATGATAGTACATTGGTCATTTGATCCTAAATCCAGTAAAAAGTAAGCAATAAAAGTTTGAATGCTTAAATGTGTTGATGTATTGGTAGGTCTTTTGACAAACGAGTAAGAACTAGTAAGAGATATAAACATAAAATACATGCCAAATCTAGTGGGGTTACATCTTGAAGCATAGTTAAATATCTGTTTTAAGTATCAAAAAATTTTAAAGATTACTGTGTGTACATGCTTTCATTTTTGAAGAAAATTCTGCTTTGTTTTATATTTCATTTTGCAAAGAAATTCAACTTCATTTTTCCTTTATTTTTATTCAAATCTTGGATCCTCTCCTGCGGGATAAGATTATCCGACCCAAGGGTTAAGATTTGAGTATTCTGCTTTATTTTCTTGGTGTTTCGTACAAGTATTGGATCTCCTCCGTGTATACTATAAGTAAAAACGCGTGAAAGTCATGTATCGAATTGGGGATTAAGGCCTGTGCAACTTCAACTTATTTTTATCCTTTTATTTTGTTAAAATAGAACCTTATCTACGTGTAGTAATACCGATCTTAAGGGAAAATTTTAACTTTCTGCTTTATTTTATATTTTTTATTTTTGCACGAGTCACAGTTAATCAAGTTAAAGAAAAAGAAAAACGTACACGTGAAATTCACTGTATAAGAGATATCAAAATTGTGTCTGATGGGTGGGTCCCACATAAGAATTGTGCTTAATTGAATCTTTAAATATATCACTGAAAGTTTTGAAAAATTTGTTTGGAGATTTAAGTGGACAACAATACCAATAATTAACCTAATTTCAGTCATAATAAAACGCTGAAAATAAAACTGTGGTGGACGGAAAATTTGATCAATATGATTCCCTGCTCGACTTACAAAAATATGTAATGTGTTGATAGTTAAGTGTTTACTGCTTTATATTGTTTTTGTTTTGAAAATTTTTCAAAAAAAAAAAAAGATTTTATTCTTCTGTTTTATTTTAGATTTTCCAAGCTAGCGAATAAATCAAAATTAAAAGAAAAGAGTTTTACCCTGGATTTTAATTTAATCGTGCTTAACGTATTGTCAACTGGTATCGGTTGATTTTTAAAGTAAAAATCCGTTTAATTTAAACAATACCGATCTTTGATAAGATCGGGTATTTTAATATATTTCAATTGGAACATTAATGGAATTAATTGGAACATTATTGGTCTTAATTGGTTATTTAATTCTTTGTTAAAACCCTATTTGGTTTTAATGATTATTTAAATCCTTAATGAGATTTTATCTCATTCGCTAAGGATCTTTGGTGATTCGTTAACATGTTTTAATGAATGTAAAACCTTTCGTTATTTAAACATAATGAATGAGTACCTCGTTCGTTATAATGACAATCGCTTCCGTTGTGCATAACGAATGGAAGACATTCGCTTAAACTGTTAACGAATGGAATGATTTTTATGTATCATTCGTTAAGATTTTAATGAATGACTCCAATATTCGTTATAAAGTTAATGAATGGAAGAGTTAATGTATTATTCGTTAAAAGTTTAACGAATGGAAATCTTATTCGTTTAAAATCTTGAACGAATCATTTAACGAATGAGGCCATTCGTTAGTTCAAATTTGAACGAATGACCTCGATGAGCGTGCAATTATTGGGGTTTATAATCCCAATGTTAGACGAATGACCCTTCATTCACCATTTCCTATTTCATTGCCATCCTTAACAAAGCTCTTGCAAAATTTTCCAAAAATTTGTTGCCTGCTTATTATCGCAATTGATTAACCTCATTGTGTTCTATAGGTACTTGCGATATCAATGATATGATATTCATGGAAGTTCATCGGTGTTTTAGGGGTTAGCTGATTAACTGAAAATTGAATATTAATCGAACAGTTAACAGCCCACAAAACTCTTAATTGAATCAACATTTGAACTGATGATCATTGTTTAGTGTATTAAACCGATTTCCAAACTTTGTTATTGTGATTAATTGTGAATATTGATAGGAAATCAAAGGTTTCAACGATGACATTCATCGTCTTTGACTATAGTAAGTCAAAATTAATTTGGTCTTTGACTTCTGAGAAGTCAAATAGATAATTAACTTAGATTCATTATTCATGTAACGAATGACTGGTCAGATTCGTTAATTTTCTAATGAATGTTTATATCAGATTCGTTGACAGTTAATGAATAACTATCTGATTCGCTAAGATAGCGAATAGATGGAGTAACTAATAACGAATAAGGGTAACGAATCAGAGTTGATTCGTTAATTTAATAAGATCAGATTCATTATTATAACGAATGACTTAACATATGAGTGTGATTTGTTATTGTAACGAATGAAATCCAGCTAATGTATAACGAATGTCTCATTTGTTTAATCCTTTATAACGAATGAGATGTCTATTCGTTAATCAGTATAGTATTAATTGAATAGTTTACTAATGATTTTATTTGTTTTTAAAACAGAAATGGCTGAAGAGATTATTCAAAACCCCGTTTCCGAGCAAAATCCAGAAGATAATCTTGAGCAACAACCTGCTCAAGCTGAACCTGAACAAGCTCTAGTGCTACTATCGTGGAACAAAAGCCATAACATCTGTGCTTTTCTGGAGACGACTTTTGAAGATTCACCGATATTTGGAGGAATGATCGGTTTCTTAATACGTTCCAGGATTTACAAGGCCATATCTACATGGACTGTTGTTTATCAAAGCATTATCCGAGCTTTTTGGAATACCGCTAGATTTAATGAGGCCGAGAATGAGATTGAAGCGGTATTCAGGATAAACGGGTGGTGATTAATATTGGAGTTATTAGAGATTAGTTGGGTTTTCGTGATACTATGGACGATAGGTGTGAGTTTGATTAGAGGGTTGTTTGGACGGGTGAAGTATATTGGTGATTTGGGAAAGTCGATGTACAACAAAGCAAATTTGTGCGAGCAGTACAAGTATTTGCTTCATGTTTTGATTCATTGTCTCGATGGACGGAAAAGAGGGTTTGATGAGTGTTGTGTGATGCTTCCGTCTGTGTTTGTTGCCTTAGTGTTGAATAAACCATTCAATTTCTCTGAATTGGTTTATTATCAATTGAAGGAGAATCTCACGAGCCGTCACAAGTTCCTTATGTACCCGAGATTCTTACAGATGATGATCAATGATCTCCAGCCTAACTTGATTAAAGATCAAGATGATGTATTGAAGCTAGAGCACATGGATTCAGAGACTATGAGGCATTTGAGATCTTTTCGAGGTCAAAGTCTTCAAGATCGACCGAAGTTTAAACGCTTTATTGGGCATCTTGCCAATATTGATTATGTTGCACCACCTAATGATCGTTGGGCTCATGATGATTCAGATTCTGAACGTGAAGGTGGTAATGGTGGAAATGGTGATGATGGTGGTGATGGTGGTCCAGGACCACAAGCTGAGTTAACATATGAGCAGAAGCGTAAGCGTAAGGGTAAAGAACCTATGGTGGATAAGGGGGAGAAACCAAAGAAGCAAAGGGTGTGACGTGGTTCGGGTATCGAGATACCGAGTCAACCTTTTCTACGATCGACTCCACCAATATCTATTTCAGCCCCTATTTCTACTTCTCCGATACCTCAGAGTATACCAAGATCTCCAGTTCCTGCTGTTACTAGATCTCCAACTCCTGTTCAGATGCCAATTTCTCCAGTAGCTCCATCAATGACTTTGACGACTACTTCTGTAGCTGATCCATATTTTGGAGATGTGTTGCAGACCGTTTTAGAATGCATGACTCCTCCACAACCAACTACTCCTGCTACACCAGTTACTCCTACACCATTGCAAAGACCTGAGCATTCTTTCATGACTTTTAATCGTCCTCAGGGTCCTATGCAACTGCTTCATCCACACTTCTATGAGTTGTCTCCTAATGCCCAGTGGTTTAATCTGTTGAATCTGGTTCATATGCAACAAACTCAGATTCAAGCAGATCATTCGTTTCAGGAACAAATGAGGGCAGAGCAGCGGAATATGTTTAGGCATATTCATTTTATTCAGCGTGAAAACAGGGAACTTAAAGCCCTTGTTGCTGCCCAGGGGAGAGAGGATCGACAAACAAGATGAGATCATACTTCAGCTCACGTGCAAAGATGATGACTTAAAGAAGTTGAAGACTGATGAAGATGATCAGGATGGTGAAGGTGGTGTTGATCAGCAACTGGGCGGTAGATCTGCACCGTCGGCAGGTAATCAGGCTGATACGAGTACTGGTGGTGGGTCAGAGGGGAGTAATCTATAGATTGTGCCATACAAAGATTACACGAGAGCCAAGCCGATTGATGTTATTCCGGCTAATATGTTAATATTTGTTGGTATGGACGGAATAGTGTATAGTATGGTGAACGTTAACGAGATCGAAGCAGGTGAGTTTGTGGATCATTCTTTAACTAAAGAGCAAATAGCCTTACTTCTGGATCTTAATAATGAGGAGGTTGATGAACTTGAGAAGACTATGGAGGTTGATCTTGAGTTTGAGGAAAGTGAATCCAGGCATTCCACGTGGGAATGTGCCTGAGTATGCAGAAGTTGAGGTAGAAGACGTACCTGCTGAGGAGTATCCTGAGTTCTACACAAACAACACCAATGATTCAGGTATTCCATTCTTTACTACAGAACACTTTGATTCAGCAGAACAACATTTACGAGAAGAAATCGAGAAGTGGAATAAGGCAGCAGAGACAAGTCACCCAACTGAGAAAGAGAGAAAACGGAAACGTGCTTTGGAGGGTATGTTTGAGCATGATGTTAAGAGGATGAACAAGATGATCGAGGCCTTTCGTTATCATGAACAGGTGGAAGTCAGATTAGCCAAGGCTCGAGCATCTGCATACCAGATGAAGAAGTACAGGCCTGTCAAAGATGTGAAAGGTGATTTGATAGCTTGGTAGTTTGATTATGAGCTTAAGGTATATATCGTGAAGTGGGGACACGATATTTATTATTTCAAGCGCCCACACGATATTCTATCAATGCCAAGGTGGGATGTTAGAACACTAGCCAACAGACCGTTCGTGAATCGAGGAAAAGATATCTGGGCTGAGTGGTTCTATGCTCATTTATTACATGAAACCCGTTATGGTTTCAAGTTCTTCAAGCCGCAAGTGCCGACTCACAAGTATATTGACAAAATTGATCCGCGCACTGGCTGGAGGAAGATGATCTTACAGGTAAAGCCGCCGAAGACAATGAAGAGGGCACCGATGAAGATATTCCCTCAGAGTCTGTTCACCACGTTCAACCGTTGGTACTATGACAACCAGATGGGTGAAGCGGTTATTGTATTGGGCACCGGGTCTAACACGAGGATAATACGTGTGATCAATCCGATGTGGCTCGTTAACTTATCTAAGTCTGACAATGACACATTATTTCATAGTCAGATAAGATTTGCTAACGTAAGCGACTACGAACTTGCGATGCAGTTTCAGAAGGTTGTTCGAGTCTGTTATGCATTCAAGATTCATAGCTGCGTGGACTGGAAGACGAAGATGTTCTAGCAATGAAGAAGAAAGAGCTCGAGACGAGGGGGAATTTGTTGATACATGTTTTGTGCGTCTCGGTCTTTATTAGTTTATTATTATAATTAACTTACAATGAAAGGGTATTAATGTAAATATTGCTATTCGCTCTATTGTAAGTTACATTCGTTACCCCGTAACGAATGTAACACATTCGTATTAATTATAAGCTCATTCGTTAACCTTGATTAATGAATGAGATAACAAATGAGGGCTATTCTTTATGATTAAATGTATTAACAAATGAAGGTGTTCATTCGTATGACTTAAAGTAACGAATGACACATTCGTTATGTGGTAACTTAACGAATGTGGTCATCTCCTATATATACCCTGTAAGATTATTCGTTAATGCAACAGTTCTTATTATTATCACTCTCGTGTCGTTACTCTGCCCAAATTTACTCTCAACACACACAGTACACACACTTAACCGTATTTGTTCATAATCGTATACCTAATCAATGAATCAGCTCGATGTCATCATAAGATCTAGATCCTATAAGGCACTCTCATTACATTTTGTGAGAATTAAGCTCATGCAGATATTCAGAAAAAATACTCATATTGGATACTTTTGAGTGAGTCAGATACTTACTATAGATTAGAACTTGTCTTGAGTATTCTATTCGAGATCAGACGAAATTCTGTATAAAAAGAAAGGTAATATGTTTCCAAAAATCACAAACAACCACATTCAAACGAATTAAACATAGCCCTATTTTGATCACCAAAACACTAAACCAACCCCAAAACCCTATCCTACCAAATTACCCTTTCACCGGTTGAATTCAGCACTGGTCTTTTACCGGTAGACCCTAAAGAACTAGAATGCATATTTTGATTTGAATTTACTTTGCTGCCTCTAATTCGCAAAACCTAGGTTGCCTCCAGAACTTAGGGAGAGAAATTTTCTCTTTGGCAATGAGGTGAGATGACGACAAGAGGAACAAAGGTCATCATTTTGTGGTATGTCCAAAAGCGCAATGAAAATAAGAGCAAAACGATATGAATGATGTTTAGGCTGCGTAAACTGGTCTCAAGAAAGAAGACGTAGAGTAAGTCAAACCCAATCCCAATACGAAGATTCCGAACTACTAAGGGTGGGGGCTATTAGGCTCAAAGCCGAATGATCCATTAAAGTTGAAGGTTATGTTCATGGCTGGGTTGAGGAAGAACTTATCCACATCTTGGATAAACTGGTCTTGATGACTTGGCCTTAAAAGAGTCATTAGGATTGTAAAAAAAAAAATTGCTGATTCACCACACTTCGGGACGAAGAATAGAGCGAAGACAAGAAAAAGAAGACAACTTTGAAGAAGAAGCTCGATTAGTCATACCCCTCCGAAAAACACCTTTGCCAAAATACCCGACAAAACCGACCACACACACACCAAAACCTTTGGAAATATACTATCTTTTAACGTATGTAACACTTCACAAAGTAGGTGGATAATTGATCTCTTGACAAGCATATTCTCTGTAAGTTATATCTTGGCTAAAGAGTGTTTATACGTATGAAATTAAACGTTTGTCTAGATATAAAGCCAAGTGTGTGTAAACATTGTGAGCACGTGACGTTATGCACAAATAGAAGCTCATAAAAGCAACCATAGTTTAAATATCACTACATATGCTAGCACGTTTTGCTCTTATGAATTACCAGAACTTTCTTAAATTTCTCGGGATATTTAGCTTCAGTTAACATGCTATTCAAAAATTTGTTCAAAGCTTGCTTGAGGATAAGTAAGGTTCAATTATGGGGAGATTTGATGTACATAAATTTATAAATGATTTCGGACTAAAATATCTCCAAATAGGCGTAATATCGACAATTATATTAGAATAAATAACCAATAATGCTTATAATTTCTATCTCTAGATAAATATAACCTTAAGTTATAAAACGAGCTGATATACGAAGAAAGGACAAAATTTAGAAATCACAACATGGCCATGTTACCTTCAACACACCCTATGCTGAAATTACAATAGGAAAGGACAAAATAGAATATTCTAAAGCTCAACATGGCCCATGCTGACCCTCAACACGCCCATGTTGATAGTACACAATAAAAGACAAAAAAGGATAATTTCAAGCTCACCACGGACGTGTTTAGAGGTCAACATGGTCGTGTTCTCTCTTCTACTATACCATCTGACAATGAGCATTAAATATAATAAGACAAAATGATCAACATAGCCGTGCCCAACTTAACACGGGATGTGTTGGGAACCCAGCTCAGCCTATTAATTAAATGCTCATCCACTACATTAATACACTTTGAAGAACATTAAATCCACTTCAACCACCTCCTTTCACCACCTAACATTAATAAGAGAATTCTCTCATCTATCCACCCTTTGAAGATCAAGGGGATTAAGCTCTTGGAAGAAGTCATTGGCGTCAAAGATTAGTCATCCAAATTGTTTAGGTTGTTCTAATTTAATCATGTTTGTATCTATTACTTTGATGTGTAACATTATGTTTATTATTGGCTAAAATTTCATAGTATAATATTGGTTTATAATGAATCTTAATTGAAGTTTAACAATATTGGTTAAACATGTGATCGGTTTATATAAGGTAAAGGTTATGTTGTAATTATCACTTGATGAGGAATGTTAAAATACTCTTAAAAGATACACCGAGTGCCAAGCTTGATGATAAGACGGGAACTGCCACTCTTGTGAGGCCATGGATAATAAACTTTAAAAGAGACACCAAGTATCGAGCTTGATGATAAGGCGGAGAACTGCCATTCTTGTAAGGGTTGGTTGAGAAAAAAAACATAAATCCTAATATGAAAATGGACCAAATGAAGTATTATTAGTAATTTATCATCTTAAAATGGGAATGTAGACAATGTTGTGAAAATGGATTGTTGATGTTCTTCCACTAAAATTGGGTAATTACTTGTCAAGTGAGTGTGCAACATAACCTTTTTTAAACAACTCATGGATAGTTATTACATGGGTTCTATAATTGTCCAAGAGTTGTGTGGGTTAATACTTGGTAACTCAAGGTTGATCCTTTACAACTTAACTATCTTAATTGGTATTTTAAGTATAACACAAAGGTTATTTTTACTAAAATATCAAGAACAAGTCACTTAGTAATTTAAGGGGTTGTATCTTCTTTAAAGTATCTTATAAATACTTAATATGAATCACTTGATTACATAAAAATGATGTTTTAGTGGAGGTCATGAAGTTATGCATATCTCTTTCTTTCATTATCATGGAATAAAATGGCTTAGGAATAAGGTGTTATTCCCACATTTAATCACTAAAGCAAGCTCATATCACATGTTTACTAATTAATTGTTAAACCAAGTTAAGAGGAGTTTTAACTAAGATGATACACTTTTATCCTTGATCATTTCTTTAAATATTTAAAAACCCAAAAATATTGTTGTTAATTTATGCTTTTAAATTTCTTTTAAAACTTGCTTGTCAAACCAAAAATTACTATGAAGTTTACTTCGGTTAAAATAAATACAACCATTTAGTAGTAAAAAGCAAACAAGTGTGTCTGTGGATCGATACTTGGTTCTTACCTATACTATTCTACATATGCGACAGGTACACTTGCCTATTTGCATGTGGTTTAGTTAAGATAAAACTCATTTTTATTAATTTAAAACTAGACATTGTGTGAAACAATCTTATGAAAAACTAACAAAAATTTCTTACCCATCACGCACGCATCAATACATAACTTGTCGGAACTCTTCAAAATTGATTGTAAAGCTCCCCGTCCATGACCACCTCCACCACAAACAACCACCACCATCCGCCACCTCTTATCCACAGAAGCATCCAAATCTGACGCTCTAAAACCCGCCCTTCCAACCTCAATCGAGTCATGGGAATGAATCGATGCCATAGTCCTTCAATGGATCTATGCCATAGTCTTTCAATTGATCCATTTGGTTTTATTGTGAAGGATTTCAAGACCCGGATCCCTATCCTTCTATGCAACACCAACGATGATCTTTATCCGCTTCTTCCACTGGAGTCTACTCAGTTCACTTCACATTCCACTTTTGTTGCTATCTCCAATTAACCTTGGCATCAAAGGCTCAACCATCCTGGCCCGACGTTATTAGATTCTTTAAAAAACATTCCAATGTAATCTCTTTTAATAAGTTGAATAAAACGCTTTGTCATTCTTGTGTTCTTGGAAAAAGTGTAAAATTACCATTTACGCCTTCTAACACATGTACTTTTTTTTTTACCTTTTGACATAATTCATAGTGACCTTTGGACATCTCCAGTTATAAGAACAGGGGACACTGTTTTTACATCATCTTTCTAGATGACTTAACCAACTTCTTATGAACCTATCCACTTGCTATGCTAAAATATCTCAAGTATTCTCAACTTTCTTTACATTTTCAAAACAAATGGTAACTCAATTCGAAAGACAAATAAAAACATTTCAATGTATGCATCCTTTAAACAGTTTTGTGACCAACATGGTATGATATTTCACTTATCATGCCCCCACACATCCTCTAAAAATGGAAAAGCGAAACGCAAAATCCGCTCCATTAACAACATCATACAAAAACTACTCACTCATGCTTCTCTTCCTCCTTCCTAGTGGCATCATGCCCTCGAGATGGCCACATATTTACTCAATATTCTACCTAGTAAAACACACAATTTAAGACTACCACTGAACTATTATACAAACGTTATCCTACCTATGATCACCTCCGAGTCTTTGGTTCGCTTTGCTACCCGCTTCACCCCTCAACTCTTACCCACAAAATAGCTCATCTTTTGAATCCATGTGTCTTCCTTGGATACCCCACCCACCATCGCGGGTACAAGTGCTTAGATTTAATCACTCATTAGATACGATAGCCTGACATGTGTTGTTTGACAAAACTATTTTTCCGTTCGCCAACTCCCCCACACCTACACCATTGTATACCTTCCTAGACACCCCACCTCACCCACATCTTTGGACCAGTTTCGAAGCTCATCTCCCACAGCCCTCTCCGTACCCTCTCGGCTCAATCACCACACTCCACTCCAACCTCTCCTCACTCTCCCCTCACAACCCACTCTCAACAACCCACTCCAACCACTCCCACTACTTCCCTTACGATCCAAATACGACATCCGGCCCATACTACATACTCTATATTCTCCGAGTCCCCTTTGAATCATGACCCAACACTCACTGCCCCCTCCTCATCCGACACCAAATATTCCACACAGACCCAGCAACCACCTATACAACCATCAAATACTAGTATTATGCGAACTAGAGGCATGGATGGTATTCTCAAACCTAAGAAAATATTTAATCTTTCGGCAAACACCATTGTACCTATTCCAAAAAATCCCGCCTTTGCCTTGTCCACACCGGAATGGCATAAAGCCATGACCGATGAATTCAATGCCTTTTTTTAATAATGAGACTTGGGAACTTGTCCCACGCCACCCCCAAATGAATATTGTACATAGCATGTGGTTATTTGAGCACAAGTTTAAATCTGACGGGTCTCTTTAGCAGTAAAAAGCCTCGACTGGTTTGTTACGGTTGTTCCCAACAGGTTGGCATTGACTATGGGGAAACATTTTGCCCAGTTGTTAAACCGGAAATAATGCGCACGATTTTGTCTATAGCATTACACGCTCATGGCCAATTCATCAATTAGATGTTACAAACAAATTTTTGCATGACAAGCTAAACGAAATTATGTACATGTATCAACCTATGGGGTTTCGACACAAAGATTACCTGGATCACGCTTGCTTACTTAAAAAGTTGTTGTATGGGCTCAAACAAGCACCACGTGCTTTGTACCAAAGATTCATAGATTATGTCTTACACTTGGGTTCAAGCAAAGCCAGTGTGATAACTCTCTTTCATCTTAAATCACGGCCGAGGCTCTACATGCCTACTCCTATATGTTGACGTGATCCTTCTCACTCCCTCATCTGTGGGTCTACATCACCACCTTCTGACTTCATTAGAATCCGAGTTTGCAATGAAAGATTTGGGACCGTTAAACTACTTCCTTGGTATTTCAGTTACTCGGACCTATGACAGTCTGTTTCTCTCACAACAAAATTGTGCTCAAGATATTATTCATCGAGCCGGTATGGAATCTTTCAAACCCGTGGCTACACATGTTGACATAAATGGGAAACTTGGAAGTTCTTTTGGCACACCGTTTACTGATCTGACACTTCAATGTAGCATGGCTAGTGCCTTGCAATACTTAACATTCACCAGGCCGGATATCAGTTTTGCGGATCAACAAGTTTGTATGTACATGCATGCTCCTATGAAGGATCATTGGGATGCCCGTAAATGGATCATTCAATATATTAAAGGGACTATCAGTCTGGGTCTAACGTTTGGTAGTTATGCGAGCCCAGCCGTCCTCGCTTACACAGATGCAGACTGGGCGGGCTGTCTGGACACTCGTTGAAGCACATCTGGTTATTGTGTGTATTATGGCTCCAACCTAATTTCTTGGTCATCTACATGCCAGCTGACCATATCTCGGTCTAGTTCCGAGGCAAAATATTGCAAGGTTGTGAATGTTGTTGCTAAAATTGTTGGTTACGAAATCTTCTATTTGAACTCAATCGACCACTCACGCGCGCCATCTTGTTTGCTGTGACAACGCTAGTGCCATTTACTTATCTAGAAACTCCGTACAACATCAGCGAACAAAACATATTGAGCTTAACATTAACTTTGTTCGTTAGTAGGGTTAAGTCCGAGTTCTACATGTCCCCTCTTCGTAGCAGATTGCTGACATATTTACAAAGGGTCTTTCACGTGTCTTATTTGAAAACTTTCATTCCAGTTTTAGTTTTCGTTCCCCTCCGGCTAAGACTGCGGGGGTGTAATAGAGTATTATTTTTAGTATATATTGTTGCCATCTTATTAGCATCGGTAGCTATAATATTTTCTTCCAAAATAGGAGATTTCCTTGCAATTATATGTTTGGGGTTATTACCAATAATGATGATCGATCATTCCAATAGAATTATTTTTTTAATAATTCTATCAACTCTATCTGGGATTAACTAACGATTAATCAGGATTAATCGGGATTTTTACCAGCATGGCTTTAGGTCCCACAATATCATGTGCACAATACATATGTTGTTAAAGCTTTCCTCGACAAATTTAGTTAAGAATATTTATTTATAGATTTAATTTCAAGTATTTGAATTCACGCAAAATTTGAAGTACAATAAAATAAAATTAGAACCAACACAATTACACGAGGGCTGTATAAAATCATGGCTTAAAGCACACTTGAAATCTACCTTGTTTATAAACAAGCTGAGCTTGAGCCATAATAAGTTTGCTCGGTGACTTACTCGTTTGATTGGTTTAAATTAAGATTAAATTTGTTAGTGTTTATAAGTCTTAAATCAATCTAATCTTTTGATGTATAATAATTTATATATCTTTTCTGTACTAAAATATATCCAAATAAGAGTAATATGAGCAATAATATTAGAATAAATAATCACTAATGTTTATAATTTCTAACTATAGGTAAATATATCCCTAAGGAATAAAATGAGCTCATATACGAAGAAAAACGGAGAAAAAAAAACAGACTCAAGACACCCCTTGGTGAATCAAGGCATAGCCATGTATAGAGCTTACGAAGTAAAGACAAAATTCAGGAAGACAAAACATGGCCATGTTAACCAAAACACACCCATGTTATCAAGAACAAGAGGAAAAGACAAAATAGAAGGCTCTAAAGCTAAACATGCCGTGACTTCCCAAAACACGGCCATGCTTTCAGTACACGAGAAAAGGACACAATTTGGACTGTCGTGGACTCACCCCGACCGTGCTTTGCTTAACAAGGTCGTGCTTGCCCTTTTTGTATGACATGACAAGGATCATTCAATGCAGTAGGACAAAAATGTCACCATGGTCGTGCTTTGCTTGGCACGACCGTGTTGTGGGCACCTAATTAGCGTATAAATTGACTGCTCATCTTCCACATTCAACACACCTTGAAACATATTTACTTCACTTCAACCACCTCTTTTCACCATCATTAATAAGGGAATTATCCTATCCATCCAACCTTGAAAGATTAAGGAGATTAAGCTCTTGGAAGAAGTCATTAGCATCAAGGATTAGTCATCCAAATTCGTTATATTGTTTTAATTTGATCATTCTTGTATCTATTACTTTGATGTATAAAATACGCTTACTTTTGGCTAAACTTTCATGGTATCATCTTGGTTTATAATGAATCTTAATTGAAGCTTAATAATATTAGTTAAACAGAGGTTATGTGCAATTTTCACTTGATGAGAAATGTTATAATACTCTTAAAAGATACCCCAAGTGCCAAGCTTGATGATAAGCCGAGAAAATGCTAGTCTTGTGAGGGCTTGCTGAACATTAAAATAGACACCAAGTTCCGAGCTTGATGATAAGACGAGGAATTGCCACTCTTGTGAGGGCTTGGTTGATAAATTATGAATCTTTAAAAGAAACACCAAGTTCCGAGCTTGATGATAAGTCGAGGAATTGCCATTCTTCCAAGGGCTTGGTAAAATAACATAAATCATAATATGAACATGGACCAAATGAATTATTAGTAGTAATTAATCATTCTAAAATGGGAACTATTGGCACTGCTTGTGGAAACGGATTGTTGATGTTCATCTACTAAAATCGATTAATTACTTGTTAAGTGAGTGTGCAACATAACATACTTTAAACAACTCTTGGGTGGTTATTACATGAGTTCTATAATTGTTTAAGAGTTGTGCGGATTAATACTTGGTAATGCAAGGTTAACCCTTTAAAACTCAATTAATCTTAATTGGTATTTTATGTATGATACAAAGGTTATTTTTACTAAAATATTAAGGGTAACTCACTTAGTAATTTATAGGATTGTCTCATCTTTAAAGTGAGTTTTCTTATGAATATTTATTGTAAACCTCTTGCTTACATAAAATGATGTTTTAGTGGAGATCATGAAGTTATGCATATCTCTTTATTTAATTATCATGGATTAACATGACTCAGGAATAAGGTGTTAATCCCGCATTTAATCACCATGCAAGCTCTCATCACATGATTACTAACTAATTGTTAAACCAAGTTAAGAGGAGTTTGAACCAAGATGATACACTTTAATCCTTGATCATCTCAAAATATAAAAACCCAAAAATATTGCCTTTTAATTTATGTATTTACTTTCCTTTCAAAACTTACTTGTCAAACGAATATATGATATTTACCTCCGGTTAAATAAATACAACGATTAAGTAGTAAAATCAAACAAGAGTGTCCGTGGATCGATACTTGGCTCTTACCTAAACTTTACTACATATGCGATAGGTATACTTGCCTATTTGTGTGTGGTTTAGTTAAGATAATAATCATTTTAATAAATTTAAAACTTGACATTGTGTGAACAAACTTTTAAAGGAACCTAACAACTTTTTCTACACCACCCGACGTACATAATCTTTCTAAGCTGAATTCTTACATCAATCTAAGCTTGTTGGCTCACATTGGATCTGCTAACATGTCTTGATTTTATTTTAAAAATGTTACTTGCATTTAATATGTCAAGCTGGAAGGGTTTTCTATGAGCTAAGCTTAAGCTAAATTCCAGCTCGGTAAGAATAAAGAAGCCGAGCTGGCTTGTCTATTCTAAAGCTTGAGACTCGATGAAGCTTGCTCACCTAGGTGAAAGTTGCAGTTAGTTAAAATTAAAATTAAAATTAAAATTAGATGAAAGTTGCGTCATTTTGATCAACTAAAGTAGATATTCAAGATTTCACAAGTATATTGAATGAAAGGGTTGGGTTATAATAGGAAGCATGGTTTTTTTTAGGATTAGTTAAGAAGTAATACAGTCTATTGATTTTGGACATGAAAGATTGAAATTAGTTTAGGAAGGAAGTCAAGTGTGAAATATAGGGAAGGCCACAAAAGGAATAACTTGTTGGCTTTCTTTCTCCACATGCAAGACAAATGTCAATTCCTCTATCATTTTAAAATGTCCATAATTTTTTTAGGGAAGATTCTCAAAATTTCCCATTCATGAAAAGAGATTCCATTTTGACCCCATAAATAAAAGTTTTCAGAAATGTCCCTTACAAATATGTCTTTCACGACATGTTTGGCCTCAACGTGTCTTTCACGACCTGTTGGCCTCAACGCGCCATTCACGACTTGTTAGCCTCCAGCGCGTCTTTCACGACACGTTTGGCCTCTTAACTGTTTTTTTGTTTTTTAATAGTACATTATTATTGTTATTAATTTTACTCATATTTGTTTTTTCAATAATTTTTAATTATAAAAATTTATAAAGTTCCAAATATACCGTTGATATGTGTTTATTTTTATCTACGTGTTGGCATAAACTTTACTTAAAACCGAGCTTGGTCAAACTTTATTAAACATTTATTGAAAATTTCAATATAAATTTGACACGACTCGATTTTGAGTAAAATTTATGACATGTAAATAAATATAAACACGTGTCAATGGCATATTCGAAATTATATATAACTTTATATATTAAAAGATCATCATCATCATCATCATCATCGTCGTCGTCGTCGTTATCGTACCCAGTATATCCCACAAATAGCAAAACTATGGTAGGGTCTGAGAAGGGTAAGATGTAGACAGCCTTACCTCTACCCTGTAGGAATATAGAGGATGCTTCCGGTGAGATCCCCGACTCGATAGTAATTTTGCATCAAGCCTTGGACATAACACACATAACACTCAACCATCGTCACACCGGTCGATTGGTGGATGCACCCTTGTCTTTCGGCTATCAAAGCCACCACATGATGCCTGATTAACATTCCGTCACTTGTAACGTTATTTTCACTATATTAGTAAAATAACGCTAAAATTAGTGCAATTTCACTTTTGTTCACCAGAGAGTTCACACATATATAAATTATATGCGCGCACTGCAAGCAGGGCGCTTATATTAGTTATAAAAGTTATAGTAATGTAATATACATTATATATTAAAAGTTATAAAAAAACAAATATGAGTAATACTAGTTATAGTAATGTAATATTAAAAAAACAAAAATGAAAGTGGCAAACACATCGGGAATGACGCGTTAGAGGCTAGCAGGTCGTGAAAGACGTTGCTGGCAAAATAGGTCGTGAAAGATTCATTGAGACAAACATATCGTAAAAGATGCGTGGAGACCAAACATATTGTGAAAGACGTGTTTATTGAGACATTTCTGGAAACTTTTATTTGTGAGGACAAAAATGGAAATTCTCTCCGTTATGGGACATTTTGAGAATTTTCCTATTTTTTATATGATATTTTTTAATTAAAAAATCACTACAATAACAAGCGTTTTTTCATCCTTAATATGAGTACCATATTGTTATATAAAAATAAAAAAAAATTAGTGGGCTTTTTACAAATTTAGTTTTACAAAAATTGTGTTTTATCAAATTGTGTTATACAACATTGTATTTCTATTGTGTTTTTTTTCATAGTGTTTTTTTTCATAGTGTTTTTACATTGTGCTTTTCTCATAGTGTTTTCATGTGTTTTTTCCGGCAACCGTTTTCCGATGAACTTTTCTGATGATTGTTTTCCAGTGACTTTCTGACGAATTTTCCATTGACTGTATTCCCGTGACTTTTATGGCAAAATTTCTAGTGGATTTTCCGACGATTGTTTCCTGGTTACTTTTCCGGCGAGGCGGCGGCGGTGGGTAACAGTTGTGGTGGCGGTGGGCGGTGGATTGGTGGTTGTTGTAGGAGATGAGTGAAGATGCAAGTGAGTTTTTGAAATTAAAGCAAGTGGGTTTTTATTATATTAAAGTAGTAGACTAAAATACCCTTCCTCATAACCTTCCTAAGAGAATCAAACTTTTTATTTGAACCTAACCATTAAAAATAAAATATTTTTCTACACTTTTACAAAAAGTACTTTTAAACAAATAAGTTGCAAGGTATATAATTAAAAGTACCAAAAACTATTATTATTATTTATTTTGTTATGACTTCAAATAGTATAACTTTATTAAAGTTTAAGAATAAAATATGAAAAAGCATACAATTAAAAAAGCATATTTAAATAAGAAAACAAATGCGATCGATAATAATGGCGGTTTGTCAATAATTGCGGTTTGTTAGTGTATCTGGAAAGCTCGAAATGAGTTGATCTTTGAAGACAAGCCCACAAGGATTGTCAACGTAGGGTTAGGTTATAATAGGAAATATAGTTTTTGTAGGAAGGATAAGAAGTAATCCTGGCCATTGATTTTGAACATGGAGGGTAGATTAGTTTAGGGGGAAATCAAGTGTGAACATAAGGGGAAGGGTATAAAAGGAATAAAACATTTGTTGACTTTCTCTCTCCACATGCAAGGCACATGTCAAATTCCCCTATCATTTTAAAACGTCCATAACTTTTTTTTACTGCGTTTTTATTGAAAAACAAATTTACCATAATAACGAGTGTCTTTTTATCTTTAATATGAGTACCATATTGTAACATAAAAATTAAAAAAAATTAGTGGGTTTTTTATAAATTACAAAATTGTGTGATACAATAGTATTTTTCATTGTGTTTTTTACATTGTGTCATACAATTGAGTTTTTTATTGTATTTTTTTTCATAGTGTTTTTTTCCATTGTATTTTTTCCATTGCGTTTTTCATAATGTTTTCCATTGTGTTTTTCTGGACTTTTCCGGCGAGGTGGTGGCGGTGGGTGATGGATGTGGTGGCGGTGGGCGGTGGAGTGGTGTTGGATGTAGGAGATGAGTGAAGATGTAAGTGAGTTTTATGTAAGTGGGTTTTTGAAATAAATGTAAGTGAGTTTTGAGATTAAAGTAAGTGGGTTTTGATATAAAAGTGTTAAGACAAAAATACCCTCTTTCATAACCTTCTTAGGAAAATCAAACTTCTTATTTCAATCTAACCCTGTCAACGTGTTTGGAGATATTAAGGTGCTAAGTTATTTGTGGATTAAAAATAGATGAAAGTGTTTACATCTAGATTGGGATAGATGGAAACATTTGGCTATGTAATTTCGGTAGTTTGTTTGTCTGGTCCCTGCTAGCTTCTTGGTAGGAGGGATCATCGTTTTTTCGTAGAATGAAATTTGTATTAAAAAAGAAAAAAAAACAAATCCCTTTAATACAGCAAGGAATAAAAAAATCTTCGACAACATTAACACTTGTCCGAACAAGAGTGGAAGAAATAAAGATTTTTAAGTTTCTTTTGGTGGTATCAAAATCCAAGGTATTGAGGCAAATTACGAAAGTTGGTGTAAATTTGATATGATAATCTTGTATGTAATGCATTTGTTTTGTTGGGATGACCTGGCATCTGCCGGTCCCTTGTTTTTAATATACATAATTATAAAAAGAGTTAAGTGTCATTTTAGCATATGTGGTTTGTCTAACTATACAACTTTATTACCTATTTTTATTTTTTTGCAAATGGCTGCCCCAATTTCTAAAAACTTATAATTTTAGTATCTCTTTAATCACTAATTACGTAATTTCATTATTTAAATCAGGAGTATTTGAATACTTTCATTATTTTCTTTTTTTTTTTTTCCTTTTCTTATATCCTTTTCTCTCTCCTCCGTAGATTAGCCCCTCTCTCCCCCCCTCCCCAATTCATTCTCTTTAAAACCTTAAATTCCAAATCCACTCAAACCATAATTCCTCAAATCGATCATGGTGATGTGCTCTTGTGGTTCGCCATCCATCATTCTAACATCCTTGTTGACGATTCTATTGTTGCGCTAGGCCGGCAAAATTTGTTTATTTTTACCTACTTCATGTATATTGCTCAATTTCTAATTTATTTCATAATGTTTTATTGGAAGGGACGAAACTGTGGGCTTATTCTTTGGCTTGACCTGGCTCCCTATGTGTCAAAGCAGCTGCTATTATACCGGGGCTTTTGAAGTCAATTAACGGACATAAAGAAAATGCAAGAAAGTTGTCTAAGTCAAACTCAAAACTTAAAGAAATTGGAAGAGAAATGAGATACGAGAACAAAGGGCTGAAGCAAATGCTATGCATTTCATGGATGTTTTTCATTTGCTATTATCCATTTCATTGACTTTGACTTAGTACTCTTATGTTTGACATTAGTAATCTTATGTAATAGTTTGTGTTCTAATGCAAGTATTCTAATGTATCAATAGTAATGCATGTGATTGTGTTAATGATGGATGCTTAGATCTTTATGTTTCGCTGTTTATTGAGTTTGTTTGGGTGTTTTAACTCTTTCTTATGGCCAATATTGCATTCATGGACAGGTTTTGTCGTGCATCAATTTTCGAGTTTTGTTATCCATGAAATGCAAAAATAAACTTTTTGTCACGCATGAAATGAAACTTTTCGCATCCATAAAATTTATATCGAAACGTTCAATTAAATTTGACCCGACTTAATTTTGAATAAAATTTATATCGGCACGTAAATAAAAGTAAGCTCATCTCAACGGTTTATTCGAAAATTTATAAAACTTTATAGTTTAAAAGTTATAACAAAAAAACTAAATATGAGTAAAATTAATTATAAAAAATAAATAGTAAGTAAAAAGAAAATTTCAAAGTTTTCGGATTCCAAGAAAAAAAGATATATTTTTTTCGAAAGTCCTTGTATCTGATATTTTTTCTATGAAAGTTGTCTGATCTAACAAATTTGATTCAAAAGTTGTCTGAAGAGGGATTTGGTTCAATACTCATCGGCCAAGACGGATTTTATTCAAAAGTTCTCTTTGGCGACAGTATTGATAAAGCAATTATGAAATCTAAAAAAGGACTATTTTGAGAATCTCTTTCCTTAAATGCATTATTTTGGGAATTTGCTTAGTCGACTAATTGGATCCAGATACATATCACCATTTTTTGAAATTATATATGACAAACGTGATTACGTGATTATACGTATAATTTTATAAAGGGAAAATATTATAAAATAGTAACCAAGTTTCAAAAGTGTTTTGATTAGGTCACTCATGCAATTTTTTCCCAAATCGGGTTATTAAATCTTCTTCAAATCGAGCCTCACCTACCTTTTTGTGAAGAAAGCAATGGAGGATAAGATGTGGGAGTGAGGATTTGCAATATATGTAGTTAAATTAAAAAAAAATCTTCATTATATTAAAATTTCAAAATAAGAAATATTATTCACGTCACCACTCATCGTCAACATAAAAAAAAGATAAAAAGATTTCCAATGTGAAAAAAAAGAAGCTAAAATAACATGTTAAAAAATTTAATTTAATAAAATATGAAAGTTGAGAGACTTAATTGGAACAGTTTTTAAACTTGAGTGACCTAATAGAACACTTTTTAAACCTAGTTACTATTTTATGAAATTGCCCCTTTTATAAATGCCTAGATTTATTATTTATTGTCTTGTTTGCTCTATATCTTAGGTGGAGCATTTTATAGCAATTAATCATATTGTTTTACATTAACTCATCATTATTTTATAGAGCTAGTGGTCGGTAGGGTGCATTTACGGTTGGCCCTGGTCAAATGACCAATCTACCCTTTTGTTTCGGGATAACTTCGAAATGATGAAAGTGACTATACCCATAAATAGGTCCTGATTTATTTTTTATTGAGTTAATTGTAATTATGGTCCCTGTGGTGAAAACTAAAACACAGGTTTCATCCATGTGGTGACATTTTCGCATATATGGGCCCTGTGATGGTCCTCCCCCCCCCCCTTTTGGTGTTCCATTGGTTGACCGTTAAAACAAAACGTAAAATTACCTTTTCACACTTAAACCTAACAACAACAACAACAACAACAACTAGTGTTAAGTCCCCAGCGTTGCGATGGGGATGTAAAACCGTAAAAAAGTAACGCTTAAACGTTTTATTGAACCCATGTGTTGATGGGGGGCGTTAGACCTGCGCTTTGTAGTAGTACTCTTAAATCCAACGAAAAACATATGTAAAAATGTTCAACCACGCCTGCCCGTTGTGGCGTGTTAACACACAATAATTAGACCAAAATTGAGAGAGCATGATGTGGATCTAGATCTTGTGGTTACAACGATGCATTCGTTATGTATGAATACGATTAGACAGTATTACTTTAGGTGTGTGTGTATCGAGAGAATATTTTGGCTGAGTAACGAGAGGGAAATTGGATAATGAGAACTGTTTTCTTAATGAATACATTACAGGGTATATATAGGGGATGACTACATTCGTTAAGTTAACACATAACGAATGTGTCATTCGTTACATTAACATATACGAATGAACATTTCATTCGTTAATATACTTTAAACATAATGAATAGCCCTCATTTGTTATCTCATTCGTTTAACAAGCTTAACAAATGAGCTTACATTTAATACGAATGTGTTACATTCGTTACGGGGTAACGAATGTAACTTACAATAAAGCGAATGGCATTTTACATTATTACCCCTAAAATACTAACTTATTACATTAATGCCCTGATAAAGACAGAGGCGTACAAACAAGTATCAACAAACTCCCCCTCGTCTCGAGCTCTTTATCTTCATCTCTGGAACATCTTTGTCTTCTAGTCCATACAACTGTGAATCTTGTATGCATAACAGACACAAACCACTTTCTGGAATTGCATAGCAAGTTCATAGTCGCATACGTTAGCACATCTGATCTGACTTGTAAATAAGGCATTGTTATCAGACTCAGATAAGTTAACCAACCACATTGGATCAATAACACGTATGGTCTTCTTGTTTGACCCAGATCCATATACAATAACCGCTTCACCTGTATGATTTTCGTAATACCAATAATTAAACGAGGTGAATAGACTCTGAGGGTATGTCTTCATTGGAGCCCTCTTCATTGTCTTTGGCGGCTTCACTTGCAGAATCATCTTTCTCCAGCCCGCGCGAGTATCAATCTCATCAATGTACTTGTGAGTTGGCACTTGCGGCTTGAAGAACTTGAAACCATAATGGGTTTCATGTAATAAATGAGTATAGAACCACCCAGCCCACTAATCATATCCTCGATTCACGAATGGTCTGTTGGCTAGTGTTCTAACATCCCACCTTGGCATAGATAAAATATTGTGTGGGCGTTTAAAGTAATAAATACCGTGCTCCCACTTTACGATATATACTTTAAGCTCAGAATCAAACTGCCATGACACCAAATCACCTTTAACATCTTTGACAGGCTTGTACTTCTTCATCTGGTATGCCGATGCTCGAGCCTTGGCCAATTTTACTTCCTCCTTTTCATGATATCTAAAGGTCTCGATCATCTTGTTCATCTTCTTTACATTATGCTCGAACATACCATCCAAATCACGTTTGCGCTTTTTCTCAGTCGCCGACAAGTGACTTGTCTCTGCAGCTTTATTCCATTTATCTATCTCTTCCCGTAAACGACGTTCTGCAGTGTCAAAATGTTCTATAGTAAAGAAAGGAATACCTGAATCGTTGTTATTGTTATCGGCGTAGAACTCAGGATACTCCTCAGCAGTAACATCTTCTACCTCCACCTCATCATAATCAGGTACATTCCCACGAGGAATACCTGTATTTGTACTTTCTTCAATCTCAATATCTACATCCACACTCTTACCCAACTCCTCCACCTCTTCTTCATTTAGATCCAGAAGCAAGGCTATTTGTTCTTTTGTTAATGAATGATCAACAAATTCACCTTCTTCGATCTCATCTGCGTTTACCATACTGTACACAATCCTGTCCATACCCACAAACAGAAGCATATTAGCTGAAATAACATCAATAGGTTTGGCTCTCGTGTAATCCTTGTATGGAACAATCTATAGATTATTTGCTGCAGACCCACCACCAGTACCCGAATCAATCTTATTACCTGCCGACGGCGCAGAACCATCGCCCGGTTGCTGATCTACACCTCCCGTACCATCCTGATCATTCTTTAATTTCTTCAATTCATCATCTTCACAAGTGAGCTGGAGTATGATTTCATCTTGTTTGTCTAATCTCTCCCCCTGAGCAGCAACAAGGGCTCTAAGTTCCTTGTTTTCTCGTTGAGTAAACTAAATATGTCGTAACAAATTCTTTTGCGCTAGCTCATGGGAAGCTCTGTCAGCTTGCATTTGAGTTTGTTGAAGGTGCAATAGATTCATCATATGAAACCACTGAGTTTGAAGATTCATACCAAAGAAGTTAGGATGAACAAGTTGCAAGGGACCCTGAGGACGAGTAAATGTCATAAAAGAGTGCTCAGGTCTTGGCAACTGTGTAGGTGTAACAGGAGTCTCTGGAGTAGTAGGCTGTGACATAGGCATACGAGCCAACACTGTTTGTAATACGTCTCCTAAATACGGATCAGACCTCACAGTAGTAACCAAGGTCATAGAAGGAGGCATTGGAGAGGTAGGCATTTGTACAGGAGTCAGAGAACGAGTAAAATCTGGAACTGGAGTAGGAGTTGGAGATCGTGGAATTCTCTGTGGTACTGGAGAAGCAGTAGCAAGAATAACTGGAGCAGAAACAACAGTAGAAGGCACAAACGGTTGACTAGGTATCTCTATACCCGAACCTCTTCTAACCCGTTGCTTCTTGGGTTTCTCCCCCTTTTCCACCATCGGTTCTTTGCCTTTACGTTTACGTTGCTGAGCATAAGTTAATTCAGCTTGTGGTCCTGGACCACCATCACCACCATCATCTCCACCATTACCGCCATCACCACCTTCTCGTTCAGAATCGGAATCGTCATGAGCCCAACGATCACTAGGTGGTGCAACATAATCAATATTAGCGAGATGACCGATCAATCGCTTAAACTTCGGTCTATCTTGAAGACTTTGACCACGGTAAGATCTCAAGCGTCTCATTGTCTCTTCATTCATATGATCAAGTTTCATCACATCGCTTTGATCTTTATCCAAATCCGTCACCAGATCATTGATCATCATTTGCAGAAATCTTGGATACATTAAAAACTTATGACGACTCATAATGTTCTCTTTCAGATGATAATAAACCAATTTCGAGAAGTTGAATGGTTTATTCAAGACAAGGGCAACAAAAGCTGATTGGAGCATTACTCGGCACTCGTCGAATCCATCCTTACGTCCACCGAGACAATGAATCAACACGTGAAGCAAGTACTTGTATTCTTCACACAAGTTTGCTTTGTTATACATAGATATGCCCAAATCCCCGTTATACTTAACTCGTCCAAACAACCCTCGAATCAATTCTCTATCAAACTCGCATCTATCGTCAACAGTATCACGGAATCCCAACGTATCTCGAATTACCCCACTATCAATCACAACTCTTTTATCTTGAATTACTGCCTCAATTTGATTTTCTGTCTCATTGTATCTGGCAGTATTCCAGAAAGCTCGGATAATCTTCTGATATACAACCGTACGAGTCGAAATAGCCTTGTAAATTCTCGAGCGTGTCAAGAAATTAATTATACCCCCGAATATCGGAGAGTCTTCAAAGTTCGGCTCAAGATAGGCACAAATGTTGTGGCTTTTGTTCCGTGATAGCATCACAGGAGCTTGTTCAGGTTCTGGATTATCTGCAGGTTGTTGCTCGGGAACAGGGTTTTGAATATTCTCGTCTGCCATTACTGTTAAAACAAAAATAAATATTAGTAAAATATTCATAAAAGTAATACTGATTAACGAATAAGCATCTCATTCGTTACCTTATACGAATGAATCATTCATTATACAATTAATGTTTTACATTCGTTAAAATAACGAATCATATTTATACGTTAAGTCATTCGTTATCATAACGAATCAATGTGTATTACTTTAACGAATCAATTCTGATTCGTTATACTAATTCGTTATCAAGTTGACTGTCCATTCGCTACCTTAGTAAAACAGATAGTCATTCGTCTCGTCTTTACGAATCATATGGTCAATCGTTATCATCTTAGCGAATCTGTCCACCATTCATTAAACTAATAACGAATTGGACTTAATAAATCTATCTGACTAATCAAGAGTCAATTACACATTTAATTTTGACTATGATTGCAGTCAAAGACGACGATTTCCATTGATTAACCCCTTAATTTCCAAACACCTTTCACAATTAACCTGTTGAATCATGTTCGGAAATCTGTTTAATGCACTTACACACCGATTATTAATTTTAATGTAGATTCAATTAACAATGTTATAGGCTGTTAACTTATTCGATTAATTTTCAAGTATCTATTAATCAGTTAACCCTTAAGCCACCGATGAATCTCTATGAATCTCATATGGTTGAACTCGCCATTACCTGTTAAACACGAAGATGTTAATCAATTGTGATAACAAACATGCAATAGATTTTTGAAAAATTTTGCAAGAGTTCTTTTAAGGTTGATAGTGAAATAGGAACAGGCGAATGAAAGGCCATTCGTCTATCATTGTGATTATAATCCTGAATGATTTCACGATTTACGAGGTCATTCGTTCAAATTTTGAACTAACGAATGGCCTCATTCGTTAAATTAAAAACCTGATTCATTCAAAATTATAAACGAATAGGATTCATATTTGTTAAACTTGTTACGAATATTACATTAACTCTCTTATTCGTTAATTTTATAACGAATATTAGATTGATTCGTTAAAATCTTAACGAATAATACATTAAAAATCATTCCATTCATTAATTGTTTAAACGAATGTCTTCCATTCGTTATGCACAACGGAAGCGAATGTCTTGATAACGAATGAGAATCTCATTCGTTATGTTTTAAATAACGAAAGGCTTTACCTTCGTTAAACTTTTTAACGAATCACCAATCTCTTTAGCGAATTTAATAAAAATCTCATTTAAGGAATTAAATAATCATTAAAACCAATTAGGGTTTTAATCAATGAATTAAATACTCAATTAAATCCAATTAGGGTTTAATTTCATACATTAAAATACCCGATCAACCAAGGATCGGTAATGTTTAACTTAAACGGATTTTTACGTTAAAACAATTGATACCAATTGAAAATTACATTAAGCATGATTAACTTAAATATTCGGGGTAAAACTTCTCTTCCTTTTGTTTTGATTTATTCGCCAGCTCGATAAATCGAAAAATAAAACAGAAAATTAAAATCTTTTTGTATTTTTGAGAGAATTTTCAAATAACAAACAACGTAAAACAATAAAACTATACTAATAAAGCAGTACATATTTTTGTGAGTTGAGCAGGGAATCATATTGACCAAAATTTCCATCAATCTCACTTTTATTTTCAGGTTTTATTATGACTGGTGTTAAGTCGATTATTGGTATTGTTGTCCACTTAAATCTTCGAACAATTTTTTCAGAACTTTTAGTGATATTGTTAATTGGTTCAATTAAGCACAATTATCGTATAGAATTAATTTAAATCTTGATTCAAGCGTAGTTTGATTTTATCCAAATCACCCCAACTTGACTTAAACCTTAGAACCAATTTGATGAAAAATGATGATTTTAAAGTGATCATAGTTCGTAATCCCCACTACAAAAGATATACTCCCGTTATTAAGCAATACCCTAAGGTCCGTTCTCATGGATGAGTATGCACGATTTCATCTGTCGGTTTACAGACATTGTGTCCCTTGTGGTCCATTTTTTAATGGTATGAGACGCGAGCAAGGGGACAATGTATGACTCACAACGTGGTTTGATCAAGTCTGTAGTTCATTTTTGTACACGAAGTACTTTTTGCGATCAAGTTTAGAGACTTAAGCAGTTACACTGCGGGTTCGCTTTTACAAGCACTTTTTAATATTCATTGAAATGAATACCAAATGTAAAACCACATAAAGACCCAATGAAATCTAGAACATTAAAGCATCCCATCAATACAGGATTTAAGACCACAAGACTATACATCGTTGAAGCGTTAACCACCAACTAGATACTTTTTGTTAAAATTGTTTTCAAATTGATTAGAAGGCTTGAGTATGACCGGTTTATTACATTTCTGCCATCATCATCAAGATCTTTTATAGAACCAATATCCCTACTTATTCATCAATTTTATGTTTATATCACTTACTAGCCCATACTTGTTTGTCAAAAGACCTACCAATACATCAATGCAATTAAGCACACAGTCTTTTATTACTTACTTTTTACTGGACTTAGGAGCAAGTGACCAATGTACTATCATTTTCCCTTTTTGCTTCTAAACTCATTTTGAGGAGCATTTTTCATTGTTTTTGGATTTTCAATATTTGAATGTTTTTGAAGTTATTAATTTTCTCTATACAAACTAAAACACAATATTTTTGGATTTTATATTTTCTCCCCCCAAAAATTGAACTAAAACAAGAAAAAAAAATGATTTAACTAAGCGTTTAAATATCTTTCAAAGTTTTTAAACCATTTATACACAGCAAATATTAAAAACCTGTTTTGTCAAACGCTTTGATATAAAGGTCAGCCTTTTGAAAATCCATATGAATTTTATCAATTGAAATTAATTTCTTTTCAAAACAATCACGTATAAAGTGATAACGGATTTCAATATGTTTGGTTTTCGAATGGTGAACCGGATTTTTGGTGATAGATATAGCGGCCGAATTGTCAGTAAAAATAGGAGTAGTAAGAAATTTCAAACCGTAATCCCGCAAGTGTTGCTAGATCCAGTGAACTTGTGAACAGCAACTCGAGGCCGCCACATACTCCGCTTCGGCTATAGAAGTTGAGACCGTTGTCTGCTTCTTACACTGCTAGGAAACAAGCTGGTTTCCTAAGAACTGACATCCCGCTGTTGTAGACTTGAAATTGATCTTGAATCCTCCATAGTCCGAATCTGTAAAACCGGTGAGATCAAACTTATCGTCCTTGGGGTACCACAACCCGATGTCTGAATTTCCTCTCAGATAATGTAAGATACGCTTTACTGCCGCCAGATGAGTCACTCGGGGACTAGATTGGTACCTGGCACACAAACAAACAACAAACATGATATCAGGTCGAGATGCAGTTAAATACATAAGAGATCTGATCATAGCTCTATACAGGGTTGGATCTACGGTATCCTCCAATTCATCCGTTGATAAATTGTGACCCACGGGAAGAGGTGTCGAAGGAATTTTGCCGTCGGATATCTTGAATCGGCTCAAGACATCGTTCACGTATTTGGTCTGATGGATAAAGATCCCTGAATCAGACTGGTGAACTTGCAATCCTAATAAAAAGTTCATCTCCCCCATCGAGCTCATCTTGAATTTGGTTTGCATCGTCTTCTCGAAATCTTTACACAGGCTGTCGTTTGTCGAACCGAAAATTATGTCATCCACATAAATTTGGAGGAGGAGTAGATCATCACCCACGTTCTTATAAAACAAAGTACAATCCACAGTTCCCCTCGTGAATCCACTTTCAATCAGATGGTAAGCCAATGTGCTGTACCAGGCTCTCGGGGCCTGATGTAAACCATAAAGAGCCTTGTTTAATCGATAAACACGTTGTGGAAAGTCTGGATCCTTGAAACCGGGAGGCTGCTTCCCGTAGACTTCTTCATGAATAGCTCCGTTTAAGAACGCCGATTTCACATCCATTTGATAAACCTTGAAATTTTCATAGGCTGCATAGGCAAGAAAAATACGTATAGCCTCCAGTCGTGCCACAGGAGCATATACTTCAGTATAATCTATGCCTTCTTGTTGATTGTAACCAAGAACGACCAATGGTGCCTTATTTCTCACGATTGCCCCGCGGTCGTCCTTTTTGCACTTAAAAACCCATTTAGTTAGAATTGCCTTTTTCACATGGTCGGGTTTATCAATTAAGTCCCATACACCCAGTCGAATAAACTGTTGTAGCTCCTCCTGCATTGCTTCCACCCAAGATGGTTCCTTGAGTGCCATCGTGACACTTGTCGGTTCGATCTGTAATAGAAAGCAGGTGTATTGTGCAATACCAAGGATACCCGAAGAGTGCAAATCCGCATATGCACAAACAATCGAATCCTCAGTAGGAGATAAGTTACACTCAACTTGATCATCACATACATTAGCTAATTGGTGTCTTGTATGAACCCCGTCGTGCACATCACCAATTATCTGTTCCTGCGGATGATTAGTATGAATCCTTAAAGAAGGATTAACAGGTACAGATACGTTATCACCAAGATTGGTAATATTTTCCTCTGCCGTATCTAAAGAGACAGTTGGAGAGTCATAATCAATTAGAATAGGCTCGTTTGTGTCTGTAGCTTCCTCTAATGGAACTGACGATGAATCAACAAAATCAGCTTCATCGGAAGACTCAGAAACATAGTTCGATGTCTCTGATACGTTAGGAGAGTCATTCACATCAACATACGAGGAACTAGGAATTGGAAGACATTGTTCTTCCAAATAAGATCGAATAAAATCGTCTGATATGTCTTCAATAGTTGACGTAAACGAATTAAATTAACCGTCGTAATCAAACATCCAATCGGGACCCGTGCCTGTAGGTGGAGTGGTATAGCTTTGACAATCAACATGGTACCACTCTTCCACACAACCCGAAGAGATATTGAAGATTCGCTTCTTTGTAGAATTGTAACCCAAGAAATAACCTTCAAATGCCTTTTCTTCAAATTTACCGGCATCTATCTTCAAAATAGTACAAGGACACCCAAATGGTTCCAAATACTTTAGGTTCGGTTTACGATGATTCAGAAGTTTGTAACTTGTCTTCTTGAACTTCTTTACTGTTAGTACGCGATTAAGCGTGTAGCACGCTGTATTCACAGCTTCATTCCATAACTGAACTGGAAGCTTAGAATCAGCAAGCATCGTTCTCGCAGCTTCGATCAACGTACGATTCTTTCTTTCAGATACACCGTTTTGTTGAGGAACATACGGCGCACTGAATTCACGATGAATACCTTTCTGAATGCAGAAGAAATCCAATACATTATTCCTGAATTCCGTACCATTATCACTTCGAATTCGTCTCACTTTCAGTTTGTAAAATGATTCTATCTTCGTGAGAAGCTTCTGAATCAATACAGGAGTCTGATCTTTAGATCCCATAAATAACATCCAAGAGTATCGTGAAAAATCATTAGTCACGACCAAGCAATAAAAATCACCCAGTGATGCTAGCATGATTCATAGGACCAAATAAATCCATATGAAGTCGTTCTAGGGGTTTAACAATCGAATTAATCTATTTACACGGGTGTGACTTCTTCTTTTGGTTTCTAATAAGGCAAGCGATGCAGTGATCATTCAACTTGAAGTTTTTAAGGGTTACACCATCTACCAAGCAATAAGAATCAACCCGAACAACTTTCTTCGGATTAATATTTGAATACATTATGACACACTCATCAACTTGATTTTCTTTTAAATTTTTAAACAAATCAGTCTTTCGAGTTGATGAGGGTTTGACATCATCTATCTTCGCTTTACATTTCTTTGAGATATGACCAGGTTCACCACATTTGAAACATAAACGAGAGTCCAAATATTTTAATGGTGAAGTACAGGTCTTTTTTGATAGCAAAGAGTGATGAGTATCAACCTTGGGTTTCTCAAATGTTACCGATTTAGGAACTTCATGGTTTAAATCCTTTTTGGTCTTATAGAATTCAAGATTTGTTGAATTCGAAGAATTCTCCAAACCTGATGATTTTACAAATTTGATAGGTTTAAACACATCATTTCTTGGTTTTTCTTGAACATTAACAGATTTTGATTGATAGAATTTTTGTTCAAGTTTAGTAATCTTTGAAGTATCATCCTGATATACACTTTCAATCATTTCGGGTTTAAGAAAGTTCAACGGAACTTCCTTGTCCGAAAAAACTTTGGATAAACCCTTTAACTTAAAAACTTTTCCATTCGAAGAAACAGATTGAGGATTGACGAATTTCATCAACTCCTCATCAGTTACTATCGGTTTATCTGATTTCTTCGAGTTAGAAATTACATTAGACTTTTTCGCTGAACTACCCGAAGACTTTGAGCCATAAACAACTTTCTCAAACTCTTCAGGTTCACACAGAATGTGATTGTCAACAGGTATATTCTTGTTTTTGACAATCTCATCTGGTTCAGACAACTCCTCGATAAAACCATCCAATTCATTTTTTGTAAAGACAGCTTTACTTTTGATATGAATCGGTTCTCGAGTAGGTTTGGTTGAATCAACATCCTCAGATTTAACAGTAGGCATATCTAAGCATTTTTCCACATCGGGAATGCTACTGTAATCTTCCTTAAAAGGAGGAGGAATCTCGACATATCCTAACCCTGCTTTTCCATTTTTCTTATGAGCATGATTTACTTCAATGATTTCATTTAAAAGGAACGAGGAATCTCAAAATTTTCCATGTTTGTTTTTAAGTTCCATTATTTTATTTTCAAGTTTTGAAATACGGGTTCGGAGTCGAAGAATCTCCTGAAAATGTTGATCAACAACGATAATCTTACATTGAATCTCAGCTTTAAGATCATGATTGCTTTCAGACAGATTTTGAATTTTAAGTGTTGATTGCTCTAGTAATTTTGATTTCTGTCTATAGCATTCATTGATCATAAAATGATCTTTTGTGAGAGTAGTGTTCTGATTTAAAGCTGTTTCAAGTTTTGCTTTGAGTACAGCACATTCAACACACTCAATCACTTCAGTTGAGGATTCAGATACATTAATTTGAGGTTTAGGACATACCTTATCAATCTTAGCCATACAGGCATAAGATTCAAGTTGATCAGGAATAGATTCAGTTTGAGTTGACGAACTCTGATCAGTATCAGTTTCAGAGTCAGATGAATCACTTTCATCAGATACATTATCACTGCTTGCATCTTTGAACTTCTCAACTGGTTCAACAATAGCCATATTTGCTTGATTACCCAACAAACGTTGAGACCAGTCAACAACTTCATTTACCACAAGAGCTTAAGTAGCTGGAGACTTATCCTGTTCACCACTAGCTGAAGTCGTCTTACCCTTATCCCCACTGGATGAATTCTTTCCTGAAGATCTATCTGAATTGCGTGGCCCAGAATATTTTTTCTTGGTTTATCGCATTTTTTGGCAAAATGGCCAAAGTCCCCGCAATTGTAACATTTCACCTTCAGTTTATCAAATCCAACCCTCTTATTCAAAGTAGGAAGATCTTTCCCAGTTCGCTGCATGAATCTCTTGACTTTTCTGACTATCATAGCCATGTTCCACTTGAGATCCATTAACTCAAGATCATCAGGGTCGATTTGATCATAGTCTTCATCTGTTAATTCACTCTTGGCTATTTTGCTTCCAACAAGCTGTTCATACGAAGTCATGAACGCGCATAAAAATGCAAATTGTTGTTCAGCCTCTTGGAGATTTACTTTAGGCAAGTTTTTAGCTGGAGCATTTGTGCTTGCATTGGCTCAATTGGCCATAAAGCATACGGTAGGCAGACTGTTTACATCAGGAATTTCTTCTTGAGCTTGAGAAAAGAATGCATTAATTTGAACAGAACTTGAAGAATGATTAGCTGGCATAGCTCCTCCATAAATTGAAGGATTTTGGTTTGAGGAATGCTGGTTTTGATTTTCCTTCAACGAATTTTGACATTTGATATCAAATTCCCTTTCCTCAATCTTATTGATAAATTGTACAGCAGTAAGCTCGGTTTTTCGAAAGAAACCATTTTCCTTCAATACAAACAGGAAAGTCGAATATGAAGGGGGCAAGGCATTTTTCAACGTATCAATCTTATCTGTTTCAGTTGGCTAAAGATTAACACTTGACATCTCCACAATCAGATGACTAAATCGGTTAATCATCTCTTCAACCGTCTCATTTTTCATCAAAATAAAATTTCTAAATTGAAATTTTACGAGAGTCTTCTTACTCTCGAGAGTATTCCCCAAACTTCTTGTTTTCAAAGTTGTGAACAATGAGACACAAATTTTAATAGTACTGTATTGATGAAAGATTTGTTCTGGTAAAGCCATCGTGAGAGTCGAGTAAGCTTTTGTCTCACTTTCATAATCTTTTAGTTCTTGTGCTTCATAGTGTTTGAATTTCTTCGGCGTCCACCCCATGTTGTCACTACCTACCAAAGGTGCCGCATACACGTCATCGAGAAAACGTACGCTACTAGGATGTACAGATCCTAAGTGAGCACGAAACCTCGGTTCCCACCTAGCAAAGTCTGATAGTTTTAGCAGTTTAGGACATTTGTTGTGACTTCCAATTTCATTATCCATAGTTAGCATCTGTTGCATTAAAGCATTCTGAGATGCTAATGCATAGTAAGAAACGTTTTGTGAAGCAATGAGTAAACAGTTGGTAAACTTCAAGGATCAAACTTGTTATTGTTTAAAAACTTATGGTTACTATTAACACGAATGTTAGAACAGTAACGAATATGAATTGCAAAGATTAACGAATGAATGATATTCGTTAATGATTTACACGAATGAGCTGATTAACGAATGGATCGATATTTGTTATGAAGTGAAACGAAAGTGGATAACGAAAGAGTATAGACAAATGAGGATAGACGAATGAGTTTAGCGAATGAGGAACGAATGTGATTTGAACAGCGAATGGTTAAGATTTTAACGAATAAGCAGTTAAGTTTTAACGAATGAGCAGTTAAAACCTAACGAATGGGCAGTTAAGACTTAACGAATGGGCAGTTAAGACTTAACGAATCAGTCTTCATTTTAACGAATGAGTATTCAAATCTTCATCAAGTCTGAAATTCAAACCAAACTTAAAATCCGTCCAAATCTAACTTATTCACCCTAAAACCTATATCAATCTGTTCGCAATTCGATTCCGAACCTCCCTATGTTCGTCGGAAATCACTAACTCTTCAAACCAGACCTCAATTGATCAATTAATCAACCGCCATTAACCACACAATTCAAAACTCAATTCACTCGATATACTTAATCAATTCACCTCAATTCTGAACTCAAATTTTCATAATCCTGTCTCAATTTCCTTAATACTTTTCCTAATTACAATTATGTCGGTCCAATTACACTTAATATGAAACTCTGTTTCACCAGAACTAAATCGAACTACAATACAATTCACTTCAATTCTGAACTCAAATTTTCATAATCCAGTCTCAATTTCCTTAATACCTTTCTTAATTACAATTATGTCGGTCCAATTACACTTAATATGAAACTCTGTTTCACCAGAACTAAATCGAACTACAATACTGATCAATTCATGATGAAATTACTTCACTAATTGATGAATTGATACAATTAAACAACGAATAGCATCGAGGATCAGATCCGAGGCTCTGATACCACTTGAGAGAGCATGATGTGGATCTAGATCTTGTGATTACAACGATGCATTCATTATGTATGAATACGATTAGACAGTATTACTTTAGGTGTTTGAAGTGTGTGTATCGAGAGGATATTTTGGTAGAGTAACGAGAGGGAAATCGGATAATGAGAACTGTTTTCTTAATGAATACATTACAGGGTATATATAGGGGATGACTACATTCGTTAACACCTAACGAATGTGTCATTCGTTACATTAACATATACGAATGAACATTTCATTCGTTAATATACTTTAAACATAACGAATAGCCCTCATTCGTTATCTCATTCGTTAAACAAGCTTAACGAATGAGCTTACATTTAATACGAATGTGTTACATTCGTTACGGGGTAAAGAATGTAACTTACAATAGAGCGAATGGCATTTTACATTATAACCCCTAAAATACTAACTTATTACATTAATGCCCTGATAAAGACCGAGACGTACAAACAAGTATCAACAAAAATGTAAAAATGGAAAAAATAACTAAGTCGACTTCTGATCTAAACGTTGAATGTATAAAAGTAGACATAAAAACGTTGAACCACACACCCGCGCTGCAGCATGAGAACACACAAAATTTAGACTAAAACGTTGAACGAAAAATTTGTAAAATATGAAAAGTATTTGGAAACAAAGTTGAAAGTGGAAAAATATCGGTGCTAAAAACAAAAAATGTATTAAGACAAACTTGTAAAATATGAAGATAAGGTTAGAAGTAAAAAAAAAAAGAATTGAAAAATTTTTATGCACAATGTACAAGCTTTGATGCACACAATAGTTAACAATAACAACAACAACAACAACAACAACAATAATAATAATAATAATAATAATAATAATAAACTCTAAAGTCAATGGCTCCACCAACTATTGCTGTCACCAACTACTCCTCATCGGCTCCACCGGCTCCACTAGCGCCTCCTGCATCACCAGCCTCAGCAGGAGGCCTCAAAGACTCGGGTAATGGTACTTGAAAATGATCAAACAAAGTTGTAAAATACCCATGTATCTCCCCCTGCTGCTAATATATGAACTTTAAAGTCAATGGCTGAGGTGGTGGTGGCCCTGGTGGTTGTAACGGGAATTGTGGCTGAGGTCGTTCAATCCTGTGGGGGATATGCTGCCTCTGTGTTGGTATCCCATCAGTATACTTTCAGTTGTCATCGCCCTGGCCAGTGGTGGAACCTGGGTCCTCTATGCACCACCTTCCAAATAGTTGGGCCCTTAAACATGTACATCCCCGTCTTCTAGGCATCCTCCAAATTCACAACCCCTGTCTCTCCATCAGTAAGGTACTCAATTGGATACTTCTCAAAAACCCCCCAACGACTTAGCAAGCCATCTTGGTAATAATAGGACCCAATGGCAACCGGGTCTCTGCCCCCAGCACATCGGCCACGACCGATTGACGATAATAAAATAGCAGCCAGGTTGATGTCGTGGCCACCGATCATGCTGTATAAACATGGTAAATCTGTATTCATTTACTTCTCATGGCCAGATTGATGGCCAATGAGAGTAGAAGCAATGACCCGGTGCATGTACCTGTAAACAAGATCCCGAATGGAAGACTCGACCACTTTGCTGGCATGTGGTCCATCAACAATTGCAGCCCAAAAATTAGATAAAATGTCAGTCGACACCCAAAACCGGCGTGTGCCAGTCGTAAATCCACGAATACTCTAACGAAAAGCAACAGCCTGAACCATTGCCTCTGTATACAACGCAGCAACAGCCGCGAACCTAGGCACTAACATCTCGTATACCTGTCGTCAAAGAGAAACAAAACTTCCCGCGGAAGGTCAAAATCACCCATCATATGCTGAAACATGGAATAAAACTCATGCACCGGACCGTCATACCGTGGTCTATCAAATGCTAACACAGTGGCCCAACGCGGCCCTAAAAACTCTCTGATCTGCTTAACCTGGCCCAAATTAGCCAATAAATCACAATCAAATGTCCTGTGAAGTAAAAGCCAAACATTGGCAATGCATCCATACATCTCTCGCTCAGCCGAACCTAACCCAAGCCTGAGTAAAATATGAGGAGTATCGTCATATCCCATAATACTGTCACGATCAACCCCCCTCTACAATTTGTATCTCCTCAACATCATATCGAATGTGCCTCTTGATGTACTGCTGAGCATCCGGATCAAACTTACGCTGCCTATGTGGCCTCTTGCGCCTAGTGGCGCCCAAACCCTTTATCTGTGACATATCTGGAAAATAATTCACATAATTAGCTCATGTCAACAATAAAGTCGTGGTGACGACCGTATAACATTTCGGCCGCGGTTTTTCCCATGATAATAAAATAATATTAAAATATTAATAAAAAAATACAGTTAAACCGAACATGTCGGGGATGCACAGGTACTAGTAATAAAAACTAGTTTACCCGCCCGAATGGAGATTGAGTATGGGCGGTTAAACTTATATTATCTAAAGCTTATTTATAATAACTCATCCCCGATGGCTCGAATGACCCGACAAAATAACCATACGATATATGATACAACTAGTTCACCCCGATTTTCATGTTAAAAGCTCAAACCACGGGTTCAGTTACACGTTTTCATAACCCGGGCTCGTTTGTGCAAATTTTAATTAGGTAATCAAGTTTAATTATTCATTAAATTAACCCTTGAAGGCACTTTAGTAACAAGTGATGTGTGGGTGAAATATCGTGCGTTAAATGAGTCATGTCACATGTTTTGTGTTATTATATGCCAGAAACACGATTACTTTGTGTGACTTTATGATTAAAGGATCTACATTGGAGCATAGGAGATGGAATGGAAATGAAGGTTTTATTGCAAGTAATGATAGAGAATTTGAAGACGAAGACGTGGCCGAAAACGGGGCATAAAACGGAGTTCAAACAAAGAAGTTACAGGAAAAATACCATGGTGGGTGGCAGGCCCGCTATAGCCTACGGTGGGGCTGCCACCGTAAGGCAGAAGGTGAAGACCATAGGCTATGGTTCTCACCGTAGCCTATGGTGGTGTGACCGTAGCTTAGGGCCGCCTGGGCGGAAAAACACGATTTTTAGGTTTTTTCTTCCATATATAAGCCCGGTTCAACCCTATGCCGCCTATGCTTCACCCTAACATACTTGGATGATTTTGGGGCCTCTTTCCACCATTCTAACACATACCAATCACGATAATCATCCATGCCATCATCCATTGAAGAATCAAGAAGGCTATTGAAGATGCCTATGCAAGGCTAATCCGCTCGTGACCATCTCCAAGTGTAGGGTTAAATTGTTTGTTGGATTGTCGGTACTCTAAACCTTACTTTTGGATTTTGTTTGTGTGCTTGAAAGTGTTTTTCGGTAATCGATTGATTTACAGTTTATCAGTTAAACGATTTGTGGTCATCAACAATTAGGATTGAGTTCTTAGTGTCATTGACCTAGCTATCTTTAACCATAATGCTACTAATTCGTCAATACCTAAAATTGAGAATCAATTAGATTATTGTTTAGCCGTGTCAATCATTCGGATTAAGTTATGATAATCAACATAGTCAAACATTTAGTCTTTTGGTTTATTGATTCAAACAAAGATTATAATCCACTAGGTTTAGTTATCTATCCAACTCGCTTCAAAACTTGAAACCTGGGAGATTGGTTACTTTTTAATAATTGTTTACAAATCAAAGTATTAGTGTTTTCGTTAACAAATCTTTTAAACCGCTTGACGTCGTTTGTCCGTTTAGTATAATTAGTTGTAATAATTGAACTTGATTAGCACTTTCTACTGATTCCCTGTGGATTTGACACCTTATTGCCCTTGCTAGTAAAGGTATTTTATAAATGTTTTTGATTGACCTTTCGACATCGATCAAAATGGCGCCGTTGCTGGGGCATCATCGCGCAAAATGACGGGGTCCCGAGAGCTTTCGTTCCACCACCAGTTTGAGGGGTTCAGAGCCATTTTATTCCACAGGTGGCTACAAACCCCTTGCCAATCATTATTCCGGTGAGAAATGGAAAAACTTTTTCAGTCAGACAGAGTAGCCTAACCGGATTAACCATGTTTCATGGAGAAGCCACAAAGGAGCCGTATTTACATTTGAGTGATTTTAACTCGATCTGTGTGATAATCTCCAGTCAAGGGTTTACTGCAGATGAGGTGAAGATGGTAGCCTTCCAATTCAGTTTGAAAGATGAAGCAAAGCAGTGGTTCCTCTCGTTGCCTCATCCAGTATTTATACTTGGCAAGATTTGACACAACAGTTCTTAGATGAGTATTATACGACACAACGAACCTCAGAAGTTAGAACATCTATCAGAAATTATCAGCAGCGTACCGGAGAGACTTTTTATGAATCTTTTCAGCGGTTCAAGTTGTTGTTGAGGACTTGCCCTCACCATGGTATAGCTTTATAGGAATTGATAAGGGCATTCCATGACGGTTTATCGACTGACGATTTGCGAGACCTCCAATCTACCACTAATGAATCTTTTTTGACTAATGATGAACATGTAGATTGGGGGCATCTGGAGAGACATGCTTTGAATTCTAAGAGACAGGCCCAATCGAAGAAAATGATAAATAGGTCGGTGGTGAAAGCAGTAGATAGTGGAAGTTCAGATGAACAGATGGCAAGGTTAGAAAAGAAGCTAGATCAGTTAATGGTTGCTGGTACAAAAGAAAAAAGGAAATCGGGAAAGGCATATCCAGTTTGTGAACAATGTGGTGAGTTGGGGCACGATGTAGCAAGTTGTGGAGTTGTGGAAGAGTTGGAAGATGAAAAGGAAGAAGAGGTGAATTTCGTTCAATGAGAGAGTAGATACAACAATAATGGTAACATGAATTCCAACACCTATCACTCAGGCCTCAGAAACCACCCTAATTCCAGCTACAGAACACCCGAATACCCAACAAAACCCAAATTTCCAAGGAAATACTTAGAGAAAAAGTTATAAGTCAAATTAGAGGCAGTATGAGAATGGTTCAAGTAACAGTCAAAGCAAGTACAATCAGAGAGAGTCGGGGGGTCACAACAAGAGTCATCAACAGAATTATCAGCAGGGTCAGCAAAGTCAAGGGGCGGCTCAAGGTCAAAATTCTTCGCAAGATTCAGAAATTGTGACACTCTTGAAAGATTTGAGTCGAAGGATGGAGATTCAAGAGAAGGCAAACACTGCCAGAGACAACCAGATGAGCCAATTGGCTAAAGATTTAGCCGCATTGAAGAGAAATCCTTCCAAGCTACCAAGTGATACTTTGAAGAACCCCAACCATCAGGGTAGCTGTTCATCAAATGGTAAAAATGTGCATGTTAGTGCCATCACAATTGAAGATAATGGGGTGAACAATGCGGTTGAAGAATTTGAAATAGGGGCACCACTCATCCCCAGACCACCAAGGCACTTTTTGATTATGGTGCGAGTGTAAGTGTTCTACCGGGGAGTGTGTATGACCGGTTTGAGTTTGGACCTTTACAAGAAGTTAACACCACCTTGGTGTTAGCTGATTTCACTCAAAGACGGCCCCGGGGGAAGTTGGTTGGCGTCGCGGGAAAGGATGGTGATTTTACTATCCTGGAGACTTCCTTGTTCTTGATTATTTACCAGCAAGAAATGAAGAAGAACCTCGAGTGATATTGGGGAGACTGTTTTTAGTAACATCAAATGCTCAAATCAATTGCTGAGACGGAACAGTGTACATGACCTTTGGTAACCTTAAGTTTGTTCTAAATATATTTTCAAATTCATTTGATTATTCTTTTGAAAATAAATATTCTAGGTCAGGTGCTACTAACAGGTGTCTTCCTTATGTAAGCGAGGATGACATAGAAGAAGAGGGTTTTGTGTTTGATAGGTCGAAGCGGGAGAGAGAGAGAAAGAGGAGTTGAATGCAGTAGAGATTCGAATTGAGGAGTTGGCTACTTTAGGTGATGATATCAAGGCTGCGAGTAAAAAGGTGGGTAATGATGAGACATGTGGAAGGAGTAAAAAGAAACCGCCAAAGATGGAGAAGGTAAAGAAGCCACCGGGGTTTGAGAATGAACAAAGAAGGGAGGAATGCTTTGGGCCAAGGTGGAATACTATGGATAATTTATCACTCTGTTGGAGAAGTAAGAAGAATGAAGCGGAGGAAGGTATGCACTCCATTAGACCACCATAATCACCAAATGAGGTAACGGTCTGGCTGAATACCTTAATAAAAACTTGGCGCTGACCGGAAGGCAACCCGACCTTTTGTTTTGCTTTTCTTTGTTTTTGTTTTTCTTTTTTCATTTTACTTTTTGTTTGTGTTTAGCAGTCATACTAAACCCTAAGTGTGGGGAAGTTCATGGTGGTCTAGTCATGATTCAGTGGAGAATATATTGTCACATCAAAGTAATTCGGGTCAAGTTTGCAATAGTACTTATTAGTAGGACCCGTTTGACATGAGAAATTTAAATCAGGTGCATGTGTCTCTTTCCTGTAATTTGGTTGCTAAAATTTTTAAGTTCTCGTGTACTACACTCAATTTTTAACAGTAAATTACATTGGGGACAATGTAAAGTTTAAGTGTGGGGATGCGAGATTGGAGTTGAAAGTGAAAAACGCTAATAATGTCCCGAATTAAAATTTTTGTACATAATGAAAAATGATAGAAAAACTGGAACTGTAAAAAAAATAAAATTAAATAAAAATATAAATAAATAAATAAAATAATAATAATAAAAGAACAATAACACACTTAATTTGGGATGTCTCGGTAGGCTCGGCCTTTAAGAATAAAAGGACAGTTTGGTTGTTGAATTAATTGAACCTTTAATCGCTTGATCTTAGTGGGAAACACATTCGGGCTTTGTGTGTTTAGCTAAGCCTGTGTAAGGACTAGGATGAAAGATCTGGCCATACTCAAGTCTTTTTGTTATATTTGATCACCAAAAGAAAATTTTAAAATATGAATAGACTACTGAACGATGCTTGGATAGGCTTAACGTTAGAGTATGCTATATGGCTTGTGATATAAACATAACGAAAATGCTTCTAGTCTAAGTGGTTAACGCTTCATAGGTGTATAGTTTTATAACCTTAAATATTGTATTGATGGGATGCTCTAGGGTTCGGAGTCCATGGGTCTTTATGCGGTATATCATCTGGGTATTCATATCTTCTAAGTGGATTTATGAATATTAAAAGAGCTCAAAGAGCAAACCCACAGTTTATCTGCCAAATATAAGTCATTAAACATGATCATTATGTACTTTTAAAGTACAATTACACTACTGATTTGATCATCCATGCTGTTAGTCATATGGGGTCCCCGTGCTCGTGTCTCATTACCATTAAGAAAAGGACCACACGGGACACATCATATGTAAGCCCTACAGATGAGTTCGTGCATACTCACCTATGGAGATGGACTTTGGGGTGTTTCTTGATAACGGGGGTATACCATGTAGTGGGGGCTATTTGCTAGTTAGTTACATAATTGTACTTTAATCGTATCTAATGGCCATTCTGGTACACTTTGATGCTTAAGTTTAGGTATTGGTTCGATAAAATATTCTTGATTGTTTTAGCTATTACATATGGGCTTAAAATGGTACACATGGTTGTGCATAGTTTTGATCATCTAACTCTAAGGTTTAAGTCAAGTTGGAGTGGTTTGGCTCGGTTAAAACCATAATGAAGCATGGTAAGGCGGCTTCAGGGCCTTGATGTGTGGGTTCCATTTAATCATATAAACTAATGAAATTGTCACATCTTATTTGTCTCGGTAAGTATTAGGTCATGGGTTTAAGTGGATAGCAATATCGGCAATCGCGGTTTTTGTGTTATTTGTTGATAATAAAAATAAGTTAATTATTAAGTAAAAACAGTTTCTGGTTCTGATTTCATTGTACATCTTTTTCGGGACGAAAAATGATAAGTGCGGGAATGTGATGTGTGGGTGAAATATCGTATGTTAAATGAGTCATATCACATGTTTTGGTGTTATTATATGTCGGAAACACGATTACTTTGTGTGAGTTTATGATTATAGGTGAGTGGAGCTTAAATGAGCTAAATTGGAGCATAGGATATGGAATGGAAATGAAGGTTTTATTGCATGGAATAATAGAGAATTTGAAGACGAAGACGTGGCCAAAAACGGGGCATAAATCAGAGTTCAAACGAAGAAGTTACAGGAAAAATACCATGGTGGGTGGCAAGCCCACCTAGCCTACGGTGACCCACCATAGCCTACGATGGGGCTGCCACCATAAGGCAGAAGGTGAAGACCGTAGGCTATGGTCCTCACCGTAGCCTACAATGGTGTGACCGTAGCTTATGGCCGCCTGGGCGAAAAACACGATTTTTAGGTTTTTTCTTCCATATTTAAGCCTGGTTCAACCCTATGCCGCCTATGCTTCATAACCTAACATACTTGGACGATTATGTGGCCTCTTTCTACCATTTTAACACATACCAATCACGATAGTCATCCATGCCATCATCCATTGAAGAATCAAGAAGGCTATTGAAGATGCCTATGCAAGGCTAATCCGCTAGTGACCATCTCCGGGTGTAGGGTTAAATTGTTCGTTGGATTGTCGGTACTCTAAATCTTACTTTTGGATTTTGTTTGTGTGCTTGAAAGTGTTTTTCGGTAATCGATTGATTTATAGTTTATCAGTTAAACGATTTGTGGTCATCAACAATTAGGATTGAGTTCTTAGTGTCATTGACCTAGCTATCTTTAACCATAATGCTACTAATTCATCAATACCTAAAATTAACAATCAATTAGAATATTGTTTAGCCGTGTCAATCATTCGGATTAAGTTATGATAATCAACATGGTCAAACATTTAGTCTTTTGGTTTATTGATTCAAACAAAGATTATAATCCACTAGGTTTAGTTATCTATCCAACTTGCTTCAAAACCAGAAACCTAGATATTGGTTACTTTTTAATAATTGTTTACAAATCAAAGTATTAGTGTTTTCGTTTAACAAATCTTTTAAACCGTTTGACATCGTTTGTCCGTTTAGTATAGTTAGTTTTAAGAATTGAACTTGATTAGCATTTTCCACTGATTCCCTGTGGATTCGACATCTTACTTGCCCTTGCTAGTAAAGGTATTTTATAAATATTTTTGATTGACCTTTCGACATCGATCAACATGATACTAAACTTAAGATTGGTTAACACAAATCCCGAGCCTGACTTGTAACAACGATTCAACTCTTCAACAGATAACCCACTCGGACATACTTTCATAACTAATTTACCCACCTGCAAACATATATCCGAAGCTAGATCATAATAATAACAAGCCTATGCGAGATCGTGGTCACAATCAACTTATAAATCCAACAATCAAAAGCAACTAAACCCACCCGGGTTATAGTGACAATACTCTCCAACTACTCCAAACCCACTTAACCCGAACCCATGGAATTCGCGAACCTAAAACTTTAACCTAACTCAACAAGTTACTAGCTAATTTTAAACCTTAGACCGAATCATTAAATCATCAAAATGTTACTCCAACAAGTAATTACCCTCGTCTACCACCCGTGCCTAACACAACAATTCGGCTCAAATAACATAAACAACCAACTCAAATCAAATTTATGATCTACATACCCCATATGAAAATCTGAACATGAACACATACCTTAACTAGCGTTAAAAATTAATAATCAAAGCAACTCTGAACACCCCACCTGTGATAGTTATGATTGGTGTGGTTAGTGGTGTATAGTGACGGTGGTGAATGGAAACTGTGAAGGGAGAAGTGATGGTGGGTGTGGATGTGACGGTGATGATACGATAGAGAGATAGGGAAAGTGATATTGGTGTGGAGCTGACGGTGATGGTATGATAGAGATTGAGGGAAAGTGATAATTGTGTGGATGATATAGTGGATAAGTGTTAGGAAGTTAGTGATGGATGTCGGATTATATTAATTCTTTTATGAACATTTGAGTCCCTTCGTGTAGCGTGAAGGTTGGAATCACCGTTATTTCGCGTTACGTGACCCAATTCATGTTGAATCAAGGTTTTGTTTATTCGCGCTACCTAAACTGTTGAAGGTCAGTTCTTCGTGTAGCGCGAAGAACCTGCTTTCTAGCTCATATTTTTGTCATTTGTGTAACTTGAAGGACATTGATCATAACTCTTCGCGTAGCGCGAAGAGGAACTTTCACAGGGAATTTTGGGGATTTTTGGTGTTAAAATTTTTTCTATATTTTAAAACTTTACTCCTTTAGACTCCCTTGAACGTTTTTCAATACTTAAAACGGGCCTAACATACATGGAGCTCCGCCTGATTAATATTTCGCTACCTAAACACCTGAATTTTGATACCCCATGCTGCTTCCCCACACTCGATCTCTACTTCACACTGAACATTCGAGGCACATAATTAGTAAAACACAACTCATATTATAAGAATATACACTTACAAAGTCGGGTTGCCTCCCGGTTAGCATTGAATTGAACGTCTACAGCTTGACATTCTTTGGTTCTCTTAGTTAACCAAATAAGTCGGTTCGTTTGCTATAATGCAAACCTCCGACTTGTGCACACTCTTGTTCAAGTCTGCATCCTCCAAATAAGCCTTCAGTCGATGTCCGTTGACAACTTGTCTCAAATGATCATCAAAATATTCAATCTCCAGTTCATCAAGCTTGCCTACTAGTTTGACTTGATATGGTTCAGTCCACTTCGCTTCAACTTACCCAGAATAACTTAAATATTGAGTTTTTTTAGAAAAACTATTTGGCCTTCCTCAAACGTCTTTCATTTCAACTTAGCATCATGATCTCTTTTCATAATGTCTTTATAAGCTGACGCACATTCATAAGCTTCGTCTCTAAACTTTTCTAACTTGCATAGGTGTAACTTTCTTTTACTTGCATGCACATTCATAATCTAGATTAATATTTTTAACCGATCATAACGCATGATGGGCAAGTTCAACAGGTAAATGACAAACCTTCTCATAAACCAACCGATAAGAAGTGGTTCCAATAGACGTTGTAAATGCTGTGTTGTAAGCCCATAAAACATCATTTAACTTTGTTGACCAATCTTTACGATTGGGTCCTACCGTCTTTTGCAAAATCTCTTTGATTTGCCTATTCGGAACCTCCACTTAGTCACTCGTTTGAGGATGGTATGGAGTGGCTATGTGGTGGTTTACACCGTACCGTTTAAGCAATTTACTAAAATTAAAGTTCTTAAAATGTGATCCCCCATCACTAATTATGATACGAGGAACACCAAACCTTGAAAAAATGTTGGATTGAACAAACATACAAACAACGATGTGATCATTCGTCTTGGTGGCGATTACTTCTACGCATTTAGAAACATAATCAATCACCACCAAGATATATAAATTCCCGAAAGAATTTGGGAATGGGCCAATGATATCAATCCCCTAAACATCAAAGATGTCAACAAAGAGGATTGGTTGCATGGTCATCTCGTCCCTCTTTGAGATGCCACCCATTTATTGGCATCTAACGCAATTTTTAACAGACTCAGCAGCGTCAATAAAACACGCAAGCTAGTACTCTATTCCCCGTGTTTTGCCTGCTAAAGTGTCCACCACGTGCTGATAAATAGGCATTGTGCAACACACTTCTGACTTCCTCCTCTGGTATGCACCTCTTCACCACTTGGTCCGCACCCATCTTGAACAAGTCCGGGTCTTCCCATACGTAATATTTTACCTGCAATAGGAAATGATGCTTCTTCTTCTTGGGCCAAAATTATGGAATTGTATCTGCAACAAGAAATTAATAATGTCAGCATACCATGGCACAGTTGAAACAGAAAGCAATTGCTCATCTAGAAAAGACTTATTGATGGCCCAAGCATCTTCTTTCTTTTGACCAAGCAATCAGGATAAATGATCCGCAACGACATTCTCGCTTCCCTTCTTGTCACGCATCTTCACATTGAATTCATGGCACAACAAAATCCATCGGATCAAGTGCAGTTTTGCAACCTTCTTATCCATCAAGTATTTCACTACTCTATGATCTGAAAGCACAACTTTGCTTCCCCAAATATAAGATCGAAATTTATCCAAAGCGTATAATACCGCAAGCAACATCTTTTCCGTAGTGGTATAGTTTATTTGAGCATCGAAAAGGGTCTTGCTCGGGTAGTATACGGAAACGGATTTCTTGTCCACTCGTTGACCCAAAATAGCCCTGACCGTATAATCACTTGCGTCACACATTATTTCAAATAGGAGTGACCAATCGGGTGACATCAAGATCGGGGCTTCAACCACTTTGTTTTTAAGCACGTTAAAAGCGTTTAAACAATCTTCATAAAAAACAAATGGTACATCTTTTAACAACAAATTACACAACAGTTTTGTGATCACACTAAAGTTCTTTATAAACCATCAGTAAAATCCGGCATCTCCCAGAAATGAACGGATGCCTTTAACATTTGTAGGATGTGGTAAATTAGATATGACATTTACTTGTGCCCTCTTGAACCATAAATTGACTTTTTCCCAACTTAAGACCAAATTCGTTTCCACACATCTTTCTAAAACTTTAGTTAATTCATTTAAACATGATTTAAAAGATGAGCTAAATATCAAAAAATCATCCATAAAAATTTCAAGTGAATCCCCAACCATATTTGAAAAGATGCTCATTATGCACCTTTAAAAGGTGGCTGGGGCATTGCACAATCCAAATGGCATTCACCTAAATGCAAAAGTGCTATACGGACAAGTGAAAGTGGTCTTATGTTGCTCATCAGGATGAATGGCAATTTGATTATACCCCGAATAACCATCTAAAAAGCACTAAAATTTCTGACCTGAAAATGTCTCGATGATTTGATCAATGAAAGGTAGAGGGAAGTGGTCATTGGAAGTTGCAGCATTCAGCTTTCGATAATCAACACATATACGCCACCTAGTTACAGGTCGGGTGGCAATTTCTTCACCCTTTTCATTACGGGTTATCTGAATACCCGCCTTCTTTGGGACTGTCTGTATGGACTTACCCACGTGCTGTCTAAGATTGGGAAAATGATTCCCGCATCCAACCACCTCAAAACTTCTCTCTTAACAACCTCCCGCATATTTGGATTTAACCTTCTTTGAGCATCATGTGCGGGCTTCACTTCCGGATCCGGGATGATTTTATACATCACAATGGTTGGATTACTCCCTATCAAAGTTGCTATCGTCCATCCAATCACCAGTTTATGTTCCTTCAAAACTTCCATCAATGCTTTCTCTTAATCTTCTTCTAACTTTGAGGCAATGATGGCCAGCAGCGTCACATCTTCTCCCAAAAATGCGTATTTCAGGTGTTTTGGGAGCTCTTCTCAACCACCGGTGGGCTCTGAAGTGATGGTCTCACCTTGGATTCGATGGTGTCTGGTAATCTCTCCACCTAATGAGACCATGGTGGTTTCCCAATACTTGTAGTATACACTTCAACTGCTTTCTCTTCCTCTTGTAACTTTAATGAGTGCTTGAATGTTTTCCTGCAACAAATAGCACACTCCTCTGTGGCATCCTCCTCATTTTCATGAGGATTCAACCCGTCAATGATATAAGCCATAATGCATTCATCACTCACGAGAGGGTTAGAAACAATTGAAAAATATTCAACAGAAGATTTTTATTTCCAAATGCCATTTCAACTACCCCAGTTCTACAGTTTATCAAAGTTTGTAATTGCCAGAAAGGGCCTACCGAGAATCACGTCCGATTGTCGTTTTGGGTCAACTATCATATAATCTAAAACCAGGAAGTCAACAAGGTAATAAAAATCTTCAATCATCACAATTAAATCGGTAACAATTTCCCTAGGAAGCTTAAGGTTCAAATCAGCTAACACCACAGTGGTGCCGGCTTTTCTAAGTGGACCCAAATCATATTGGTCATATAAGCTTCCTGGGAGAATACTCACACCGACTCCAAGATATAAAAACGCCCTAGTCATTTTAAAATCACCCACTTGAATGGGTATTATTGGTGTTCCCGGATACTGAAGTTTAGGTGGGAGGATGCCCATCAAAACCGAACCCACATTAGCATTTAAATCAACCTATTTAGGTATTTTGTGAGTTCGTTTTTTCATGCACAAGTCCTTCAAATATTTAGCATAAGTGGGGACTTGCTTAATGGCATCAATTAGGGGGGAATTAATTTTTACCTGTTCAAACATTTCCCACATTTCCTCCTGTTATGGGCTTCTCTTCTTAATTGATGAAGATGCTTCAGGATTCACCAATGTCCGAGGAAATAGAACGGGTTTATTCGTTGGACCCGTTTTCTTGGCGGTTGTTGTTTCCTTTTCATTTACCGATTCATTTATATTTTATTTATTAATTTTTTCGGATTTTTATTGGTTCTAACTTCTACAACCACATCACTTGTAGGTTCCTAGCCAGATCAACATAGGATTATCTTGTAACACGAGGGTGCGGAATCCCCTACGTATACGATACGAGTATTTAATCGAGAGACACGTAAAGAAACACGTAACACGTAGGACAAAGGTTACTTGTTATTAGATGTTAACACCAAAAACACCAAACCTTGCTGTAGCTTACAAACAAACACCCAAAAAACCTTAAAAACTACAAACGGCGTAAGTTAGGTTTATATAATACGACAACTTCGCCTAACACCCTAGGCGAAGTTGTCCTTAACTTCGCCAGAACATAAGTTCGCCAAAACCAGATAACCAAACTAACTAGTTCATCAAGACATAACAAGCATCGTAACGATTACAGACACGATAGACTCGAGACAAATGAACTACTGGCATAATGCACCAACAGACTCCCCCTTGGCAGTAGCTTCATTTCTCTTACATCTTCATCTTGTCTTGTAATCCAAAAAGCTGTACCTTCCATCTTCAAGCATGTACACCTTGTCTCACACAAACTGAGACCACCCTTTGATATTTCTTCGCTTCATCTTTCCAAGCAGGAATATAAAAAATCTTCTTTTCGTTTAGTACCTGCAAATCAACTTGAGACAAATTAACCAAGTGTATTGGATCATACACCCTTAAGATCTCCTGTTCATCTTGATCTTCCATCATGGCTTCAGCAGTCTGGCAATCAACATACCACCATTATAGATCTTTCAACACATCTTAAGGCATAGTTTTCATTGGAACCTCTTTCATACATCTAATCGGTTTGTACTTCATCACCATCCAGGGCTTGCCATCAGCCCGCATTCCTCGTTCTGTATCTTCAATCAACTTCCCCTTTTGAGGCTTCAACAACTCAAACTTTTTCTCCTTAACAACTTCACTCCACACTATTTTACCAACCCAACTAGCAAAATTGTCCCCACTCCTATTAATCAACCTTAAACGAGCCAAATCCTTCACCTCACACTCAGGTAACGTATTGAACGATCTCAACTTCTTAGCAAAACACTGAATCTCATCATATCTTTTCACCACAAACACTTTTAGCTGATCATCATACAATCAACAGATAATACCTTTTTTCGATTCAGCATACCCCTTGATATTATAACTCTTCTTAAACATCGTAGGTACCACTGGCTTGTTTGTCTTGATAAACCAATGAGCACATTCTTCTTTCCACCTTGGCTGTTCCTCCCACTCAGAATCACCCGACACATTATCATCTTGACCAGCACTCGGAATATCATGTTCAACACTATCATCAGGTATCTCACCTTCCTCTAAGCCACTGTCAATTTCAATCTGTTCACCAAGCTTTTCAATCTCACTAAGAGGCAACACATCTTCATCCATATCATCCTCATCATCCACCACAACCGTCTCACCACTTGCACTGCCAGATGGACCAGTAGATTCCCCCTGTGATGTGGAAGCTCCAAGAGTTTGTTCAGTTCTTGGCAGCTCACCACCTGCATCTTTCGATGCATTGGGATCATCATCTCTGTCCTCTCTCCTCTTGGTTCTCAACTCATCCTCTTTGCAACCGGTCTCCCCCTGAGATGCTAAGAACTGTTTAAGCGTATCAAAAAGTTTACCATGTTCAATAAGAAGAGATGACTGAATTTGGTTCTCAGCCACTAGCCGTTGAATAGCTTGTGTCTGAATGAGATTAATTCTTGACTGGTCAGCCACTACACGTTCTAGAGCCGCTATCCGCTCTAAATCTGACAATGAAGCATCAAAGGAAAATGACATGTGAGAAATGTCTTGAGCATATGGCGGAGGGATACCCAAAGTCACCGGAGTTTCTGATGATGGTGGACTAGTGACCGGAGGAGGAATTGAAACAGAGGACCTAGTAGTTGCCATCACCGTAGATTCAACAAACATAGACACAACCTCAGACGGAGTAGTAGTACTCTGTGGTAGAGACGCAATCTTTGGCATAGACATCTCAATCGTAGATGGTACGCAAGATGGTGCTGACAAAGCCACCGTTGGAACACAAGACGTCACTGGTAACGGATCGGATGAAGAGGGAGGCACTATAGACATACCAGATAACTGTGGAGGGGTAAGATGAACAATACTCGAGCTTTCACCAGCTCTAGCCTTCTTCGATCTACGTACCAAGGCATACAACTCCTTTTCATAATCCGACTCACTATCATCCGAATCTTTCCTCCGTTTTCCTTGAATCCCCTCTTGTGTAACCAGAACTTTCTGAGCTTCAACAGCCTCATCATTGGAAGAATCAGATAAAGTTTCCTCTGAATCCTCACCAGAGAGTTGAGATTGACCAGTACTGAACCAACGATCGAGGAAGATGGTACCCCAGACACTGCAATTGAAGAAACCTAAACTTCAGAGGAAGTACCAAAAATCCCTTGCACTCCCAAAGCAACATCAAGATCTATCCCCTCTGCAGTAGATATAACAGGATCTATAACTGGATCATTCAGTAAGGGAGCATCTTGAACAGGATCAACTGGAACTGGAGCAACATGAACCACGGGAGGTGGTTGAGGGATATTAGCTTGTGCCGGAGCAGGATCAGCAAATCCATCCTCTGGTGGAGCAATATAGTTAGGATTCACAAGATACCCAAACAAAGCTGTGTGTCTCGGACGACGATCAGGATTACTCTGAGCACTCGATGATCTACATTGAGCGAAAATTCTCTTGTTTACACATTCCACAAAAGAGATAGGACGACGTTGTGGCAGATTAGGAGCAACATGATTAAGAATCATCTGTAAAAATCTCGGATACATTAAGAAACGCTCCCGATCCGCTGCCCGCCGCTGACGATCAATTTTGTAGAACACCATTTGACTGAAGCTAAATGGTTTATTATATGTCCGCGCGGTCATGGCAGATTGCATTGTCGCACCCATACCATCGGTTCCAGCTTTGCGGCCGGACATGCAAACAATCAACACATGCATCAAGAAATGCCATTGATCCAATAGAAATCCCTTTTGGCGTTGTGAGTCTTCCAACGGACCAGAGTATCCCATACGAAGAAATGACCCATTCCTAAAAGTGGCTGAATACTGAGTGGGGTCCTGAGTAGTTTCAGCACCAAACTGTAGAGCCTCCTGTATCTGATTTGCAGAGAACTGTATCACCTGACCATTGACGGTAGCACACATCACTGGAGGTTCCACTCGACAATCATATTCCACCGTGTTCCAAAAGTCTTCTATATTTGGTAAAGAGATCAAAAGAGTTGTAGTGATAGCATGAAAAATTCTTGATCGGATGAGAAACGTGATAATCTCCGAGTAATCATCTACCCCACGAGCATTTGGGTCCAATGTCACATACATGTTGTGACCCAGAAAGAATTTTCTCTTATCCCCATCTCCTCCATCACCACCTGTACCACCTGCACCTGCTACAGCTGCCATACCTGCAAAGCAAACGAGTTAATTTAGACAGATGTTTGCTCAGTTTGTAACTTCGCTTAACATGTGGGTAGCGAAGTTGCTGTTTCGGCGAAGTTGTGACCATCAGATGTCAAGCAATGAAGTTATAGTAACTTTGCTGTATAAGAACTTCGCCGCATAGATGGTGCCTTAAACAAGATCCTTTTCAGTTGCAATTACGGACAATCAGAGACAGAAAACAGGTACAGGGATGTCCGATTAAGGTCTCGGAGATCCAGAAACCGCCAATACATTCAAAAAACGAAGAGTATGATCGACGTTGAGGGTAACTCAAGAGACCCGATTAAAAATCCTACATTATGGAACTGATTAACCAACAAAACAAGTAAATTATGAATCGATAGACGTCACTGCACCTTATTAGCAGACAAAAAACAGATTGTGTGCGGGTTGATTCAGAGGGATAAGTTCACCGAGGGTTTAGAGTGTGTGTTTGACCAAAATGGACCATGTCTGCCTTTTATACTTTTTGAAAAACCCAGGGGCGAAGTTAAAACAACCTCACCGGTTTGACAACTTCGCCTCCCAAGCGAAGTTAGTTTTAAATCAATTTGAAAGAAGAAAAAGACCAAAAACGAGTAACCCAAGATTCTATGTTATTCACATAAGACAAACGTATTAAATATTATAAAATAAACATAAGTAAAATAACATTGACGGGATCAAATTTCAGTCTGTAGAGAACCTAGCATGTTTAAGAAAAGATCCGAATACAGAATCATACTGATTAAGAGACTGTCACAAGGATCCATGTTCAGCATTATTATGACATAGAGAAACAGGTTGAAGGCAGGTATAAAACTTAGCATGATTCTCATTGCTTCAGTGATACGGATTAGGTTCAATTAGGCTCAAAATTTAGATGGACATCACTTAAGGAACTGTGATGCTTCCTATCTATTCTCAAGGCGTAATTGGCTTTCCCCAGATCACCCCAAGTTGACTTCGACCTGTAGTGTCTGATTAAACAATGTACATTTAAGTCGGCTTCACAATCCTTACATCTTGCACAAGACTCAGTTGGTGCCTCATCCATGTTGTTTTAGACTTTGTGAATTTCAAAGACAATAAGACATAATAATCCCCCCCCCCCCGTTTTTTTTATTTTTTAGTTTTTTAAGAACTATAACAAACACCTGCAAGTCCCGAATGTGGATCACTGCAGAAGGATAACACAATTTACGCGGGGATCAAGACACTAACGGGCTCGTGTATGACTGGGAAATCACTTTTCTGCCTATCATTCGGAGAGATATATGTGGAGACATGCACATTTCTAAATGACTCTCCACAGTAAATCGAGCAGATTTAATTTGTATCACATTAACTTTTACGCACCTTGGAAAGTTACCGTACCAAACAATGACTGTTCTAAAGTCTTTTAAGCCTTATAACTTCACCCGTTAGGCGCACAAAAACAGTTCATCTATCATTTTCCAAAGGTTGGATCAATGTTCAATTAAACATCAATTTTTGAAGCTTCATGAGAAGCTATAGACTGAAAAAGTATATCATCTCCCAAAAAAAATAATTTTATATTCAGACGCCCCGATCACTTCTAAGTCTTTGGGTAAATAGCTATCCCAAAAATCCAGTGGATTAGCAGGACCAAACACATACAAATATGTGTCCCTCAACCGAGTGTAACCGACATAATTTTCAGCGAAGGAATAAAAAACTCATCACAACCGCCCCAGTGGCTTTCAATTATTAGGTTAATGGCTATCCTTTGAATATACACATAGATACAAGGACCAAACTTATTCAAGAACATGTCCTTCAAACTTGAGCGACTGACATAATTCTCAGCGATAGTGATGTGTTTTTTTTTGGATAATAAAGGAGAAACATGGTTACTCAGGATTGATCATCCCATTAAGCTCAATAAGGTTTTGAAAACGGGACCGGTCAAAAGCTTTTGTAAAAAGATCAGCAAAATTATCCAGTGAATCAACCTTTTCAAGCAATATTAATTTCTTCTCAGCACAATCCCGTATGAAATGATGACGAATGTCAATATGCTTTGTTTTACTATGTTTTACGGGATTGTTAGTTACTGAGATAGCAGCAGTGTTATCAATGCAAATAGGAGTTTGAGTGAAATTCAGACCATAATCTCGCATATGTTGTTGTATCCATAAAACCTGGGAGCAGCAATTTGATGCTGCCATGTATTCTGCTTCACAGGTGGATATGGCCACTGAAGTCTGCTTCTAGCATTGCCAGGACACCAATCTTCCTCCTAGAAATTGACAGCCACCTGTTGTTGACTTCCTGTTCTGGTTGCATCCTCCATAGTCCGATTCTGTGTATGCAACCGGATCCAGTTCTCCTCCTTTTGGATACCAGAGGCCCAATTTAAGCTTTCCTTTAAGATACCGCAAAATTCTCTTCACTCCCTTCATGTGCGACTCTTTTGGGTTTGCCTGAAAAAGAGCACAAAGACAAACTGCAAACATGATATCAGGTCTGGAAGCAGTTAAATACATCAAAGAACCTATAATAGCTCGATACTGAGTGGGATCCACATCTTCATCACTGTCGGAGTCAGCACCTAGTTTGTGGTTGACACAAATCGGAGTGTCAAACGGGGTGCTTTCCTCCATCTTAAAACGTTTAAGCACATCATGAACATATTTAGTTTGATGAATAAACATGCCATCCCTCTTCTGATCTACCTGTAAGCCCAAAAAGAAAGTTAATTCACCCATGGCGCTCATCTCAAACCTTTTCTTCATGACCGCTTCAAACTCCTGACACATAGAAATCTTTGAGTCTCCAAAGATGATATCGTCCACATAGACCTGGACGAGAAGAAAATCTTTCCCATTCCACTTTACAAACAACGTACTGTCGATCTTCCCCTCACAAACCCATTTTCCAGCAAATAATCAGATAAAGTTGCGTACCAAGCTCGTGGAGCCTGATGTAGGCCATATAATGCTTTACTAAGCTTGTACACATGATCTGGAAAGTCTGGGTCAGAAAATCTCGGAGGTTGCTCGACATATACCACTTCATCGACCTTGCCGTTTAGGAAAGCACTTTTAACATCCAGCTGAAACACTTTCATATCTTTGTGTGCAGCAACGGCCAAGAAAAGTCGAATTGCTTCTAGTCTTGCCATAGGAGCAAACACCTCATTGTAGTCAATCCCTTCTTGTTGATTAAATCCGTTGACTACTAATCTTGCCTTGCTACGAACGACTACCCCTTTCTCATCTCTCTTGCATTTGAATACCCACTTCGTACCGATTGCATTCACATCTCGTGGCTTTTCAACCAAACGCCATACTTCCATTTTGTTAAACTGAGCCAATTCTTCCTGCATGGCTTCGACCCATGAGCTATCATTTAAAGCCATCTGATAGTTCTTTGGTTCAATCTGACTAATAAAACAAGCATACAAGTATTCATTCATAATACCAGTGTCTTTAATGCTTGCATACACACATGTGTTTTCTTCCAAGCTCCTTCTGGTTCGCACTCCATCGGAAGGACTACCGATCACATTCTCCAAGGGATGATTCTTGTGGATTCTGGTGGTTTGGACAGGACCAACCTCTAAGTCTTCTCCAAGATTTGGAGAGATTTCATCTGAATTGTGTTGAGTGTGAAACGGATTGATAAAGTCATCACCACTTGAGACAGCAGGAGTTTCAACATTACTTGACACGGGAGTTTGTTTTTCATTGAACTGTGGACGATGCAGAAATGCCTCTTCTTCATCGAGTAGCATCTGAGTTGCCATCCTTTCTTCTGTATCTGCAAAATCAAAAGAAGGTAAATTAAAGGATTTAAATAATTTATCATAATCGAAAGCCTCTGCTGGTCCCATGCTAGGCTTTGGTGATTTGTAACTTGTAATGTCAGTGTTATAGACCACCTCAACCTTATTGTTCGATAGATTAAAGACTCTTCTGTTGGGTGACCCAACCATGTATCCAACAAGAATACCTTCGTCAGCTTTCCACCAAATTTTGAGTTAGTCTTTAAGATCGAACATGGGGACCCAAAAGGTTCAAGACCTTTCAGATTTGGCTTTCTACCATGCATTAATTCATAACAAGTTTTATTTAATCTTTTAACAGTTAAAACACGATTAAGGATATAGCAGGCCGTGGCAACAGCCTCAGCCCAGAACACCACGGGAAATTTAGCATCTGCCAGCATAGTCCTGGCTCCCTCGATTAGAGTTCTATTCTTCCTTTCAGCTACTCCATTCTGTTGCGGAGTATATGGTGCACTAAACTGATGCTCTATCCCTTTCTGCAGACAAAACATCTCCATTTGATAGTTCTTGAAGTCTGTGCCGTTATCGCTTCTGATGAACTTGAATTTTCCACCCAACAATATTTTCCACTTTGGTAATCAAGTTAATTACCAACTGCACTGTTTCATCTTTAGCTTTCAGAAAATAAACCCATGAGTAACGTGAGTAATCATCAGTCACAACCAAGCAATAGGATGTTCCACCCAGGCTTTTAACATTGATAGGACCAAACAGATCCATGTGAAGCAAATCCAAATGTGTGACAATTGAGTTAACCAATTTGGAGTGATGTGATTTCTTGTGCTGCTTTCCTTTCTTGCATGACAGACATTGGTCTTCAAAGTTGAAATTCTTTAATGGATCCCCAAGTACCAGCCCATTCTTGACTATGTAGTTCATCTTACGTAGATGGATATGACCCATCCTTCGGTGCCACAATTCCGACACGGATTCTGTTGCTTTTGACAAGAGACATGATTCTTCCGTCTCCATCTTGGTGGACCTCATGTCCATCACGTATGTATTCTTCTCTCTTGGAGCTTTCATCACAACCCAGGTTTCAGGAATCTTGAAACCAGGATAAAGCACGAGTGCTTCATCCTTTGTAAAGTGTACCGTGTATTCTTTGTCACAGATCTGAGAGACTCTCAGAAGATTGTGCTTTAATTCTTCCACAAAATTAACCTTCTCCAATTTGATTCTCCCATTAGTAATAGTACCAATTCCAGAAATTTTTCCTCCACTTTCTCCTGCAAAACTAACTCTTCCTCCTTGTACAGCTTTCAAATCACGTAACAATTTCTTGTTACCCATCATGTGCCGGGAACAGCCACTATCGACAACCCACATGTTGTTCACAGTCCTGTTCGACTGTTCCTGCACAGTTAAAGAAACGAATTAAAAGCGGGGGACCCAAGACCTTCTGGTCTTGGGTTGGTCAAACCTGTCAAACGGCATCCAACTCCTTGGTTTCCTACAGTTCCTTTGAGGGAAGTTTTCATTTGATCTGAAAGGAAGATTTCTAGAAAACTGATTATGAGGCCATCCAAACATCCTTGAGTTTCTAGCATTAATGGATTCGAAGTTACCCGTTCTGTGATTAACTGGGAAAAAACGAGGTTGGTTTATTTGAAATCTTAAATTTGTCCAACGATTAAAGTTGGATGCATTAGAATTCTTACCAGTACCAGTTTTAAAGTTCGTTTCATTTTCAGTTTTGGTTGGCCTCATATTTTTAGATTTCTTCCTTTTCAGCGGACAGCTACTGACAAAGTGACCTATCTTGTTACATCGAAAACAACTTTTGTTCGGACTATTAATTTTGTTTGGATAATCTGTCTATCCGAACGTTCTTTTCAGAAGTTGCAGCAGAAGATGAAGTTGCTTCACTGACAGTTTGTTTCACATAAGGGGGAATGAATGGGTTTAAAGAAGATTTCTTTTCACTAAAAGTATCACTCTCCCCCCGTCTGAGTAACGCAACTTCATCATCCACTTTGCGAATTTTCACAGACTCCTTATTCGTGGAATCTTGATCCACGACTGACGAATTTGTCTGAACCGATTCATTTATATCTTTATCGAGGTTCTCATGATTGTTCAATTTAAAATTGGTGTTGCTTGATTGAACTTTAACGGGTAAATCGATGGAGTTGACATTTCCCGTTACTGTCTGATCAGGTTTTACAAAAGCAGATGGCTGATTACAAGGATTATAAGTATAGTTATTGTTAAAAGGTGGTGGAACTTCATTGTATCCAATTCCTCCTTTATCGTTAGGAGAACGTTGAACACTTAAGACATGATTAAGCATCATTGAAGAATTCCTAAACTGTTCAAGTTTTCTGTTTAGTTCCACCACTTTCACTTGATAATCTGCTATCTGTTTGTCCTTTTCAGCAATAAGTTTGGTTTTTTCTTCCACAACTTCATAACTTAGATCAATTACTTGGATTTTCTCAGCTAATGTTGCCTTAAGGCATCTTATGTCTTTTTCACCAGCATTAATTTTGACCGAGTAACTGTTTTCCTTTTGTTTAGAGTAATGATGTTCTTCTTTTATAATTTTTAATTTTTTTTCCAAACTTACATACTAATCAGTTAAAGCATTTAATTGATCAGACAGTTTTTCACATTGTTCACAATGAGGTTCAGAACATACCTCTGAGAGCTGATCATTCACTTCTGCCATGTATTCTTGATCCTCCACTGGTTCATTGTCACATATTTCACTCACGATATTCACCAGATTTGCTTGTTCAATCACCTCCTCAACTTTGATGTTCCAATTATACCCACCATCTGTTGAGACACCATGGATTTTATTTCACTTCCATTCCCATTCTGTTGAGTAGGCCTGTTCTGACTTTGTTCAACTCTTTCATTTGTACACTCTCTTGCAAAGTGTCCATTTTGTTGACAGTTGTAGTAACGAACCTTTGACTTGTCAAATCCCGGTCTCTCTCCCATGAACTTTCGTCCAGTCTTCTTCATAAACCGTTTTACCCTTCTTACTATCATCGCCATTTGCCACTGCAGATCCATTTCTTCCATGTCATCAGCATCTATCTGATCATAGTCCTCATCCAAGGTTGCAGGGTCAACTATCTTTCCCTTGATATAATTCTCATAAGACGCAATGAAAGAGGCATAAAGAGCAAATTGTTGTTCAGCAGATTTTACACTCATAGGCATCTTTGAGTAATTTACACTTGAAGGACTAGTAGAAGAATTATTGACTGAGGATTGAGGTTTTGAAGAACCACTTCCACTAGCTACAAAGCATATATCTCCATCCATATTCATCACCACATGACAATCTTGCGTAGAATTTGGTTCCCCGCCTGAGTAATAGGTAGTCGAATCTGTTTTAGAACTTGAGTTTGTAGAGCCTTTTGCACCATACATTCCCGGATCCTAAACCTGATCAGTAGGCATCTCTTTTCGTAACATATTAAGCTCATAATTACGTAACTTGTTAACCACCTTCTCTAAATCAAAGCTATCAAATTCTTTATCTTCTTTCATCAGAACTGTGTATATCTCCCATCTTGGTGGAAGAGCATCAAGAAGTTTTTCCACAATCTCACTTTCAGAATACTTTATGGAGTAATTGTCCAATTCGGTCATCAAGTGATAGTATCTTGTGATGATGTCATCAAGTGATTCATTCTTAAAGTACTTGAATACCGAGAACTGAGTTTTTAGTAACTTTGTCTTGGAGTTTCGAATTCTGACGTTACCTTCATAGCGGTTCTCCAATGCTTCCCACAATTCTCTAGCCGACTTGTACTTTCTGAAAGTATGAAGAATTTCCCAAGGTAGTGCCATGGTGATTGCTGCTAGTGCCTTACTTTCTGCCTCGTACATTTTCTTCTCATCATCCTCCATCTTATTTTATTTTTTTAGTTGCTCACGTCCTTCAAACTCAGTTGTTGGAGGGATATAGCCATCCTGAATACATACCCACATCTTTGCATCTTGATATTTCACATACTGCTCAAATCTGTCTTTCCACACAACAAAATCAGTGCCTTTAAGTAACTTTGGAGCTTTATTCGGTGACCCAGCTTCAACTTCCATCTTTACCAGTTCAGTGATGTTTATTGGCGTCATATTAAACCGAAACGAGAGCTGGAACTAATTCAAACTGTATTCCGTGACGGCGAAGATAGTATAACTTCGCCTTGTGTTAATTTCGCTTGGCGTGAAGTTATAATTAACTTCACTTTCTATTAACTTCACCAAGTAACTTCGCCAAAGTACAACTTCGCCGAAACCCTAATGACAGGTGACGGCAACTTCGCTGGATGTGAGATATGATTTTGAGCACTGTTTTTCTGGTTTCGAATGATTACAAGGTAGTATGGAGTGCGAAGAGGGTAATATGGTGTAGGAATGGACTGAACGAACGGTGTTTTACGTGAAATGATTCCGCGAAAAGTCTAGCGGAGTAATTTTAACACTCGTGTGATAATCCCGAACCACACAATCATGAGCAAATGCTCTGATACCAATTGTAGGTTCCTAGACGGATCAACACAGGATTATCTCGTAACACGAGGGTGCAGAATCCCCTACGTATACGATACGGGTATTTAATCGAGAGACACGTAAAGAAACACGTAAAACGTAGGACAAAGGTTACTTGTTATTAGATGTTAACACCAAAAACACCAAACCTTGCTGTAGCTTACAAAACAAACACCCAAAAAACCTTAAAAAATACAAACGGCGTAAGTTAGGTTTATATAATACGACAACTTCGCCTAACACCCTAGGCGAAGTTGTCCCTAAATTCGCCAGAACATAAGTTCGCCAAAACTAGATAACCAAACTAACTAGTTCATCAAGACATAACAAGCATCGTAACGATTACAGACACGATAGACTCGAGACAAATGAACTACTGGCATAATGCACCAACATCACTTTTCCCATTTTAACCCAAATCATCCACTATACCTTCAACAAATGGTGGTAGAGAGTTTACCTCGTTATTATAAACCTTACCAATACTAAGGGTACTTACCTGGTTGACGTGCGTGTTTTTGCCAATCGAGGAATTGCTGCTCTGATGATTCAGATTCTTCATTGTATCACTTGGGAGTCGTCCCGAGCTCCACCTCCTCATCAAGCTAACTAATTTGCTTATCTCTTATTATATTTGCTTTATCTGCAATCTCCTTTTTCTTCTTGTATTATTTCTGAACCTCTAGCACCAGTGTCATTAAAGCATCAAGTTTGGTGCTCACATCATCCGCCCTTAACGATCCAATCTATTTATTACCTTGATTATAACCATATCAATTTCAATTCCCATGATTGCTATTATGCCAATATGATCCTGTTTGATAGCTACCAGAGTTATGATTCTGTTGTCTCTGACCTAACTGGTAATTTGTTTTCTGCGCACTGCCCTGAAAATTGGAGTTTTCTTAAATTTTCGCGTTCCAGTAACTGAAGTTTGGGTTATTTCTGAGGCCAGGATATTAAGTGTTTGAGTTCATGTGACTGTTGTATTTCCTTTCACCCTGAACATAATTTACCTCTTCCCCAACTTCTTCCTTATCATGTAGGGCCCCGCAACTCGACATATCATGTCCCAATTCACTGCACTGTTCGCAAACCGGGTATGTTTTTGCTGACTGATTCTTATTTTTTGTACCCGCAACCATTAACTATTCCAACTTCTTCTCCATTCTCGCCATCCTATCCTCAGACACATTAGTATTCACTGCTTTGACAACCAACCTTTTTACCATCCGATTCAACTGATTCTGCTATTAGAGTTTATTTTATGTCTTTCTAGATGTCTCCAATCCATATTTTCATCATTAGTTAGAAACGATCCATTAGAGGTGGATTGGAGGTCTCGAACATTGTCATTTTGCAGCCCGTCGTGGAATTCCTTTATCAATTCCCATAAAGCAATTCCATGATGAGGGCTAGTCCTCAGCAATAATTTTAACCTCTGAAAGGCTCCGTAAAATGTCTCACCCGTATGCTGCTAATAATTTCTAATGGCCATTCTGGCTTCCGAGGTTCTCTGTGGCGTGTAATATTCATCAAGAAACTATTGAGCTAAGTCATGCCACATGTAGGTACTGGCCGAAGGTAATGATAAGAACCAATATTTGGCTGCATCCTTCAGACTGAACCACCAACTTCACCTCATCCGCGGTGAACCCCTGACTGGAAATAGTAGGACAAATTGAGTTAAAATCACTCAAATGGAGGTACGTTTCCTCTATGGCTTTCCCATGAAACTTGGTACCCCAATCAAACTACTATGCCTCATTAAAAATGTTCTCCCATCCCTTACTGGAACAATAATCTGTAGGGGGTTCATTGTAACTTGTGAAATGAAATGGATCTGAACCCCCCAAACTAATGGTGGGATAAAAGCTCTCGGGACCCATCAACATACTCCTAAAATGTAACTTGTATCTCCTTATTATCCTAACGTCTCGGTGCTTGTTGATTTTTTAGTTATTGACATTGTTGATGATTCTGGTTAGGTGGTTGATTGTTTTAGGGGTACTATTGTTGATTTCTCTGATATTAGTGACCCCTTTGAACATCGTCAAATTCTTCTTCATCTTTATACTCAACATCCCAATCCTATAATTCATCCACATTACCAACTCTCTCATTACCATGATCGAGCGCATTCTCCTCCCTCGCAAACTGAAATGGCCCCTAACGGTTTTGTGTTTCTGACCTTACTAATCGGTTATCATCAAAATTCAGTGACCGACTTCTATTTCGGTTGCCACTCCCATCGGTTACTTGATTTGTGTTTCGGTTAAAATTCTGGTTTTGGTTGGGTGGTGGATTATTTCATGGGATACGATACTCTTGATTTTGTGGTTGATCTTGGTTTTTAGGTTGATTAAGGGATGGGTTTTGATTGTTCTGAGTACTAATGTTCTCTGTCTTCGCTTTCGATGTTTCATGCTCTACTAAAAACAAGTATTTATAATGCTTAAATACCTATAACTAGTATGTGTAAGTAAGGTTGTCTCCTCATGGAATCAAAGGAAAGTGCAAGTAAAACTCATAACTTATTAATTACTAAACTAAGCAGACAGACGTTGTCAAGCGGTTTTGAAAGATGGTTTAAATGTAACACGATTACTTTTAGAGTTTGTAAACAATTAGGAGAAACAAGTGGTTCACTTCAGGTTTAGGTAATTCGATAACAAACTAGTCACAGATTCTGTTAAGTTGATTGCGTAGTAATTAATAGACCTAATAGTTTGGTTGTGATGATAAACGAAACCCTATCTGAATTGTTCACACAACTGAACGCGATCTACACAATTACCAGTTTTATATTATGAAAACCAGTTATTATGCAATAACTAACGGTTATCAGATCAGTAACACAAGAACCTAGTCCTAAATGTTGATGAACACAACCGAATAATTGATGCAAGAGAAAGATGGAACAATATATTCAATCAAACTCTTAATCAATGAAGCACAAATAATCCAATCATAATCAGTTAACACAAAACCCTAGCCTAAAGTGATCACAGGGGTCCTTAGCCTGACATCGGTATAATGATTAACTCGCTTATCTGATTACAGGATGGAAGCATGGACTGATTGGATGAACCAAAAGCTTCGGAATGATACAAAATCGTCTTAGGGTTCTTCTCTGGCTGTGGAGTGGAAGATGTCTCGAATGGAGGCTAAAAAGTGTTTTAATATGATTAGGTTCATTTTTCCCGTTTTTGGACTTCTTCGCGTAGCGTAAAGATCTTCTGTCCTGGTACTTCGCGCAGCGCAAAGGGAAAAATAGTCGGGATTAGTTTCTGGCTTCTTCGAATAGCACGAAGAAGTGTTCCTCCAACCTTCGCGTAACGAGAAGGGACTTGTGGCAGGGAAATTTCTGGCATTTCTTGTTTTTTTGCATTGGGATGTGTGCCACTCAATTTCGCGCTTCTAAGTCATCATTCAAAGCTCCACAAGCATCCATAACGTCTACCAACCTGAAACACATAAACATGCTTGAAGTACCAATGTTCACACAAGATTTATACTAAAACGAACTAGTTAATATGATATAATATATGAAATATACCCGACCATCAGCAGTGTTGGGTCAAAGCTAAGGTCAATTCATGCAAGCGATTGATTCATGGTGTAACGAGGAGGAAAATCTACTATGGATAAAAATATGTTGTATTTGCATCAGAAAAGCAAATGAAAATCCTATAGAAAAGAATGGTGAAATCTAAGCACACAATATCACAAAACGAGACTCACATTAAGCAAATTTAATATCCAAACATTTCATTTGCATTTCATTAACCACATCATTTACAAACCCCCAATACAAACCAGGAATCAAAATATTATAGGTAGAGGGGTTTCATTACAAGCATTTATTTGGGTCGTACACAATTCGACCCGAATGTTGCTCAATTGGGATCGGGTTTGAACAATAGATGATGAACATATTGGTAATTGGAACAAGTTTGGAGAGGGTATAGAAGCTGAACTCAATTTTGAACGGTGAAGATGATGATGTTGGAGAGGGTATAGAAGCTGGTGGTTGCTGGGTTATGATTTGAACAAACATATTAAAACTTTTAACAATAGTCATTTTAGTCCAGTTGATTGCGAGTGTTGTACTTAGTGTGGATAGATATGGATTCGAAACCCATGGTGGATGGTTTTATTACTATTTTTAGGGAACTCGTTAAACAAAATGAGGGTCCAAATTTCATTTATTTAAAAACAAGGTTGCCAATTGCAAGGGTATTAGTGTCTTTTCACAGTAGCACTAACGTTGTAACTTGATGATGGACCAAAAGTGGAAAAAAAAGAACCACCATATAGCTCATATCTACGAAAATGACATAACTGGGTTGCAACTTGTGTTTTGCATTCCGCAACAAGGGCCATATTTACAATTAACCCTTGTCAAATTACCATTCTACCCTTCTGCTTTGGAATAACTTTGAAACGATGAAAGTGATTATACCTATAAATGGGCCCTGATTCATTTTTTATTCCTATATTTTATATTCTAGTCTTAGGTGGATGAACTTACTTTTCAAATTATTCTAGAAGATGGCCCGATGAAAAGTAATTAGTTTTGTGTTTTCCTTTTCTTTTTTCATACTTATTGGGCACGCAAGAATATTTTATATATAAATCATACATTTATTTTGTTTAGATGCTTGTATTTATTAAAGGTTTATAGAATTCCCATCTCATCTATAATTCTCTACCCCACACCAACCTCACACTCTTTAGTCTGGTTAAGGTCGTAAACGAATCGAATGAATATGAACAAGGCCTTTCTCATGTTTTTTTGGTAAAGAAATAATGTGTTCCCAAACGGTTCACGAGCACTTACCGAACGAGATTTTATGTTCGTGTTCGTTCATTAAGGAAATGAATGTGTTCACGAATGGTTCACAATCACAAACGAACACAAATAAAATTGATAGAGCCTAGAGATTGAGCTTGATATATTCAATAATGTGAATAATGAAAGCCCGTAAACGAATAGAACGAACACTAACAAGGGCATGTTCGTGTTTGTTCATTAAATTTAAACGACCACGGACACTTAATTGAACAAATATTAATGTTCATGTTCGTTTATTTAGATAAGAACATTTGTGTTCGTTTATGTTCGTTTTTTTTAAATCTAAACAAACATAACTGAAAAAAGATAAACGAACATAAATGAACATATATGAACAAATGTAAATGGACACAAACAAACATAAACGAAGATAAATGAAAAAACATAATGAACACAAATTAACAAATATAAAGCCTTTAAGTAGATAACTAATTCAGATAATATTTAATTATTTTTTGTTAATACATAAACGAACATAAATAAACAAACATAAATGAACATAAACGAATGTTTATGAACATTCCTGAGCATAAATAAACGAATGGAACATGTGTTCATATTCGTTCATTTAATTAAACGAAAACAACTTTTTTGTTCATGTTTGTTCGTTTATTAAATAAACGAACATAAAAGAATTTCCTGCCAAAAGGTTCACGAACAGTTTACCGAGCGTTCGGTTCATTTAAACGCCTACGTGTGGTGGCGAAGGTGGTTTGATGTAAACATGGGGATTTGGTGTTAGATTCCCATTAAGGGAAGGGTGGGTTTATAAAATTTGGTTATTCAAAGAAAAAGAAATCTACATTCTCTACCCTATATTTTAACTAAAAGTCATACTTTTTAACATTATATTTTATATGTTCACAGTGATTTGATGAAAGACAAATAGTAGTTTTTCATGTATGAAAAGCAACTTGAGTGATTTTTCAAAGTATAGGGTTGGTAGAGAGATTATGGATGAGATATAGTGAGTTTTAGTAGATATTTTTTTAGAAAAAAAAAGAATAATATGAGAGGAATTGATGATGAGAGTGAAAATAAGGTAGCTGGATTTCATATTACCCTTGATGATGAATTTTCCTATGTAACGTGTTCCTTTCATGATCAGTAACTCATTCTTGTTGCCATTTTTAGCTGATAATTAACAAATAAAAGTACTTTTCATTAACTCTAAAAAAAAGTACAACACTTAAAACTAAAGAATATAACTAACTAGTTTTTAACCGGCACGTTGCTCCGAGAAGGTCGGTAAAACTTGGACGATGGTAAATCACGCGTTGCCAATCACAAGCATTGACTAAGTTAGTCGACGCGAATTCTTTCGGTTTCAATGCCGTGCTTTGTTATACCGGAATTAAAACAAAATATAAAACAAAAAAAATTATAAAAATTAAGGTGGGCCAATGGGGTGGCGTCGGTCGATAAAACTCAAGCTTTGGTAAAACCCGACCGTATCAAAGGTGTGGTCAGAATCCGTCGATAATTAAACATTAAACATATTAGTTTAATCATGGATTAGATGACTCGCTAAACATGTCAGAGGTTTGGATGTAATCACAAAAGTTGACAAGTAACTTAATACAAGAAACATCTTTCAGCATAAAAGTTCATGTTCTATTATTTTATTTAAACCCTATGTTCTCAAAGGTTATAGATCTGCACACTAATTATTGGTTTTTAATACGCCCAATTTTTACTCATTGGTAGATAACACTTCCAACTAATAATTTATCTTCCACCACTCCCAACTTGTAACTTGCTTTCGTCTGTCACTCCCGAACTTAAAGGACCCTAACTCCGTTAACTTTTTTATTGATGTGGCATGTTTTAATGATGTGGCATTCATATGTGGCATTTCTGACATGATGTGGCATTTAAAAAATAACTAAAAAAATAAATTAGGCCCAACCAATAAATCATCAACTTCATCTTTATCCCTTTTCACTCACAAAACCCTAACCTCCATCACCACCCACCTCCACTACCACCCACCTCGATTAATGAAATCATACCTTGTTGACTCACAAACACATCGTTGTTTAAACCACCAAATTGAAGTGAGTTAGTAGACGAGGAAAACCCCCAAATTGAAACAAGTTTAACAGGAAAATGGTTGTGGTATGAGGAAATCGCCGAGCTGCCATGGAAATCGTGGTCATGGGCAGTGCAGAGCAAGAGGTTTTCGGAGGTGAGTCATCATGGAAATCGAGGTCTTAACCGTGGAAACGGATGAATAACCCCGGAAGTCGTGGTCACATCCAAAGAAACTGACAAATCACTGGTGATAGAGGTGACTGCACGCTAGGTGGTGGTAGTAGTAGTGGAGGTGACTGCAGGCTAGGTGGTGGTGGTGGTAGGAGGTTAGGGTTTTATGTGTAAGGTGGAAACGAGTGATGGTGGTGGTGATTAGAGGTGATGGTTTTATGGAGAAGATTATGAAGTGGAAACATGGACCCACAACATTCTAAAAAAATGCCACATTAGTAAATGCATACAAGTTGGGAGTACTAAAAACTAATGGAGTTAGGGTTCATTAAGTTCGGGAGTGACAGAAGAAAATAATTTAAAAGTTGAGGGTGGTAGGAGACAAATTATTAGTTAGGAGTGTTATCTACCAATGAGTAAAAGTTGAGAGTATTAAAAACCAATAACCCTTTTAATTTTACCACTGAGGAGTCATACAAATGAACATTGATGCAAATAAAACGTCATTAGAACCACAACTCAATGAATTTAATCATAGGCTTTGGTCTTGAACAATTTCGGTTTGTTATGACAAAGTTATGGCACAACCTTTGTTGGCCAAAATTTTTGTTAAGTTTGGATCATTATAATTAGCAATGTCCTTGCCATTTTGAAATGGTTTTTGATGTAAGTTATAAGCCATTAATGGGGGTGCTGAATACATCATATAAAGAAGATGTATCATCACACCCTCATGGTTATTGTATCACAAAAATTAATAAAAATACAGAAAACTACAACAAATGTAAAAATTTTGTTAAGGTGCGATCGTTAAAGATCATATTCAAATCTTTAGTTCTTTGTCTCCTCAACAACACACACCATGGTGCATGGATTTTATGGGATCGTTTACTTGAATTTATGATGGCTTTTTAACTGTGTAAATGAAGAAGATGAACAAGAATTGAAAGAAAACATTATACTACAACTAGTATTTTAAACAAACTAGATTACCATGCAATCTTAAGATGAGCAAAACAATAAAATAAAATCAAATCAAATGAAGATGAAGATTTTCTTGGGCCTTAGTTGATTTCTTGAAGAGCCGAAAAGGGATGTGAATAATGCCGGTGAAAGATGTGGAGACGAGGAAAAGACTTCCATATAAACTAGGAATTTAGTGTGGTGTTTTAGGAATGCTTTGCATCAACTTGCAAGAACGATTTGGGGGGGGGGGGGGGGGGGGGGAGTTAATGTGGACAGTTTGGGGGAGTAAAAAAGGGATATTCTCTTTTTTCAACTTTCAAAATGGTGAGAAAACTTGTTACCTACTTTAATTGAGTAAAGATCTAGTTACAAGGTTATAGGTCTATGCAACAAAGTATTGTGTTATAAATGTATGTAACATATAAATGAGATACAAATATATTTCTTATAGATAAAATATATATATTTATAACCATTCTAGGCTTTATGTGTTGATTTAAGTTAACATGAGTTTTCAAATGCTTTAAATTCGTAACGTAACATGAGTAATGATATGATATTTATTTTCGATTCAGCAAGACTTGTGAATATTTTTGTAAAGTAAATATGATATAACTTTAATATCATTGACTAATAACATGATTAAAACATAGACTTCCAATATTTCGTCAGTTAAAAGTGGATTCGAATCACATCAAAATCTAAAATAGGCCGAGTTTCGGTTTCGAAAAATGAATGTCAAAAATAGAAGATAAAAGAAATGTAAAAGCATATTTATTTGTTAAAGTTTTCCTTGGCGTGTTTAGTTAACAATCTTTATTTATAGATTTCATTTCAAGTATTTAAATGCACGCAAAATTTGAAGCACACTAAAATCAAACTAGAATCAACACAAATTACACGAGAGTCGTTTAAAATCATGGCTCATAGCTCACTTGAAATGCCTAGTTTATAAATGAGCCAGCCATAATAAGTTGCTCAATGATTTAGAGTTATGTAGAGTATGTATATCTTTCGGGATTTATCCGTCTTTGTAAGGCCCCGAACCCCGGGAACCCCACAGTTGGTATTCATTCCAAAACACTCGTAAAAATAATTAAACTTAAAAACAATTCTTTGCATTAAAATAGCATTACAGAGTATAACTCGGCGGAAAACGTAAATAGATGAATGAGTTCTCAAAATCAAAAATTAAGTATAACTTTTAAAAGTCTTTTGAAATAAAATGTTCATAAGTAATTCTTCATTCCAATATGCCCTTCACCGTCCAAGTAGCTCCGTGCACGTCCAAGCGATAAGGCATCATCTTCCTAACCTGAAACTCACAGTAACATGCACACAAAGTCAGCTTAAGCTGAGTGAGTTCAAGTTTTAAATAAGTAGCAACAGTTTTAATAATCAGTCCAGCGGTTTTAAAACAACAAACGAAAGTACATCGGTTAGGTCACCACATCCAATAAATAGTCATTCTTACGTATGAGCATCTCTATGCGTGCATTCCTATATATATCTATATATATATATATATATATATATATATATATATATATATATATATATATATATATATATATATATATATAACATTCAATAATAACATTCAGGGCCGAGAAAACGTACAACCCAAACACGTAACATTCAGCGCATGCAAACACAAAGTAGGCACACGCAACATTCAGTAGTCGAGACGACTACAAACATTCAGGGTCGAGCAAACGTATAACCCAAACACGTAACATTCGACACATGCAAACACAAGGTAGGCATACGCAACATTCAGTTGTCGAGACGACTACAACATTCGCCAAATATTGGCCATTCTAAATATATATAAATATATATACACATACACATTCTATAACATTCCAAGGCCTACCAATACTAGCAAGCCTATGTAAAACCATTCAAAACATTTCATCAAGTAAGAAAAACACTTAGGTGTGCATGCTAGCCCAAAACTTAAAAAGAGTTAAACGGGGCATCAAGAACTCACCTGAAATCAATCGAACACCTGCAACGAGCTAGGAAAATCCCTAAGTGCACAATCACAAGCAAGGGCTTGTAAATTATACACAACACGTTACTAAACTAGACCATAAGAACACTTTTGCCTAATGGGTCGTTCAAGCCCAACACTAGGGCCAAGGCCCAACAACTTGGCCAAGGCCCAACACTTGGCTCAAGGCCCAACAACTAGGCCCAAGGCCCAACACTTGGCCCAAGGCCCAACAACTTGGCCCAAGGCCCAAGGGTAATCAAATCGGGTCGAATGCGCGTGTAATAAACCTTAAAACCATTTGTTAAACGAATAAGCCCCAAATGGACCAAATTCCATTTTAAATCTTTTCATTCATCAAGATTATGTCACCCGAGTTGATAGGGTTGACGGTTCCTTTTTACAACTCTTACTTTAACATATAAACAAAAATTCGCGCACCGCCTACTCGATTGACAAAGCACTAACCACAACAGCCCCAAGCATCAAAAAAGTAATTTTTCCACAGCCCTTAAACCCCCCTAGGGCTGTACAAACTGATTCAGTCGGTCACCCGATCAATCAACGCATCAAACTCAACAATTTGCAATTCTACACCCGATAAACCCTAGTTTTCGAACTAAAATCAATTGACCGACCTAAACACCTCCAATGACCACGAAATTTTAATATGATGTAAATGCCATACCTGGGGATCTTTCTACACTGGAAACTCTAATTTTTATCCACGGGAAGCGGGTCAATTACACATTGGACGAAAATCTGTCTAACGAAAAGTTTCGGCAAAATTGAGCATCAAAACGATTAGGGGTGAACAAAAAGAGTGTTGGGGATTGTGGTACATACCTTGAACTACTTCTAGGAGCTTGGAATCGATCAAAAAGTCAAAGCAAGAAAGGGAGGGGGTGGCTGGAACCTGCCGATCGCAACAGCAGCTAGGGTTCCATCTTTTTTTTTTGTTTAATGATATATCACAAATATGTTTCATCCAAGTCCCTCAAATTTGCAAGATTTGGTGACTCGTAAGGAAGGTTAAGTGTTTTAACGTAGCGGAGGTTACATAAAGGTTCTCGAGAAACGTCAGTTAAGTCACGAGAGTTATACATATTTTACACGCGCTAAATCATTGAACCGGAAGTTTGACGGGCGTTACAGTCTTTTTCCGGGGGGTCTTCACGTTATTCCTGTAAGTAAAATCTATTAACTTTCCACTCAAGTTGTTTCACCTTTCATACATGTGGGATTAGAGTGTAACTTGTATTTTATATCATAAAACAAAAGAACCCTAGCCCCTCCGATCGGCACAAAAGGCAGCAACTAGGTCTTCAATTTTTGTTTTTTGCAGCCAATTCTAAGTGCCAAACTTCAATTCAAGGTTAACCCTACATCCCTACTAGTCTTTTTCACCCTAATTCATCTTTATATCTCGAGTATTGATCGTAAAGTCGCTTGTTTTAGGCTTACCGGGTGGCTGTCCATTCAAGTACTTTCGGGGCTGTTTTGACTAAGGTTTTTGCTCCACAATCTTCCTAGGTATGTTCAATATAACATACTTTAAATCATGTGCATTGGTGTTCGTTTGATTGGTCAACTAGTTGTAGATTGAAAGTTAGTTTTCGGTTGTTTAGAATAGTGGATTGTTGCGTTTAACGCGAGGGTTGAAGTAATTAACGACCAATTCAGTTCGAGTGACCTCGGTTTGATGTACGGGCTATTGGAAAATTATTTTAATAAGTATTGGGGCTGAATTTGTTGTCGGTTACTCAAATGGGTCGGTACAACGTGTATTCGCGTTTATTGAATAGTTGGTGTGTTATGCTTGCGAGTTATCGACCCATCCAACTCGTGTAGTGTCGTGTGGGTTAGTAGGCCGTGAATTTATCAAATTGAGACCACACGGGGCTGAGTCGGATGTTAAGTGCCTAAAAAACTCTTAAACGCGCATATTCGTCTCACCTAGCACTTCCGGGGGTAATTTGGGAATTCTTTATTCTCGGGATTATTTAAGAGTGATTTTGGTAAATATAAGGCCCGGGGGGCTGTTTTAATCGAACTTGGTGAGGTTTAGGCTTTAGGTAACTTGAACCATATTAGAACGCCTCGTAGGATAAACGAGTTCCTTCGGTATCGTTAGTTACTATTGTATATAATCCGACAGGCGTGTGAGTTGTGGGATTACTTAGGGGCCCTCTAGATAGTGGTGACTTGGTGCCTCGTGTCAGGTGAGTTCATGATGCCCTTTTTCACTCTTTTCAAGTTTTGGGCTAGCATACACACCCAACTGTTTTTACTTGATAAACCGCTTAAATGATTTTGCATAAACTCATTTGTACTATGGTATGTTTTGTGATGATATTTAAGTATGTATACACATGTGATACCTTATGGCCCATAGGCTTACTTGTAGTATGGTATATATGGGAATAGTATATACGTATGTTAATACATGTGTTACTTTATGGCCAATGATTGGCGATGTTAATTAGTCGTTATCGACTAAGGATGTTTGCGTATGCCTACTTTGTGTTTGCATACGGTGGATGGAATGTTATGTGTTTGGGTTGTACGTGTGCTCGACCCTGATGTTATTACTCGAATGTTATGCATAGGGATATAATTATATAGATATATAAGTATGACCACTTATCGTTTATTATGGCCTAACTGTTCATATCCCGTTTATATTTAAACTCTTGAAATGATTTATATAAATGTCAATTATTAAAACTTGAACTCACTCAGCTTAAGCTGACTTTGTGTGTATGTTAGTGTGAGTTTTAGGTTAGGAGGAGGAGGCTTACCGCTTGAACGTGCTCGAGTCTACTTAGACGGTTGAAGGCATATCTAGTCAGGGATTTCAATAATGAATACTGTTTTCTTTTCAGTTATTACCAGATATATTTAAACTTGGTTTTGGCATAATTCCCGGGTTTGGGGAACCTGTTTTAGTACTTATGATTTTTCGCTGATTTTATACTCTGAACTGGTTTCAAAATAAAATAAATTGTTTGGTTTTAAATATTTGGTGAAATTGTGGATAGTAAGCTGAACTATGTTGAGGAATCTATTGCTATACTTGACCGTCAGGAAAGGCGTTTGAGTAATAAGGTGGTTAGACAGGTGAAAGTGCAGTGGAGGCACCGTAGGGGTTCCGAGGCTACTTGGGAGTCCGAAGACGAGATGATGAAACTCTATCCGCAGTTGTTCCTGTCGCGTCGGGATTCCGAATCCCATTGTAAGGGGGGTGGACTTGTAACGCCCGTTAATTTCGGTTCAAGAGATTAAAGCTTGTAAAGTATGTATAATTCTAGGGATTTATCCGACGTGTCTCGGAAGCCTGTACGTCATCTCGGTACGTTAAACCATTTACTTTTATTCCATAATGCCTTATACTTCAATTTGGAGGGACTTGGATGTAACTTTTGTTTTTATATCATAAAACAAAACAAACCCTAACCCTAACTCCTACCAGCTGCGATCGGCCGAAGAACAGCCCCCCCCCCCCCCGGCGATTTTCTTCTGTGCAGCCGTGTTTCAACCGTAAAAACTTCAATTCGAGGTCGGTTTTATGATTCCCCATGTCTTTTACCCCTTAATTGATCATATTAACGTGCTTATTGGTCGTTAAGATTGAGTTTTGATGATAATAGTTTGCTGACAGATTCGTATAAGTTTATTGTAGGGTCTGTAACGCGATGTTAATCCATTGTTTTTGATCGATTCTTCTTTCCATGATGTTCTACTTTGAGTCTAGTTTCCAGAAAGGTATAATACGTAATTTTTGGACGAGATTTGAATGGTTTTTATGAATTTATAAAATCGAGTGTCAAAGCTGATGCAGGATGACAGATTCTGGTCTGTCTTCCCGACATCATAACCTTTTTTCGACAGATCCAAATTGGTTGGTTCTACTTCTGGAAGTTAGTATTTTGAGTTAATAACCAAACCCAATTGTAATCGTTTAATTTGGTTTGGTAATGAATTTTATAAAAATAAAACCATTTTATTGCGCACTGAAATAGCTGCATGTACCTTGCTGTGTTCAAGGAATTTTTATAATTTTTGTGTCCAATATAAAAATATAATAAAAATATTTTTATAAACCTAAGACATTTATTAAAGTCTGGTAAAAATTTAATAATTTATTTCAAAGGTTATCCTAGGTAATTAAATGCATCTTCGCATGCTAAAATACACGTTTTACTCGTTATTAATCGATAAGTTCGTCTTAGGCTTAACCGGTGGATTTTGTTAGTTGAAAAGTTTTAGGGGCTGAGATAAAGTAATTGGGCCAAGTGTTGGGCCTTGGGCCTAGTGTTGGGCCTTGGGCCAAGTGTTAGGCCTTGGACCAAGTTGTTGGGCCTTGGGCCAAAGTGTTGGGCTTGAACGGCCCATTAGGCAAGAGTGTTCTTACGTTCTAGTTTAGTAACGCGTTGTGTATAATTTTCAGGCCCTTGCTTGTGATTGTGCACTTAGGGATTTCCTAGCTCGTTGCAGGTGTTCGATTGATTTCAGGTGAGTTCATGGTGCCCCCTTTTAACTCTTTTTAAATTTTGGGCTAGCATGCACACTTAAGTGTTTTCTTACTTGATGAAATGTTTTAAACGATTTTATATAGGCTTGCTTGTATATGGTAGGCCTTGGGATGTTAAATATATATATATATATATACACACACACACATTATTGCTTGGCCTATATTTGGCGATGTTGTAGTCGTTTCGACTACTGATGTTGCATATGCCTACTTTATGTTTGCATGCGTTGATGTTACGTGTTTGGGTTGTACGCTTGCTCGACCCTGATGTTACGTGTTTGGGTTGTACGTTTGCTCGACCCTGATGTTACGTGTTTGGGTTGTACGTTTGCTCGACCCTGATGTTACGTGTTTGGGTTGTACGTTTGCTCGACCCTGATGTTATTACTTGGATGATATATATGTAGGTATATAATTATAAGGATGTTTATATATATATATTTATATAAGGATGATTACTTATTGTTGATGATGGCCTAACTGTTTTATCCCGTTTATTTGGCCTAACTGTTTTATCCCTTTTATTTTAAAACTCTTGGGATGACTATTATGATTATTATTATTGATGTTATTTATTAAAACTTGAACTCACTCAGCTCAAGCTGACTTCGTGTGCATGTTAGTGTGAGATTCAGGTTAGGAGGAGGATGTCTTATCGCTTGGACGTGCATGAAGCTACTTGGACGGTGAAGGGCATACGTGGATGGAAGATTTTATTATTGAACATTTTATTTTAAAAAGTTTTATAAAATATAATTAAATTGGTTTTGGTCAATATTCCCGGGATTTTGGGAACTTATTTTCTTATTTATGTTTTCCGCTGAATTATACTCTGAATTGGTTATTTTAATGAAATGAATCATTTTTAAGTTTAAATATTTTTACAAGTGTTTTGAATGATTACCAACTGTGGGGTTCCCGGGGTTCGGGGCCTTACAAAATTAAAATTAGATGAAAGTTGCACCATTTTAATTACGGTAGATATTCAAGATTTCACAAGTATATTGAATGGAGGTTCCAGTATTATTCTACACTTTTACAAAAAATACTTTTAAACAAGAGAGAATTATGATTTGCCTCCCTGTGCTTTATGGGCGGGAGCACCTTACAGGTCCCAAGCCGATTTTGCACGCTACATGCCACAGCTATTTCTGGGCGAACACACTATGGCTCCTGCCATGAGTTGACCGTATGCTGACCGTCATATTTTCCATCTCTTCAAGGGAAATATTGTACTTTCACCTCTCAAAAACTCCGGCCCACAAAACCATCTCCAACACTGCCTCGGGCAACTCTCAAGAACTTCGACCAACACTCAAAATAACTCCGGCCAACACAACCATCTCCAACACCGGCTCCAGCCACCTTTAAGTTTTCCAACGAGAGGGGATTTTTGAAGGTATTATTGATTTGTATTTATTAAGGTTAAGGTTAAGGTTGAAATCGATGTTGTCTCAGCCGAACAATGCTATAACTAAAACTATCGTCTTTTTCAATCAACATATATTATTAAGCAACAAAAGCATCAAAAATACCAACACATATTATTAAACAACAAGCTACAAAAACTTCAAATTACACTCAGATCTTGAAAGCAAGTGATATGGATTGCTAAGAAGGTTAATGTAATAGTTAAATCATTCACAAAAACTCTCAAGAACCTATAATTTCCCCAAAATTAGAAACCCTAGGTTTCTAAAGAGCTGAATTCTACAAAAAAAAATTGATCAATCTGAATATGATATTGTGTGTTCTTCAATTTACACCAAGAACACACACTGGTTCATGTGAGAGAAAGTAGATCTAAGATTAATGCCCAAGATCTAAAATAACAAACATCATCATCATCACTATTTTTATAGAAAGGCAATAAACCACCATCGCTAAAGTGACCGCCAACGTTTCGTTGACGTACGGTTATTAATGAAATTCCGATTTAATGCTTTCGGGGGTGATGTTTGAAACCGTAGGTACTTCCAGCAGCCATGGGGTTGGAATTCTTAACGTTTGCTATTTTTCAAACCTGAAAACCCGACATGTTTTAAATTTTTTATTTTCATGAAATATTATTCTTTTTATTATGATGTTTTCATTTATTTAAATTTGTTAAGTTACAACATCGATTTTAATGCTATATTATTATTATTATTATTATCATAAATTATTCATTTCAAGTTATTAATATTATTCACATATGTGCAAATACTTGAATCTATGTTCATTTCATTGTTTACATGTGTAATCCTTAAATTGACATGCTGAACCGGGTATGTCTAGATTAATATTTTAGCATGTAACATAAATAATTATGGTCATCTTAAATTAATTTTTATCCTAAGTATTTTACATGACATCTTTTATTAAAAGAAAAGCATCTTTCTAGCATATTCCAAACACAACTTTCTCTCCAATACTTGCCTATTAATCCCTTTCTAATCACAACTATAAATATCTCTTCGTTTTCATGTTTTTCTTTTGCTCATTCTTCTTCTTCTCCCTCTAATAATAATTTTTCCAATGAAGTTTTTAGTTTATATATTTCTTGTGTTTGTTCATCTCAAGTTCACAAGGTAAGCATAAAGTTTTATTCTTGTTCATGTTTTCTTGTATTTGTTCTTCTTTTATTCTTATTTTCTTATTTTTATATTGGTTCTAATACCATGACCTAATTATGTTTGTGATCCCACACAATCTGGAGGAGACAAAGAACACAAGGTTGCAAGATGATTCTTAATGGTCACATCTTAACAATTTCTTACATTCTTGAAATTTTTGTTTGTTTTATTTATTTTGATTCAAGAACCATTAGGATTTTCATGATACATGAAAACATAATGTATTTATCATACCACAAGTGGTTTATAATTTTATTTAACAAAATCCATTTCAAAGCATCAAAAACATTGTTGTTTACAATGTTCTAGATTTGACAGCAGAATTGTTCAACAAAGGTTGAGCAATAACTTAGTCATAACAAACTGGAAAGGTGCAAGGTCAAAGAATATCATTAAATTATTGAGTTACGGTTATAACGGTGTAAGTCCCGAATCTGGATCACTACAATTATGATATCAACAATCTAGGTGTTGGTGCGGAATTCCAACACTAGATGATTCAATGACACAAACAAAACACAAACACGTCGAACACAAGAATGGCTTCAACACACACGTTAATATTAACGTCGGGTGCTTGAGCACTAGCAATACAATACTCGTCTAAGATAACCATTAGACGGCTAATAACCACGTGAACGAACAACCCAACTGATGACCCACTCACGAACCAACTGGCAACCCTACAAATGTAAACATACATCCTATATATAGACTACCAACCTAGGCCCAAAACAAAGTAAAGCCCACCAAAATCAATAGATTTCGGTTTACACATAAATGCCCAACTAAGCCCAATCTAAGTTTAACAATGCCAAGCATAAACCACAAAATGTAGCCCAACAATCTCCCCCTTGGTTTATTGCTTGATTTTATTTGTGCTCGAAGATATCTTCAAAACTCTGTTCTTGAGTTTGTTTAGCAGCATGAGATGGGCCTTGAGCTGTCTGAGCTTCAATAGTGACGGGCTCAGCAACAGTTGGTTGAGTAGTTGGTATCACATCACTAGCCAACACGCCCGGTCTCGGATCTTTCTTTCGTCGTTTGCGTAGAATAAGATCGGTGGCTGGCTCTTCGTCAATATCATCTTTAACATGTGTCGCAGTGACTGATTGAGGAGGTTTCAATGCAGTCAACTGGAGCTTTTTATTGAACGCTTCGAACTCTTTAACTTGTTCAGCAGTAGGTACTAACTGTTGTACCTTTGAGCAGGAACCACATGTTCCTCAGCTACAGCTGCACCAACAGCATCAACATCTGCCTCGATCTCAGCAAATCTTCCAAACATGACCAACGGATGAAGGACCTTAATAAACCACTGACTCCCTTCCAAACTTAATCAAATCTGCAAACAAAACCTTTTAAACTTCTGAGATACCCATCTAGGCCGAGAACCAGGATGGGTCGAGAACCATTCACTGAAGGCAGAGAACTCCCAAATCTGGCCGACAACGAGAAACGGCCGAGAACATCATCACAAGCAACTAGGACCAAGAATGATAGAGCCGAGAACTTAGAGATCATGTTTAACCGAGAACAGCTCAGTGCACTTTGAAAAATAATCTGATGCATTTGAAAACGATTTCTTAGAACATTTGTTTAGACACGAATAGATTTGAGGTAAAAACAAAATAAACAGAAAATAAGAGTAAAATAAAACTAAAATAGAATTTTCCTATCCAGTCTTTAGAAAATCAACATATAATGGGATCAAATTTCAGCTATTTAAAAACGAACCACCTTTTATGAAAAGATCCGAACATGAGATCATATTGATTAAGGTACTTTCACTATGATTCATTTTCAGCATTATTGTGACATAGTGAAACGGTTGATAGCAGGTAATTTTCATGATTTTCATTGCATTAGTGATATGATTAGATTCGATTAGGCATCAGACTTACATGGACATCACTTATGGACCTCTGATGCCCCTTATCTACTCTCAAGGCGTATTTGGCTTTCCCCAGATCACCCCAATTTGACTCCAACCTCCTAGTACTTGATCAAAATACTTTTATTTGTACAAAACGATTTTAAGCTTTAAGGTTGAACGTTGGACTTACATGCTATCCGGACTTACAAGCCTTACATTTAGGGTGTTTAGGACTTATTTTAGTGCCCTACCCCTGTAGTTCTAGTTTGACCCTTTAAGCTTTTGAAAAACAAAAAAAAAAAATTTTAAGTACCACAATAATCAAAATAATCAATATTTTAAATTTAGTTAAATTTTTTTTTTAAAATAACTTAGAAACATAACATTTTAGGTGATCAAGACACTAACGGGCTCGTGTATGTCTGGGTACTTGCTATTCTGCCTATCATTCGGAGAGATGTATCTAGAGACATGCAAATATCTTCAAAATGACTCTCCACAATAAGTTTAACAGATTTAGTTTATATCACTTCAAACTTTTAATTATCATGAAAAGCTTTCACACACATCAATAACTAATCAAAAGCCTTTTTAGCCTAATAACTTCACACGTTAGGCATTCAAAAACAATTTATCTATTATTTCTCAAAGGTTGGATCAATTTTCGTTTGAAAATATTTGAAGCTTTCCAAAAGCTGTTAACTGAATAGTAATATCATTTCCCAAAAGACAGTTTTGAGACTCGATCACCCTGGTTACTCTTAGGTTACAGGTAAATGGCTATCCCGCATGTCCACAAGTGGTTAACAGGACCAAACACATATGAAATTACATGTCCTTCCAACTTAGAGTTACCGACATAATTTTAAATGAAATAATTCAAAACACAAAACATATCACAATCGCCCCAGATGCTTTCAGTCTTTAGACAAATGGCTATCCTTTGTGACTCTACAAGTAGATCACCGGACCAAACATATACAAGTATATGTTCTTCAAACTTAAGCAACCGACATAATTTTAAGCGAAAATGAAACTTACACACACAAATTTTTCTTTTTCTTTTTTTTTATTATTCACGCGCACACACTATTTTTGGCTTTTTGATTTTTCTCCCCCTAAATTTGTACAAAAATTATGACACAAAAAAACTTATGTACACAATTTAAACCTAAAAAATACTCAGTCTTCAAAATGCAGCATCTTAAGAAACCCTACAAGCACATTGAATCTAGCTGTTCCGACCGGTTTCGTAAAAAGGTCCGCCACATTATTATCAGTGTGGACCTGTTCAAGATGGAATAGTTTCCGGTCATAACAGTCATGAATAAAATGAATTTTGATATCGATGTGCTTGGTTTTAGAATGCTGAACCGGTTTTTAACAATGACAATGCCAGCATCATTTTCACAGAAAATAGAAGTAAAGAAATTTCAAACCATGATCCAGCAATTGATGTTGCATCCAGATAACATGTGAACAGCAGGCAGAAGCAACATCATTCGCCTCGGCAGTCGAAGTGGACAACGTTTGTTTCTTGCACTGCCATGAAATGAGTCGATCACCCAATCAAAGTACCCTTCTCTCCTCCTGCTAAGGAAACATATCCTCCATTAAAAATTTGAATGTCGTGTAGTTGAGAGATGTCTCCTGTCATGTGCCTGGAACAACCACTATTAACATACCATGGTCTGATGATATTCCTCCATAGCTGTTCCTGCACGATGTGCGAGATTAGTTAGTCTTAGGTACCCAGTCCATAGTCGTTCTGGGTAAACCTGACTTGTTCAAACGTGTCACGGGTTGCCATGACATGTCTTCCCGGTTATCAAAAATCGAACAGGAAGACTTTGATGACTTGTTCACCAGAGATATAGGCAACCATCTGTATTTGGGTTTTAAAACTTTATTTTCTAAACAGACAATTGGCTTTATCTCCGATTTGCGGATGGAATGCACATTTGACTTTGAATTTCTAACCAATTTCGATTCTGAGGCCCACTTTGGTCTTAGAGCCAAAACAGAGTTCCCGTTCCGCTTTTGAACCGTGTTGGGTCGGATTTCTTAATAAGGAAGATTGGAATCTTCTCAACCTCCTCAGAAACGGCTAAGTATGGAATACGAGCAAGCCCAGACGATCGAGCATGATTTTTACTACTTCGAGCAAGGTTCTGAATCTTAAATGGTTGATTCTTCTAAGTGTTGAAGGCTTCGAGCAAGCTACACTTCAACGAGCAAGGGTATTCTTCTATCGAGCATGGATTGCCAATCGAGCAAACAACTTGATCATACAAGTTGCAGCCAAGTGTTACGAGCACAGGATGATCGAGCAAATGGGGACGAGAATGGATGCAATAAAAGGATGACACGTGAATCAAAGCAAAGACTTCAAGCACAGTTCAGTTACCGAGCAAGATTTACATCCGAGCATGATAAAGATTGCTGAATAAGAAAAGCTGAAGACATCAAGAAGAATGAGCTTGCTCGATGGACTTATTCGAGCAAAGTTTGAACAAGTCAAGAGGAATGAAGCTTACTCGAAGAGAATATGTATTCTCCGAAAGAGAATATATTCTAAGTAAAGTATGCTTGAGGACACTCTCCTAGCACACCTTGTATAGGAAGCTTGCTCGAGGTCTGAAACACTTGTATTAGATTTATCCTTCATTATGTAATGTCTAGGGCGTATACATGGAATGTTAGGGTCTATATATAGACATCCTAGGGTACGACTAGGGACGGTTTTTTGGCACGCATACTGACAATCTTTGCAGACGAATATCAAAAGCCGCCGCACACAAAACCCTAGACATCCATTCACTGTATCATTGACGTATCATTTAATATAGTGAATCTTTGTCGTTGAAATAGTCTTTACCGATTATCATTTATTGTTTTGTGTTTGATAATTCTCCACAAGCTTTCATTCTCAATCATTGAATATCTTGATTCCGCCGGGATACTCAATCGGTCTTTGAGTAATTAAGTCGGTGTGTTCTTGTCAAACCTTTGCTAAGGTTGCACTCGAAAGACGGTCCTGACAAACCGTAATAGGCTTGGTCTGATGGGAACTTGACCTATCAGCCTTGTTTCTCCTCCAATCACCGTTAGAGGGTCTTGCCTTATAATACCTCGTTTTATTTGAGTTAAAGTTCTTGTAGGTATTTTGAGGCATGGTCCTCTGATGGTGTCTGTAATATGGAACATAAGGGAGACGAGAACAATTTCTAGCAATGTGACCGGGAGTGCCACAGTTGAAACAGGTTTGCCTTTTAACGAAAAAATCGTTGTGGCTGATTCCCGATCTTGCTCTGTTGTGTGAGCTTGTTTGTCTTCCTTTGGATTCACAATGGTGAGTACATGAACATCTTTCTTTAACAAACTTAGGTGGAAAAAGTTTATTTGGATTTTTAATTTCATCAAGTTTATTGCTCTTTGTAACGGAGCCCACACAGACATCTGCAGTAATAGATTTAAAACCGGCAAATTTAAAGAAACATGAGAGTCAATGTCTTTGTTATTCAAAACAGATGAATCATCATCCTCATCAGTCCATTCCTCAATAATTACTTCATCTGCACATGAAGTAAACACATTAGAATCGTTCACCCCGATTGATGATTCAGTTGCCGTGACTGAACCAACGTTACCCTTGTCGTTTGCAGTTGACTTACCATATTGCATGCACTTTTCTTTTTCTTCTTGTTCTTTGGTGACAGGAAGTTGAACATAGTTATCATTGTAAGGTGGGGGTGCATGATTATAACCTATACCCCTACCTTCGTTTTCCTTCCACCATAGCTGATTATCAATCATTGAACTAACTATTTTACTGGAACCCTCGAATTTTTTGAAATCAAGTTCAGCTCTTTCAAATTTAGCATTTAAATTCAAAATTTCTATTTTGGAGGCTTCCAATTTAGCGGTTAATTCAGCAATTTCCTGTTTGGCATCTAGGTGGTGACAACATTTTATGCTGAATTCAAACTTAAGCTTAGAAAAATCCTTTTTATTTGCTTCTATTTTATCTAAGAAGGCTTTTTCATTTTTCTTAAGTTTAAAATTTTCGGATTTCACTCTTTCCATATCTCCAAGCAAGTTATCATTGTGGAGTTTGTATAGATTAATTTTATCCACACAATCTTGAGAACATGGTTGAAAATTTACCTCAGAGGATTTGGTGGTGGTGAAGGCCATGAACTTACCTCGAATGACTGGCCCAACAAATTAGAAGCCCACTTGAACAAAATTCAAAGCCCAACTAGGTGAGCCCAATGCTTTCAAAAGGCCGAGAACCTTGAAAAGTAACCGAGAACACTGGAAACTTGACCGAGAACTAATGGCAGCCGAGAAAAGATGCCGATAACTACAAAAATTGACCGAAAACCCAAAGTCAACCTAGAACTGCCCTAGCAGAAAACTGGTAGTAGCCGATAACTAAGTGTAACCGAGAATTGACTTTGGCCGAAAACTAGTTGTGAGCCGAAACTGTTGTGGCTGAGTACTAGTTGTAGCCGAGAACACTGATTCTCACCAAAAATGAATCTGAAGCGTAACAAACTTCCGAGAAAGTTGAGATTTTGATTTGTTTCCAAACCAAACCAATCTTTTCCCAAAAGTGATTTTCCTTCTTCTCCGATCACTTGTTCACCAAAAATACAACAAACCACACCGGAAAATCAAACCACAACCACAAAGGATCAAAATCTTGAATTCTTGATATCACAATAACGAGCCTGAAAAGGTCTAAGGCTCTGATACCAATTGTAAGTCCCGAATCTGGATCACTACAATTATGATATTAACAATCTAGTGTTGGTGCGGAATTCCAACACTAGATGATTCAATGACACAAACAAAACACAAACACGTCGAACACAAGAATGACTTCAAAACACACGTTAATATTAACGTCGGGTGCTTAAGCACTAGCAATACAATACTCGTCTAAGATAACCTTTAGACGGCTAATAACCACGTGAACGAACAACCCAACTGATGACCCACTCACGAACCAACTGGCAACCCTACAAATGTAAACATACATCCTATATATAGACTACCAACCTAGGCCCAAAACAAAGTAAAGCCCACCAAAATCAATAGATTTCGGTTTACACATAAATTCCCAACTAAGCCCAATCTAAGTTTAACAATACCAAGCATAATCCACAAAATATAGCCCAACAAACGGCTATTTATTTGTATTTTTATACTTTCTTACGGCTTCACAGTCGTTATTTTAAAATTAGTGCGCAGATTTGTACCTTTGTGATGATCGACTATTTTAACTTATATCGGTTCCGAATCTGGGCAAACTTTCTAAAGAAAGGTTGTTCCTTACAAATTAATTTAGCTGACTGGATATTTTTATAATTTTTTAGAAGTTATTGATATTTTAAAACATTTATGCAATAGATGACTGAAATCTGTTCAAAACTGATTTCATTTTTCTTGATTCTTTTTCAACTTCAAATTGTGTTATTTTAGTACATATATGTTTCTTTGACCTTTATTTATCAAACACATTCTAAAGAAGCTTAATTACTTGGATTTAGAAATTACTCGTTAAGATCCACCCAAGCTTAACCCAAGAACCAATATTTTCATTCACCAATCTAGGTGAGTAATCACACTCTCCCTTTTTACTATTTTATATTTTGTAGGGCTTTATGCGTACACAACTTTATTATTTATTTATTATACATGTATATACTCAAACACAATTCCACTATTTGCGTAGTTGTTATATTGATCGATTAGTTGCTAATTGCTAAATGATTATGTGTTTACAGTTTTTATGGTTGGTTGGTATCTCATCCTCAACCTCATCCACATCCGAATAGTATGATCATACGCCGTCCGAGTAAGCATGTCCGAATCTAGTGGCATGTTGAAAAAATGCGTTTATTATGTAATTCTAGGTGATGTAATTCACATTATCGCAAGGAATTGTCAATTTTTATTGTAATATATATTTCAAATTGTGATTACTAGCTCTACATTTTGACAAAATATATCTATTTTTACGCATATTGTATGTAGCTATTTGGAATGAAGTGAAGTTTGGAAGACTTAGTCTGGACCTTAGGTTTAATAAAAACAAAGAACAATTTGTTAGTTTGAGTTTGATGTAATGTTTTGAATTATTGTTTTGTTAAACTCTTGTGTACGATGATTTGAATGAATAAATTAGAAATTGACACATATTATTTTTATCGTCTTTTGAGCAATGATACAAATAATGTAGCGCCCTGTTATGTTCCATCGTAGGTTGAGTTGTGGTAGATTGGTATCAAAGCCAAGACAATAAGATAGGTGGTTAGATGTAACGACCTAATAGCATGCTTAGGGTCCCTATATGTGCTTATATGTGTGCCCTAGTTGTTTAAATTTTGTTTCATAGCTTAAATTTAATTGTTTATTTATATTGTTGTATAAAAGAGACACAATTCCAAGGCTATGTCTCACCCTCAAAATCATTTTCAAAACCCTAGATTTATTATTTTATTTTGGGAAATTCCTTAAGAATTCCCACAATTTTGTTTTTACTCCTCTCTCCTTAAAGCCTGAACATGTGACGATTTTCGTAGTAACTGGAAGGGGGGGAACATTATGAGTCGGGCCTTGCAAAATATATTCCGAGAATCGAAGGAAATATTCTATTCCTTTCCTGGAGGATCCAAACCATAATGTTTGAACTTATAGGCCAAAACGAAAAATTACATCATGCGATTCGAAACTTTAAATGGTCATCGTAACCAATGTAACAGCTACATTCCTCGATTAAAAAAACCGAATTCACAGTGGTTTCGAGTTTGGTAATGATTATCTTATATTTCTTTTTAAAATGGCTAGTTGGGGAATCCATGGATACTCCAAATATTCATTTTCAGCATGTTTTTAACCATTTTATTTTGTTGGAGCATCCTAACTATCCATTGCGATTTCGATTGTTCCTTATTTAGTTAAAGCATTTAAAATGAAATGGAACGCTCATGGGCGGTTCAAGTGTTCAACCCTCTTATTTTGATAATTTGTTAATAGTTGGGCCATTTAAAATGCCATGTAACGTTCATGGGAGGCCCAACTCATCAAAATTAAACTTAGTTAAATCCTTTTTTAATTGTTAGAACACAAAATGCCACGATGATTCATTGAAAGTTCTAATTTTTTTTTAATAAAAAGCAATATTTTCTTTATGTTTCATTTATTTACTTTATTTCAACTCTGAATTATCCGCAATATTTCAAAAACCTCAAATTATTTAATTCTCAAATAATTCACAACGTTTTAAATCCTCTAACTATTTTAGTTTAATCTTACATTATTCACAACATTTAAAATTCTCAAAATATGACACATCCTAGAATTTCAAGAAATTTATGTCACACTTTAATTGGAGTTTTTAATATATTTTATGTAACCTCATTCTCAAATTCAAAAGTTATTTTATGATCATTTAAAATTTTTATTTTTGTTGAAGTATCAAATTCATAGTGATACATGGATGCTTCAACAATTAAAGTTTAACATTGATTTTGTCACACTCGAACATATGACGGAAAATATCGGGGCGCGACATACTTTGTATCATAGCTCAAAGAAATTAATAATAATAATAAGTGTCAATATCTTAATTTACTTATTCACAACAATCGTACACAAATAATTCAAATGAAAAAGAATTTAATACAACATTTAAACTTTATATTTTTAACCTAAAGTCCAAATCAATGTCTGCACTTTAGATAACTTGTTATAACAACCTGCATTATGCGTTAAAATAATTTGTCAAAAACACATGCTGAGCGAGTAACCACGATTTAGTATAAATATAAAATAATAATAATGAGAAATAAGCAATTCCTTGCGTATGTGAATAGCGCCAATTAGATTAACATGTATAAGTATCTTTTCGATAATGCCATTAGAATACGGACATGTCTACTCGGAAGAATTCGCTACCAATAACAACATAAAATAAAAATAAACAAATGTGTCTTTTCAAACATGCCACTAGATTTCGGACATGCCTACTCGGACGACGTATGATCATACTATAAGGATGAGGATAAGGATGAGATACCAACCAGGCATAAAGCAGTAAACACATAATTCATGTAGCAATCAATAATCAATTGAGCAATACCACAACCACGCAAAATAATGGAATTGGTTTGAGTATAGTAGTATAATAATTAATTTCTAATGCGCATAATGCCCTCAAAACAAAATAGAGAAAAAGGGGATGTGATTACTCACCATAAAGAAATAAGGTAGACAGATGACGCAATGGCGGTAACGGGAAAGCGGTTAAAGCGAGCATGTTAGTTAGTTCCACGATGAGTCTTAACGACATGTCCTAATTTAAAGTTATAATTAAATAAACAATCTAACGACACAAAAGAACAAGACAAATAACAAAGGTTTATAACGGATTTGGAATCGATATTACGTTAAAACATATTCCATAAAATATTATAATCAGAGTTAAGAGCGTAAACAAGTTAGATATAGATTTATAATCAATAAAAGCTAATTTAATATTACATATATATTTATATATAAAACAAAAAGTCGTCTTAATAGTTTAGCGGTGATCGGTTCGTTAGACGTGTGAAAACTATTTTAGTCTATTTATATGTTTAATTAATAAAATTATATTAGATTACATTGGAAAAATATATAGTTTCATAAGTACAAATGTATTTGTGTGTGTATGAATGCGGAACGCTTAAACGGAACATATCTTTTGCGAGTTTAATGGGGTTCGGTCTGTTTAATGGTATATATATATATATATATATATATATATATATATATATATAATGATAGTAAACAATAAATACAAAATAAATAAAATAAAAGTACAAAACCGGGCATCAGAGACTCGAACTTGCGCCCCAAAATGGTTTAAGTTTTACACGGCATGACCCAGCAAACTGGGCTGGTGACTAACCCATTCATAGAATGAAAAAGAATATATTAATGCACATGTCCCATTTAACCCCAAATTGAACATAAACCCTAATTTGATTCGAACTTAATTGATCCATACCTGCCCTCTGTCAATTTAAATTGACATAGGGCTTTTGTTCCCTTACTAATTACGATCAGAATACATACTATAATTACCTGGTTTAACATCGAATTGGATGTGGACGACCCATTACGGTTTCGGCTCAAAAATGAGTACAAATATGATCTTACGCTCCTTATGAGACAAAATTGAGTTATGGTTTAGATTTGTTATGGTGTAGAGATGGTGCGGGTCCAATTAACTGCGTTATAAACACATATATATATAGGTAAATTATATCGAGATTAGCCGCAGTTTTGATACGTTATTAACGCTGTTAATTAGCTGTAAAATTAACATAATTAGTTTGTGATTAGACGCGTTATTGATCCTTTGACGAATACATGCGATCATATATGTGATATCTGGCTTGATTTGAGGTAGATTTTGAAGATCGGGGGGGGGGGGGGGGGGGGGTTTCTTGTAGACGGGATAAAGGAATGGGAGGGAAAGGATTTTGGAAGAAAATGCATAATGGTCCCTGGTGTTTGAATGTTGATCACGAAAGATAAGAAGTTGGATTTAGGCATGGGTTTTGCATATGATGGGTAGTTATATGATTATATAAAATAAACAAAACCTACTCTGGATGAGGCGTAATGAACTAAAAAGGACCAGAGACTACTAAAATAATAAATTTATTGATTTGATTAAATAACAATACTAAAATAATAATATAAAATAAAATGACATGAAAGAAATTTTTTTAAACGGGCCGGGCCTTCGGCTTCGAAAATTGACGAATGTTATAGATTTATCATTATTGATATAAATCTTATTTACTCATTTTGTTGGAAGGAAACCATGGTGATACGTGAGCAGATTTAACTTCCTTATATACATGAATTTCTTTTCTAAAGATGTGTGGTTGGGTATCCTAACTACAAGTTTTTGAATTTTCAAATTGATTTTCACGATGTTGCTATAAGATTACTCAACTCATTCTCATTTTTTTTATAAAGCTTTATTGTTGAAATTTCATTATTACTTTTTAATTTTAAGTTCGATTATTTATATTGAGTTTTCCTTCATTTAAGTTAATTTCCACTATTCAATTCGAATTTCCATTGTTTGATTTAATTTTCATCATTAAATTAAATTTTTCTTTATTTAATTAAATTCCCATGATGATTCATGGATAACGCCAATTACCCACCTTATATTATATCAAATTTTGAAAATTTTTTTGGAGTAGGACTATCCGATGATTCGAGAATATCCGCTTCCCAATTTAATCTCTTAATAATTTTTTCGAATACTAAAATTTTCGCATTTCCGTTAATGTTTCAATTATTATTTGCCACTTATTTCAATAATTAAACTTTTATTTAAATTTATCTCATCTCAAATTCACAATTTAAATGCTACAATTTCTTTAATGTTACAAGCTACCTACTCAAGTTTCACGAATTGTTTCATGTCGCTCATTTCTTATTATGGTCACATAATTGTTTTATATTTTCGAATTTTTGTTTCAAGGAATTTAAAATCGCACAAGTTACATTAATAGTTTTTCTAATGTTTTAATATTCCAATTTTCAAGTGGAATTCTATTTTTGATATTATTACTCATGAAATGTCAATTTTCAAATAGAGTCATATTTTATTTTCATTTATTTCTCATGAATGCCTCAATTTTCAAGCAAAAAACGAATTTTGAATTATTTTTCATTTTAATCATGAATGATTTAATCTTCTCACAAAATCTAGTTTCTTCAAACTTTGTTTACCATAATATTAAGTCGATGTTTCAATTTCAACATCAATTATAATCCAATTATTTATTTATCCAATTTTTAAGTTTACCCACAACCTTCGTTATAAGTTATTTGATGATTTATTTTCAAGTTTACCAATAATTTCATATGTTTCACAACTTACCCTCATCACATAAAATTTGCAAATTTTGTCTCCGTAATATGTCCTCTTGCCTTACCAATTGTCGTCGTCACACCAATATCCCAGATTATTGTACGTCCTCTCGTATCCTTAAAGGTACTGTGAAAACCTTTACAACCATTATCACTTAACTCCACACCGTTAATGCCACCGCAATTGCAACTGCCAACCCCATGTATTTCGCAAAATTTCATCCATCTTATAAGTTTTGATCGAGTTTGATGAGGTCGAGGCTTTAGGTAACTCGAACCATGTTAGAACGTCTCGTAGGATAAACGAGTCCTTTTGATGTCATTAGTAATGTTTGAATGTAAACCGGCAGGTGTTTGAGTTTTGGGAATACTTAGAAGTCCTCTAGCTTGTGGTAAATCGTGCCTTGTGTTAGGTGAGTTCATTATGCCCCTTTTTACTCTTTTTAAGTTTTGGGCTAGCATGCACACATAAGCGATTTTGCTTGATGAACCGTTAAATTTTTTTCTACGGGCTTACTTGTATAGGGTAGGCCTTGGGATGATGTTATTGTACGTTGTACGTATGTTTGTACATATATTATTGTATGGCCAATATTTGGCGATGTTATTTAGTCGTTATCGACTAAGGATGTTTACGTATGCCTACTTTGTGTTTGCATACGTTGGATGAGATGTTACGTGTTTAGGTTGTACGTGTGCTCGACCCTGATGTTATTACTTGGATGTTTATATATATAATTATAAGGATGTTTATATATATATATATATAAGGATGATTATTTATTGATGATGATGGCCTAGCTGCTGTATCCCGTTTATTTTAAAACTCTTGGAATGACTATTATGATTGTTATTATAGATGTCAATTATTTAAAACTTGAACTCACTCAGCTCAAGCTGACTTTGTGTGCATGTTAGTGTGAGTTTTAGGCTAGGAGATAGATGCAATACCGCTTGGACGTGCACGAAGCTACTTGGACGGTGGAGGGCATGCTTAGTCGGAAGTTTTAATAATAATAAACATTTTCTTTTAACGTTTTATTAAATACATTTCTTTTTGGTTTTGGGCAAAAATTCCCGGGTTTTGGGAACTGGTTTTATTAATTAAGATTTTCTGCTGAACTATACTCTGAATTGGTTATTTTAATGGAAGGAACTGTTTTTGAGTTTAAGTATATTTTGTAAGTATTTTGTATGAATACCAACTGTAGGATTCCCGGGATTCGGAGTCTTACAAGTGAGCCATGGTTCGAGGGATCTGAGCATCCCCGAATGCTTGGACTCGAACTATAAGGGAAGAGACTAGTATGCCCACCGCGAGTAGCTACACGCTAAGAGGTTACTTTAATTGTTAGTCATTCCTTTGAATTTTAAAGTTCCAGTATGTGATTAATTTTTTAAGTGTTAGATAGAATGCTAATGTGGTTAGGGGCAGGGGGTGCTTAGGACGGGCCGGTGAAGTAAACGACTAATAACACTTAATCAACGTTATTAGCAGTTTACCCTTACCTTCCATGTTCTAAATACTACTTGTGTCTGACTATGTTAGGATTCCATCTTTGTAGGGATAGGATATGGCTAACTCTCGTGTCGTTAGCGTTAAAGTTCATCTCATTCCTTATATTCTCCTGTTCATTCCCCATTCTCTCGAACGCTTTGCACGTAATTGTTTAGCTGAGGCGTAGCATGCTGTCACTCTGGGTTCTTTGGTACTTGACCGCTTAAATTCCTCACTCCTTCAAGAACGAATGTGCAACTGTTTAGCTAAGTGGGAGCGTAATGTTATCCCAGATAACTTTTTACTTGATGAATTACAGGCATCGGTATTATTTGATTCTGGTGCCAGTAGAAGTTTTGTGTCTACCGCTTTTTGTTCCTCGTTGAATGAATCACCCGAGCGTGTAGTCGATGTGTTTGAGGTTGAGGTCGCTGTAGGAAAGTTTGTTTCCATATCTAGGGCTATTCAGGGTTGTTCCATCGATTTGTCTGGGTATAGATTTCCGGTACGGTTGTACTTAATGCCGCTTGGCTGTTTCGATGTGGTGCTTGGGATGGATTTGCTCGCGAGTGTTGATGCTCAGATCGTTTGTGGTCAAAATCTTGTACGTCTAAAGGCCCCAGATGGGACCCAAATTACGGTCTTCGGTGATCGGAATGGTGCGACGCCATATATCATATCTATGCTCAAGGCGGGGAAACTGATGCAGCCGGGGTGCGGGGCGTATCTAGCGGATGCTATAAACGTAGAAACCGCGGTGGCTACCATCGGTGATGCTCCTATTGTTCGGGATTTCCCGGATGTATTTTCAGATGATTTGTTAGATGTGCCGCCGGATCGCAAGATCGAATTCCAGATAGACCTTGTATCGGGCGCAAAACCCGTTGCTTGAGCCCCTTACCGTCTTGTACCGAATGAAATGAAAAAAATTATGGCTCAATTGGAAGACTTGCTCGACAAGGGCTTCATTCGACCGAGCATCTCACCTTGGGGTGCCCCGGTCCTATTCGTTAAGAAAAAGGACGGTAGCATGCGAATGTGCATTGACTACCGTGAATTGAATAAACTCACTGTTAAAAATCGGTACCCTCTACCAAGGATCGACGACTTATTTGATCAGCTCCAAGGAGCTAGTTGGCTCTCGAAGATCGACCTTAGATCCGGGTATCATCAGTTGAAAATTCGTGAGGACGATATCCCTAAGACTGCCTTCCGCACTCGTTATGGGCATTATGAATTCCTCGTGATGTCTTTCGGTTTGACCAACGCATCGGCTGCGTTCATGGATCTTATGAACCGGGTATGTAGGCCGATACTCGATCGTATGGTTATTGTGTTCATCGACGACATTCTTGTGTATTCCAAAAGTGAATCCGATCACGCCGGTCATTTCACAGAAGTTTTGGAAGCTTTGCGAAAAAACAAGTTGTATGCGAAATTTTCTAAGTGTTCTTTTTGGTTACACGAGGTTCAGTTCTTGGGTCATGTTATTAACTCGAGTGGTATTTTGGTTGACCCTGCAAAAGTGGAAGCTGTAAAAGAATGGGAATCTCCTAAGTCTCCATCCGAAATTCGTAGTTTTCTGGGCTTGGCGGGGTATTACCGCCGCTTCATTCCCGACTTTTCAAAAATTGCTTCGTCATAGACCAAGTTGACCAAGAAGAGTGTTAAGTTTGTTTGGGGTACCGAGCATGAGGAGGCTTTTCTAGAACTAAAGAACAGGTTGACGCATGCTCCGATTTTAGTGTTACCCGATGGCACTGACGATCTGGTTGTTTATTCTGATGTCTCTTACCAGGGGCTTGGGTGTGTTCTAATTCAGCGAGGCCGAGTCATCGCACATGCCTCACGGCAGTTAAAGCCTCATGAGGCGAACTATCCTACTCACGATTTGGAACTAGCGGCGGTTGTGTTTGTGCTTAAGTTGTGGCGACATTATTTGTACGGTGTCCCTTGTGTTATCTATACCGATCATAAGAGCTTAAAGTACTTCTTCGAGCAAAAGGAATTGAATATGCGTCAGCGTCGGTGGCTGGAGTTGATTAAGGATTACGATTTGAAGATTATGTACCATCCCGGTGAGGCTAACGTGGTAGCCGACGCGTTGAGCCGGAAAGAGAGACCGAGACCTATTCGTGTGAAATCTTATCAGCTTATTCTCAAACCCAATATTTTAAAACAGGTAGCCAACGTTCAGAATGAGGCTTTGCATGTAGAATGGATTATGTCAGAGCGGATTTGGGGTCAGGAAAAATTGTTGGAAGACATCGGTGACGGGGTGAAGTATAAGGATGGTCGCTTATGGGTACCTAGGTACGGGGGATTCCGGGGAAAAATATTCGATAAGGCACATAAGTCGCGCTATTCCATTCATCTGGGAGTGACCAAGATGTACCCAGACCTGAAGAAGAATTATTGGTGGCCTGCGATGAAGTTTGAGGTGGCTCATTACGTGAGTAAGTGTTTGACGTGTCTACAAGTTAAGGCTGCGCACTAGAAGCCTTTCGGGAAACTTCAACCTCTGGAAATACCTGAGTGGAAGTGAGAGCATCTTAAGATGGATTTTGTGACAAAACTGCCTCGTACTCCTAGGGGTAGCTATGACACCATTTGGGTAATCGTTGATAGATTGACCAAGAGCGCTCATTTCTTGCCGATCCGAGAAACTTTTATTTCGAGCAGTTGGCCGATGTATTTACTCGTGAGATCGTTCTAGGCACGGGGTGCCGGTATTTATTGTTTTGGATAGGGATACTCATTTTACCTCCAGGCTTTGGAAGAGGTTTCATGAGGAGATGGGTACCAAACTTCTCATCAGTACCGCTTATCACCCGCAGATGGATGGTCAATCCGAGAGGACCATTCAGACTCTAGAGGATATGTTGCGAGCTTGTGTTATCGATTTTGGTGGTAGTTGGGATCGTCATTTACCGTTGGTCGATTTTTCTTATAATAACAGTTACCACGCCACGACTGGGATGCCACCGTTTGAGATGTTGTATGGTAGGAGGTGTAGGACTCCGGTCTGTTGGGGTTCTATTGGTCAGAAACAGTTGGGTAGTTTGGAGGTGGTTGAGGCTACAACTGAGAAGCTCGATAAGATCAAGGCTTTTATGAAGGCCGCTCATGATCGTCAAAAGTCCTATGCGGATAAAAGGCGAAGACCTATTGTGTTTGAGGCTAGGGATCGGGTTGTGTTGAAAGTTTCTCCTTGGAAGGGTATTATTCGTTTTCGTAAGAGGGGGAAACTTAGTCCAAGGTTCATTGGTTTGTTCTGTATATTGTCCCGTGTTGGTGAGGTAGCGTATAGATTGGAATTGCCCGAGGAGCTCGCCGGGATTCATCCTACTTTCCACGTGTCCCATTTGAGGAAATGTTTAGCAGATGAGGAAGCCCATGTGCCTCTTGATGACATAGAGCTTGATAGTAAACTGAACTACGTTGAGGAACCTATCGCTATTCTTGACCGTTAGGAAAGGCGTTAGAGGAATAAAGTGGTTAGGCAGGTGAAGGTGCAGTGGAGGCACCGTAGGGGTTCCGAGGCTACTTGGGAGTCCGAAGAGGAGATGATGAAACTCTATCCGCAGTTGTTCCTGTCACATCGGGATTCGGGGACGAATCTCATTGTAAGGGGGGGTGGACTTGTAACACCCGTTAATTTTCGGTTTAAGGATTTAAAACATGTAAAGTACGTAAAATTCTCGGGATTTAACCGACATTTCCCGGAAGCTTTCTTGTCATCCCGGTACGTTAAATCACTGAACTTTTCTTCCAAGTTTCCATATCATTCAACTTGGAGGGGCTAAGATGAAATATTTTATATTATAACACAAATCATAAAACCCTAACCACCCCCCCCCCCCCCCCCCCCGCTTTCCCTTAGGCCAAACGGCAGCAAGGCAGCAGCCCCATCCTCTCATTTTCTTTTTTTGCAGCCAAGTTAAGGTCCGAAACATCAATTCAAGGTTAGTTCTATGTTTCCCCAAGTCTTTTACACCTCAATTGATCATTATATCACGCGTATTGATCATTAAATTTCGTGTTGTAGGCTTACCGGGTGGCTGTCAATTCTAACCTTTCCGGGACTGTTTTGATTGAGGTTTTTGTTCCAAAATCCTCCTAGGTATGTCTAGTATATCATACTTAAAAATCATTTCCATTGGTGTTCGTTTGATTGGTCAACTACTTGTAGTTTGAAAGATTGTTTTCGGTTGGCTAGAATTGTGTTTTGTTGCGTTTAACGCGAGGGATGATGCAACGGATGACCAATCCAGTTCGGATAGTTTCGGGTTAACGTACGGACTGTTGGAAAATGATTTTTATGGGTATTAGGGCTGAATTGGTCGTCGGTTACTCAAACGGGTCGGTACAACGCGCAATTGCGTTTATTAAATAGTTGGTGCGTTGTGCTTGCGGGTTACCGACCCATTTGACTCGTGTAGCGTCGTGTGGACTTGTTGGCTGTGAAATTATCATATTGGGTCCACACGGGGCTGAGTTGGATGTTAATTGCCTAAACGACTCTTAAACGCGCGTGTTAGTATCACCTAATGCTTCCGGGGGTAATTCGGGAATTCTTTATTCCCGGGGGTATCTATGGGTCGTGTTGGTGTATGTAAGGCCCCGGGGGCTGTTATGATTGAGTTTGATGAGGTCGAGGCTTTAGGTAACTCGAACCATGTTAGAACGTCTCGTAGGATAAACAAGTCATTTCGATGTCATTAGTAATATTTGAATGTAAACCGGCAGGTGTTTGAGTTTTGGGAATACTTAGGAGTCCTCTAGCTTGTGGTAAATCGTGCCTTGTGTCAGGTGAGTTCATTATGCCCCTTTTTACTCTTTTTAAGTTTTGGGCTAGCATGCATACCTAAGCGATTTTGCTTGATGAACCGTTAAATTGTTTTCTACGGGTTTACTTGTATAGGGTAGTCCTTGGGATGATGTTATTGTATGTTGTACATATATTATTGTATGGCCAATATTTGGCGATGTTATTTAGTCGTTATCGACTAAGGATGTTTACGTATGCCTACTTTGTGTTTGCATACGTTGGATGAGATGTTACGTGTTTGGGTTGTACGTGTGCTCGACCCTGATGTTATTATTTGGATGTTTATATTTATAATTATAAGGATGTTTATATATATATATATATATATATATATATATATATATATATATTAGGATGATTATTTATTGATGATGATGGCCTAACTGTTGTATCCCGTTTATTTTAAAACTCTTGGAATGACTATTATAATTGTTATTATAGATGTCAATTATTTAAAACTTGAACTCACTTAGCTCAAGTTGACTTTGTGTGCATGTTAGTGTGAGTTTCAGGTTAGAAGATGGATGCAATATCGCTTGGACATGCACGAAGCTACTTGGACGGTGGAGGGCATGCTTAGTTGGAAGTTTTAATAATAATAAACATTTTCTTTTAACGTTTTATTAAATACATTTCTATTTGGTATTGGGCAAAAATTCCCGGGTTTTGGGAACTAGTTTTATTAATTATGATTTTCCGCTGAACTATACTCTGAATTGGTTATTTTAATGGAATGAACAATTTTTGAGTTTAAGTATATTTTGTAAGTATTTTTTATGAATACCAACTGTAGGATTGCCGGGATTCGGGGTCTTACATCAACCAAATCCATGCTATCAATGCCAACAACTCGTCATAACCAATCCCATGAACTAAACCTTCTAGTTCCTCATTTGGTTACTTCTCTTGAACCATCAATAGATACATCTCTGGCTTGCCAATGCAAATTCGAGACTCCATCTTAAGTCTCGATCCTCAAACTCTCTTTAATGCCATCACACTTTCCGCTACTCTCACCAATAAACGCAAGAACTATGGCTTAACCCACTCAATCCTCAACCCATAACCCTCAAATTCATCCCAACAAGAAGTCATCACTGGACCGCACCCTTTGTGTAGTACCTACAAGTCTTACCATCCAACAACTTTACCATATCGAAAATGCTGTAATTGTAGCCATTATGACTATATCATCACCCCATGTCGTGAAACCATGCGAACCCAACTCAACCTATTAATGACTTAAACCGTTGCTCCACCTTTTACTCAACCCTTCACCCGATCATTCTCGACATATAAAGTTTGCTACAATTATGGTGATCCAAGTCATCTTCTCAATGTATGCCCTAGACTTGTATAGGCGAATCAAGCTCAAGTCCATTCAGAATCAAGTTAACCCAAGCCGAACCCATCAAACCCAAGAGCCACAAGCCCAAATAATTAAGCACATTTCAATTAAACCTCATTCACGCAAACCATTCAAGCCAAACCGATTCGAGCGTTTTAAACCCAACCAATCCTGATAGATCATCTTTATGAATATCCAACCCTCCAAGGTGCACAAGGCCAAATGAAGTCAACCACAACTAAGGATTCAAGCTACCCGAAGACCCTTATCAATTTCAACGTTTTAGCTATTCAATTTTTTAAAGTTCTTATGCTTAACTCAAATCCTCAAGACCATATATCTCAAATTTGATATTCTATCATTATCTTGATGCACCTACTCTCACTGCTCACACATTTATTTTGTTTATGTTTCTTTTAGAAGCATCCCCATTATTCTACAATATCTCTAGTCTATAATTCATGCACAAACTTATTGCTCAATCTAGCGGCCTCTGACCGGTTACCACAAGCATTGATTGCTTATTAAAACCATGGGCTATGGGCATGTTTATGATCATAACTAAGTAATAGAAGACGTATGTACAATTTTATCTCATTTTGTTAACTCATAAATTTTTCATCTATACAAACCCGATTCCTCTAAAATTTCATGAAATCTTGTTCGAAGTTACATTCTTGATCCCCAAGGATTTCATTATGTATTATTAAACATTCTTATGATTATACTTGACTCAATATTTTTGCCGACTTTTATAACAATGACATCTTTACTTTGAACTTTAAAGTTCATTAATTGTATTTTTTTTATAATGTTCATATATTTATCACGATATTTTGGTTTTCTATTTATTAAAGTTCTCTAAACTCCGTCGTTATTTTTCCACAAAGATATATTTAAAAAAAAAAAGATTGTTAGCTATTGTTTTATAACCCATACAATGAGACGAATTATGTGCGACGATAATATAATTATGGGTCGACACGCAATTATCCAATTCTTCGCATGAAAACCAAAGGTACGTACGATTGTGTGTTATAACTTAGAACCGAGGGTGTTTTGGACAACGGTGCAAATGTGGTATGATAAGGGCATGGTGAATACACTGCTGGTACATCCTATATATAAATGTCTTTGCCATATTTTCATTTGTAACGTTTATTCAGTCACGCAAGGTTCTATGCTAAGTTAAATTTAAAAAAAAAAAAAAAAAACCCTTAAAAGTTTCTTTTAACGACTTTATCGTAGTTTTTCCTTAATTTCGGAAAGAAATATCCAAAAGTAGATAATGCTGTAGCATTTGCTATTTTTCTAACCAGAAAACCTGAACCGTTTTAAAATTTTGATTTTCTTGAAAGATTATTTTTTTTATTATGATGTTTTCATTTATTTGTATTTGTTAAGTTATAACATCGATTTCAACGCTATATTATTATTATTATTATTATTATTATTATTATTATTATTATTATCAAGTAATAAATTATTCATTACAAGTTATTAACATTGTTCTCATATGTACAAATACAGTAGAAACTCGATAAATTAATACTCGATTATTTAATAAACTCTCTAAGATAATATTTTTTGCTGGTCCCGACTCGGGGATAGGGTGTTAAATTAATAATTCGCTAAAATTATAAGATAATACATTTTGGATAATTTTTTTAGACCCCATATAAAATATAAATTAATAATTCCTTATATATAGCATATTACATGAATGATTATGAAGGTTTCTTGAAAAATGACTCAATTGTCTTTTATTTTTTGTTGAAATCAATTTCCCCTTGAATCTCGTCTCTAATTTTCCTTAGCATGGTAAGAACTTCTGGTGTTGTTTTCTCATAGCTCAACAAGAAATTGTTCAATGTGATTGCCGCTTTAATAGCTTCGTTTCGCGAAGGGGGCTCCATTGTAGAACTTTCATCATCTTCTTCATCGATATCATCTTTATTAATTCCAATAACGCTTTCAATAATTTCTTCATCAGTCAAAAACTGTGCAACTATATTTTCTTCTGGGTGAGTCAGAGCATTCTACTATAAATTAATAAAATATTAATTAATATATAAATTAATAATTATTAATTTATCGATTAATTAATAACTCTTTTAATTAATAAATTTTGGTGGTCCCAAGTGTATTATTTCATAGAGTTTCTACTGTACTTGAATCTATGTTCATTTCATTGTTTACATGTGTAATCGTTAACTTGACACGTTGAACCGGGTATGCCAAGATTAATATATTAACATGTAACATAAATAATTATGATTATCTTAATTAATTTTTATCCTAAGTATTTTACTTGGTAACTTTTATTAAAAAAAAGCATCTTTCTAGCATATTCTAAACAAAGCTTTCTCTCCAATACTTACATATTAACCTCTTTATAATCAAACTATAAATACCTCTTCATTTTCATTATTTTCTTTTTCTCATTCTTCTTCTTCTCTCTCTAATAATAATTCTTCTAATGAACTTTTAATATATATTTTTCTTGTGTTTGTTCATCTCAATATCACAAAGTAGGCATAAAGTTTTGTTCTTGTTCATGTTTTCTTGTCTTTGTTATGCCGTTTTTCTTATTTTCTTATTTTTTTTATAATTGTTCTAACACCATGACCTAATTGTGTTTATGATCCCACCTAATCTATAAACTATGGTGTATAGGGTGGAATAGATAAAGAACATAAGGTTGCAAGATAATCCTTGACAAGTTCTTTCATTCTTGAAGTTTTGTTTGTTTTATTTATTTTGATTCAAGAACTATTAGGATTTTGATAATATATTACAATCATAATATATTTATCATACCACAAGTGGTTCATAGTTTTCTTTAACAAAATTCATTCCAAAGCATCAAAAACATTGTTGTTTACAATGTTTCCGATTTGACAACAGAATTGTTCAACAAAGGTTGAGAGATAACTTGGTCATAAGAAACTGGAAAGATGCAAAGCCAACGAATATCATTAAATTATTTACTTACGGTTATAACAACTATATATTTATATTTTTATTCTTTCGTATGGCTTCACAATCGCTATTTTAAAATTAGTGCGCGGATTTGTACCCTCTGTGAAGATCGACTATTTTAGCTTAACTTGGGTCCGAATCTGGGCAAACTTTCTTAATAAAGGTTGTTCCTTACATATTAATTTAGTTGACTGGAGATTTTTATAGTTTTTGAAAAGTTATTGATATTTTTAAACATTTATGCAATCAGTGGCAAAAATCTGTCCAAAACTGATTTCGTTTTTCTTGATTCTTTTTCAACTTCTTATTGTGTTATTTTAATACATATATGTTTCTTTGACCTTTATTTATCCAACACATTCTAAAGAAGCATAGTTACTTGGATTTAGGAATTACTCGTTAAAACTCACCCAAACTTAACCAAAGACCCGATCTTTTCATTCAACAATCTAGGTGAGTAATCACACCCTCTCTTGTAACTATTTTATATTTTGGGGGCTTTATGCGTAAACAACTTTATTATTTATTTATTATGAAAATATATACTCAAATACAATTCCACTATTTGCGTAGTTTTGATATTGCTCGATTAGTTGCTAATTGCTAAATGATTATGTGTTTACAGTTTTTATGGTTGCTTGGTATCTAATCATCATCCTCATAGTATGATCATACGCCGTCCGAATCTAGTGGCATGTTGAAAAGACACTTTTATTATGTTATGCTAGTTGATGTAATGCGCATTATCGCAAGGACTTGTCAATTTTTGTTATCATATATTTTTCAAATTATGATTACTTGCTCAACACTTTGTTGAAAAAATATATCTATTTTTATGCATATCGCAAGTAGCTATTTGGAATGAAGTGAAGTTTGGAAGACTTAGGTGTTGTTTGTTTTTTCAAAGGTAAAATGTCAGCAGTCTGCGGATCACATCTGTAGTCATCTGTAGCAAAAGAGGTGGACCAAACCTCTGTAGTGTGCAAGAAGAAGACTGTTTATTTTTCAACGTCTGCAGACTGCTGAAATAAAACAGAAATCTTTAAATACGCTGAAATTTAAATAAAAAATTCATTCAACATCGAAATTTAAATAATAGTCAAACAACAGTGCAATAATATTCATAAAACAACAAGAACATTTTTTTCAAATAATCTATTTAGTACTTTGCATTAACTTCTCAGCAATTTAATCTCGTAACTGCGTCATATATTCACGAATTGATGCAGTACCATGGCTTCAACCTCGTCTTCATCAGCAACGTGCACATGAGTATTTCTGAATGACACATCGGGTTGATCATATTGTTCTAACAACTCATCGCTCAAACCTTCTTTCCTAGTAAAATTATGTAGTGCGAAACATGCAACTGTAAGGTTCCTTTGTGTCTCCAACGAAAATGGTGCCATCCTCTTCAATATAGGGAATCGTGCTCTTAGGACACTACTGAAAGAACGCTCAATGGTGTTCCTCTCATTGGTGACGACAGTCATGCCACCCTTTTTAGGAACCACTTGAACTGGACTAACCCACGAACTATCAGAAATGGGGAAAATGATCCCCGCATCAAGGAGTTTGATGATCTCCTTCTACCCGACCTCCTGTATTTTCGGATTAAGCCGCCGTTGCGGCTGAATGACAGTCCTATAATTATCCTCCATGAGGATTTTATGCGTGCAAAACCAAGGGTTGATACCCTTGATGTCAATAATCTTCCATGCAATGGTCTCCTTGTGCTCTCGAAGCACCCTCAACAGTCTCTCTCTCTCGACCTCCGTCAAAGCAGATGCGACAATAACCGGAAACTTCCTCTCCTCGTCCAAAAACGCGTACTCCAGATGGGCAGGTAAATCCTTAAGCTCTAAGGAAGGAGGGGCGCTCTCGACAGAAGGTTGTTCCATCGGATCGTCACGTACGATCCCAGCAGACACCTCAGACTCAGGGGTATGTGACTGGGCGTCATCTTCCGTTGACTGATCGGTCATGGCAACCATCTCAATCTCCGGAATGTCCCTATCGAGAATCTGAGTGTCGGAGGCAGATCCTCCACAGATCTCGCTGAAAAACTCCCCAACATGCTCCATGATGATATCAATATAGTATAAGGAGTCATTAGCAGACTTGGGGTGTTTCAGTGACTGTCGAACGTCAAAGGTGACGTTCTCATCCCCAACTCTCAAGATCAACTTACCCTCGCAAACGTCGATCAACGTCTGTGCAGTGGCAAGGAATGGTCGGCCAAGAATAAGCGGTACACTATCATCATCGTTCATGTCCAGAATGACAAAGTCCACCGGGAAGATGAACTTGTCGACACGAACCAGCATGTTCTCGACCACCCCTCGAGGGTATTTCACAGAACGATCAGCAAGCTGGATACTTATCCTGGTAGGCCTCGGTTCGCCTAAACCTAGCTTGCGATACACGGAATACGGCATGAGATTAATACTGGCACCGAGATCGGCCAGCGCATGAATAATCATATCATCACTCAAGATGCAGGGAATCGTGAAACTCCCTGGATCGGCCATCTTTTCTGGTAATTTCCTCTGTAAGACAGTAGAACAGCTAGCACTCAGTGGGATGGAAGCGACCTCAGCAAGCTTCTCCTTATTCGAAAGGATATCCTTGAGGAACTTCACGTGTTTAGGCATCTAAGTCAGTGCCTCAAGGAATGGAATGTTAAGGTGAAACTGCTTCAAAAGATCAAGAAATTTGGAATTTTGCTCCTCATCTATGTCTCTGCGGAGTCTCCTGGGGTATGGTACTCTGGGTTTGTAGACTCTCGGTGGCTCGCTCGGTAGCTGCTGTTTCTCGGCCTGTGCTGAACTCCCTGGGCTGCTCCTCTGATGCATCTGGGCCGCTGGAGACTCCATCTGAATCTCCTCATCCACCTGCTCCTCTACAACTACTGCAGGCTCCTCGACGACTCCTCCTCTAGACCTCTGCTGAATCCCAGGCTCCTCTCGTGCCCCTGCACTGCTCCTCGTAGTCACAGCTTTAGCGAATCCCTTCGGGTTCTGCTCGGTGTTACTCGGTAGCGCCCTATGGCCTCTCGTTCAATCGACTAGCTATCTCCCCCATCTGCCGCTCAAGACTCTGAATCGACGTTCTCTGATTCCTCATGAACTGCTCATGCTCTCGAAACTTCTCCTGCGTCTCCTTGTGTCAGGAATCCTCACGCGTCATAAGCTGTGACAACATCTGCGTTTGCTGCGCCATCATCTCCTCTAAAGTGGGCTTATTCTCCCCACTGCTCGCTCCCTCACCGGCATCCTGGAATAATCTCTGACGCTACTGAAAACCGGCCTGATTACCGCCCCTGCAGTTGGAATTCTGGTTGCCTCTCCATCCCGAATTATAAGAATTGAAAGAATTTGGATTTCGGTTCGGATTTCCTATGAAGTATACGGCCTCCTTCTGTGAACTGACTGGGCACTGAACAGTATCATGCCCTCCTCTGCATATCTCGCATAACCTGCTCTTCGTGTACAGGTCCTTCCCAATCTGCGCCAACGCCTCTACCTGTGCTGCGGTGGTCGTGTCCACCGAATGCATACCGCGTGAAATAGAATCGACGGTCTTACCACCCTTTGCAGGTGGTCGCTGGTATCCACTCATATCTAACCCGTTAAACAATGCGATGCACTCATCCGGGTCCTTCATCGTCAGCAAATTTCCTCCCGCAGCTGTGTCGAGCATATTTTGCGTCACGTACGTCACTCCATTGTAGAACTTCTCGACAACCGCCCAATCTGGCAAGCCATGGTTCGGGCACAACGCTAAAAGATTTTTGAAAAGCTCCCATGCCTCGTAGAAACTCTCGGTGTCCTCCATCTGAAAAGAATGAATTTGGTTACGCAAACGAGCGGCCTTAGCCGGAGGATCGTATTTTTCAAGAAATAGGGTCTGCATGGCAGCCCAAGTAGCTATGAAGCGCTGTGGGAGGGACCTAGGAAGTCCGAGTATCGAACACGTGGACACGTAAGAACGCTAATGATCACTAACCCTAGACAAGACCTACCTTGGAATAATATTTAATTAATTTTTGATTTCTTTTAACTTAACTGAACTAACCTAACTGACTGACAAAACTTACCAAAAATAGAAAACTTAACGGGGAACTAACTGTGTTAAATTAGGATGGAGAAAAACGTCTACCTAGGTCTGAATCAAATTGTAGGCCTAACAAGCTAATGGATTGAATGATATCTAGACACCGGTCCCTAAAGATGACACGACTAAGGATCGCTCGGGCTCACTAGATTACCTCTCGGTCTCACTCAACAAGCCTAAACTACTCAAAATCGGCTAGAACGACCAAACCGGGAAACAATTGCTAACGTGTTCTAATGATGGATCACCTCTCGGTCTCACCAACACTCAACCCTAATGGCAATAAATACTACACAACCAAGGATAGAGGAACAATTCAACTTAAACTAAAATAGATCAACTAGTCACTCAAAACACCTAAACCTGACAAGAAAGGAACTCGCTCTCGCGCAATCCTTATTCTAGCATGCAAAGGCAATGATGTGACATTTGAGCCAAAACAAGGTACACCTCAGTACGTATTTACCGATTAAGCAAATAAACGCCTTTTGCATAACAAACGAAAGATTAACCGAACGGGTCGGGTTATGACCCAGATATCTCGGGGGGACATCTATAAGTGATATACGATCTATACAAGCTAAAACATTAGAAATATGGCCTTAGTTTGATAGCAAACAAGTTAAACGAGAATATGCTCGTTTAACTACCCGCTATAGATTTAAATGCAAAAGATAGTTACAAACCAAGCATTGTATCATCCGTTAAGCCGAAAAAGACTTACCAAACACTTATTTGAAATGTTTTAAGCAATCCGTGAAAATATTTTTGATTTCTTTGAAATGTTTTAAGCAATCCGTGAAAATATTTTTGATTTTTACAAACATATAGCTTGTTTTTATAATTTTACACAAAACTAGCCGAAAAACACTTGTTTTCGCGTTGTTTAACGCACCCGATAAGTTTTTCGCGCCAAAAACCGAACCCGAACTAAATTTGGACCAGGCTTTTCGTATTTGGGCTTGAGAAACCAGATTATTGGGCAAAAACAGCCCATCATGGGCCCATGAAGGCTTCCGATCGAACAGCCCAACCCACCCCCCATTCTTTTTATAAAACTTGTTTTGGAAGTTTGTTTGTCCATTTTGGTTTATAAAAACTGAGGTCCAAGCAGCTGCAAGCTGAAATTCCAGAAAACCTTCAAACCCTAAGGTAAAGAGCTTAAATAAGTAGCTTTTGAGCTTGTTTAAACTTGTTTAATACCATAAAAACATGTCTTGGTTACTAAAAATCATTCCTAACCGTGTAAAAATCCTAAAAATGGTCCATAAACATGTTTTGATCATACACATGGTAAGGAACCTGTTTTGATAGTTTTTTTGTGCCATAAACACGGATTAAAGGGTTGAAACGGCGTTTTTACGGTTCAAAAGTTCGTTTTTGTGCACTAGCCGAAACCCTAAGTTAAGGGCTGTTATGTTGATGAAATATTGATTGGTTTGTGATATAGGACTTGTAGCTAGCTTTCTTAGAAGCACAAGAACCTGAAAACTTGATTAAAAAGTCGGAAACGAGCCAAACCCGCTAAGGTAATGCCGAAACACTCGCTTACGGGCTATTTAGGTTAAGGTTGTGATGTGAATATTTTTAGGCCTTGAAATTTTTCAGGGACATCAGGGATCATGTCAATGAGTCCCTGTTCAAATTTGGTAATTTTTCGACCATCCGAGAATATTTGGCGAATTTATTACCAAATTGGGACGTTTATTTGGGAAAAATAGCTAAAATACTTTAAAAATTATGAAATTTTTCTAGGAACTCAGATTCGATGTATTTTGATCACATATGAATTTTGGAATCATTTGGAGAAGTTTAAAGGTGTTTTGTTTATTTGCGTTCGTGTGAATTTTTATAGCCGAATTTGGGCAGAAAAGAATATCGCACGAACTTTTTACATTCTGGAATAGATACAGGTTGATTTGGGACATGATTTGAGCATTCCGAAATTTTTGTGGAATTTTTGGAAATTGTTTGGGATAAACGGACGATTTTCGGGCGAAATATAGCTGATAAAATGAATTTTTATAAATTAATAAATTAGTAAATAATTCCAGAAATATTTTTATAAAAATCTACATAATTTAATTGATAAGTGGCTAAATTTTCATAATTTAATGATTAACGGTTAATTAATTATGCTAATTTGAATATTAAATAAATTCAGTTTTTATAAATTCCGGCAAGTTCGCGACTAACGAATCTGCGGGAATATCAAAACACCAAGAATGATCAAAAATCATATTTTTGGACTAATTAAGTGAAAACGAACTTTTCTATGAAAAACCTGGACAATCAGGATGGATTGTGCGCGTTTCTTCTTAAATCAAACTGAATAAACGGAAACGGGCCCCGTGGCTAATCCGGGACCCCAGTATGTGATCCTTCTTTATAACTTAATCATTGTATTAACCAATACTTTTACCCAAACTTATTTTCCCATAACTGTTTTCTGAACGCGTAAACGAACAACTTGGCCCATCTGGGGAAACGGGAATCTGAGCCAAGTTCGGTTTTAATTATTAGACACTGAACAACATCACAACCTAAGCCTATTGCCACTTTCTGGGCATTCCAACTATACCCAGATCAGTTATACAGCCCAGTTTAGTATTGAGATTATAATAATATTAAAATATTAATATTATTATAATATTGATTATAGGGACTACTGATAGCAGACCGAACAAACCACGAGCTGATACAGTAATGATTATCTACTAAACTGTGAGTTTCATGACCCCACTTTTAAACTGTTTTACGAACTTTTGGGGTAAAAAGCATGTTTGATTACATATACATACCTGAAACATGTACTGATGTGAATTATCTAAGTGCTAACACACGAAAGTCCCCACAATCACAGTGATTAACTTCGAGCCGGTAGCTTGTGAATAGTACTATTGGTTTGACAAACCCAAACGGAATCGGCCTGGTTGCCGTGTCACATAGCGCCGTTTGCACATAACCATATTTATACAAACAGGCTATGTAGTGTTAGACATAGCTACCGGGGCATGTTGTTGGCGGAAAGGGGCCACAGTGGTTGATGGAGCGTGGGAAATGGATGCACGCAGCACATACAGTCGAGGCTTCACTGTAGCTTAGCATAATTACATCATTTACATACATACATACTTATTTCATGATTACAAGTGCTGACTTGTGAATACTCATTACTGATTTCTTGAAAATCTCCAAGCCAATACCTCGCATTATGGTACGGAGCCATAAATCCTTGCGTGTGTGCATACGAGGCATCAAAAAGATAATATTTCACTGTAAAGATATACAAATTAATTAGATTATTAAACTAAGATAGAAATAACTAACAAACAATAAGCATACCTGGTGGTTGAAATGGGAATGGCGCATGCGGATCTGATAATGCCTCTAATAATATTCTAGAATCATGTGCTACCCCTTCCCATCCGGCAACGATGAAGGTAAAAATCATGTTGAAGTCACAAGTTGCTAATACGTTTTGATAACAATCCCCTTTTCTCCTTCCTCTATATAAATCTTGTTCCTTAGTTGGGACAACAACATGTATCAAGGTTCCGTCTAGTGCACCAACCGCTCCTCTAAACACCCGCACAGCCTCTTATTATGTCCTGGAATGTTTGGATTCAAATTGGAAGAAGTTGGCACTATCATATCTTTGCCGAAAAGCATCATTTTATCGAACACCTCATAGAAAAATTTTTGAATTGTTTGCTTTGAGTGTTGAAATCTACGCTTGATAACTACGTAACGTTGATTATGACCGATTATCATAAAAAACATAGCCATCTTCTCCTCAACCGATACATGTTTACTATCATTTAACGAATAATTTGTCCTAAAAAGGGCACATAGTCGAACAAATGATTCACGAGACATACGTAGAAATTCATTGCATTGTTTGGGATTTCTTTGCAACAACTCTAATGTGTATTTATGCCCAGTCATAGCCGAATCATTGTCTCGCATTCGTTTCAAACCTCTCCTCTAAAAAAGGTGGATATACAAGTATATAAGAATTACTAGAAGTAATTTCTTATCGTGATAGATTATGATCCTATGATAATAAAGCTGTTGAGTCGGATATTTACAAGGAAGATTGGAATCTTTTTAACCTCCTCAAGAAATCGGCTAAGTATGGACTTCGAGCAAGCTTGGACCATCAAGCATGGATTTACTACCTCGAGCATGGTATTTCTGACCATTTTCGGTGAAATCTTCTAAGTGTTAAAGGCTTCGAGCAAGCTACACTTTGCTGAGCAAGAGTATTTTTCATCAAGTATGGATTGCCAATCGAGCAAACAACTTGATATATCCAGCTTAAACCAAGTGATTCGAGCACGTTGGTGGGTCGAGCATGAATACTATAAAGAAGATGTGAAATGTTCTAAGTATAGACTTCGAGCATGGTTCAGTCCCGAGCAAGCTTTGCGTCCGAGCATGATGAAGATTGTTCAATAAGTCTCTAAGGCAGAATTGAAGACATCAAGAAGAATATGCTTGCTCGATGGATGTATTCGAACAAAGCAAGGATTGATCAAGAAGATTGAAGCATGTTGGAGGAGAATATTTTCATTCTGAAAATATTCTAAGTAAAGCATGCTCGAAGAACTGCATCGAGCATGCTGTGCATATCAAGTCTGCTCGAACAAGATAGATCATACTCGACGACTTGTCTTACACTTATATTTATTTTGTCACTCATTGTGTAATGATTAGGGCATTCTAGAAGGAATGTTAGGGCCTATAAATAGCATCCTAGGTTTCCATTTATTGGATGAGTGGATAGGCACAAAATACGAGAGCACAAACATTCCAACGAATATTCTCTTTGTCTCCTCGTACCGCCGCCGCCTTCACGAAACCCTAGACATTCCTTTCATTGTTACATTAAATGATATATTCAATGTTGTGAATCTTTGTCTTTGATTGTTGCTATTATTGATTATCTATTGTTGTTTCATTTATCTTTCATACCTTCACTCCCATCCGTTGAATATCTTGATTCCGTCGGGATATTCAATAGGCCTTTGGGTTTATTAGATCTGTGTGTTCTTGTCAACCTATTAAGGTTTTCACCAGATCCGGTCCTAACAAGTGGTATCAGAGCTTTGGAAGCTCACTGAAGGCCACGGGACTTGTAACATTTTGGTTTTCCGTTTTTCTTGCAATTGTAAACGTTACCCGACGTGGTTCGTGTTCGGATGAATTATCAATAAAATGTTTCTTTTATTTATTTATTTCTTTTATTTATTTATTGTTAAAACTATCAAAGATATACATAAATCACCCCTCACTAAACGTTAAACTGGTTTTGTACCCAACTCTATAGACCAGGGACCTAAGTGCAAATACTATTATAACAATCTCCCTTCTTCTCCTTTTAACCCTGTCGCCGACAAACACCCCCCCCCCCTCCATTGCTTGATCCTCAATTCTCGGATATAATCAAAAATTGATCTCACCAAATCTTTTGTTAACCAAAACGCATCACACCGACATATTAAACATGGAAAACGAATCAAAATCACAGCTATTATACCTAAACAAATCGCGGCTGCCTATGGCTTCATTACACTATAAATACACAATGATAATTCAATTAAACGTGCACACACTTCCCCTCAATCTCGCGAACCAAAACCCTAATTCAATTACATTATACTCAGCCGTCAACACCTTTAACGAATTCAAGAACAGCCGCGACCCATGGTTTGCAATCGTTTTTAATGCAGAAATAAAACCCCCATATTAATTTTAATAATCATCGATCAAATTGTCGGATTTAAATTTTTAGGGTTTGTAATTGAACTTGGGTATTGGGTTGCATTTGGTTATATTTTTTAAGAGCTGGTATAAAACACAAAGTGAAGCACCAGCCTGTTGGCTGATGCATTTCATGTTAATACATTGAACCGGCCCAGGGCGCGGGTTCAACCCTCCCTGGACTCGGTTCTGTTTATTTTTCATATCCATTGTTTAATTGCTTTAATAATTATAATTAATAATAATAATAAATAGTAATAATTATGTTAATAATAAATAATAAATAGAATGATTTAAAACCCTAAAGGACTCCAAATCTATCAAACCGATTAAATCGCAACAATGATAAATAATATCTCAAATCGTTATTAATTCTTTCTCTCGTTTATTAATACTATCGTTAACGAATAGGGCATCCTTGTTGACATATCTCGAAGGCTTGAACATGTTCATCTTCACTTTTTATTATTATCTCATTCTCATTAATCCACATATAATGTAAGTAATTCACATCCCCCTGTTTACCGTTTTATATTTTGGGGGCGTTATGCAATCACAAACTCAATTATTTTATTTTACACTATAGTTCCATTATTTGCGTTTATATGATATTGCTCAATTAGTTATACGTGCAAATGTGCTTATGTGTTTACTTTTAAGTTATGATGGTTGGTATCTCATCCTCATTACTATGATCATACGCCGTCGGAGTAGCTCGTTATCCATTGGATTCGAGTGAAAAGACAACTTTTATATTATTGTTATATTATTGTTATATTGTTGTTATGCTAGTTGTAGTATTTCATATTATCGAATTGTCATTTTTATATTATATGTATTCAAAAACCGTGATTACTTGCTCAACTTTATGTTGACAAACTATGTATTTTCCCTCATGGCGCAGGTAGCTATATTGGATGAAGCAAGAGGTTTAAAGGGTAGATTCGACCTTAGGATGCATGAATTGAAGACTTATTTATTTCTTTCTATTTAATTGTAATGTTTATTTTCATGAGGCAATGTTTGTGCTTTTGCGTACTTGAATAATATTGAATTTAATAATTTAGATATTGACACGTGTATTTATTTTAGTGTCTTTTGAGCTATGATACAATTATCTCGCGCCCCGGCATTATCCGCCGTAGGTTGGGGTGTGATAGGACTGAAGGTTTTGAAGTAAAGTTTGAATCTTTAAATGGTTTTCGTTTGTAAAAGGTCATATCTAAAGAGATGGATGACCAAGAGGTGTCAACAAACAAGATTCCAAGGTTAATCGGACATGAAAACTTCATTAGATGGAAAGTATTGTTTGAAGTTGCGGTCAACTACAATGACCCCGAGCTTAGGAACTCAATCCGAGATGGAAAATACATTCCCTCCCTTGCAGCAAACAACAATGCCACCATTGAAAGCAAAATGAAGAAACGAGATGATAAGGCTCTATCAATGCCGAAACTAGGTCTCTTGAGGGAAATATTGACCAGTGTCAATTACCACAAGACTGCAAAAGAGATGTATGATGCAGTTATTGATATGTTTAAGGGAAACACTGAGCTAAGAGACATCAAAAAGGAGAGATTGAAACAGTAGCTTGACCGTTTCAAGTTTAAAGAAGGTGAATGATTAAAGTCTGTGTTACAGAGATTTATGACGATTGTCAACGAAATCAGAACAACTGACTTACAAATTTCTGATTTTGAGCTAAACATGAAACTGCTTTCATCATTGTCTGGCGAATGGTATACAGCCAGCAAATTCATTAAAGTGAAGGTTAATTTTTCCAACTACAAGTTGGATGATGTTTTAGCATTTCTAAAGGATGCTGAGCATGAGATGATCGAGAAAAGCATGATAAGAAAAGAGAAGCTAAGCTTTATGCTTTAGTGGCACCAATGGGCAATCTTACTCTCACGACTCAGCAACAGCCGATAGTGGACGAGCCTTCTGAATCAGGCTCAATGTGTGGAGGAAGCCAAGCAAGATTTAATGTCTAGATGATTGAGGATGATATTGATTCTATGGCCAGTGGGCATCCTCCTTATATGCAGAACAACTCAGGCAATGGAACTGAATATCAGGCTTTGTTTTCAATATTCACTGACTCTTACAACGCATTTGTAGCAAAGAATCTTATTCATACAAGTGTGGTGCAAGAGGATTTAGAGCAAATTGATGTGGATGATCTTGAGGATATAGACCTAAGGTGGCAGGCGGCAATGTTGGCAGTAAGAAGTAAAAGGTTGTTCAACAGGACTAGGAGATCATCGTTTCAGTACCCAATGACCGTATTGGATTTGACAAGTCTAAAGCCAATTGTTACAATTGCCAACAGCCAGGGCACTTTGCCAGGGAATGTAATCAACCAAAGCAATTTGGTAATCAGGTGAATCAGAACCAGTTCTACCAGAACCAACATCAGAATTACCAGGGGGCTCAACAGAGAAATCAGCTGGTTAATCACAATCCCCATCAGAATCATAACAGACCCCAGCAACAACAAACTCGGCCACAACAAAGAAACAATCAGCTTCAAATCATGTGCAATCAGAACAGAGATAATGCCAATGCTGTGAATCAAGCTAGAGATCAAGGAAATGTTGTAGTGACTATAGTACCGCAAGATGGGGAGTTTGACTTGAGCAACCATGCTACAGAGATGGAAAAAGCCAATGTTATATACATGGCTAAGGTGCAGGAGAAAGGAGAATCTTCAGGATTACAGGTACAACCTGAACCCTTTATTTCTGATCTTTTTTTAACAATTGATGAACTTAACGAGGAGATTGGAAACTTGAAATCTGAATGTGGAAGGAAGGAAGCTATTCTAAATGTCTATGAGACTAGTGAAGCCACATATGAAAATCAGATTAAGAGTTTGGAAGAAGATTGTATGCAAGCCTACATGACTAAATCTAAGATGACTGTTGAAATTGAGGGGCTGAAAAGGATGTATACTGAAGAGAAGCTTAAGAATTCAGAGTTGTTGATTCAAATGGAATTTTTGAAGAACCTTGTATCAACTGGAAACATAGTGGGATATGTTGAGAAAATGACCCCTGAAGAAAAATACAAGAAGGTACCACTACCTTTTTGCGACAAATATCCACTCAAGGTGGACAAAGAGAGCATAAATGAATATTTAAAGCAATTTAAGAGTGTGTTTGAGGATAAACAAGAGTTTGCAAAGAAATTTGAAAATGTGAGTGTGAACAAAGAAGGTGAGTTTGTTATGAAGGAGACTGTTGAGTCAGATGAAAAGGAAGTGAAAAAGGTTGATGGAAAGAAGAAGTGGAGTGAATACTCCAGTGAAGGAAGCACTTGTAGCTGCAAAAGTGATAAATCATCAAATGGTAAGAAGAAGAAGAAGGCCTTAAAGAAGAAGAACGATGAACAAATTCCAAGGATCCCAAAGATGACTCTTAAGTTGAAAAGGCATTATGAAAATATGAGAAAAGAACACAAGGTATTTGACATATGTGATAGATCTGAAGTCAAAACAGGAATAATCAATCAGGAAGCTACTCATATGATCAAGATCATCATCCCATTTATCTTGTGTTCTCCAACCAAGATCTTTTTGACATAGGGGATGTTGAGTATGTTCCAATGAGAAGGTATGTAGCTGATCAAGAAGCAAGCTCCTCAAGCACTCCAAATAAACTGAAGAAGATCAAGTTTGTCAAAGACAAGTACCCTTAAGTGCCTGATGTAAACAAACCAATCAAAATGGATTTCAGCAATTCTCTATGTCCAAATACCTCTTTAGGTTTTGACTTTCTGAAACCCAGTGACAGAATCAAGGACAAGCAACTGCTTGAGGATATGGGAAGCTATGCTAAAGTATGGTGCAAGAAGTGTGATACCTATGGACGTCACACTAATTCATGTTGAGTTGTGGAAGAGATATTTGAAATTCCTGACATTGTCTGTGGATTTGACATGAAAGGATACAAGCAAATGCATGAAAGATACTTGAATGATGAAAAGAATCCATCTGATGATGAAGATCATAGACTGAAATTGGAAAAGAGGTTAAAGTCAGTTCTGAAGAAAAATGAAGGATCAAAGGCATCAAACAAGACTGTCAAGGGAAAGAGGTCGTGTGACAAAGGAAAATCAAAGAATAGACCTGGTGTTTTGAATGGAGATGAAAAATTTCTCCTGAAACAAGGCTTTGAACCAAGGGGATATCAATGGAAGACTAAACAAGAAGTAAACAACTGGAAAGACTATGTGCTTGAAAAAATTGAATAAAGCATCAAGTCACCAGTTGAATATAAATCTAATTCAGATGGGTCATGTGAAACAATATATGAAGATCCAGTTCCAATTCCTGTTGAAGCTTCAATTGACAATGACTTACAAACTGATACAGTTTGTAGCTCAGAATGTAACTGATCTTCTTGTGTATATGTGTGTAGGAACAGTCCTTGAATGGAAATGATATATAGTACATGGACAGTGGATGTTCCCGGCATATGACCTATGATAGGGAAGTCCTTGTAAATTATGAAAGAAAGTTTGAAAGACCACTTGTCTTTGGGAGTGATGAGAATGGACGAAAAATTGTTGGAAGAGGCACTCTTACAAATGGCAAAGTATCCTTTGAGAATGTGATGCATGTTGAAGGACTATAATATAATTTACTCAGCATTTCTTAAGTGTGTGATAAAGGATACAAGGTCGGATTTGATGATGCACATTGTTTCATTTTAAGGCCTGAGTTTGTCATCCCACCAGAAATGATAATGATGATGGCTCCAAGGAATGGAAACCTCTATGAACTGAGAATGAAAAATGTTGTCTCTAGAGGTGGCTCATGCTTTGTATCCAAGGCCACTAGAAATGAAACAAAAATGTGGCATAGAAAGTTTTGTCATGTGAATCTCAAAAACATGAACAAGCTTGCGAAAGGAGAGCATGTGATAGGTCTTCTTATCAAGGAATTCAAGCTAGAAGAAAAATGTTCTTCTTGTCTAAAAGGAAAATAACATAAATCCTCACATAAGAGCAAACTGATCAACTCAATTGATGAGGTGTTGGAACTACTTCACATGGATCTGTTTGGTCCTGTAAGTGTTCCAAGCATTGGGAAAAAGATATTCTGTCTGGTAATAACTGATGATTTTTCAAGGTTTACATGGGTCTTCTTTATAGGAAGCAAAGATGAGACTCCAGAGTTAATCAAAACTTATGTACTGAAAATGGAGAATCAACATGAGAAGAAGGTGAAAGTGATTAGAAGTGACAATGGATCAGAATTCAAGAATGGAATTATGAAAGAATTCTACACTTCTAAAGGGATCTTTCAACAGTATAGTGCTCCAAGAACCCCTGAGCAGAATGGTGTCGCAAAAAGAAGAAACAGAACAATAATTGAAGAATTGAAGTTGCAAGAACCATGATAGCTGATGCAAACTTACCAGTAACTTTCTGGGCAGAAGCTATCAACACTGCCTGCTATGTGCAGAACAGGGTTTTTTTGAACAAAACTCACAACAAGACTCCATATGAGATAATCTTTAAAAGGAAACCTTATGTGAAATTCTTGAAGCCTTTTGGTTGTAAATGCTAACTACTTAATACAAAGGACTATATAAACAAGTTTCAATCCAAATCTTTGGAATGCTTCTTTGTGGGCTATGCATCCCAATCAAAGGCTTACAGAGTATATGTTAAAGAGCAAATGGTATTTATTGAGTCCTCGGACATTATCTTTAATGAGAATCACATTAATAATGTAGATGGACCCACGTGGCTGTTTTATCTGGAGAAGATGATTAAATCTTTCAAAATTTACAATGAAGATATAGATGACAGCATGTTCAGAACAAGTATTGAAGAGAAAGGGAAGCAAAAACAGATTGATCTGGACAAGCTGTGGTCAACTATTGCATCAGGAGAGAAAGGATTCAACTATTAAAAAAGCAATAACATATCAACTGAGATGGAGATCAGTGACCAAGAAGCCGCAACTGAAGTATCCAATGATGGTCCGAGTGAAATTGAAAGTGATCCAATGCAAAGTCAACAGCAGAGTCAACCTGAAGAAACAGACAGATTTGAAGACAGGTTCCAGCCATTGTTTGACTCTTTGGAGATTGGAAACAATGAGGCATCTACTTCAGAAAATGCCTTTAATTCTAACTCTCCTGAAGCTGAAGAAGAACCTTCAAATGAAACTTCTGATGTGAACATGACAAATCTTGAATCAGAAGTAACAGCAAATCAAAGTGTTTAGACTACCTCTATTGAAAGAAATCATCCTGCAAAAAACATTATTGGTGACTTAGATGAAAGAGTGACAAGAAGTTCTTCTGAAAGGGCAAACATATGTCTCTATGCTTGTTTTCTATCCCAAGTTGAGCCAAAAAAACATCAATCAAGCCTTGAAAGACAATAGCTGGGTGGAAGCCATGCAGGAGGAGTTAGCTCAATTCAGGGACTTACATGTCTGGGATTTAGTTGACAAACCCAGAGGAAAATATGCAATTGGCATCAAGTGGGTCTTTAAAAACAAGAAGTATGAAAGAAGGATTGGCATCAAGAACAAAACAAGAACGGTGGCTCTAGGATGCTTACAAGAAGAAGGAGTAGATTTTGAAGAAGTCTTTGCTCCAGTTGCAAGATTGGAAGCTATCAGAATCTTCTTAACATATGCTGCATCAATGAATATCAAGGTATATCAACAGGATGTTAAGTCAGCTTTCCTAAATGGGAAGATTGATGAAGAAGTATATGTGACTCAACCTTCAGGATTTGAAGACCAATCCATCCAAACAAGGTGTACAAATTGAGCAAAGTACTGTATGGACTACATCAAACTCCTAGAGCTTGGTATGATGAACTCTCAAATCACTTATTGGATAATAGTTTCAGTAGAGGAACAGTTGACAAAACCTTGTTCTAAAAAAGGAACAAAGGAGACCTACTGTTGGTACAAGTATATGTTGATGACATCATATTTTGATCAACAAATGAACAAATGTGCAAAGATTTTGAATAAATCATGAAGTCCAAGTACAAGATGAGCTCTATGGGAGAAATGAACTTCTTTCTTGGACTGCAAGTGCAGCAAAAGACAGATGGCATCTTCATTAATCAATCCAAATATGTTCAAGAAATTCTAAACAAATTCAAATTCCAAGACTACAAGACAGTGTCCACTCCAATGGACACACATGAGAAGATGGTGGCATATGAAAAGGGGGAGCCTATTGATCAACATGAGTATAGGGCCAAGATAGGATCACTGATGTACTTGACAGCTTCAAGGCCAGATATCATGTATGCAGTCTGTGTATGTGCAAGATTTCAAGCAAACCCCAAGGTTTCTCACATGTTGGCTGTGAAGAGAATATTCAGATACTTGAAGGGAAAACCAGACTTGGGAATCTGGTATCCAAAGAACGACTCCTTTGACCTGACTGCTTTTACTGATAGTGACTATGATGCTTGCAACATTAGCAGGAAGTCTACCTCAGGAGGATGCCAATTCTTAGGGAATAGGCTGGTGTCATGGCAATGCAAGAAGCAAACCACAGTGTCCATCTCAACTGCTGAAGCTGAGTACATTGCTGCATTTGCCTGCTGTGCATAGGTTCTATTGATCCAAAACCAACTGCTGGATTATGGTCTGAATTTCTTACTCACTCCTATTTACATTGATAATACTGCTGCAATGTCTATTGTCAAAAATCTTGTTCATCACTATAAGACAAAGCACTTTGAAATTAGGCATCACTTCATTAGAGACTGTAGTGAAAAGGGCTTAATATAAATGAAAAGGGTAGAAACAACTGACAATTTGATTGATTTATTCACCAAACCCTTAGACAAAACCAGGTTTCATTTTCTATTAAAATGCCTAGGAATGATAATGCTGATGAGGTCTAATTGCTTATGTGTGCTTAGGTGAGATACTGAAATGTCTATATGTTGTTTACTCACTACATAATTGTATGTTTGTGTGACACATGCTTACTGATTATACTTTGTGTGTCTGATGTGTTGTCTTCTTGCAAAAGTATGCTTGTGTGAAATGATAAATATGAACTATGTGAGTGTGACTATGAAAAACTGTTTGAATCAACTGCTTTGAAATGATCTTTGTTAATCCTGATTGATTCAAGTTTTTCTGATGATTGTGTGCTTGAATGAGAAATCATTCATCTTTGATGAATGTAACTTTTGAAATTGTTTTTGAAAAATATGCACCAAGTTTCTAAGTCAAAACAGATCATGTTTAATGGACAAAATTGTTTTTCAAAATCAAATTTGCAATAAATTTTATAAAGGAAATGATTTTTTGAAACAATTAAATGATTTTTTATTAACTAAACTGTTTTTGGTGACATCATTAAGAGAAGTGATAAGATTATTCAGTTGCAAGTTTTATAGAAGCTTGAAAAGGTTTTGTGATAGAAATAGTATCCAACCTTTGGGAAATGATTGAAAACTGTTTGATTAAACTAACACATTGATTATAGGCTTAAAAGTCCAAAATTTAGTCATTGAAACTGTTTGATAACTTTCTATGGTAAGTAGTTGTCCAAGTGATATAAATATAATGAAACTGCTAAGTTTGATGTGGGGGATACATTTGAAAATCAAATTATTGAGTAGTTATCTAAGCGATTGAGCAGCAATATATATATATGCTACTATATAATATATTAAGCTACTATTAAAAAAACTATCTGAATATGCTAAATATGAAAATTATATATTTATAAAACTACTCAGGCTTAAAGGGGGCACTAAGGGAACTACAAGGGTGGGGCATTCAAATAAGTCCTAAACACCCTGAATGAAAGGCATATAAGTCCGGATGGCATGTAAGTCCAATGTTCAACCTTAAAGTCTGCTTTTCAATTAACCTGCTCAAACACACAAAAATATTTTGTCCAATGCATCAGGGGGTTGAAGTCAAATTCGGGTGACTTGGAGAAAGCTAAATAAGCCTTGAGAAGAGATTAGGGACAAACTAGATCTAAAGTGTTGACCATACAAACCTTGGCACTTAATTAAACCCTAAAAATATCACTGAAAACAATGGCAAACATGATAAGTTCATCTCCACTGTCAACCTGAACTAGGTCACAATAATGCCAACCATGAAGTGTTGTGAAAGTAATTAAACAGTATGATCCCATATTGAGATCTTTCTATAAAATATTTTGCTTGGAATATTAATTGAAATCTGATATCTTAGTTCACCTTAAACTAAATGCTTATGTCAACTCTGTGTATAAAAGATTATTCTTGATGAGTTTTGAAGGTTTAAGCATAATGTTTTGGTGTGTGACAATGTTTGTTAACTTTGCAGACATGAATTACTTAACAAAAAATGTGATCTTTTATGAAAAAATTGTTTTCAAACATGTTCTATCTGTTAGATGTGTTCTTTAAGTGTTTCGAGCATGCTTCTGTGCCTGATTTTGACAAACTATTGCTCTACGAGCACAATGATATGTAGTGAAATGTTTTCTAAGTCATTCGAGCACAGATCATGATTCTCGAGCACAGAATTATGTGCTATGGATTAAGTAATTTAAGAACAGATTCTTGTTCCTTCACATGTGTACATGTCGAGCACAAGTTTAGTCTTGATGAATTTTTACAAAGTGTTCTCGAGCATGAGTTGTATTTTTCGAGCATGTTTGTAGTTCAAGCACAAGCTAAGTCATGATAGATTTCTTTAAGTGTTGTCGATTATGAGAGTATGATAGATGCTTAAGCTTGGATTTACAAGCACAATAATGGAATGCTAGGTTAAGCATTTCGAGCATATGCTAGATACTTAGATTTGACTCTACAAGCACAGGTTAGGAAATGAAGATTTTGCTAAGTGTCTCGAGCATGAAAATACTCTACGAGCATAGGTGACCATAGAATAATTCTCTAAGTATGTTCGAGTAGAGTTGATGATCTGGATGTGTTTCGAGTAAGATTGAGTGATTGAATATTTTTCCAAGTACTTCGAGCACATGAGGTGTTTGTTATGGTTTCGAGCATAAGGGTTAACTCGAGTAGGTTAAGCTGGCTGAATATTTTTCTAAGTATTATCGAGTGTGCTCTTTTGCAAATGAGCATGAATGAATATATGTGTGTGAAAGTTGATGGAAAATTGGTTAAGGCAAGTACTCGAGCACAGTTGTATCTCGAGCAAACATGGATCAAATAGATAAATATGCTAAGTTTTCTCTCGAGCACACATTTAAAAATGAACATTTCATATAACCATTTTTAAGTAAAACTATAATTGAGCATGCTTGAAGTATAACTTTCGAGTATACTGGGAGCCAGGTTATTTTGGCTGTATGCTCGAGCAAGGGAGGTACATTAAAGTTCAAATTCAAATTAAATGACATCTGGCGTGCACTAGATGACAAATCTATGTTGTATTGTCCAAACGTTAGGTATAAAAGGGGGACTTAGAAAATTTTCCAAACATTTTACTTTCCCTCTCTCAACCTAAACTCATACTACCTCCTTGCTCGTGCGTCCCTAGCTGCTCGAATCACTCGATTATGCTTGATTATTGTTCGATAATAGCCATTAGCTCTATTTCGACCTTGTTAAGATATCGATTATCGTCATCGTATATCCGAGTATCGAAATTAGGGTTTCTATTGAACGACTCACTAACTGTTTGTTTGATTTGTGTAGGTTCACAAACTACTACGGAACAGGTTACTGATTACTTCTTTGTTTTGCAAAACTGGTGGCCATGAAGTTCGAACCCAAGCATAACATGTGCGCTTGGTTAGAGGTCGACAATGAAAATAGAGAGTTGGAGTTTATCATCAACTTTCTCAACTCCAACCTATGAGTGGCACTGACAGAGAATCCCACCATATACAGAAATCATATCACCGATTTCTAGGGATATGCTACATATGTAAATGACATAAATGGGAGGAGGATAGAAGCATCAGTGCTAAATCAAGACATTGAAGTAACCGAACCTTCCACATGAGAAGCCTTGCAACTTAATGACAATCATCAATAGCAGCTTCTCTATTCTACCCCAAGATTGTTAAAGATCTTCCAATAGTTGCTCGATTATCAAGGTGGTAAAATGGGAGCTTTCCATTAACATACAGATTTTTGATACATCATGTGATTAAATCCCTATCTACGAGAAGAGGGACATAGACGTTGTTGAGCAGAGAACTTGCTACGATGACAGTGGTGATTTTGTTTAGACAACCATTCAATTTCTCAAGATTCATATTCAATGGTTTGGTCACAAATGCTGAGAAGGCAATCCATCAGCGGTTTCTTATGTATCCCAGATTCCTCCAAATCCTTATCAATAGATCCTTGCAAGGTCTGAACTTGGCAGGAGAAATTTTAAGGCTGCAAGATCCGAATATTTACAAGAGGATAAAGGGGGCAAGAATCCAATTTGATAAGAATGTTGAATGGAATATTCTCCCTTGGCTATTAGATGTAAATATGAGAGTTATGGAAGTCCTTTCCTCACTAGAACCAAGTGACGATGAAGAAGAAGAGGATGAGACTGATGAAGACTCTTTTGATGATGATGATCAGAGTGATGGTGATGATAGGGCTAATAATGAACTTGAAATTGTTGAGCCACAGGCAGAACTTGTGATAGATGAGCATGTTATAGCCCAAATTACCGATGCAGCATACAATATAGAAGAACCAGCTGTAGGGTCCAGTGGGATGGCAACTGAACAAACTACTGATGAAGCACTTTTTGCCACCATTGTGACTTATGTGACTGACACTATTCAGCAGATTACACCACCTGAGTCACCTGATCCTGTTACAGACACAGCTGCCACATCATCCCCTGCCACTACTGAACCAGCCCATTCAAGCCCTGAACCTATTCAAGATTTTACATTACCAACACCACCTACATCACCACTTATACAACCTGCCCAAGAAACTTCTACCATTACACCACTTGTTTCACCTTTACATGAACCTATTCAACCTAAACCTATTCCCATCTCCCAACCCAATCAGGATACAACTACACCTTACACTTTACCTTCACCTGAATCATCTTCAGCTGAACCATTCTCCGAACCTGACGTTCAACCCACTCAAGATACACCACCTTCAAGCCCAAATGTCTATACCCTCATCTCTGAAAATGCTCAGTTGGAATTTGAAAACATCATGCTGAAAGAAAATAATGCATTTCTAGAACTAAAAAATATGACCCTATAGCATGATCTGCAACAAGCCCTGCTCAGAATTCAAACGCTGGAGCAGGCTGAGGTTGCAAAGACCTCAGATGCACCAAAACAGGGGGGATTATTAATGAAGAAGCATATGCTCTCAAAATGATAGTAGAAAATTATGAAAAGGCCAGTGATGAAGAAGTTGAAGTGGGAACCTCCAATGCTTTAAATATGATCAACGAAGACTATGAAGAAGAGGTGTTGTAGGAGATGATGGTGAAGAGGGGGAGACAGTTGATGTAGAAGAGACCCCAGAGCAGATAGAGAAAAGAAAGAAAAAGAGAAAGGGGTTGCTCTCTCTGAAGAAGATTTACATCCAAAGGCAACTCAAAGAATAATATCTGGAGATGAAATTCTGCAAAGAGATGAAACAATTGATCCATATGTAGCTAAAGCTGAATCTGTACAAACAGTAATAAAACTGATTAATCAAAAAAGGGACAGAGTTATTATTATTGAAGAAGAAGAAGAAAAGGAGGTCCCTCAGTAGGTTCTAGAGGCACTAATTGCCATGAGAAAGAAGGAAGAGGAGGAAGAAAAATTGAAAACAATGGCGGATGCAGCAATAGGGGCAGCCATGGAGGAACTAAAAAGGAAACAATCTGAAGAACAAACTCCAAGAGCACAAAATTAGATGAGCCCGAACTTGCACAACCTACAACTTGGTATAGAAATAAGAGAAGAACCTAAAAGGGATGAAGGACCAAGAATGCCATGGGCTACAAATGTAAAATTTATCTCTCAACTGGTCATGCTCAGGAAACACTATGATGTTCTTTTGGATCCTGATGAGTATGCACCAGAGACTGTGGTTGCGGCTAAAAGGGCTCAGGCAGCAGAAAGAGAAGAACATTGGAAAGCAAGCCAGCTGCTGATAAAAGATAAACCAGAGCCAAGGATTGATGAAGTGGTTGATAATGAGCCTCACATGACAGAACCAAGAATTGAAGAGATTATTGATGATAAACCAGCTGAGGCGGTTATTGAACCAATTGTGACAGAACTTGTTATTATCAAAGAACCAGAACCTGAGGCTAGGGGATCTATGAAAAGAAAGGAAACATCAGAAACTGAGACCTCAAAAGCCAAAAAGCAAAAATCTGTGAACAAGGTCAAAACAAGAAGACAAAAATCCAAGGTTGTGGATGAGCTAGTGACTTCTCAAACTAAAGAATCAATGATTGAGGCTCTGCACAACTTGGATGAACACATGGATCTTGAAGAAGATGAAGAACGGGCAAAGAGGGCTGAAGACAAAGAAAAAGAAGATAAAGCCTATCTTTTGAGCCTAAAATATGATCCGAAACACTTGCAGAGGATGTCCAGAGAAAACATTGCACAAGAGGCTGAAGGCTGGAGGAGCAGAGAATCTAAAAGAGCCTTCTTGTTGCAAGCTGGACATCGTCCTTCATTTCTAAATCTGCAATCATTTTACACGTTTTACAGGATGTACAAGAATGCCCTAGTGGACGACACTGTAGATTACGTGCAAAAAGTGAAAGAAGAGAAGAAGAAGGAAAGAGTTTGATTGAAAAGATGAAAAAGAAACAAGAAGATATCAAATATCTTAAATCACATGGATGCAAATATGACCAAATCAAAGACCTATTCATTGAAGAGTTAAAGGAGAAGGTCAGGAAAATGGAAGAAGGTCATGAAGGTAAATGTAAGGCCCCGAACCCCGGGAACCCCACAGTTGGTAATCATACAAAACACTTATAAAATATTTAAACTAAAAGAAATCAATCGTTCAATTAAGCAACCATTTTCAAAGTAAAATTCAGCGAAAAACGTAAATAATAAATAAGTTCCCGAAACCCGGGAATTCTGCCCAAAACCAACTTAATTATCTTTAATAAAAAATTTTAAAAGGAAATGTTTAATAATAAAGTCTTCAAATCCCGTATGCCCTTCACCGTCCAAGTAGCTTCGTGCACGTCCAAGCGATAAGGCATCCTCTTCCTCACCTGAAACTCACACTAACATGCACACAAAGTCAGCTTAAGCTGAGTGAGTTCAAGTTTTAAATAAGTAACAAAAGTCTTAATAATCATTCCAACGGTTTTAAAACTGTAAACGGAAATACATCAGTTAGGTCATCACATTTAATAACTAATCATCCTTACGTATGAACATCTCTATACGTGCATTCCTATATATATAAATATATATATGTAACATTCAATAATAACATTCAGGGCCGAGAAAACGTACAACCCCAACACGTAACATTCCATTCAACGCATGCAAACACGAAGTAGGCATACGTGACATTCCGTAGTCGATAACGACTACAACATTCGCCAAATATTGGCCATGCAATAATATATATACATACACACATTCTATAACATTCCAAGGCCTACCAATACTAGCAAGCCTATGCAAAATAGTTTAAAACATTTCATCAAGCAAAATCACTTAGGTGTGCATGCTAGCCCAAAACTTAAAAAGAGTTAAACGGGGCATCAAGAACTCACCTGAAATCAACCGAACACCTGCAACGAGCTAGGAAATCCCTAAGTGCACACTCACATGTAAGGTCCTGTAAATTGTACACAACGCGTCACTAAACTAGATCGTAAGAACACACTTGCCTAATGGGCCGTTCAAGCCCAACACGTTGGCCCGAGGCCCAACCCATACCCAATTACTTTACCTCAGCCCCTAAAATCCCTTCAACTAAACACAAACACCCTACGATCATGGTTGGGGCTAACTATGATGCACAACTCACCCATCGGTATGCAAATCAAGTCGAATACGCGCGTACTAAACCTTAAAAACCAATTGTCAAACCAATCAGCCCCAAATGGACCAAATTCCCATATTAACCTTTTCACACATCATAATTATGTCACCCGAGTTGATAGGGTTGACGGTTCCTTTTTACAACACTAAATTTAACGTTTAAACAACAATTCGCGCACCGCCGACTCGATTGACTAATCACCAACCTAATCAGCCCCGAGTACCAAAAATATAATTTTCCCACAGCCCTTAAACCCCCCTAGGGCTATACAAACTGATTCGGTTGGTCATTCAATCGATTAACGCATCAAACTCAACAATTTACGACTCTACACCCGATAAACCCTAGTTTTCGAACTAAAATCAATTAACCGACCTAAACACCTCCAATGGCCACGAAATTTTAATATGATGTAAATGCCATACCTGGGAATCTTTTCTACACCAGAAACTCTAATCGGTTGCTCAACGTAGTTCAGCTTACTATCGAGCTCAATATCATCAAGAGGCACATGAGCCTCTTCATTCGGATGAATCCCCGCGAGCTCCTCGGGCAATTCCAGCCTATATGCTACCTCACCAACTCGGGCCAAAATACGAAACGGACCAATAAACCTCGGACTGAGCTTCCCCCTCTTATGAAAACGAATAATGCCCTTCCTAGGAGAAACTTTCAACATAACCCGATACCCAGCCTCAAACACAATAGGCCTTCGCCTTTTGTCCGTATAAGACTTTTGACGATCTTGAGCGGCCTTCATAAAAGCCTTAATCTTATCGAGCTTTTCAGTCGTAGCCTCAACCACCTCCAAACTACCCAACTGTTTCTGACCAATGGAACCCCAACAGACTGGAGTCCTACACCTCCTACCATACAACATCTCAAACGGTGGCATCCCAATCGTGGTGTGATAACTATTGTTATACGATAACTCTACCAACGGTAAGTGACGATCCCAACTACCACCAAAATCGATTACACAGGCCCGCAACATATCCTCAAGAGTCTGAATGGTTCTCTCGGATTGACCATCCGTCTGCGGGTGATAGGCAGTACTGATAAGGAGTTTGGTACCCATCTCCTCATGAAACTTTTTCCAAAACCTGGAGGTAAAACACGTATCCCTATCCGAAACAATAGACACCGGCACCCCGTGCCTAGAAACGATCTCACGAATAAACACATCGGCCAGCTGTTCAGAATTAAAAGTCTCTCGAATCGGCAAGAAATAAGCGCTCTTGGTCAGTCTATCCACGATTACGCAGATGGTGTCATAATTACTCCTAGGGGTACGAGGCAGTTTAGTCACAAAATCCATCGTAAGATGTTCCCATTTCCACTCAGATATTTCCAACGGCTGAAGTTTCCCAAACGGCTTCTGATGTTCGGCCTTAACCTGTAGACACGTCAAACACTTACTCACATACTGGGCCACCTCAAACTTCATCGCAGGCCACCAATAATTCTTCTTCAGGTCTTGGTACATCTTGGTCGCGCCCGGATGAACGGAATAGCGCGACTTGTGCGCTTCATCTAAAATCTTATCTCTGAATCCCCCATACCTCGGTACCCATAAATGCCCATCCTTATACTTTACCCCATCGCCGACGTCTTCCAACAACTTTTCCTGACCCCAAATACGTTCTGACATAATCCATTCCACCTGTAACGCTTCATTCTGGATGTTGGCTATTTGTTTCAAAATGTCGGGTTTGAGAATAAGCTGATAGGATTTCACACGAATCAGTTTTGGTCTCTCCTTCCGGCTTAACGCGTCGGCTACCATGTTAGCCTTACCGGGATGGTACATAATCTCCAGATCGTAGTCCTTAATCAACTCCAACCATCGACGCTGTCGCATATTTAGTTCCTTTTGCTCGAAAAAATACTTTAAACTCTTATGATCCGTATAGATAACGCAAGGAACCCCGTACAAATAATGCCTCCACAACTTAAGTGCAAACACAACCGCCGCTAGCTCCAAGTCGTGAGTAGGATAATTCGCCTCATGAGGCTTCAACTTCCGTGAGGCATAAGCGATGACTCGACCTCGCTGCATCAAAACACACCCAAGCCCATGATAAGAGGCATCAGAATACACTACCAAATCATCGGTGCCATCAGGTAAAGCTAAAATCAGGGCATGCGTCAACCTGTTCTTCAACTCGAGAAAAGCCTCCTCCTGCTCAGTACCCCAAACGAACTTAACACTCTTTTTAGTCAACTTGGTCAGTGAAGAAGCAATTTTTGAAAAGTCAGGAATAAAGCGGCGGTAATACCCCGCCAAACCCTGAAAACTACTGATTTCAGATGGAGACTTAGGAGACTCCCATTCATTCACGGCTTCCACCTTTGCAGGGTCAACAAGAATACCACTCGGGTTAATAACATGACCTAAGAACTGAACCTCGCGCAACCAAAAAGAACACTTAGAAAACTTTGCATACAACTTGTTCTTTCGCAGAGCTTCCAAGATTTCCATGAGATGACCGGCGTGATCGGATTCATTTTTGAAATATACCAGAATTTCATCGATGAATACAATAACTGAACGGTCGAGCATCGGTCTACACACCCGGTTCATAAGATCCATGAACGCAGCAGGTGCGTTGGTCAAACCAAAAGACATCACGAGGAACTCATAATGTCCATAACGGGTGCGGAATGCGGTCTTAGGAATATCCTCCTCCCGAATTTTCAGCTGATGGTACCTGGACCTAAGGTCGATCTTCGAGAACCAACTAGCTCCTTGGAGCTGGTCAAATAAGTCGTAGATCCTTGGGAGAGGGTACCGATTCTTAACAGTGAGCTTATTCAATTCACGGTAGTCAATGCACATTCGCATGCTACCGTCCTTCTTCTTAACGAACAGGACTGGGGCACCCCAAGGTGAGATGCTCGGTCGAATGAAGCCCTTTTCGAGCAAGTCTTCCAACTGGGCCATCAGTTCTTTCCTTTCATTCGGCGCTAGGCGGTAAGGAGCTCGGGTAACGAGTTTGGCGCCCGGTACAAGGTCTATCTGGAACTCGACCTCGCGATCCGGCGGCATATCTGACAAATCATCTGAAAATATATCCGGGAAATCCCGAACAATAGGAACATCACCGACGGTAGCCACCTCGGTATTTACGTTTATAGCATACGCCAGATATGCCCCGCACCCCCGCTGCATCAACTTTCCCGCCTTAAGCATGGACATAATATGTGGCGTCGCAACATTCCGATCACCGAAGACCGTAATTTGAGTCCCATCCGGGGCCCTCAGACGAACAAGTTTCTGACCACAAATGATTTGAGCATCAACACTCGCGAGCCAATCCATCCCGAGCACCACATCGAAACAGCCAAGCGGCATCAAATACAACCGCACCGGAAATCTTTACCCAGACAACTCGATGGAACAACCCTGAATAGCCCTAGACGCGGACACGGATTTTCCTACGGCGACCTCAACCTCAAACACGTCGACTACGCGCTTGGGTGATTTATTCAATGAAGAACAGAAAGCGGTGGACACGAAACTTCTACTGGCGCCCGAATCAAATAAGAATGACGCCTGTAATTCATCAAGTAAAAAGTTACCTGGGATAATATTATACTACTGCTTAGCTACACGATCATCACAAACGATTCCAAAGAATTCAAAAATTCTAACGGTGGAATAAAGACTAAATAAGGAAGAGTACCTGAAACGACATCCGCATCATCCTTCGCCTCCTTCTTGGAGATGTTGAAGGCCCTTGCCCTGGCCTTCGGCTTCTCTTCCATCTTCCCTCTTGAGGAAGTCCCCTGACCGGATCCCCCCACCTTACTGGTAGGACAGTTTGATGACAAGTGACCGGAACCCTTACAGCGGAAACAAGTCAGAGTCGGACACTCGTAATGGGGGTGCCCAACCTTATCGCAACGAAAACAGGTGCCGGACCCACTCTTACACTCCCCCTTGTGTATTTTGCCGCACTTCTTGCAATTACTGAATGCCGCATCCCTCCTAAACTTAGAAGTTTCAGTCTTCACCCTTTTCCCAGACGAACTAAAATTGTTTCCCCCGGGCCGCTTACCATACGAATTAGTGTTCCAAGTCTTCCTAGCCTCGGTCGGCGGCAACTTCTCCCTCTGATCATACAATGTACCTGCCAAGGTAACCACCGAGTGAAAGGAGTTCATGTCGGTGGTGACCACACCCATATGAATATCCACCGGAAGGCCCTTCACATACTTCTTAATCCTTTTTTCCTCAGGGGTAACCAGATCGGGACATAAGCGAGCCATCTTGTTGAACTTTGTGGTGTATTCCCGATTTGTCATACTACCCGCCTCCAAGGTCAAGAATTCCTGTTCAATTTATCCAATTCGTGTAGAGGACAGAACTGATCGAGAACCAACTTCTTCAATCCATCCCATGTCATCCTCCTAATCGATCAATCACCCTAGCCTGCACCAGATTATCCCACTAACATAATGCCTCGGAACGAAACGAGGCGGTAGCATAAGGGACCATGTCGTCTCCCTTGCACTTACTAACCCTCAGAACGGCCTCCATCTCTCTCACCCACTGATGAGCTGCCAAAGCATCTTTAGTACCATCGAAAGAAGGAGGGTCACACTTTTTGAAGTCTCCATACGAACAACCCCGAGTAGATACACTAATAGTCCGAACCTCGTCCACATCCCCCCTTGGTACATACACCTCTTCCTCTTCCTCGACCTGCGTCTCCTTACCCTTCTTCCCTTTATCCGAACCTTTACCAACCAATGACTCTTCCATGGCCCTAACGGCCTCAGCAACGATTTCGGGAATGGCGCTATGGAGCACCTGGTAAACCTCGTCGGCGATAGTCGCGCGCATAGCAGGATCTAAGGCGGGGTTATCCCCCTCCTCATGAATCGGGGTCTCCTCCCGCTGGGGAGTAGGAATCTCTCTCTCGGCTTCGGCACGTGGCTTATGACCACAGCCGCAAACACTAGGTCCACCTCTCTTAGCAGCTCGAGTATTAACCATGACTTATCCCTACAAAGACAGAATTTTAACACGGTCAAGTACAAGTGGTAATTAGAACATGTAAGGTAAGGGTAAACTGCTAATGACGTTGATCAAGTGTAATTAGTCATTTACTTTACCCGTCCGTCTTAACCACCCCCTGCCCCTAACCACGTTAGCCTTCTATCTAACACTTAAACAGTTAATCACATACCGGAAACTTTTAAATTTAAAGGAATGACTAAATAATTAAAAGTTACCTCTTGGCGTGCAGCTACTCGCGGTGGGCATACATGTCTCTTTGCTTATAGTTCGAGTCCTAGCATTCAGGGATGCTCGGATCCCTCGAACCAAGGCTCTGATATCAACTTGTAAGGCCCCGAACCCCGGGAACCCCACAGTTGGTAATCATACAAAACACTTATAAAATATTTAAACTAAAAGAAATCAATCGTTCAATTAAGCAACCATTTTCAAAGTAAAATTCAGCGAAAAACGTAAATAATAAATAAGTTCCCGAAACCCGGGAATTCTGCCCAAAACCAACTTAATTATCTTTAATAAAAAATTTTAAAAGGAAATGTTTAATAATAAAGTCTTCAAATCCCGTATGCCCTTCACCGTCCAAGTAGCTTCGTGCACGTCCAAGCGATAAGGCATCCTCTTCCTCACCTGAAACTCACACTAACATGCACACAAAGTCAGCTTAAGCTGAGTGAGTTCAAGTTTTAAATAAGTAACAAAAGTCTTAATAATCATTCCAACGGTTTTAAAACTGTAAACGGAAATACATCAGTTAGGTCATCACATTTAATAACTAATCATCCTTACGTATGAACATCTCTATACGTGCATTCCTATATATATAAATATATATATGTAACATTCAATAATAACATTCAGGGCCGAGAAAACGTACAACCCCAACACGTAACATTCCATTCAACGCATGCAAACACGAAGTAGGCATACGTGACATTCCGTAGTCGATAACGACTACAACATTCGCCAAATATTGGCCATACAATAATATATATACATACACACATTCTATAACATTCCAAGGCCTACCAATACTAGCAAGCCTATGCAAAATAGTTTAAAACATTTCATCAAGCAAAATCACTTAGGTGTGCATGCTAGCCCAAAACTTAAAAAGAGTTAAACGGGGCATCAAGAACTCACCTGAAATCAACCGAACACCTGCAACGAGCTAGGAAATCCCTAAGTGCACACTCACAAGTAAGGTCCTGTAAATTGTACACAACGCGTCACTAAACTAGATCGTAAGAACACACTTGCCTAATGGGCCGTTCAAGCCCAACACTTTGGCCCGAGGCCCAACCCATACCCAATTACTTTACCTCAGACCCTAAATCCCTTCAACTAAACACAAACACCCTACGATCATGGTTGGGGCTAACCATGATGCACAACTCACCCGTCGGTATGCAAATCGAGTCCAATACGCGCGTACTAAACCTTAAAAACCAATTGTCAAACTAATCAGCCACAAATGGACCAAATTCCCATATTAACCTTTTCACACATCATAATTATGTCACCCGAGTTTATAGGGTTGACGGTTCCTTTTTACGACACTAAATTTAACGTTTAAACGACAATTCGCGCACCGCCGACTCGATTGACTAATCACCAACCTAATCAGCCCCGAGTACCAAAAATATAATTTTCCCACAGCCCTTAAACCCCCTAGGGCTATACAAACTGATTCGGTTGGTCATTCAATCGATTAATGCATCAAATTCAACAATTGACGATTCTACACCCGATAAACCCTAGTTTTCGAACTAAAATCGATTGACCTACCTAAACACCTCCATTGGCCATGAAATTTTAATATGATGTAAATGCCATACCTGAGAATCTTTCTACACCAGAAACTCTAATTTTTATCCACGGGAAGCGGGTCAATTGCACCTTGGCCGAAATCTGTCCAACGAAAAGAATCGACCAAATTGAGCATCAAAACGATTAGGGGTGAACAAAAAGAGTGTTGGGGATTGTAGTACATACCTTGAACTACTTCTAAGTGCCTTGGAATAGCTCAAAAAGTCAAAGCAAAGAAGGGGGGCTGTTCTTCGGCCGATCGCAGCTGGAAGGGTTTTAGGGTTAGGTTAATTGTTTTATGATATAATAAAAATAGTTACATCCAAGTCCCTCTAAATTGAAGTGTAAGGCAAAATGAAAGGAAAAGTTAAGTTCTTTAACGTACCGAGATGACGTAAAGGCTTCCGAGAAACGTCAGTTAAGTCCCGAGAGTTGTACATACTTTACACGCGCTAAATCATTAAACCGGAAGTTGACGGGTGTTACAGTAAAGAATGTCCCATGGGGTGCAACAAGAAAGAAGTTCAAAGAAAGAAAGAAGAAGAGGCCAATCAGAAAAGAATTGAAAAGGAGGCACGTGACAAAAGAGAATATGAACAAATAAAGAGTAAACATAAAGATCTCAAGTTCTTGCAATTTCATGGATTTGACTACAACTCTCCCATTGACCTGAGCCTTGAAGAACTAAAGAAGAAAGTGCAAATGGTAAAAGACTCTCACAAAGATAAAAAATGCACTGAAGACTGTTAAAGAGAGAGAATGCTGGAAATGAAACTTGAAAAGGAAAGACAAGAAGCAGAGAAGAAGATGGAGGAAGTAGTGGAATGGTTCAATGATCCAGGAAGGGTGCAAACCTTGAAAGACATATTATTAGACAAAGGGATGACTGAAGATGAGTTTAATAGCATGCCTCATGAGCAATTAATTGAAGTATATCATTGAGAGCAAAGGCTATTTTTGGAGACTGAAAGAAGAATTTTAGCTGATAAGCTCAGAAGAGAGGAAGAAGAAAGAGCTGAAATGATAAGCATTATGCACAAAAGAGGTGCAAACATGCTAAAATTGGCGGTACAAACTGATGAAACAATAAGAGAATGGTTTGAAGAGTCGGAGAAAGAGCATGCAAAGAAAAATCCTTCAATAAAGTCAAGCAGAAGTATAATCAGATCAGAGGTTGTGAGGCCTGAAGCTCAATAGAGGAATTTAAACCTGCCCACAAATCTCTATTTTGACAAGAGGTCAAAGACACCGAGGGTAATCATTGAAGATGGTGAAGAGACTCTCATCATCTTCAGAGATGACTTCAGGAATTTTTCAGGAGAATAATTGCAGAGGATGGCAGCTAGACTTACTTGACAATCAACAAAGGAATCAATTTGCTGGACAACAAAGGAATGACCTTTCAAAATTCTTAAAAGAACAATATGAAAAGGGATTTCCATTCCTCAAGCAAAAACGAAGAGAAGCTCATACAGATGCAGAAAGGGAGAGGAGGAGAAAAAGTGAAGTACACTTGGCTGAACTCTCGCTATGGGAAACAAAGAAGAAAGAAACACACAAGGCAAGCAGCTCTAGTACCAGAAGACAAACATTGAGAGATTGCTTGGCCATGAGGAGAGAGATGGAAGAACCAAACTCAAGCGTCCAAAAAGATGGAAAAATTATCCATCTAACATACAATAAGAAAAGTGACTCTGTCTCTCTCCAGAATGCCTCAGGATGGACTATTGCAGTAGTAGAGCATGATGAAGAACTTCAGTTCATACACAACCAAGATCTTCAGGACATCATGAATGTTGATGTTCCCTTGGAGTCTGAAGATGGTGTTGAGCTAGAAATGTTCAAACAAAGAGCTACTGCAGTTAAGCTGAGAAAGATGAAAGAAGCTGAGAGGAGGCATGGCAGGAGATAGCAAAGATGGAAGCTAAAGAACTATTCATTTACATCTAGCTTATCTTTTGCACTTTTTTTTTTGTTGATTGTATTTTTGATTTTTGACATGTAGTCTAAATTTGATATGTAATGCCCAAGTGGCAGAATTACCTTATGTAATGTAGTGACTCTTTACTTAAATTGACTATCTTTTGAAAATTGATACATTTGTAACTATATGCAGGTATGTTTTGGTGCATCTGAGCTTGTTCCAATCTAGGGGGAGATTGTTGAGTCGGATATTTACATATTGGAATCTTCTCAACCTCCTCAAGAAAGCGGCTAAGTATGGACTTTGAGCAAGCTTGGACCATCGAGCATGGATTTACTACCTCGAGCATGATGTTTCTGACCATTTTCGGTGAAATCTTCTAAGTGTTAAAGGCTACGAGCAAGCTACACTTCTCCAAGCAAGAGTATTCTTCATCGAGTATGGATTGCCAATAGAGCAAACAACTTGATATATCCAGCTTAAACCAAGTGATTCGAGCACGCTGGTGGGTCAAGCATGGATATAATAAAGAAGATGTGAAATGTTCCAAGTATAGACTTCGAGCATGGTTCAGTCCCGAGCAAGCTTTGCATCCGAGCATGATGAAGATTGTTTAATAAGTCTCTAAGGCAGGATTAAAGACATCAAGAAGAATATGCTTGCTCGATGGATCTATTCGAGCAAAGCAAGGATTAATCAAGAAGATTGAAGTATGTTGGAGGAGAATATTAGTAAAGCATGTTCGAAGAACTGCATCGAGCATACTGTGCATATCAAGTCTGCTCGAACAAGATAGATCATACTCGACGACTTGTGTTACACTTGTATTTATTTTGTCACTCATTGTGTAATGATTAAGGTATTCTAGAAGGAATGTCAGGGCCTATAAATAGCGTCATAGGTTTCCATTTATTGGATGACTGGATAGGCACAAAATACGAGAGCAAAAACATCCCAATGAATATTCTCTTTGTCTCCTCGTACCGCCGCCGCCTTCACGAAACCCTTGACATTCCTTTCACTGTTACATTAAATGATATATTCAATGCAGTGAATCTTTGTCTTTGATTGTTGCTATTACTGATTATCTATTGTTGTTTCGTTTATCTTTCATACCTTCACTCCCATCCGTTGAATATCTTGATTCCGCCGGGATATTCAATAAGCCTTTGGGTTTATTAGATCTGTGTGTTCTTGTCAACCTATTAAGGTTCGCACCAGATTCGATCCTGACAAAAACATAAACAGCCATTAAAAATAAACATCCATTAAACATCAACAACAACATTAACATAAACATCAAAACAACCATTCTACATAAAACGAAATAAACCCAAAAGCATACAATGTCATCGATGCATAAAATGTCAACATAAACCAAACAATCATTCAACATAACCAAAAGCATACAATGTCAACATAGCAAAAAAAATCTAAAACCTCCAAAATACCAAGTTCTTCACTACTTTAATATTCCTAAACTTGTTCCCGTCATCTTGATCCACCCTTTTAACACTTCGGGAGTATTTGGAAATTCCATCCATACCTCTCTCAGTTCCAACATTCTAAATATATGAAAAGCGGCTAAAAATAGAGGGTCCGACTCTTCTAACCCAACCAAGCTTAATTTCTCCTTACATTCACGAACGGTAGGCCCATCTTTGCCTTTAACCAAATATTGTAAGGCCTTCTGCATATCAACTGCTAAATCATCAATAGTAACAGATGATGACTTTGAGGTTTTGGCACTTTTATTTGGATTAGGCTCGAGGGTAGGCTCATGACTAGGGTTAGGAGTCGGGTCAGGAATAGTGCTAGCATCATCATCTTCAGTGTCAACAAAAACGTTGTCCATAATCATAAGTTATTGGACCCGATGACAACAAGAAGAGGTTGAACCAACCACTGATGTTTTGGTTGAGGTCCACTTGCGATTCCCAGTGGTAGTATTACCATCAAATAATCGTGCACAAAGATCTAGAAATGGCAATGCGGTTGTTTTTAATGATGCAGCCTTCGGATGTCCCTAAACCCAAAATAAAAAATGGCGTAAGTTTTTGTTTATAACTAGATATTAAAAAATAAAATATATAAACATACCTTCTTAAATTCCTCCCATTCCTCATTTGTTAAGGTGAACGTGTTCGTTTGAGCATTGTAAAGGTTGTCGTTTTGTTTTTTAAATGCACCCATCCTATGTATTTGGCTTTAAGATTATCATAGGCATTTTTCATTTGTTTTTTATTCAACTCCAACCCAAACTTTTCCTTAAGAACACGTCCTAAGTTGTTCCATGAATCTTTTTGCAAACTCAAACCTTTTATACCCACCTTGTTTACCTCTTCAATGGAAGTCTCTAATAAGCATTTTTTATGCTCATTTGACCATTGTAGTTTCTCTCCCATTTCTATTAATCAACAACCAAACCTAAACATAACCAATATTCAACAACAAAACCTAAACCTAAGTATCTATATAACAAGATTCATAAGTTAAACCTAAGATAGAAAACAATAATTGTTTCAATGTATAAACCTAATATAAGAAATCAAACCAAAACATAATCAATATTCAAGTGGTCAATTAACATTAATCAACAAGAAAACCTAAACCTAAGTATCTATCTAACAAGACTCATAAGTTAAACCTAAGATAGAAAACAATAACCGTTTCAATGTACAAACCTAATATAAGAAATCAAACCAAAACATAATCAATATTCAAGTAGTCAATTAACATTATTCAACAACAAAAAGGTAAAAATTAAACCTTGGTGCAACCATCAACTAAAATCACCAACCACTGCTTGCACACATCGTGAAAAGTGCCACCTTAGTACTTACCAATAACCAATTTATTCAAATTGTAAGTTGAAAACAAACCGAAAACAAACAAGGTTGCCAATCAAAGATAAAATTTCTAAACATCTTTGTAATTCACTCAAAGCTGCAGTCATAGAGCATAACAATTCCTCTCCCAAATACTAAAAACCAAATGCTAAAACCATGTACAAATTTAATACAAGAAATCAAACCAAAACGTAATAAATATTCAAGAATCTTAACTTGACAAAGAAGGTGGAGGATGTAGCGGCGGTGCGGCGGTGGAGCGCCGGCGGTGGGGCGCGACAGTGGAGGTCGCCGGTGGTGGAGTTCGCGGTGATGAAGGTCGCGGTGGAGGTCGGAGAGGAGATGAAGGGGAGATGGTAGGGGAGGAGATGAAAGGGAGGAGAAGGTAGAATGAAAGGTGTTAGGATTTGGAATAAGATAGAAGATGCAGAAGATGTGAAAAGAGGTTGGTCCATGTCTTCTAGGATTAGAGAGCGCGAAGACGTTTTTTAATGAAATGTCTTCAGAAAAATAAACAGTCTTCAAGCCTAAAGGTCTGTGCATGGACTGCACGGCGCAGACATAAGAGGCCAGGAAGATCTTCTCGCAAAAAACAAACACCACCTTAGTTTGGACCTTAGGTTTTAATAAAATCAAAGAATAATTTGTTAGTTTGAGTTTGATGTAATGCTTTGAATTATTTTATTTTGTGAAACTCTTGTGTACGATGATTTGAATGAATAAATTAGAAATTGACACATATTATTTTTAGTGTCTTTTGAGCTATGATACAAATTATGGGCTCCCCGGCATGTTGCGCCATAGATTGGGGTGTGACATAATTAGTGTTGGTGCTATGGTGGCTATTGGAGTTGGATCGGTTGCTAGATTTGGATCAGTGGAGTTGGAATTAAGTTGGTGGGTGGTGCTGTGGATGGCGATGAAATGATGATGATGATGACGACGACAACGACGATTATTATTATTATAAAAGGGCATGAATGGTAATTTTACTTGATTATTTAAGAGTATGATAGTAATTTCACAAAATCATCAAACTGTCAACAGACAGAGTGACACATAAAAACCCGAAGAAAAACGACGATGGCACACAACACGTAAAATCCTAGGGAGGCAAATCATAATTTTCTCTTTAAACAAACAAGTTGTAAGAGATATTAACTAAAAGTAAAAAAACTAATATTATTTTTTTATAATTTCAAAATAGTATAACTTTATTAAAGTTTTAAGAATAAAGTATGAAAAAAAGCATATAATTAAATGAATATCTTATTTTAATAATCACAACTTTAACCTATTGGCCGGCGCTAAGCCAACTTACGATGTAATTTCGAACAGTCTCAACTTTCAACATATTTTCCTCCAACAATTCTGTTGGTATGGGATTGTTGGAGGAAAATATCTTAAAAGTTGGGACTGTTCGAAATTATATCTTAAGTTGGCTTAGCACCAGCCAATATGGCAACATTAGGATTATTAGAATTCATTATCCCATAACTGAAAAAAGGTGATTTAAATAAGAAACATATCCCTTTAATAGCAAGGAAGAAAAAAATCTTCGACAACATTAACACTTGTCTGAACAAGAGTGCAAGAAATAAAATTTTAAGTTTCTTTTTGGCGATATTAAGATAGAGGTGAGAAATAAACTGGTTAACCTAATCGATTCGAAAATCAAACCGAAACCAAACCAGTATGAAACTGATTATGCAAAAACCGGTTTGGAACTAATTGAAACCATAGATTGTGAACCGGTTTGTAATTTTCTCCACCAAAACTAGTTCCAAACCGGTTAACCGAACCGACACCGAGCAAAAACCGGTCTAAACCCGAACGAAACTAATCAAAACCCGAACCGAAACCGATCGTAACCTAGCCAAGAAACCAGTTTCAACCTGAACCAAATCGATCATAAACCAGTTTTGACTTTTGATGTCCAAACAGAACCTTTTTTAACCCAAACCGATTAACTGGTTTGTGCACCTCTAATCAAGATCAAGGAATTGAGGCAAATTGCATTTGTTTTGTTGGGACCTGGCATTTTCCGGTCCCTTTTTTTAATATAAATCATTAATAAAAAGAAAGACGCTTATAAGGAAATGGAACGTAGGGACGTAAATGGATGTTCGTTATGATGAAATACAAATACCTATTAATTGTAAGAACATTCAAAAGCACAAAACCATATAAAAAAGTTTCGCAACACACCACCATATTTATTCTTGAAAAGTTTAGCAACACATTACAAACCACCAAATAAAAAAGTTGTAACAAGTCGAAACCACAAAACAACACAAACACACATTCATATATAGCTCCATCGGGCCACATGATCACACAAAACGGCTTAGATACTCGTCGACGGTGGTATATTTTACATCAGGATAAAGTGCAGAAGCTTCAACCCCGAATGATGGCTCGATCTCAAAGTAAGTTTGATCTCCCTTCACAAAGATCGAATGAGAGATTGCCAATATCACATTCAATGGAACCGGAGATTCTACAAGATAAAGAACAGATAAACGGTTAAAAGCGGCACATGCAAATTTATTAAAAGTGGGTATGATAGAGGTGTCGATTTAAATTCATTAACATATGGATTAGTAGATGGAGTAGGTTAATCAACAAGCCGAATAATAATACAACTTGAACTAGTAACAAGACGAGCCGAGCGAGTTAGCCGAACTAGCTTAACTCAACATTTCTAACACAATGTGAAATTTAGCTTGTCTTATGTTTTGTTTAAGTCTCAAATAACAAATTAACAAGAGTTTGAAATTATTAAAAGGGTTAAATAATACAATAGCAAACTATCAATAAGCAATGAGGAAATGAGCTAATTTATACAAATTAACGAGCGAGTTACTAGCTTACGAGCCAAATCAGTCTCAAACCAAATTAGCTCGAGTTTTTGTGAGTGACCTACCTTCAACTTAAACTCTACGCAGTTTTTACAAGCAAATTTATACTTGTCGAGACAAACTATTTGAATCCCTAGGATGTATAAAGGTCTTCACAACTTGATCGTAAGGAAGATAAATCTTCTTATGTTACTTTTAGTTGATCGTCACAACTAAAAATGTATAAAACCTCTTATGCTACTTTTTGTCTAAAAAATTATAGATTAGTACTGAAATAATATAAAAATGCATGATAGTTGCCAATTGCCATTTATTATTACCTTGTATGGTCTTCACAACTTGATCGTCAGGAAGATAAATCTTCTCCAATGTTTTTCCAATCTTTTTCTCCCATAATGCCACCAAATCATTAAACGAGTAAATGTTACCAGGAGGCTTAATGTACACAATCTTGTTCAGGGTTCTTGGATCATCCACAGTTTTGATGGTGTAAGTTGCAATATCTTTTTCATCATTGAATATAACTGTGGTATAGTTAGATTATTAGAAACTGCATAATACTAATAGTTTGAAAATCAATCAAACTTTTGTTCATACCTTTTGGGTTTCCATCACCTAGGATCACCGCCTTGTCCCTCGGTGGAGCCGTGACGTCTGCTTGCGCCAGTGTTGGAAGGAAATAACCGGCGTAACAGTTGGAGGAAACGTAGGTGTAAGGGATATTTTCAGCTTCAATGGCTCGGCGAATCTGAGCCTTGACTGCGAACATTGATTTCGCTGGTTCCACTGCGCGGGTACGATCCACATCGTTTCCAAACTCGGATGGATAGAATTTCTGGAAATATTGCATTAACAAGAGAAGAGATGATGCTACAATAATCAAAATAACCAGAGGGCGTCTGGGAGGGAATACAAGGCTTGGCAGCCGCCTAGGGCCCGGATTTTCTTTTTCATATATTTCATATATAATATTTTTGCATCTATATATATATATATATTAAAACAGGTAGAGACTAGGTCCTTTTTAATTATAAGTAAGTTAAGCCCATTTATTATAACTAAAATATAAATCTAGTGTATAATAATTTTATTTTGTTTATTTTTATCAAAATATTATTGATCTCTGAAAAATATTTATCTTTAAGCGTCCATATTTGCGTACTCGTATGGGATACACAAATCTCGGCGACGGCCCTTATAATAAGGACAGGCAGTTTTAATTTTGAATGGTATACCTTGATGTTACCAGCTTCTTTGATGGCGGAAATGATATTGCGTTGATCAGCAAGTTGTTCCGAACCTACTGTCGAGATCACAACATCTACCTGCTTTATCGCCTTCACTAGACTCTCGTGATTATACAAGTCACCCTGGCAAAAAAAGATATAGATAGATGAACATAAAAAATGAAACCACTAGGAATTAATATTTCTAGAGAGAAAGTAGTAGTACTGACAGGGACGACGGTAGCGCCAGAGTTTTTAAAGGTGTCGATCACGGCAGACTTGGAAGGGTCAGCGAGCGAGGATTCCCTAACTAGGACAAAAGTAGGATGGCCGAACTTCGTGCTAGCCTCGACGATGTGCTTTCCGATGTAACCAGTTCCTCCTAGGATCAGAATCTTACTCTTCTCCGCCATTTTCGTGCTAAGATGTCGATTTTTGGGTGATAGGAGTCGGCTGAAAATAGAGCAACAACACAGGGCTTTAAGCATGTAATGAGACTGTAGTCGAGACTTGTGACAAATTATTATAGTGCCAATAGATCAAGTTGCGTCCATTTATTAATGGTCCTTGGCTAATTACTGTTACACCCTTTCTTTAGAATAATATATAACAAAAGTCAAAAATACCTGTCTTGATTCGTTATTGATTCCTGTTGGTTGCTCTTTTTCTCAAGTGGAGTATTTTATAGTAATTTATCATTAAGTATTTTAAAGCATTCCTAGTAAATCTCCTGAAAAATAAATTAGAGATGTTTCATAAATTAAAGGATAACGTTTTGGGGGAGAGAATATCTAAATTTGATGAAACACTCCTAGTCTTCATTTTTTATTTAATATTTATTTAAAATGGTTGTGAGCCTGACGGATCTAAATATCAATTCCAGGGGTAATATTTAAAAAAACATATTTTTACTATTTTATACAATGTAAATGGGATAAAATGGAAACACGATGATAAATAAATTTAAACACATGGGGTGCAGATTTCTCCAATTCAGTTTTTGAAAGCTTGAAATCGAACCATTACATCATCTTCTTTTACTTTATCAAAAGCTTATCTTTCGACCGCACAAATTAAAGCATTGTTCAAATACTCATCACCCATTCGATTACGCAAATCCATCTTGATAAGCTTCATTTTAGAAAAAAAAAACATCTTTTAACGGTTGCAGTTGCAATCAATAAACCAACGCTAGATTCAATATTTGATAAACCAAAGGAAAAGCGACGTGTTTTTTGGTTTCCACCATTACACAAGATTCCACCCAATTTTACAAATTTATCATTTTCCTTTAAAGTGTGATAAAATGTCATAAGATCACCCGAAATACATCATCTTTTTTCATTGCTAAAATCATCTGGATACATCTCATAAAATGTGACTATCTTAAATATGTTTAACTTAGAAAACGAATCAAAAGGATATAAACTAGACGTGTTTTCTAGCAAACTAGCTGAGACATCACTAAATCTATTTCTAAGTTCTTGAATTTGCATATATAATTAAAACCATATTAAAAACTGTAACCTCAAAATGATATCGAGTGATGGTGTCTAGTGCAACGCTGTTTGATGTCCGGCTGGTTGCCAATTTCCAAACAATGAGTATGACTTTTGAAAAGAGTTAATAAGTTTTAATTGGTTTGCTCTTTAATTTTTGGTTGAGCTTTAATTGGGTTGAATTTTTAAATTGGTTGGGCTTTAAACAAATAAGGGTAACGTTATATTTTTTGTGAGGTATCAAAATCTGAAAAACCGACAAAAATAAAAAAATTTTCACTACCGACAAAAAGTTGAGGGGTAGCGGAGGCTACCCCTAATAATGAACTACGTCCGTCCCTGGTTGTGAGTGGTAGAGAGAGTAAAGGTAGTGACAAAGATAGAAAAAAATATTACTTAATTGAAAATAAGAGATAAAATGCTGTGATTTTTAATGTAATTACAAAGATGTGGATAGGATATGGAATGGGAATGCTCTTATACAACAAGAGGCCGCTAGCATTATATATTTAGGTGTTGTTAAACGTGGCGCCTTTGATGTTCGGCCAGTTTGTACGTAGTTCGGTTTGTTATTTTAGTTGTTTTAATCGTTTATTTTAGGAACTTCGGTACTTCATACGTGTTTATTGTATTTCATGTCACAGGTATTTAAAAGAGTTAATTTGGACCTGTATGAGCACGGCATGAAGACCCGAGATGCCCAACACGCGAAATGAGACAAAAACTAATTCAGCTGATGAAGGGACCCATCACGGCACGCGATGGGTTGGAAGGATAACCATCACGTATCGCGATGGTGTTTTATATTATTTTAATGCTGACCTTGTCCATCGCGGTACGTGATGGACCAGTGAGAGACCCATCGTGTATCGCGATGGGTGGCACAGACGGGAAAGTTAGGGTTTTCATTTATATTATATTATGACGACCCTATTCGACATCAAGCAATTTCCAGACATTTTTTAGAGCAAGAGAAGGTCCTTCCATCAATTCCAAACATCCGAAGATAATTAATATGTTCTATATCATCACGATTGAAGATCTAGAGATGCCGAATCGCAGCTAATCCCTTCGAGTTATATCCGGAATGTATAGTTTGTAAACTTTTAGCAATTTTCTCATGAATAAGAACAATTGACTTGTAATTATTGTTGGTTAATTTATGAGTATTGATGTTTAGTATTGTTGTGCATTCAGTCGGTTTAGGTTTATGTCAATCAGAATCATTAGTTTGCCGGTTGCTATAATAATTGCTCATATGGTTGTTTTGATTAGTTAATTGCAAGAAAGCATACAATTTCACTTAGTTGAGTCACACTGGCAGAGACCGTTTGATAACAGTGTCGTGTGATTAGCAACCTTTAGTTGGCCAACGATAGTTAATCTGTTAAGTTGCATGAGAATACTGTTAATTGCATACTTGAATTCCCGGGTGTGATTTGCTTTTGTTTATTGTTTGAATTTGCATAGTTGATTAATCATTATTAAACTTATTTCGTTTGCTTGTGTGATTAGCACTAATAACTGTTACTTCATACTACTAGGAATATGTTACATGTTACATTTACCACATACTCCTCGTGGTTCGATACCCTACTTACCCTAACTTGCTTAGATGATTAGGACTTGATTATAATTGTTTTTTATTAGATAGTGACAGTCTATCATTAGCCTTCACCCTCATTTTTACTAGACATGCCTCCTCTCTTAAGTTTTACATTAATACGATTTAAAGTTTTTTTCCTTATATGTTATGTTTTATTTATTTTTTTGTTATTTATTATCTATTATTTTTTTTTAAACATATTTTTTAGATTTTTCTTTTTTATATTTTTATATCTTTAAAATGATATTTTATTTTCTTAAAATAAAAAAACATTCTTTTATTATCTAAAATAATTTTTTCTTTCTATAAATAGATTTTCTTAAAGATTGTTTGTCTTAATAGATTTTAGAGATACTTTACAATTTTTAAAATAAATTTCATATTGTTAGTTAATAAAAAAAATCCAACCAAACCATTGCAAGTTTACGACCCAGAATGAAGGGGTATTAAGAGCATTCTCAACCTATTCCCTACCTTATATCCATATATATCATATAATTACGCTAAAAATCACTGTTTTTTGTCTCTCCTGTTTAATTAAATAATAATTTTTATACCTTTATCATTATCTTTTCTCTTTCTTTCAGTCACAACCACTTTTAGAAAATATTAAAAAATTGTACGGTATGAACAATGAAACCTCAAATTTAACTTTCCTTATAACATTTTCTCTCTCCTTTACTCACAATCACTCATAACCATACCATATAATTTACAAATCCTCTCACATAATTATAAAGATTAGGCTGAGAATGTTCTAAAAGAGGGACTTAGCATCAAAGGAGGTCACCACATTAGCAGGGAAAGGGCTCAAGTGTGAGGCTAAATACAAATTCAACAAGTTAAATTCAACTCTCACACTTTTATTAGAAAAAAAAACTTAAATAATAATTTAGTTGTTAGATAAAACATTACGTGTTTTTTTATGGAAAGTAAGTGAAATCCATCATGCCTACATGGTAGTGTAGTAGTGATGTAATGGAGTGTTTTTCATTTTTTAATTAAACCATTACACTTAGTCTTGACACAAAGAAAAAGAAGTTAACTACTGGTTAACTGCCACAAAGAAAAAAAAACTAACTGCTGGATAACTATTGGTCTAGTGGTATGGTGTTTGTCCTTTTAAACTCAAGGTGGTGAGCAAATACTTGCAAGTACAAAGTTAGTGGGATTAAGTGGAACAATTTGTTGCTTAGAAAAATATTAAAAAACTTATTAAAGTCCAATTGGTTAGTCCGATGGCTAGTGATTTTCTTTATGGGAGGTTATGGGTTTGAATTTTTTCTGGAGCAATTTGCTCTGCGTTGAGCAAGTGATTCAAGTTGTGTGTTTCCTCTTAAGTGGGTGGGTCAGGCATTTTCTTTTTCCAGTAAAATTACCTAGTATATGAAATGGTGAAAGAGTACTTTCGTTGTTGTGGAAGAAGCCAACTGACTCAACTCCTCAAGATCTTGACTTATCCGAACACAAGTTCACTTCTCTTTTAAATTCTAATAAGATGTTATACACGTGGTGACTTCTCAATTAGGAATTACTTATTATAATTTAAGAATTATTATTAGTTAATATTTATAGATATAAGTATCTATCTAAGTGGGTGTCAATGTGGGGCTAGTCCACTGAAGAAACACCAACCGGACCCCGGCGGATTACTGGTAACCTGGGGGTTGGAGAGATGTTTCCCACGAGGGGTTAGACCCTTGGAAGATGGTTCTTCTGATAACCTGCAAAACAGACACCGTGAGCTCGTCACTGAGAAGGGGGGGGGGGTTCCTCCTTGTGACCACCCTCCGGCGTGAGAATCAGACTAGATTGCTCTTTAAATATAAAAGTATATTAAGAGATTGCTAGAGCAGATATCAGGTATAATATGATGATAATGTAGTAAGATATGATAAGATGAGATGGTCATACCATTTGTGGTATTTATAGCCGAAGGTAGGTTTCCAAAGAGGTATGGCTGGCTGCAACAGTGTTCCTGTTCCACCAACAGTAGCCTACGCACGTGCCCTGCTGGTAGTTGGTGGGTAGGTAGCGGCTGATAGTGACCAGGCCTGCTGTATACTATTCCTGTTCCACCAACTGACGGCTACGCACGTGGTATGGCAGTAGTTGGTGAGTAGGCAGCGGCTAATAGTGACATACAGTGCAGGAGCATGCTGCTCGCCATACTGTTGTCAATAAGCTGTCGTATCTTTAGTCAGATCTTTTTCCCATACCTCGTCAGGTACAGTACAGAAGATCTTCCTGTATCGTACGGACTGGCTTATTTTGGCGGGAGTATTCCCCCTCCCGCCCTTGTGCGGGATAGTTCCCGGCTTCGCTCATTCCTTCAGGTGACACTGAGTGATTGAGAGCTAAGTGCCTTGTGCGTGTAGCCCTGCTGCGCGGGTGGCCTTCCCTGATGGCTTGTATCCGAGGCTGCGGGGACAGGCGGAGTCCTTCACCATCGGGAGGCATATCCTGCGGGACCAGCTTGCGTACTGCGCGTAAGGACGTCACGTCTCTGAGCATGGTTGGTCCTGCGGATCCAGTTGGTTTCTGCGCAGACGTCCCTCTTCAAGGTGAGTCTTGCGGGTCCAACTAGGCTCTGCTGGGACCTACCTCTTCAAGTCCCCCCAGTCCAATGTTCTTCTCATGAGTGTTTAATAAAGTGAGGTGAACTTTTGGACTTTAAGCAGAGGGTTTTGAAAAGGGTTTTTTAAGGTTTTCCATGGGGATTCTTCCCGCGGAAGTCCTTGTCACTTGCAGAAATTCCCGAGTTTCCTGCTTGGTCTTTGGGTATGATGCGGGTAGGCTGTAACCTCCTCGCAAGTCAGGAGCGTTGAGTCCTACTTGTGTGGATTCTCCATGAGGTTTTGGTAGTTTTGAACATAGTGATCAATTATGTTAAAACCACCAATTCCATCCTGGAGCTTCAAACAACGTAGTTCTCGACGTTCCCGCTATGCGGGGATGTTATTTCCGTTTCCACAAGCATTGCCCAGAAGATCCTTCTTGGTTTCAATTCCCAGCGGAGCGCTAGGTATGTGAAGGGTTTTGCCTTTACACTGTACCTGCGCTCGTCTTACGGTTACTTTACTTCCAAGGTATTCCTGGCGTCAATTCCCTGCGGGTGCTAGGTATGTGAAGGGTTTTGCCTTTACACTGTACCCGCACCCGTCTTATAGTTACTTGGTTGCCGAGGTACTTGGCTTCAATTCCCTGCGGGTGCTAGGTATGTGAAGGGTTTTGCCTTAACACTGTACCCGCATCCGTCTTACGGTTACTTGTTCGCCAAGGTTTTCTTGGCTTCAATTCCCTGCGGGTGCTAGGTATGTGAAGGGTTTTGCCTTAACACTGTACCCGCATCCGTCTTACGGTTACTTGTTCGCCAAGGTTTTCTTGGCTTCAATTCCCTGCGGGTGCTAGGTATGTGAAGGGTTTTGCCTTAACACTGTACCCGCATCCGTCTTACGGTTACTTGTTCGCCAAGGTTTTCTTGGCTTCAATTCCCTGCGGGTGCTAGGTATGTGAAGGGTTTTGCCTTAACACTGTACCCGCATCCGTCTTACGGTTACTTGTTTGCCAAGGTAAAGGGGTATTTTCCCGCTTACTTTTTAATATTTTTAAATTTTGAATTTTGAAATTCGAAAGGTTGGTGGAAAGATAGGAACAGTCCAAACCTCTGAAACGTCGTGCGACAGTTTCTTCTGACTGTGTCAGGACGTGCAGGAAGTTATGGTGACATGACATTATATAGTCATTCCAGACGCTTTTTACGGCGCGTGGGCGCGATTTTTCGGGCGCGTGGCCGCGAAATTACTGGCACACGTCCTGTCAACAGCTGTTGCCAGCCTGCTTTTTGCCACGTGTCATAGTTTCATTGCACCTTCGATTTCTCTCTCCTCCGCATTAAATTCACCGCATTAATTGCGATTAGTATATAAAGGGGGAGAGGCCTCTTTGTAATCCACATTTTCACCTTCTTCTTCTTAGTGATTTCCGGCAAATACTCCCCTTTTCAGGCAAGCATTTTCCCGAAATAACTTTCTTCTTTCTGCAAAATGTCTTCCCATGATGCTGAAGCTGTAGCCGATGATAGGAGTACTGCTGGCGAGTGCCAGTGTGCTCTACCTGTCGATCAGTACCAGTATATCGTCAGGAAATTCATGCTTGAGTCTCTTGAGCCTGAGTTTCCTGAATCCCACCAGACTGTGTACGATGCCCCCAGTGGCAAGATCGGGGTATATGATGCATTCTTTGTCTATGGGAACCTTAGGTTTCCCTTGACAAAGTTTATGTACCGTGTCCTGGAGAGGCACGGTGTGCACCTGACCGAGGTGCATCCGATGGCGATTGCCAAGATCCGGCACTTCGAGTGGGTGTGCCGGATTCTGGGTATTGAGCCCTACGTGGACCGCCTGATGACCTTCTATACTTGGAGGTGCGTCCAGGGGTGGTACACCCTGACAACCCGTATTAAGGGTTTGAAGATCTGCGTGACTGAGCGCAGTCTCCGATCGTGGAAGCGGGAGTTCTTCTACATCTCTGCCCGCGCCATCCCCCATTGCCATGAAGTTCAAGAAGGGTCAAGCGCTTCCGAGCCTTCACGCTTCCAGCTACCAGGAGGCGGAATGGTTCGCGAAGATATCCCGGGTCCAATCTCCGGTTTACCGGTTTGCGGAGTCCGGGATGGTGCTGCTGGGGATGAGCCGGGTATGGAAGGTGGCGTCTCGGTTTCCCATCCTTCTCGAATACGGTTTGAACTCTATTCCTTATGGTATGTCTTGTCTTTCTTGCTGATATTAGTTTATTTTCTAACTGTTTCTTTTCTTTCAGAGGGGAATAATTTGGAGTCGCTCCTGTTCCCGCGGGAAGCTGACGGTCCCGTGCGGGTGGGCACTCGTGCTCTGGATGACAATGAGTTGCCCATCCTGGAGCAAACGGCGGATCGATTTGTGGAGGTCTATCCGCCGGGCCAAGAGATCCTGAGCCACCGGCGGCCAGGTAAGGCGATATTCTATCCTGAACCCCTCAATGCTGTACCCGCTGCTGGAAATCCTTACATCCTGTCTTCTTCTGAGGAATCCGCAGATGGTCCTCCCCTTGTGCGGAAGAAGAAGGCTGCCGGAGGGAAGGGAAAGGAGAAGGTGGCCTCCACGGCTGATCCGGTGCTTCTATCTGACACCGAGTCAGATAGTGAAGAGGTGGCGGGGAACCCCGGTGGTGAGAAGACCACTGCTCCGGAGGCTACGACTGTTACCTCCGGAGAACCAATGACGACGACGGTGACCGGCGTCAAGAGACCGGCCCCATCGGGCTTGTCCCCGCCCCTCCGTACGTTCAGGCTCAAGAAAACCCGTAAGTACAAACATTCTTTTTGTAGATTTATCACTTCATAAATTTATTAACACTTATCTTCTTGTGCAGGCGTGGATGTTGACGCATTCCAGGGTGAAGTACCGAGTAGCACCTCTCCGCCGATGACGGTAGGCCTGGTCAGCCTACCTGAGGCGTCGACCCAGGCGCCTGCGCCTGGTCCCGCTGGTTCAGTTGCTCATTCTGAGCCGACTGTTCCAGCCGAGAGTGCGATTTTTACGGCGTCCTTCACCGAGCCGGCGGTTACGATTGCTGCGGATTCTGCGGCTGCGACTGCGGCGGCTGCCACCATGCCCCCGCCACCGGCACCGATGGCCGGCCCATCAGGTACGCATGGGAGTACTCGCCAGTCCTTGCCACCTTCCCATCTGCCTGACCTTTTGGATGGGTTTCCTTTGGGTTCAGGTGATGGGTTCGGCGGTTATCGGCCTGTTATAGACCCTACAGGTGCGTAGGGTTCCTTTGGCCCTTTTTAACTTATTTTTATCATCTTTTCCTAACTGCTTTTTTGTTTTTTGCAGTGTCGGATTCCAATGAAGTGTATGTTCCGCGATGGAACATACGCCGAGGAACAACCCTTCGCACCCCTGTGGAGTGCGTGGAATGGGCTCGCCACGCTGCTCCTCATGGTGCGTTGGGGGAAGCCATGGCTAGCTACCAGGAGGGTAGGCTAACCAATGAGCTTCGGGTTCTCCAGGCCCGGATGCAGCCGCGCGTCGAGCTGCTTTGTCGTGAAAACGACAAGTTGAAAGCAGCTCGCGCCAAGGACGTATCTCAGGCGCGTGCTCTTCGGGAGGAGAACCAACGATTGACCGCAGCTGTTGCGGAGAAGGAGAAGGCCTTCAAGGCCCTCGAGGTTGAAGTTCAAGCGCGACTCGAGGCCCGCTTCAAGGATGCCCAAGCTGTTAACGAACAGCTTCGGCTGGCTAAGGAGACTGCGAGGAACGCGACTGAGAGGGCTACCAAGGCTGAAGCCGTTGCTGAGCCTTTACGCATGGAGAACGAGGAGCTCAAGGCCCAATTAGAGGCTCTCCAACGTGCTCATGATGCCTTGGCCATGGAAGATGCCAAGAAGCTCCAAGAGATCCTGGACCAGAGGGGCGTGCTTGACCACACAGAGCGGAAGCTTAAGGGCGTTGAAGAGGATGCTGCAAAGGAAGTGCAACTTGCCAACCTCAATAAAAGCGAAGCCGAACGCGCCTGCACCCAAGCCCTGGTTGCCAAGGAATGGCTTCTTCGAGAAGCGTTGCCTCAGGTATTTTAGCTTTACGTCTTCACGCTTTCCTTTATTCATAGAAAAGGTGTTTGACACTTGTATTTTTCTTTGTAGGTTGTGCATCGTGTCTTCTCAGAGACATCCTACGACGATGCGATGAGCGCAGCCCTCAACGCTTCTCACGAGGATGGGGAACGGGTTGGCTTCCTGCTTGGTCTAGGGTTCGTTGAGAAAGGCTTCCCGCCTTCCAACTTCCCTTTGTACAATGTTGACACTGAAGCCATATATGACCAAGCAGTAAACCAATATGCTGCCTTCCCGCATCCAGTGGTGGAGAAGGTGAACCAAGTAGCTGCTGCTGATGATGGGTTAGCTGTCCTTAAAGCCTTCCTCGAACCGCCCCGTTCTTCTGATGGAGCGGGACCAAGTGGAGGCGGCCCTGAGGCTTGATCCGAAGATCCCTTCCCATTGCTAGGATAGTCTTGTACGGATGTATTTTTTTTTTCTTTTCATAGGCGGGTAGTTACCCAGCCATTCTTGTAATAATTCATTTGTGAAATATAAATCTTTTTGCGTATAAGATTGTTATTTCCTTCTTTGGGTTCCTTGCTTTATAAACTTATGACTTGCATACTTAGTTTAAATTAGCAATTTTCCAAGTGTTTAGAATAAGTTAACCTGTTGAACGTGGTTGATAATGGGTTAAAGTTTTGCTTCCTCTTTCGTGATTGTGCTGGTAGAACCGTCACTTGCACTTAGTAGGATGGCTAAACTTTAACCTTCATCTGACCTGCGTGTAGGTTTTCCTCATCTTTTGAGGATAAGTTAACCTTTGAACGTGGTTGATAATAGGTGTGAAGTTTTGCTTCCTCTTTCGTGATTGTGCGGGTAGAACCGTCACTTGCACTTAGTAGGATGGCAAAACTTTACCCTTATCTGACCTTCGTGTAGGTTTTCCTCATCCTTTGAGGATAAGTTAACCTTTGAACGTGGTTGATAATAGGTGTGAAGTTTTGCTTCCTCTTTCGTGATTGTGCGGGTAGAACCGTCACTTGCACTTAGTAGGATGGCAAAACTTTACCCTTATCTGACCTGCGTGTAGGTTTTCCTCATCCTTTTAAGAATTTTGTTTTGAACCGTTCGACGCGCGGTTGTCAATAGGTTAGTGTTCAGTTTCCTTTAATGATTCATGCGGATAGACCGGCACTTTCATTTAATGAGATAATTGAACTCTTCCCCTTCAACTGACCTGCGTGAAGGTTTGCCACGTTATTGGGTTCGTGCGGGTAGGACCGCCTTCCCACGCAACGACTTCACGTAATGTGTGCCGTCACCAGTGTTGCATAGTTTAACCGTTCGACGCGCGGTTGTTGATAGGTTTTTGTTCAGTTTCCTTTAATGATTCATGCGGATAGACCGGCACTTTCATTTAATGGGTTCTGAACTTTTTCCCCTTCAACTGACCTGCGTGAAGGTTTGTCACGTTATTGGGTTCGTGCGGGTAGAACCGCCTTCCCATGCAATAACTTCACGTAATTATGCGGTGAAAACCGGCATATTAGTGTTCAGAAAAGTATAAATGTAAAATCATCAGCTTCGATGTTCTTAAAGAGAATCATTTCCATTAGAAGTGGCTCTTGGCCTTTTCTTTACAAATTGGAATTGATTTACATGCAAACTGTGTAAATGAGCTCCCTTCCATCATGTTGGGATGGGAGTGCCATCGAGCCGATACGCACCTGGTTCGGGATCTCGTTCTTTACGCAGCATGTAGTCTCGATATTGAAGCTGGAATTTTGATTCGTGTTTTCCCCAGCTGGGGTTCTACACGCACCTGCCTGCTCAGCTTTTATTGCGCCACGAGGTGCGCGAGCGTCCCATCTCTGACAAATGTTTCGACCATGTCTTTTACGTCTGTGCATTCTTCAGTGTTGTGGCCTTTTGTCTTGTGAAAGTCACAGTATTTGCTCCGATCAGCATCGTGACGATGTCGGATTATTGGAGGCTTTGGCCACGGGAGCTCCTCGGTGGCGAATATCTCAGTGACGCTTTTGCTGAGCGGCGTCCATCTGGAGTTCCGGTGCGGGTGTGCATTATCCCTTCCGCCCAATCGATGTTGCAAGCCGGATGAGGTGTCAAAGTTTACCCTTGACTGCCAAATGCCTTGCTTCCGCTTTTTATTTAGTCGGGCGGTGAGGACGTTGTCTTCCCTCGTCTTCTGAGTGTAGAGGTTTGTGCTCTGTGGCAGATCTCTACCCAGTTGCTTCTCCGTTTCCGCATAGCGTTTTGCTGCTGTCATGATGGCATCCCATGTGGATGGCATGCCATCTTTACCCGTTAGGGTGCGGATGAGCTCTGGGTCGTGCGCGCCCTGGATGAAGGCAGCGCGAACAAGATCTTCGCTGATATTGCCCAAACTTAGCTTCTTTGAGTTGAAGCGAGTGATGAAGTTTGGCAGAGATTCATCTTCTTCTCGTATACATTTGAGGATTGTACATTGCTCCTCGGTATACTTCCGTTGCTGGCTGAAGTGTTGGCTAAACTTCTGCTGGAAGTCTGCCCAGTCGTAGATGTGGTTGACCGGTAGACGATCAAACCAAGCTCTAGCAGCCCCAACAAGCGTCATTTGGAACATGTAGCACCACGTGGGTTCCGTCCAATTGCTGACGGTTGCCCCCGCTATGAACCTGTTCAAATGATCGTCTGGATCGGATATACCGTCATATGTGCCTATGTTAGGCATTTGTTTGGCACTCTTTGGGGCGATTGCTTCCGCAATGTCCCTTGCAAACTTGGACGTTCCTGCATTTGCAATGTTTGGTCTGAACGTTTTGGAGAAGTCTCGTGGACTTCCACCTGTACTTTTTGGTTTGAAGGCTTGTCCAAAATGCCTTTTCGGTTGGGATTCCATTTCCTTACGCTTCCCTTTTGCCCTATGGCGAGGGTTCGCGTCGGAGTCGGATTCCTCCGAGTCATCCAAGTAATCTTCGAATTCGTCAGCCTGTTGGACGGAACGCAGGCGTTCGTCCAACTCAGCCTGGAATTCCTTTTGTCGTGCCTCCGCCCATGCCTTGACTTCATCGAGAGTTTGGCGGGGGAGTCTTCGTTTCTCGACCTGGGTATCAGTGGATCCTAGTAGGCGATCATTTACTGCACTTGCCCCAGCCTGAGTAACTGGGGTAGTGTTCGTAAAATTTACTTCACTTGCCCCGGCTTGGGTAACCGGGGTAGTGTTTGTAAAAACTGTGTTACCGGTGTTCATCCCAGTAGCTGGGGTTGTGGTTACCGGAATTTCTCTAACCATCTTTTGTAGAAAGTTTGAAAAAACTGGAGATAAAGTTCTAGCTTTATGCACGGATGGCGCCAATGAAGAAACACCAACCGGACCCCGGCGGATTACTGGTAACCTGGGGGTTGGAGAGATGTTTCCCACGAGGGGTTAGACCCTTGGAAGATGGTTCTGATAACCTGCAAAACAGACACCGTGAGCTCGTCACTGAGAAGGGGGGGGGTTCCTCCTTGTGACCACCCTCCGGCGTGAGAATCAGACTAGATTGCTCTTTAAATATAAAAGTATATTAAGAGATTGCTAGAGCAGATATCAGGTATAATATGATGATAATGTAGTAAGATATGATAAGATGAGATGGTCATACCATTTGTGGTATTTATAGCCGAAGGTAGGTTTCCAAAGAGGTATGGCCGGCTGCAACAGTGTTCCTGTTCCACCAACAGTAGCCTACGCACGTGCCTTGCTGGTAGTTGGTGGGTAGGTAGCGGCTGATAGTGACCAGGCCTGCTGTATACTATTCCTGTTCCACCAACTGACGGCTACGCACGTGGTATGGCAGTAGTTGGTGAGTAGGCAGCGGCTAATAGTGACATACAGTGCAGGAGCATGTTGCTCGCCATACTGTTGTCAATAAGTTGTCGTATCTTTAGTCAGATCTTTTTCCCATACCTCGTCAGGTACAGTACAGAAGATCTTCCTGTATCGTACGGACTGGCTTATTTGGGCGGGAGTATTCCCCCTCCCGCCCTTGTGCGGGATAGTTCCCGGCTTCGCTCATTCCTTCAGGTGACACTGAGTGATTGAGAGCTAAGTGCCTTGTGCGTGTAGCCCTGCTGCGCGGGTGGCCTTCCCTGATGGCTTGTATCCGAGGCTGCGGGGACAGGCGGAGTCCTTCACCATCGGGAGGCATATCCTGCGGGACCAGCTTGCGTACTGCGCGTAAGGACGTCACGTCTCTGAGCATGGTTGGTCCTGCGGATCCAGTTGGTTTCTGCGCAGACGTCCCTCTTCAAGGTGAGTCTTGCGGGTCCAACTAGGCTCTGCTGGGACCTACCTCTTCATCCACTTTGTAGAGGTATTTGCCTCTTAGATGAGAGGTCTCGGGTTCAAACCTTCAGGTTTAAACCTGGTCAAAGACGTAGTTTAGTATGATGATTGATGTAAAATAGGAGCAGGTGAGCATTTGAGGTTCAAAAAAAAAATCTGAGTGGGTCATCACGTTATGTTTTTTTTTTCAGATGTTATCAGAGTGATATCTAATGTCCAAACCTGTTTAAAAAAATAACAAAATAAGTCAAGCCTACAGATTTGACTAAGTGGCTTCATCGGACTCCCTATCATAGCATGGCCGCATGGGTCGACTGATTGGATCTGGTCTCCGGATACGTATCACTCTTTTCTGAAATAATATATGACAAACGTGGATTACGTGATTATGCGTATAATATTATAAATGTCCAGATTTATTATTGGATTCCTCTTGTTTGCTCTTTATCTTAGGTGGGGATTTTATAGTAATTACTCATATTATTTTATATTAATTCATCATTATTTTATAGAGCTAGTGGCCGGTGGGGTGCAGTTACTTTCATGTTACCATTCTACCCTGATTCATTTTTTATTCCTTATATTTATATTCTAATCTTAGGTGTAGGAACTTGCTTTTCAAATTATTCTAGAAGATGGTCCGATGAAAACTAATTAGTTATTGTATTTTTTTCTCTTTCTTTGTTTTTTTTTCTTTTTCATAATTATTGGACACACAAGAATATTTTATATATAAATCGTACATTCCTTTTGGTTAAGTTTGTATTTATTAAAGGTTTTCATCTCATCGATTATTCTCTACTATATATTTTAACTAAAAGTCATATTTTTTAAATTGTATTTTATACATTCGTAATAATTTGATGCAGGATTAATAGTAGGTTTTCATTTATAAAAAGCAAGGGTAGCGATTTTTCAAAATATAGGGTTGGGTAGAGATTAGGGGTGTCAATCGTGTCGGGTTGACGGGTTGATAGGTTTCAGGTTGGCGGGTTAACGTGTCGAGATTCTTCAACCCTAACCCAACCCATATTTTTATTCGTGTCATGTCATGTCGACCCATTTAAATTCATGTCGTGTTTGGGTTGTGTTTCGGGTCATGTGGCATTCGTCATTTTCGGTTCGCATTTGTACTTGTTTTTGTATTATAAACCCGACCCGTTTTGGCTTTCGGATCATTAAATATTAATAAAACAATGATTTTATGTAATAATCATGTTTCATACTTTTTGTTTCGTTTCAAATTCTTTAACGGTGTTTAAAATGTTTATTTTGTGCTCAAAATGACCTAAAACAAACTATAAGGACTAAAATTGCCAAAAAAAAAAAGCAAAGTGTGGCTGAGAATCGCACCTCACATGATGCCTAGGGTTGGCCTCAGCCCGCTGCACAGCAGCCCCAGCTTGTTTCAGCAAAAAACTAGTTTTTTTAACGTTTTCGGTTCATTTAAGCTCGTTTAAGGCCCGAACTCGTGTTGTAACCATCCAAACCAACTAAGACTCAACTCATAATTATTCTAGAACCCTCCAAAGATGTTTATAACTGGTCATAATTTATTTAAATCAAAACTCATTTTTAAATAAAGCATCAAATTGTACCGGTTATCCATTGGATAAAGCTTTACCCAATCCTCCTAACCTTTCCCCATAATATCCACACATCTCAACCATTTTTTTCCTTCACATTTTCATTCTTCTCTCCCAAATTGTTTGAACTTGCAAGTTGTTCTAGCTAGTTTTGCTTAAGTTCGACTTTAAAAGTTAACCGAACCGAATCTTGCATTTCAATCCATTACGGGTATATGTTTTTGATATTTTCAGTTGTTCTAAGTTAATTTATGTTAAGAAAACCATTTTCATCTTTGTTTAAGATTTTTGGACCTTCAAACACGTATTTATGCATTTTAGACCCGTTTGGGTCGTTTTCGGGAAGTTTACTCTCTTAACTTTCTTGTTTGGGTTTATATCTGGAAATCTTACATTATTTAAGTTCTATGGTTTTGGACATGTGGTAACTATCCTCGGTCTCATACCGAGTCAAGGACCGAACCAAAACCGAACACTAGTTTAAACACTTTTATTAACTTTTAAACAACCATGTTGCATGAAAACATTCTAGATCTGAATTTTACTTTATATTTTAGTTCTATGGTGTTGGACATGTGATAACCATCCTCGGTCACATACCGAGTCAAGGACCGAACCAAAATCGAACACTTGTTTAAGCACTTTAATTAACATTTAAGCAACCATATTGCATCAAACACTTTAGATCTGAGTTTTTATTCATATTTTAGTCATTATATGGTTGATATGGAAGTGTAGATCAAATCTTGGCTAGAACCCAAGTTTCGGGTAAAAACCGAGTAAAACCGAACACTTGTTTTAATAAGTTAGTTAATGTTCAAACCACCAAAAGTTCAACTTATATATATTTTTTGTTATGTTTTATTTTATATTGCTCATGTTACTTAAGATTTTGGAAGTGTTAGAACAAATCTTGGCTTAAACTAAGTTTCGGGTAAAAACCGAATAAAAGTCGAACTACTCGTCTTAATGAGCTAGTCACCGTTCAAACCACCAAAAATCTTTCCAAACCTTTTTAACTCATGTTGCACCTTATATTAATTATATTTTTCATATTAGGGTGTGTCGGAACCAAACTTGGTTTTATATCGAGATCAAGCCGACTTACACTCGCTTAAACCCGAGTTTGGGACTTTGATTGATAAAAATCCTCAAACTTGTTTAAGCTACTGATTTTATTGAAGTTATTCATATATTTAAAATGTTTGGCAAGTTGGATGTGGATTTGCTACTTTATCAAGTCCCAAACCGACTAAACCGAACAAATCTAAAAGTCGGATCTTGATGCTTACATTAGCGGGATCGTGCACGCTAGCACTAAACCAACTCTCCTATATAAAACTTAATAAAGGTTGAGTAAAACTAAACATCAAAGGCCCGGTTTCATGTAAAATCCATTTCATAATATGTTTACTTTATTTAACCGCATTTTGTAAAATATAACTTAAACTCCCGAAAACCCAAGCCTTGTTTTTATGAACTTTTATACCATTTATATCTCATTTTCAAGACTTATTATTAACTCAAGGTTTTTCAATCTAGGACATGCACGTTAAACCGCTGGCTCGCTTTCTTGAAGATTATTATTATTATTACTCAAAGTTTTCTTCACCAACATCACTATTTTCCTAGTGAGTAATTTCATCCCTATTTTCGCTTGTATACTTTGGGAGTAGGTTGCATACTTAAACAAAAAATGATTTAAGACTCGAATTCTCAAACCGCAAACTCTAGTTATATGTTACTTAGTATAATTGTTTGGTGTGTTATATGCCACATATGATTAATTGTTAAATGTTTGTTGCTTTTGTTGGTTGGCCTCATCCTCATCCTTAACAAGTATGATCATACGCTCCTCCTTGTAATTTGGTATTTTTACCTATTAGAAAGGAGCCTCATTTATTTATGATTTATATACCGCAACTGTTGTTATTATTTACGGTTTCGCATACGAGTTGTGGATTTTGCCTCATATTATATATACACAAAAATCTTGGAATTGCTCACCAACATTCGTGTTGATAAAATATATTTTATGCAATGTCACAAGTTTGATTATTGGTTGACTGAAGATTTGAAGACGTTAGTGATTTTGGACCATTAGGTTATTAATGAAATGAACTATTTATTTTCTTGTACTTTGTTTATTGATGAACATTTTGTGTTGTATTTGATGTTAAATGAAATGAATGAGTTGCTTAAATGTTGACACTTTAATAGTGTCGTGTGCATTGAAACAATCACGTCGCGCCCCGGCATGTTCCGCTGCTTTTGGTCAGGGTGTGACAGATTGGTATCAGAGCCCACGAATATAGGATAGGTGGTTAGACGTAACGACCTAGTATAGTTTATGCCTTAGGCTCCTTATACGTGTTTGCCTACTTGATTGTTTATTGCACTTATTTACTTATTTATTTCATTTATCCTCACACACACACACACTCATAGTAATCTAAGGTATCCTTACCTCACCGCAAAAAGAAAATTTTTATAGGTCGCAAAATTTAATTTTAGACCTTGATGTTTTGATGTTTCTCATATCCTTAAAGATTGATCATATAACGGGTTTGTAGTAACTGGAAGAGGCAAAACACTAAGATTCGATCCTTTGACAAAAAGATTCCGAGAATCGAAAGTGATATGACTTACCTGGGAGGATTGGATCTAAGTGTTTACCTTTTAGGCCAAGCAAACCCGTGTTATACGAATCAACAACTTTAAGCAGTCGTTGTAAGCGTTCCAGTCACATCCATATTAATGTTTTTAGTTGGAAACTTGAAAGCTACGGTGATATGTGGACTAGTGTTTTTAAGTTCTCGTTACACCTCATTTCTTGCATTCAATTGTTATGATTTTTGATTGAAGCATGGAAGACGCGGCGATACATGCAATGTTTCGGTTCCCCATTTACCTCATTTCCTTTTTTTTAAGATTTATTGTCGCTATGACAAGTCATGGTGGTTCATGTATATTTCCCGCCTTTAATCTTAACACTTTATTTTCAAATTTTAAAAGGTTTAAATTATTTATATTTTTATTTATTTAAGTCATTTGATTTATTTAAAAAAAATTATTTATTTATCCTCATCCTCTTGATTATAGAATTCACAAAAATATCTTAACCTCATATTTACATCAATCACCCCTATATTTACACCATTTACCCAAAATCTCATATTGTTTCACTTTTATTATTTTTAGAATGCCTCCTCTTCGTCGTCAAATTCGCAAACCCCAAGAACTCTAACAGTAAGATGGCCGCCTTGGTCGCTAAAGAAATAGCCGTTGTGATTCCCGGACTAATAACCCAAATCCAAGCAACTCAAACCTCTCAACCCGCTCAAGCCGTACCTAACCCCGCACCTGTAACCACTCGGCTTTTTCACATACAACTTATATCCATAACTCGACCCGTTTTATATTCGAGAAATTTTATCATCAAAAAATAAACGCGTTTATCAAAAAAGAAAATTTCTATACGATTTATATTTATTTATTATATTTATTTAAAATATATTTAACTTTGGAAAAAATGCAATTTTAACCCAAAACTAAAATTTAACCCTTTATTGTATCCACACTAACTCTTCAGGGACTAAACTGCAATTGTTATATATTATCTTCATAAACCGTTTACCCAAACCCGTAACCCATAGATAAAGACCCGTTAACCCAACTTTGTGACCCGTTTATTGCTTGAACCATAATTTTCGATCTAAACTTGTAATTGAATCATGCTTATGATTTCCCGTATCATAATCGGCCTAACTAACATAACTAATTAAGAAAGATCGTTTATAATATGAATTGATTTATAAACCCAAACCGTCTTAACCTAATACGATTATATAATCTAGGGTTGATTATAATTTAATTAGCTTCATCTGCACCCTCTATATAACTCAAACATCAAAACCCCTAAGTTTAATTGCATTATTTTTGGCCACCGCCCGATTCGCTTGGCAATGGTCTTATTCTCATTATTTTTTCATGGTTGATTTACCGGCGCCCGATTCGCTTGGCAACGGTTTAGTCGACAATCTATTTGCTTATGGTTTTATTTCATTACCGCATTTATTACGTTTTGCTTATTTATTATATTAACATTTTTTTTTGATGTCAAAACTTGGTGATAAACTCACTCAACTTGTTTGTTGACAAAACTTCATTTTCTACGCATATGCAGGTTGCCCGAGTTGAAGGATGGACACTTATAATGGAGACAAACATGGATTTAAACTTGCTATATTAGTTTATTTGAATTGTTTTGTTGTATTTGATTGTTGTGTGTACATTTGAAATAAAATAATTAAATAGATATTGTCACATTTATATTATGATAGTATCTTCGAGCTGTGAGCAATCGGATCACGCTCCAGCATTTCCGCCTTAGGTTGGGGTGTGACAGAACCTTTCTATTCAACCAATTTAACGGTACCAACCCGCCAAAATTTTTCAGTTCAAACTGTGCCACTACCTTGTTGCAATGGTTCGAAAAGATGGAGAGTGTTTTCCTTCACTTTGAATGCCCTGAATCCAAAAGAACCACCTTCGCTTCAAGCGTGTTCGAGGAAACTGCCCTCACATGGTGGAATAGCGAAATGAACATCAAAGGGGTGGAAGTCACCATGGCCTACTCATGGTCCAAGCTTAAAGAAGTTATGATGAAAAACTTTTGCCCGAAGCACGGAATCCAAAAGCTCGAAGTCGAATTTTGGGAACTTAAGCAAGAGAGTGGTGACAATTCCACATACTCCAACCTCTTCATGAGCTTAGTCTCTTGGTTCCTAACTTGGTCACTCCCCTCGAGCGAGCGATTGACTAATATGTTGGGGGTTTGCCATTGCAAATCCAAGACTCGGTGATGAATAGTAACCCGCAAACAGTCCATGGTGCGATTACTCTATCCGCGGCTCTCTCCGAGAATCATGTGAAAGCCGGTACTCTCTTGATCAAAGGTTCCAATAAGCCTAATGAAAAGACCACACTCGAACTCTTCCCACACCAAAGTTGACCCTCCACCTCAATCCATGAATTACTTCAACTCATCACGCCACTCTAAAAAGAAACACAAGCCAAACCACCGAAACTATGTCGTCACTCACCCATCTCAAACCGAATCTCGATCCCAAGCTTCCCAAAACGGAAAACCTTATACCGGTCTTCATCCTTTATGCAACACTTGTCAATGTCATCATCCATCTTACTCCGCATGTCGCCAATGCTTGAATTATAACTGCTTCGTTCACCTTAGCAATGTGTGTCGTGAAGCCTCTCGTGGGCAACGCGCTCCACCAAGGTTCACTCCGCCAAATTCTCAAAACCGTCCCATGCCTTTTGCTCAAAATCCTCCTCAACCAAGAGCTTGTTTCAATTGTGGAGACCCAAATCATTTTTGCAACGCTTGTCCTCGACTCGCATTTGTTAATCAAGCCCAAATCATATCTGCACCTTACTACCAAACTCAAGCCTACCAAGTACGAACTTACCAACCTCAAGTTCCGCAACTCATGGCTCCTCCTGTTTAACCACTCCAAGACATTCAAGCCCCTCCTCCTCCGCTCCCGCATGCTCCGCAAGGCACCCACGGCAACCAAGGGCATGCTTTTATGATGAATGACAATCAAGCCCAAGTTACCAACGACGTGGTGAACGGTACAATTTAAGTAAATGAGCATTTAGCATCAGTTTTATTTGATATCGGTGCGGATAGGAGTTCTATTTCTTTTATATTTGAATCTACCCTAGCTGTACCCTGTACTAAACTTTCTTGACCTTTTTCCGTCGAGGTCGCCAATGGTAGCTCCATCACCATCGATTCGGTCATCCACGATTGCATCCTCACTCTACGCAAGCATAAATTCTCGATCGGCCTCATCCCTATGCAAATGGGAAGTTTCGACATGATAGTAGGCATGGATTGGTTAGCCTTGTATCATGCCGAAGTTGTTTGTTATGACAAGTTCATTCAAATTCCGCTAGCCAATGGTAAAATGCTCAAGATCTTTGGCAAAACGACTCCCAAAAAGCTCAACCTCATGTCGTGCTCTCAATCTCAAAAGTATGTGCGCCAAAAGTATGTTCCATTCATAGCTCAAGCGGTGGGCAAAGACCTCGGAAAAAAGAACAGTCCAAGACATTCCCGTTGTTTGTGATTTTCCTGACGTTTTTCCTGACAACGTCTCCGGTCTTCCACCCATCCGTCCGGTTGAATTTCGAATCGACCTTGTGGCCGGAGCAACTCCCATAGCCAAGGCTCCCTATCGTTTAGCTCATTCGAAAATGCAAGAATTATCAGACCAACTTCAAGAACTCTTCGATAAGGGCTTTATCCGTCCGAGCTCCTCTAATTGTTTTGTGCAAAAATACCTATTGACTTGGTAATAAATTAAACAATTAATTTTCTTATTCATAAAAACTTGTTAATGATTTGTGATAACTCTAATTATTTTGTGCATTTATATCTCATTCTCAATTAGCAAACTTAGATTCACATAATTAGCTCAAGATAAGAACAAATAATTGAAATAACTAGAGAATAGAGAACTAATAAAATGAAAATGTTGTAAGTAAAAAGTAAATAAATATAGTGTAAAAAGAAATTAGTTTTACTTTTAAAAGTTAATTGATATATGAAAAATTAAAAATGTATGTATTTAACTTTAAAATTTAAAACTTCTTATCTCTAAAATTAAAATATTAACTTCTTCAAAATTGTTAAAGGGGTTACAGGTCAACCCATTTTTTAATGGGTTGGATTTGGGTTGATTTGTTTTTTAAACGTGTCGGGTCCGGGTTGACCTGTTTAAGAAAACGGCTCGTGTCAGCCGACCCAAAATCTATAATTTTTCCGTTGGGTTCGTGTCAAGTTTCAGGTCGTATCAGAAATTAACACCCCTATTAGAGATACGATGGATGAGATGCAATGAGTTTTTAGTACCCTTGATGACTTGATGAATTTTCCTATGTAACATGTTCCTCTGGTTATCCGGATCTCATTTTTCTTTGCTATTTTGTAGTGGACAATTAACAAATAAAAGTACTTTTCATTAACTCTAAAAAATATACAATAGTTAAAACTAAAATATATAAATAATCTTAAAAATTTTCTAAAAATATACTAATAAGTTTGATTGATGGATTTAATCATTGTGATCTTAAAATTTGAAAATTCAAATAAAAAAATACCATAATGATTTTAAAAAGGAAATAATCAAACAGATCACAAGAATTAATTAAATGAAATTAAATAAAATAAAGTCTCTTTTTAAGTTTTAAGTTTTTGAGTTCAAATCTCATTATTAAAGGAAATTTGTGTTAAAAAAAATAAAACATATTAATTGATCAATGGATGCTATTAAAAAAATTCAGTAGGCACTACAAGAATTTTAGCCTAATCCCGACGACACCTATCCTGACGTAAGATGTTGTCGCTATATCAAACCCTATCCCGACAACATGTCGTCGGGATAGAAAATCAAAAATTTTTTAACTAATCAACACACGTGTCACTTTTTAATACGCTAGAGAATGTTTGACTACACCAAACCTTTGACTCGACACTTATCCCGACGACATGTTGTCGGGATAGATTTTTTATATTTTATTTTTTCTTTTCTTTAAAATCATTGTAGGTTAAAAACAAATAATAAAAAATGAACTATCCAATCCCGACAACATGTTGTCGGGATAAAGTTTTTAATTTTTTTTTCTTTTTCATTAAATCATCGTAAATTAGAAAGATAAAATAAAAAAATTAACTACCCCTATCCCGACGATATGTTGTCGGGATAGAATTTTTATATTAAAATTTTCCTTTTCTTTAAAATCATGTTAAATTAGATATAAAAAATAAAAAATTAACTAACCAATCCCGACGACTTGTTGTCGGGATAGAATTTTTATATTTTATTTTTCCTTTTCTTTAAATCATCTTACATTAGAAATAAATTAATAAATATTAACTATCCAATCCCGACGACTTGTTGTCGGGATAGAGTTTTTTATATTTTATTTTTTTCCTTTAAGTATTCTTAAATTATAAATAAATAATAAAAAATGAACTATCCAATCCCAACAACATGTTGTCGGGATAAAGTTTTGAAAATTTTATTTTTCTTTTTCATTAAATCATCATAAATTAGAAAGATATATTAAAAAAATTAACTACCCTATCCTGAAGATATGTTGTCGGGATAGAGTTTTTATATAAAATTTTCCTTTTCTTTAAAATCATGTTAAATTTGAAATAAAAAAATAAAAAATTAACTAACCAATCCCGACGACTTGTTGTCGGGATAGAATTTTTATATTTTATTTTTCCTTTTCTTTAAATCATCTTACATTAGAAATAAATTTAAAAAAATTAACTATCCAATCCCGACGACTTGTTGTCGGGATAGAGTATTTTATATTTTATTTTTTCTTTTCTTTAAGTATTCTTAAATTATAAATAAATAATAAAAAATGAACTATCCAATCCCGACAACATGTTGTCGGGATAAAGTTTTCAAAATTTTATTTTTCTTTTTCATTAAATCATCATAAATTAGAAAGATATATTAAAAAAATTAACTACCCTATCCCGACGATATGTTATCAGGAGAGAGTTTTTATATCAAAATTTTCCTTTTCTTTAAAATCATGTTAAATTTGAAATAAAAAATAAAAAATTAACTAACCAATCCCGACGACTTGTTGTCGGGATAGAATTTTTATATTTTATTTTTCCTTTTCTTTAAATCATCTTATATTAGAAATAAATTAATAAAAATTAATTATCCAATCCTGAAGACTTGTTGTCGGGATAGAGTTTTTTATATTTTGTTTTTTCTTTTCTTTAAGTATTCTTAAATTATAAATAAATAATAAAAAATATGCTAACTTATCCCGACGACATGTCGTTGGGATAAGTTTCCTGAAATATTTTGAAAATAATTTAACCTATGCGCCTAAATGAAATTTACCCGCTATTATTTTTGTGAAGTGATATCCCGACGACATGTCGTCGGGAAAAGTCACGATCCGTGAGATCAATTGAAAATGCTTTATGGCCCTTGATTAATTTTAATCCAATGGCTAGCAACATTCCTTCTTTCACCATCTTCTCCATTTAAATAATAAATCTCCATCATTCATCCATTTACTTCATTAACACCAAACCCTCCATTAACCATCACCTTCAACTTGCAACAATTAAATCTAGACCGCCTTCAACCACCACCGTCACCTGCAATGACCACCATCAAACGCCACCACCTCCGTCAAACGCCACCGTCAACATCTCCGCCTCCGTCTTGCCACCATTAAGAACTCCTTCAAACTACCACCATCAAGATCTCCTTAGTTTTTATATTTCATTTTTGAAGTTGTTCATATCTCGTGTTTGTATGTGATTTGTAATACCGATTTAATGATAAATAAATTGTTTTGTTGTTGTTAATAACTTTGTTGTTTGGATGCTATTAAAAAAATTCAGCAGGCCGGATACTTGCTTTCACCTAACTCCAAGTAACACTTGTCGGAAATGACACAAACACTAGGGCTGTTTATGAACCATGTCGAATCAAGCAAAGACTTGCTCGTTGCTTGGCTCGTTTACAACCGAACCGAATGAAAAATTCAAACCGAGCGAAAAACGAAATGAGTTAAAATCGAATCAAGCATTTTTCGATCGAACATCGAGCTTTCGAGCATTATTTATTTCTTTTTCACTTTAAAATTTTCAATAAGAAACAAGTTTGAAGGCTGCAAATAATATAGTTTATAAATAAATTAGTAGTTTTTAGACAAACATATAATAATATGTTGTAAATTTTTAGGAGACAAAACTTTGAAGTGAGATATAATGAACATGTAAACAAACTTTTAGTATTCTGAAAACTTGAATCAAATTAATAAAACTATAAAATTGGAGGAATAGGAAAAATTTAAAAATGTTTAAAAAAATTGTATACTTATATTTTATATGTGTTGTCTATATATGTATATATTTGTTCATATATAACTATATATAAAATAAATGAAAAATATTCGAACCGAACCGAACAGACCTTTGCTCGTTGCTTGTCTCGTTTACAAACCGAACCGAATAGAGCGGCTCGTTTACAATCGAGTAAAAAACAGAGCGACCATTTTCCAAGCAATTTTCGAGCGAGCGATAAACAAGTTTTAAGCGACGAGTGGTTTGGACGGCCCTAACAATCACGACTTGCGTGCGGTATGCTTTTCTACTTGTAAGGGGAATCTCGGGCTACTCAAGGGGGGGGAGGTAGAGAGTAGCGTCAGGGACTGACTTTGTTTAAAACCAGGGGTAGCCTCCGCTGCCCCTCAACTTTCGTCGGTAGTGTAAATTTTTATATGTTTTGGTCGGTTTTCCATTTCACTACCCCTGGAAAAGTATAACGTTACCCCTGTTTGTTTAAAGCCCAACCAATTTAAAAACTGAAACCAATTAATACCCAACCAAATTTAAGTCAAAACCAAAGAAAACTACTTTTTGTTGTTCTCTGGTGCTTGTAGGGGTGTTCTTCGAATTTGTTTTTCGGGTTTCGGGTTTCTCGGGTTGGGTTGTTCGGGTTTTAAAGTTTTAAATTTAAACCTGAAACCCAACCCAAATCTCTCACGGGTTTTTCGGGTTCGGGTTTTTTCGGGTTGGGTTAATCGGGTTTCGAGTATCCTAGAAAATGAAACTAAAAACAAAAAAATTTAAAACACTTCAATGCTAAAATTAAAAAAACGTATATTCTTCTTTCTCATAACGCAAATAATCAAATAATAAACCAACATAACTTGATAAAGTCATCAAACAATTCAAAAGAAGAGTAAAACTAAGTAACTAACTCGAACCATAATCGTCTTCGATCAGACGTGTCACACCCCCGCCGACGGCAAAAACGCGGAGGCGTGATGACGTCATGGATCATAGTCACTATTTATAGATTATATGATAAATACTTCATCAAAATGCCTCTACATGCGTGTGACTCCATATGTGTTTCCAATGCTTCAATTGCATGCATAAAAATGTCAACAAAAATTGTTAGTGAGTTTCACAGGTTTATATGACATCTAAAAATATGTGTTTTTTGGACAACGAGTCAACCAATTTCTCAGACAGTTACCATGAGCTCTATGATCAAGACCTAACAGCGTTTCTATGAGCGCCCCTCTTAATGTTCTAATGCGAAAACATCGAAGTCATTTGTTGGACAAATATCGCTAGACCTCCAATCTAAGTTAGTGCGACTAACCACGAGTGGGGTGTGTTAATCCCGAATAGTACTATTCACATTGGCCACGTCTATAATAGTTAATGATCATAGATTCTAGGGGACTTTCGGTGCATTATTGTTTCCAACCTATGTAACAAAATGAGACCGCGTTTCTACTCGTTTCCGAACATGTGTTTCTCCATGCATTCTCCCCCAAGAGTTTCAAAACAATTATATTAAAAAGGAGCCGTGAGACTCACCTGATTCTCAAACGTACGCTAGATGATACAAAATTCCAAGTCTCGTCCTACATTTGTCCTATAATGTGCAACGACGATTTAGATCTAATGTTTCATTTCCGATACCGAAGTGTTTCATGCATGACCGCGTTTCACCCAACTAGTTAGAAGACTTGTTTCATACATATTTCATTAAACTAAACCTGATTCGTTAACTCATTGGTGATAAGTTTCGTGACCCTCTTTTTTATATATATAAGCTGATATAAATATTACAATATCATTTTTGTTTTTTTGCGTCATAACACTCTGTTGGGTTTTTAAATCTAAACATACTCGTTTTTAACCGTTAAATATATATATAATTATATATTTTATTTCTAGAAAACCATTCTTCATTTTCGTCTCATATAACATGACAGGTATTTTATATTTATCGAGTTAAAATACCGTTTTCGTTCGTTTAAGTTTCACAAATTTAATATCTGCCAATATTTTACAAGTTCATAATAAGGCGTATGATTATGTATTCGCTCCTTTTAATAGGAAAATAATTTGTTACTAGTTTAATACCATAAATACCTTTAAGTTCTAAAATATATCATTTTTGTTATAAATTTGCATTTTTGTTCCGTCCAATCTTGTTATATATATATATATATATATATATATATATATAGGGAATGGTTCAGGAGAGAAATGAAATTATTGTGAGAAATGTGATGAATGAATATGGGCCACTAATTTTAATTTAGGTTTTAAATGCTTAAAGATAAATGAGGAAAGTATTAATACATGCTTTCTCTTCAATTAATATAACTAACAAATATCATAGTTATCTATTTAATTAATATAACTAATCAAATTATTATAATTGGAAAACATTAAGAATTTATTTATTTTTATAACTAAATTTTCTCTCTCTTGAATTTTTATCCTACACAAGTACAATTTATTCATACATTAAAATTTCTTTTTATCCAAAACCAATTTATTCCAACTGAATATATTAATGTCCATCAGCATGTACTTACATTGTGATGAATAGTACAAAAAACTATCTTGTATGTGTTTATATTAAATATCAACAAAAAAGTACACAAGCTACATAAAAACATATAACCTACACTTGTTCTCAGAATAAGAAAACATATAAACTACACACGAAAAACATATAACCGACACACAAAATTCAGCATCAATAAACTACACACGCACATGAAAACATATAACCTACACACGAAAAACATATAACCTACACTCGAAAATTTTATCCTACACATTTAAATACAATTTATTCATACATTAAATATTTTTTCTATCCAAAACCAATTTCTTCCAACTCAATATATCAATATCCATCAACACGTAGGTACATTGTGATGAATAATACAAAAACTATCTTACATATGCTAGCATTAAATGTCAATAAAAAATATACAACCTACACAAAAACATGTAACATACACTTGTTCTAAGAATAAGAAAACATATTACCTACACACGAAAAACATATAACCTACACACGTATAGGATGTGTGTATCTTTTTCTAGTTTATATAATTATTGATGTCAAATTACATATGTAAGTTATATACTTTTTTGTATGTTGTACGTTTTTATTGCTCAAAACAAGTGTAGGTTATATAATTTTGTGTATGTTGTATATTTATTGTTTATATTTAATGAACACACTTGTATGATATTTTTTTATTATTATTTATAACTATAATTTTTCTAAGTATATCAATTGGAAAAAAAAATATTATATTTTGATATTTATTAAGCAGAGAGGATTTATTTAGGTTATATTAGTTGTATTAATTGAAAAGAGAGAGATTTATTATGGTTATATTAGTTGTATTAATTGAAGAAAGATAATGCATTTATTGTTGCATTTACATTTTTTTCATTTATTTTTAAACATTTAAAACATGAAATAAAACTAGTGGTCCATATTTATTTCTCACATTTATTACAGTAATTTCATTTCACTCCTAAACTTAAGCATATATATATATATGTATGTATATTGTAAACTATACTGTGCCAAAATCCATGCAAGTCTCCAAACAATTAAACAATATGTTTTCCCTTTGTTATAACGTTTTATTTACTTGATTATGCTAAGATATATAGTTAACCTACTATATATGATTTTCTTATTACACGTTTACACACCCATGCATTCAACTTAAGTATACAACCAGATATTAATTGAATGCTTGTTAGTCATATACGCATATTTGTAGTTATATTAAAATAATGAACCCAAAGTTTTCACCATCCCGTGTAGGTTCCATATTATTATGGATTTTATGCCTAACAAGTTCATAACTCTTATTCTATTTAACATGTTAATGTTAACCATACTAGTTGTTAACCATACTAGTTGGGTGGTTACTTTTAAGCATGAACATGTTGGGTTTCAGATCAGTTAAAATTTTGTTTATTAAATCCGGTTCAATAAACGTGTCAAATAATAATTAATCACATTAATTAATAATTATACGCAGCGGAATATATCATTGATCAGCACCGAAAACTAAACCCGACAAGATCCGGTTACAAATAATATGAGTACGAGTCAAAACATTAAATATATAATTAAACTAATGACATATTTAAGTTTACCTCGGTTAATAATTAACCGGTTGAGACGCCGAAGGCTAACGAACCGAGCTAGGTGACACAAAGAGATCCAACGACCAACGGTGCGGTGCACGACGGCAACCCGGCAGCAGTGGTGATGTGCGGACAGCGGCGGCGGCAGCAACGGCGGTGAGCAACAGCCGGTCACGGCTGGGCAGCGGCGGTGGTCAGGTGGCCGGTTGCGGCTTGGGTGGAGGAAGGAATAAGGACTTGTTAATTGGCTTCAGGTTAATAAAACATCATGTGTTTATATAACCTATCATTAGGTTTAACCAACTTAGTTACTTATAAACCTAATGGGCCAACAAGTCCACTTCTTGTTCCAAAGCCCGCTCCATGTAATTTCATTTCTTAAAGTATCTAACCCGGTTAACTAACTTAAGCGGGTCAATGACTCGTTATCTCACGGTGTAACTCTCACGGGTCATAACCCGGTTGGCCGTATTGATTAACCCGAACCGGTCCATAATTCCAACAGAACATTCTCCATGATATATTTATATGAAATGAGATTTAGGATATACCTACGCTACAACTCGGGTTGGTTTGAGGAAAAGAATTTGAGCTAGCTTCACACTCCACGTTTAAGTCCGTGTACGGTGTGTTTCGGGTTTAATGATGAACCGTAGAGTGTCTCAAGTAGGGTTCGGAGTTATAATGCGGGTCGATTGGTTGGCTGTGATATGCAATGCTGGGTGGTGACTTGTGGAGTGGTGTGCACCGGTGGCGCGGTCGGGTCGCGGCTGGTAACAGAGGGAGAAAGCAGCGTTGGAGGTGGTGGGTTGGTGGCGCCGGAATGAGCAACTGGTCGAGGCGTATGCTGGTGAGGCTACGGTGGCGGAAGGTGGCGTCGGTTGGTGGTGCTCCAAGTAGAGAGAAACAATCGGAAATGAGAGAGAGAACCCGGATTGTGTATGTCGTGTGGATATAGCTGAAAGCAACAAAGTCTTGGGTTTGGGCTGCTCCAAACCGAAACAAAGAGAACAGAGCTTGTGTGTTTGTATATTATTTTTGTGTGAGTTCCCTTTACAAGTCAAAGAACTCTTTATGCAGGTAGGGGAAAGAGACAAGGATTTGACATAGCATGGCTTTTAGGTTGGTGAAGGTTGAGTGGAGTAATAAGAAAAATATTCAAGAGATTGGGGTGTATTATTTTCTGCCGAAAGTCAGTGTGTTAGGAACATGCTATGATTTGTTTGGGTCTTGTCTCCTAAGATTGCTATTATGATGTCTTGGAGATATTTTGGTGCTTAACAAATTTCTCAAATTATACAATAAGTGTAGGTTGAATTCTAATTAAGGTGTTTGATCAAGAGTTTAGGGTTAAGTTTCTAGGAATTGTAATTTAATAATATCGAATATTAATATTTCACTCTTGTATACGGATACATAATTATAAATTTACGTATGATTGTCGCATGTACCGTTATGGTCTTGTAATTCTTATTCCTAGTTCATATTATGTTTGTGTTTGCCGAACGGACGGACTAGTGTGTGACCTGGGTATCCTCCAATGGTTACCAATACAAGACATATGACAATGTGAATTCTTGATGCATATGATAGCCTAGTAACTCATATTCGAACCTATAATAAGCGTTTTCAATTTAATTATTATTTATACTAGTACGGATAATAACATATTCTTATGGGGTGTCACGAAACGTAATTTTGTTGTTCGATTACGGTTGCTATTAGTAATAAACGAAAACAAAAATTAACAATAAACAATTGATTTATAATAGTTGGAATGACAAATATCGATTAGGGTCAGATTTTGATAACTTTATTGACTAAGACTAAGCATATTATACCTAAAAATATATTTAATTTCAAAACTAAAAGTTTATTCGGGTTTTTCGGGTTGACCCAAACCTTATAAATCAAACCTGAGAACCAACCCGAACTATTTCGGTTCGGGTCCGGGTTAGTCTTTTCTCGGGTTCGTGTTTTTCAAGTCAGGTTAGTTCGGATTCATGTACGGGTTTTTTCGGGTTGGGTTTCGAGTTTCGGGTAAAAGTGACAGCTCTAGATGCTTGGACGCTTGGTTTAGGCCGGACATGAACATTCAATAAAACAAAGTTTTATTCAGTTCTGCTTCCACCCCCACGTTGCCCGACCCCCTGCTGCCCTCCTCCGGTCACTGGACCTCCATGCTGCAGTTGAGTTGCCGACAATTGATGCTCCTCCAGTCCCTTTTTCACGGTTTGAATTATACTTGTTCAATTTATGTATTCTTATACTTCTATTTAAAATTTTAATTGTTTATTTGTTTATATAAATTGTTAAATTGGAATTGTTTATGGACAATTGAATGAATTTTTTTTAACGTTGAACTTCTTTTACTTTTTGTTATATATGGGACTTGAACTCAAGACTTTCCCCTCCCAGACCCCTTTGGTAGCAATGAGTGTTTTGCATTTGTCAATGGACCACCATCACATTGGTAGCAATTGAGTGATTGATTTTGGTTTGTTGGATATTTGAGTTTATGTGTAAGTTGAAATTGGTTATGGTTTTATGGTTTAAATTTTGTCCCTTCTAAAATTAGAAAACTTGGAAGATGAAATGGTAGTCTTATCAGCAATCTTTTTAAACGAAAATTCTTAGAAAATGATGATATCAGTGCAACACAAAGTTCAAAAAAATAAAAAAAAAAACTATTGTATGAAAATATGGTAAAAAAATTTCAGATATTGTATTAAATACGGTAAAAAAAATTTGGTCTAGATCTGTCACTGAGTAGCGTGTCCCGCCCACCCAAAAGAGTGTAGCAACGAGCCAACGACAAGCAAGTAGTGATGGAGCAAGTGGCCATGGTGCACATTTATTGTTGGCCCTTGGCTGATTACGACCAATTGTAGGGGTGTTCTTCGGGTTAGTTTTTCGAGTTTCGGTTATTCGGGTTTCAAAGTTCAAATTTTAGATCCGAAACCCAACCCAAATCTCTCACGGTTTCTTCGGCTTCGGGTAGTTCGGGTTCGAGTTTTTTCGGGTTGGTTAATCGGGTTTCGAGTATCCTAAAAAACATCAAAGATTCAAAAAACTACAACACAAACAAAAGCTAACATTTTCTTTTTCACTCGTAACGTAACAACCAATAACAAGACAAAAATAACATGGTAAAACAATCCAAAAGAAGTAAAATTCCAGCCATAATAAACAATACTAATATAACCGTCTTCAATATATCATGGTTAGGGTTTACCATTATGGTTGTTTTTAGTCATAAATTGAAAACATTAATAAGCAATAAATAGTATATCCACAATAGGTGGGATGATAACATTCGATATAGGACAATTATTATTTGGTTTTAAAACTAAAAGTTTATTCGGGTTTTTCGGGTTGACCCGAAACCCGGAATTCAAACTCAAGAATCAACCCGAATTACTTCGGTTCAGGTTCGTGTTCGTCTTTTCTTGGGTTCTGGTTCATCGGGTTGGGTTAGTTCGGGTACGGATTTTTTCGGGTTAGGTTTCGGGTTTCAGGTAAAAGTAACAGCCCTAACCGATTGTATTTTGTTTTGGAATAACTTCTAAACAATAGCAGTTGTTTGTACCCATAATTTTCTTTTTTTTTACCAACAAATAAATTTTCATTATCAGTTTATCCAAAAAAAGAAAAACATACGAGCAGAAAGTCACCAAAGCCTTACACAAGCCGATTTTTGTAGAAGAAAACATAATAAATGTATACCCTCAGATTGGGCCAAACACCACATGACCACCCTTGTTAAGTCCAATGAGCCATCCAAGAGTATTACGCAACAATTGGGCCAACATGTAAATCCATAACTTTGGTTTATTTGTCCTCGATCCGTCGCCTAGTTTCTAGCTAAAGCAGGATCTACCTAAGGCATTGTTCACATAGCGTGCTCAACGAATCAAATAACGAACTTTTGAATTAGTCGAATCAACTATTACGAGCTTTTATTTTTTATACATGAATTTGAATTAGGTTCGTATTTGAAACTCGAATTCGAGTAAATTTGATTTAATTTAAATTCATCACCCTAAACAATTAAGTATTTTACTTTTGTTTTAAAAACTACTACTTTTAACATCATAATATTAAGCTTCAAACTTAATAAACTCTAAAGAAGTTAAGCTAGTTACTAGAAGCGATGAGTTGAAATACTTGGTATAATACTATAATTCCAATTCAATATCAAACATATATTATATTACAATTCTTTATTCATTGGCTAACTTGTTTTATTTTTTTATGTTCATTTTATATACGAGTCTCTTGGGTATGGGCCGATTGTTAGAGGTAGCTTTATATGTGCTTGAGGAGTATAACACTAAAACTATCTATTAAAAGTTAAGAATACCAATTGGAAAAAGTATATAATTAAAAGGCTTTCAAGTAGTTCTTTTTAATGCGGTATAGTGTTAGGAAGCATGGGTCCCTCAATGAAGACCCATGTTCAATTCTTACTAACAAAACTTTGGGGAGCATGGGTGGCTCAATGAAGGAAGAGTGGCATCTTTGTGATCTCCAGTTTAATCCCGATGGGGTCCAGGTTTTACCACCAGTGGCCTTCGGACGGGTGGGTTTTTCCTGAAACTGGAGATAACTTGGAGGCGATTAAGGGCTTCGTACGGCTGGGTTGGGCCAGCTGTCGTGGGCCTTGTGCCATTGAGCTACCTTGTATGGAGTACCTATGCAATTTTATATTGTTGGGCGTTAAAAAAACGGCTTTCAAGTAAAAAAGATATCCCTTTAATAGCAATGATACCAAAAGGGTATGGAATGTAGGGGCATGGATGCTAACATTACCGATACTTAAAAAGTTTAAAATTTATTCTTGAAAAGTTTAGCAACACCAGCACCATACGAAATGTTGTAGTGAGTACAAACCACCCACAATACAAACACACACACACACACACACACACATACATAGTTGCTATTTATACTTGCTTCATCGCACCACCATGTTTACACGAAACGGTTAAGATGCTTATCTAAGCTTCCACCCCAAATGATGGCTTGATCTCAAAGTAAGTTTGATCTCCCTTCACAAATATCGAATGTGAGATTGAGAACACCACGTACAGTGGTCATGGAGATTTTACAAGATAACGAACAAGTGCTATTTCTAGGCTTTTGATCAGTTGGGGGGGGGGGGGGGGGGGGTCACACGTTTTTGTTAGACATATGGGGTTTTTGTCACTAGAAATGGCGACTAACATAGGAATGGCTGACTAACGTAAATAGGACATAGGAATGGCCGACTAACATAAATAGGTGTGCAAGAATAGTTGTCAGAGAATATACAAATTGTTTGTCGGCTTTCTCTTTAATCAGACATAGGAATAGCCGACTAACATAAATAGGTGTGTAACCATACTAAGAATAGTTAGAGAATATACAAATTGTTTGCCGGCTTTCTCTTTAATCGGACTTAGGAATGGCCGACTAACATAAATAAGAGTTAGGAGTGGCGATTTACTCCTCCACGCAGTAAAGAAATTAAGACCAAAAGCATCAGTATGTTAAACCTCCCATTCATGCATACTTTTATAATGATAATTATAACCGCTCAATGCATTTATATAATCAAACTTGACCAGCTTTCAAAATCTGTTAGAACTGCTCATTTCCCCGCTCGTATTATGCGACGTATTCTTTGTTTTGGTGACGAGTCAATGCAATTAGGTATCGGTTACGTACGTTACAGTATCATAACTAAATCCAAAAAGTAAGTTCATCAAATTAACATACAAAGAAATTAAAATATTTAAAACGACATTTATTCGGTCGTTAAAAACCGGGCGTGGTAAGACATGAGCGTTGTGGTAAAACCTAATAAAAAATTAACATATTTAAAACGACGTTTATTCGGTTGATAAAACTCAGACATTGGTAAAACTCGTGTCGGATAAACAAATACAAATACCAAAATGAAAGTTGATGTATGTCATAGTAAACACCTTGGATGATAGCATGTCATGTGTATGAATAATTTTTCAAATAAAAGACATACTTTAAGGGCGCGTTCGTTTCACGGACTTTTTTTAAAAGATTTGGAATTGGAATGGAATGGAATGTTTGAGAATCACTATCATGTGTTTGGTTGGTTAATATGTATTGGAATTGAGCTGACACGAGTTTTGGCACTGGACGGGTTGGGTTTCGCTTTCCTTTGTTTCTTTTTGGTCGGTTTTGGAGCACTGGACGGGTTGGGTTTCGGCTTCTTTTGTTTGTTTTTGGTCGGTTACGGATTCGTTTTCGGCCTTTTGTTTCGTTGTGGTCGGTTTTTTCAGTTTCATTTCTGTTCAGTTTTTTTGTTTCGTTTTGATCGATTTTTTCGGTTTCCATCAATTCTGTTCAGTTTTGATTTGTGTTTCGTTTTCATCGACTTTCAGTGTCGGTTCATTTCTTTTTTTTTTGTTTTTTAGAACGAGAGCAAAGGCGGAAACGTTTTAGTTTTTTTACATTTTTCGTTTTTTATTTATATTTTAAATTATGATTTTTATTAATTTTTTTGAATTATTTTTTGAGGGATTTTTGTTGTTAATAAAAAAAATCCTTTATTTTCCATAACAATCCTTTAAAATATGTGGCATTTTAAAATCCCATGAAATATGAGATTTGATAGGATTTAGTTTTCATTCCCATTCTTTCATTTAATGAAACGAACATATCAATTCATAGGATTTAAAATCTCATTCCTTAGAATTCCTTTCAAATCCTTGAAACGAACAGAATCTAAGGGTTCAATTTAGTTATTTTGCTTTAAGTTTTAAATGCTTTTTGTTGAGACTTTAGTACATGACTATTGGTGGTCTTGAGTTACTATTAGCAACTCGAATATATAGTTTAATAATGTGAAACTTGATGCATGCTTTACTTGGTCAAACTTAACGAATAGTTATTCGACCAAGTGAGAAATGTTAGAAAAATCCCGGAATGTAGCCTCATACAATAGAACTTAAGTTTAGCAAAATGACATAGCCAGTTTCTTAACTTGACTTGGGTGAGCTATTTGATATAAATATATTAGGCTTAGTTCCCTTTAGGTGTCAATTACATACAGAGAATTTTACACCTTTCACATATTTTATCATAACAATCAATTTTCTTGACACCATAATGAGAACGATACCCAAGCATTATGACCAGTGTACTGCCTATTAAAAGTTTTAAGAACAAATTATGAAAAAGTATATAATAAAAGTCTTTCAAGTGAAAAAGATATTCCCTTTAATAGCAACGATTTTGAAAGGATATGGAATGTAGGGACATGGATGTTAACATTATCGATGGTGGTTATAATGGGGTTAATAGTGATACACAAATTCTCTATAATAGCATATAAATTCATAAACACGACTCTAATTTATTCTTGAAAAATTTAGCAACACCACCACCAAAAAAAAAGTTGTAGCAAGTATAAACCACCCGCAATACAAAAAACGCATACATAACTATTACTTATTCTCGCTTCATCGCACCACCATGGTTACACGAAACGGTTAAGATACTCATCGACTGTAGTATATTTCACATCAGGATAAAGTTCAGAAGCTTCGACCCCGAATGATGGCTCGATCTCAAAGTAAGTTTGGTCTCCCTTTACAAAGATCGAATGAGAGATTGACAACACCACATTCAGTGGTACCGGAGAATCTACAAGATAACAAACAACACAAACAAACAAATTGTTAAAACTAACACTTGCAAATTAATAAACAAGTGGGTATGATAAGGTATCAAATTTTATTGTTACCTTGTATGGTCTTCACAACTTCCTCTTCAGAAAGATAAACCTTCTCCAATGTTTTCCCAATCTTTTTCTCCCACAATGCCACCAATTCGTTAAACGAGTAAATGTTACCGGGAGGCTTAATGTACACAATCTTGTTCAGAGTTCTTGGATCATCCACAGTTTTAATGGTGTAAGTTCCAATATCATGTTCATCATTGAAAACAACTGTGAAATTGCAACATTATTAGAAATTGCACAATAAGAGTTTGAAAATCAAGCTTTTGTTCATACCTTTCGTGTTTCCATCGCCTAAGATCACTACCTTGTCCCTCGGTGGAGCCGTGACGTTTGCTTGCGCCAGTGTTGGAAGGAAATAACCGGCGAAACAGTTGGAGGAAACGTAGGTGTGAGGGATATTTTCAGCCTCAATGGCTCGGCGAATCTGAACCTTGATTGCGAAAGCGGTTTTCGCAGGCTCCACGGCGTTAGTACGATCCACATCGTTTCCAAACTCCGATGGATAGAATTTCTGGAAATATAAGATTACATTAATAATAGAAGATAAGTGTTTGCTATGATGAATTGGATGAACACATGGATGGCAATGAATCCCAAACATTTGGGATGGGTAATATTGTTTCATTAGTTTCATTAGGGTAATGGACGGGTTTAAATTTTTTACAAGTTTGAGATTTGTAATATGTCCGATTACCCGACTAATTGGCATATAATACACCTTATAAATTACAATTTATTTTTTGATGGAGTTGTTTTTTTGGGTAGTATTTATTGTAAGTGATTAGTTATTTACAATATTTTATTGGTAATCATTTTTTTATAATTAATTAATAGTTGCTTGCCCAATATAATAGACATCTTATAATTTGTAAAAACCCGATAGATATTCAACGGGTTTTCGGTCAGGTAGATCAAACGAGTATTTTTAATAAAATAAAAGGTATATCAACATGGTACGGGGTTGAGAATGCCTAAATCCTTCCAAAACCCAACCAATTGCGATCCCAGAGGGAACATTAGGAGCAAATCCTCCCCCAAAATTCGATAATAGAACTTAACAAAGGAGAATTTAATTGCAAACAATTAAACCTAACTTTGATTAGTAAACTAATTAACGTTACCTTGACGTTACCAGCTTCTTTGATAGCCGCAATGATTTTACCCTGATCGCCAAGTTGTACATGACCAACCGTCGAGATCACAACATCCACTTGCTTTATCGCCTTCACGAGACTCTCATGATCATACAAATCACCCTAGCCAAAACACGTACACACATAAAGATCGTCATAAAATTTGAAATAAAAGAAAACAAGTTTTTACAATTCAACGCCGCTTGCCTTGATGCAAAAAAAAGATATTTAGTTAATATAAAAACTAATACATAGAAAAGTAGTACTAACAGTGACGAGAATAACGCCAGATTGCTTAAAGGAGTCGATCAAAGCGGACTTGGAAGGATCAGAGAGTGTGGATTCCCTAACAAGGAGGTAAGTAGGGTGGCCGGCCTTGGCGCTAGCCTCGACGATGAATTTGCCGATGTAACCGGTTCCTCCGATGATCAAAATCTTACTCTTGTAGGCCATTTTGTTGCTAAGATGATGAGTTTTGGTTGAAAAAAGAGTGTGGTAACAACTTTGCAAGTGGCCTTCATTTATAGCTGGTTGTTTAGCTAATTAGTAATTACCATCATTTTCCCTTTTTTGGATTGTACCTATAATATATGTCCAGATTCATTATTCATTTTCCAGTGGGCGTTTTGCTTTTCAACTTTCTCTAGAAGATGGTATCATAAAAAATAATTAATCATTATTATTATTATTATTATATAGTGAGCATTAATTAATTGTTATTTTATTTTTAATAAAGGAATTACCGTTACGTGAAAAATTGAAACTTTTGATCTATCAGTGGCATAATTTCTTGAAACTGTTTGTGTTTCTTTTATTTGTTGTACATCACCTAGTTTGCAACACTTAAAAGGCATAAGTTAGGTGGATCATATGAAACTAATTCATAGTCCATATTTCATGTTAAGTCACATTATGCATGTGAATGTATAGGCTTACAAGTAATTAGTCATGTCAATGTCAATAGGTATATGTTGATAATGGGTCACCACCGTATGTCTTTTAAATGTTTTCTTTCCTTTGCATTTAGTCATCCCAATGTCAACTAGGATGAGCAAACATGGGTATGGTACCGATTGATACCAGTATCGAAATCGGTATCAATTTGGTACTGTCGGTATCGAATCGGTACCAAGGTTTTGAGTTTTCGGGACCGGTATGGTACCGGTATTTCCCGAATTTTACCTTAAATACCGGTACCGGTACCAAAAATTTACGATTTTCGGGATCAGGATTTTCGGTACCGGTATGGTACTACTGAGTTCATCCCTAATGTCAACTCAACACTCTCGATACCTAACAGTTTTGTTCCCGTTTGGGGAAATTTTAAAAAAAAATAGTTAATAAATAATTATAATACTTTTTCCTCTATATATACCCAATCAAAATTGACATTTCTTTAATCAAAACACTCACATTTCTCTCTCTCTTAAAATTTAATTTTACAAAATAAATGGTACCTAAAAGGCTAGAATACCACTGAGAGTGTGGACCAGTGATGAAGAAGTGGTCTTGGCAACTGCTTGGATGAATGTGTCCAAGAAATATTAGTGAAGCGATGAAGCCGATCTATGTGAAGGAGAGAATGGATAATAGATGGATTATATGAGGATGATCACTTCCCCTTTAAGTTTCAAATGGTTGATGATCACATTCACATGTTTTAGTCGTTTATTCATTTTATTATTTAAGTACCGTTTGCATGAATGAAAAGGAAATAGAAAATTGACCCATAAATCCCGTCTTTCATGGGTTATAATTTCATTTTCTAGGAGTTTCGGCATCTCAAATTAGCTAGTTGTTGCCTATTCAAGATATGTTACAACCACCTTACACGCGTACTAGATTTAACGTATCCACATATATAATAAGAATAATAGTTAAATGGATATCATCTACAACACCCCATTACCCCTAATAAAATAATATTAAATGAATTAATATCATCATTTTAATAATCAACGGCCTTAAATATGCTATCGTTTCATTCGTATGAAAGGAACAAATCACATCTTCATAATGCCATTTTTGTCTTGTGTCTCATATTATACATCTTAATAATATTTTGGTTAAAAGGAATGTTTTGAGAATATCTAAGCATATCATTCTTCACACTCGAGATCAGGCGGACTGTTATGGGTGTGCCAAAGGGAGGTGCAAAGATATGTGTATTTCACATGGGTGGGCCGTGAAACAACAAAAATAAGTTAGGGTTTTAAGGTCACACTTAGTTAAGGCATCTAAGTTCAAAAAAATATTATATATAGATATATTATAAGGGTAAAGTTAAAATAAAAAGTACAACAAAAATGAAAAGGGTGAGAAGAAATCTAATCCATTGATCTTAGATTTAGATTGTGGAGATTAATTTGATAATTAAAATTGATAAGAAGGGCATTAAGGTAATAACCACTTACGATGACCTTCTTTCTTCACATGCGAGGCACATCTCATCATTTTAAAATGTTCATAACTTTTCATAAAAAATCATCATAATAGCAAGCGTTTTTTTATCTAATGAATATCATATTGTTATATAAAAATAAAATAAATTAGTGGGTTTTTTTATATTGTGTTATTTGGTTGTTCATTGTGTTTTTAATTTGGGTTTTTATATGCATTATGTTATAGATTTTGATTGTTGTGTTTTTCTATTGGTACTCTTATTAAAGATAAAAATTAAAACAAAGATTAAGTCATTGTGTCTTTTTGTTCGTAATTGTGTCTTTATGCTCAACATATGTCTTTCTACTTATCATTGTGTTGTAGTCATTATGTAATACGTTCATGGTCTTTTGTGTAGGGTTGCAGTGGTGATTAGTCAAAATTTTATTTATTAAAACCGGTTTAATAAATGTGACAAATAATAATTAATCGTATTAATTAATAAATGCGCAGCGGAATATAAACGAATAATCAGCACCGAAACTAAACCCGACAGGATCCGGTTACAAAACATACGAGCATAGACATAATAAGTAATTTATATTTAACTACCGATGAGATAAATTATACCTCGGTTAATGAATAACCGGTTGAGACACCGAGAGTTAACGAGCGTCGCTAGGTGACGGTACGAGACAACCCGGGTTGCGGTGGCGGCGAATATGTCCGGCGGTAGCAGCAAACCCAGTTGATGAAATCCGGATGGTGCAGCAGCGGCTTGCGACGCTACGCGGTATCAATCTACGGCTTGAGGAGGCGTCGACGTTTTTCTTTTGGACTTACCGTAAAAACCAATTAATAGAGAATTGGTTTTGCGGCTGCTTAGCTTTTTCTCCAAACCTTTTGGAGATATATATACAAAACGAGCTGGGCCTTGTGTTTTCTTTACCCTTTTTTTATTTATTATTTATTAATATTTGATTATCATATAATCTCATATATAATAAATGTTAATTAGGCCCTAAAGTCCAACTCGATTAAAAGTCCGGTTCATGTTTATTTATCTAATAAATAAACTTTAAAATTATTACTTATATATAGTATAAATAATAATCCTGTTAAATATCGTCAATACCGGTTAACTAATTTAAGCGGATTTTATGCTCGTTACCCAAGGTGTAACTCTTACGGGTCAAAACTCGGTCAACCGCGTTGACTTTACCGAACCAGTCCATAAAATCCAACAGTCTCCCACTTGGATGGTTTCTGGTTAAGTTCCTCAACGCTAACAGCCAGTGGTGCTCTAGCTACACATGGCTGCCCCCAACAAGTTATGACATTTTAAAGTCATTAACCAAAATGTCTTGGAATACATTATTGCAAGATAATGAGTTTACGGTAATCGTCGTCATTTATCCTTTCTGAATAAGACATTAATTGAACAATGAGACATGGATCATATTCAATCTCACATGGAGTTCAATTATTGTTCTCGATCTTATATCAAAGTGGTCCAATCAAACACACAGTAAGTTTGAGTGAGGCCTCACACTTCACCAGTTTGAATCAACGAGGGCGCCAAGATGTCTAGCTGTTACATATCATGTAAGAGTACAGAATCCCATCTTGAATACATACAACTCCCACTGAACTTCAGATTATTCCCAACCAATGCCTTTATAGCTGGCAGTTACACGACAGCGGTTGACACTGATCAAAGAGTAACCTTTAGTAAACGAAAGTTCTAATATGTATCTCAGGTCTAAGGATACTAAATGAGTATACCAATATCAAATAATCTTATGACTAAGATCCATGAAGATGATTTGATGTGAGTTACATCCAACGTCATTCATAATGAGGTCTGTGAGTTTGGAAGTCAACTCCTTGAGTCCAAAGTCAGAATAGTCTTAATTCAGAGTCGTTCCCACGAGTCTGACTGTCTACGGATAATTTAGAATACAATATTAATGGATTAAACGTATTAAAATTGAATACGGTTATATTATTCAACATTTACATTTAACCATTAAATCAAAAGAGAACTTAAAAGTATAACTGTTGAAATGTTCACACATCCAAATACTAAATCAAAACAAACTACTAGCTAATCTAAGACCGATAGCATCTCTATGATAATCATGCTTGTCCTGAGTCATCGGTTTAGTGAGCGGGTCCGCTAGGTTTTGATCTGTGTCTACTTTTCTTATTATGATGTCTCCTTGTTCTAGTATATCCCGTATATAGTGGAACTTACTTAGAATATGCTTGGCCCTGTGATGAGATCTGAGGTCTTTGGCTTGAGCAATGGCTCCTGTGTTATCACAAATTACGTCGATCGGTTTCCGAAAACTTGGAACCAGGTTGAGGTGGGCTATGAATTTCTTCATCCAAGCAAATTGTGAGCGAGAAACATCTCGGTCATTCTAGAAGCTAGCATCAGTGTAACACCTTACAGTGAGCTCTTCTTCCACTCCTCCAAACACTAAGAACATGTCCTTGGTCCTTTTCAGGTACCTTAGACTGTTCTTTACAACAGTCCAATGGGCAATGCCAGGATTTTGCTGAAAACGACTAGTCATGCTCAACGCATACGAGACTTCAGGTCTAGTACATAATATAGCATACATGATAGAACCAATCACTGAAGCATATGGAATTGCTTGCATGTGCTTAGTTCCAATGTCCGTTGCCGGAGATTGAGATTTATTCAACATGGTTCCTTTAGCCATGCGGACGGCTCCTGTCTTGGAGTTATCCATTAAGAAGCGTGTCATTACCTTGTCTATGTATGTACTTTGACTTAGCCCTAGAAGCCGCTTAGACCTATCACGGTAGATCTTTATTCCAAGAATATAAGCAGCCTCACCAAGATTTTTCATTGCGAAACAAGATCCCAACCAGTGCTTAACTTCTTTAAGATAGGAATGTTGTTTCCAATGATCATAATATCATCCACATACAGGATGAGGAATGATATAGTTTTCCCACTAGCCTTTCTATGAACACAAGACTCATCTTCATTCTGACAAAACCAAACTCTTTGATTTTCTAATCAAAACAAAGATTTCATCTGCGAGATGCTTGCTTGAGTCCATAAATGGACTTATTCAGTTTGTACACCTTGATCGATTTGATCATAGCAATGGACAAGAAGGTTTCACCAAAGTCAACACCTTGAGTTTAAGTGAAGCTTTTCGCTACTAGCAGTGCTTTATAGGTGTATACATTTCCATGCATGTTGGTTTTCGTTTTGAAAATCCACTTGCTCCCTACTGCCCGACATTCGGGGGGTAGCTCAACCAAGTTTTAGACTTGATTGTCATGCATAGATTGCGTCTTGGGGTTCATGGCATCTTGCCATTTCTCAGATTCCGGATCTAAGATAGCAGATTTCTAATTAGCAGGTTCGTCGCTTGACTCGACTACTAAGAGGACTTCGGGACCATCTAGATTCTATAGGTATTTAGAATTTGGTACGCGAGTCCTGTTACTTCTGCAAACGCTTGTGTTTATGTCTGATGTATCAGCAACAACGACTTGTTGATCAGACGTTCCAACTTCCTCAGCGGTCGTTTGTGGTTCTTGAATTTCTTCAAGATCGACAATATTATTTCCGGTTCCTTGATCAAGAATTTCCTTCTTGAGGAAGTGGCCCTTCCTTTTGATAGAAATCTTATTTGTATCAAGATGGAAGAAATAATATCCGCTTTGGTTATAGTATCCGACGAAAACAACTTTTATGTGGCGAGGATCGAGCTTGTCATCAGAATCACTGGTGACATATGCATCAACATCCCCATACTCTAAGGAAAGACAAACTAGGTTTGCGCCCATGCCATATCTCATATGGGGTTTTGCTTATCTTTTTAGTTGAAGCCAGATTGACAATGCGGGTGGCGATCATAAGGGCAAAGCTCCAAAAGGAGTGAGGCAAGTTAGTTCTACACATCATCGATCGGACCATGTTTAGCAAGGTTCGATTTCTCCTCTCGCTCACGCCATTGTGTTGGGGTGTGCCGGGTGAAGTGACTAGTGAAACAATTCCACGCTCTTTTAGATGATTTATAAATTCTGAGCTGAGATACTCTCCACCTCTATACGATCGAAGCATTTTAATAGTTTTCCCGAGTTGGTTTTCCACTTCGTTTTGAAACTCTTTGAACTTTTCAAAAGTTTCATGCTTTTGTTTCATAAGATACACATAAGCATATCGACTGTAATCGTCAATAAAACGAAGTGTCTTTCATGATTTCTAGACATGGTCCTGAAGGGACCCCATACATCAGTATGTATGAGTCCTAGCAGATCCTTTGCTCGTTCATTCTTATAAGTAAACGAGTCTTTGGCGAGTTTACCAGCTAAGCAAGATTCGCAGTCATCAAAAGAGTCTGATCATGGGGATTCAAGAATCCCTTCGGATTGGAGTCTCTTAACTCGTGCTTTGCTTATGTGGCCAAGTCGGCAATGCCATAGAAATGTATCATTGATGCTAGATCTGATACGTTTAGAAAGATTATAAACATTATTGTTTATTTGAACATCAATCTCATAAATACCATTTCGAGGTTTAGCCTCAAAATAAAAGATATCATTCAAGTAGGCAGAAATAGCAATACCATTAAAAGCGTACTTAAATCCTTGTTCAAATAGTAAAGAAACTGAAATAATGTTTCTGGTCAAACTAGTTGCAAACAAACAGTTATTCAAAGTAACTACAAGGCCAAATGGACAAGCAAAACGATATGTGCCAGTTGCAAGAACTGGGACTCTCTTCCCATCACCAACAATGAGTTCCATGCTGCCTTGTTTCAGCTTCTTCCTGTTTTCAGGCTCCTGCAAGACATTAACGATGTGGTAACCACATCCGGTATCATATACCCATGTGTTTCTAGATACAGTGAAAAGTTCAATAACGTAAATGGAAATACCTTTAGAGGAGCTTTCACCATTGGTCCTCTGCCTTTCCAGCTCAGCAAGATAGTCAGGATAGTTACGCTTCCAGTGTCCCATTTTGTTGCACCTGCAGCACTGGCGCTCCTCAGGAGGCGGCGGTGGTACCTTTGCAACACCCTTGTTAGTGTTGGTGACAGACTTGGCAGCAACAGTAACCTTTTTCTTGCCTTTACCATTAGTACCCCGGTTTTTGGGTTTAGGCTTCTTAACACTAGCAGATTGAACCATAAGAACTTGATTAGTCTTAGTGGGAATATTCATCTCAGCCGTTTTGAGCATTCCATGAAGTTCCGGCACTGTCTTCACCCAGCTATTCGTGTTGAAATTTATTACGAACTGGTCGTAAGAGCTGGGAAGAGAGTTCAGGATGAAATCCGCTGCCATTTCATCTGACAGGGGATAATCAAGTTTCCTCAACTGTTCGATGTACCCTTTCATTTTGACGACATGCGTGCTAACAGGTGATCCCTGTTCCATTCTGCAGCTTATAAGCTGCTTCATGGTGTCATAGCGTTCTTGACGGGCTTGTTTCTGGAACATGCCCTTGAGTTGCTCCAGCATCTCATAGGCACCAAAATCTTCCAAGCCTTTAGCAAGCCCGTAAGACATGGTGGCTAGCATAATGCAAACGACTTCAGCAGAGTCGTCTATATGCTTGTCAAGAACCTCTTTGGCAGTAGCAGTATTGTTTTCAGGCTCGGTTGGAACAAGTCCATCGAGAACATAGTGCTTCTTTGTCATCTTGAGAACAAGTCCCAAATTGTGGTGCCATTCAAGAAAATTGGTGTCATTCAGCTTTTCTTTCTCAAGAATAGCCTTGAGGGTGAATGAGGAGTTATTATCAGTTGACATCTGTTAAATAAGCAAAAGTAATTTAATTAGTAATTTCGATGTTTTAATCCTATTATCAATGACCCAATAACATTAATAAAATAGGAACTTGAGAATCTGGCTTCCAGTTACTAATGGCAGCTGTAGCACACAACATTAGTAAGTGGTTAGGCAGACAGACAACGATTGCCAATTGTGAATAAAGCACAACTCTCGGTATTGAGGCCTATTAAGACAACACTTGTCTAAGTAGATACGTTTAGCCTCATCTATGCCCACCTTAGTCTCCAGACAGCTGTAGCACGTAACAGGAGAGTAAAGTAATAGCCGCCCTAGTATAGTCACTTGTGAAAGGGCCGAATGTGTCAACGAAACCCTTTCACCTTGAAGGGATAGGCTAGAAATCAAGCGCGGTGCTGTAGCTCCAAGCACTTGAAGTTTCGCAGTATGCCTCAAGTGTGGCTTATAGTAGGATGGCATAAACTATTGATTTTAAAATTGGGATTAATTTTAAAATTACCGAAAAGAGTAAAAGTCCAGTTTTACTGTATTAATCGGGACAACTTGATGAACCCTTTCATCTCTCAGGACACTCAGTTTTACACAACCTATTAAAACTAAGTTTGTCGCGATATGAATAACCAACTTTAAGTTAATAGTTACCTATTAAGTTGTTAGTTTTGAAAAATTAAATTTAGTTTAATTTTGCAAAACATGATTAGTTATAATTTGTTTTAAATCAAACTTTGTTTTAAAGACAAAATTTGAAAAGTTGTAAAACCCCTTTAGAATTTGTTTTATTATGATTTTTTTTAATATTTTAAAACTCTTTTTAAAATATATATATTGGTGTGAGGTTGGTTATTATATAACAATTATAAAAATAAACAACCACAAAAACAATAAAAAATATGTAAATCTATATGGCCAATAATTGTTCGATCTTGCTAGAGCCTATTAGCAAGACCGAACGGGTCACAGGGTCACAACACACAAACAACCACAAGGATGGACTTGAGTGCATCCAATCGTCGTCTTGAGCAACTCCCACCGACTTGGTGATTCCCGTTAGTTTCCATGGTCTTTGTCTTCGAGTCTTCGTTTATTAAAATATTTATAAATGAAATACAATATTACAAAAATAAATACAATAAAGGAGAAACCCTAACTGTTACAAATTTGAACCATCCATATGCCCAAAACCAAAAACCAAAACTAAAACATCACAAACATGGTCGGGCCAGATTTACATATTATATAACAAACAACCAAAAATTTGGGCAAACTTTTGGTTAAATAAAACAAAATAAAATTTTGACCAAAATATAAAGTTGCCCTAAAAATTAATTATACCAGAAACTTTAAAACCAGTTAAAGTTTGTGTTCTAATTCCGGTTAAAAGACTGGTACCGACTCGTACGTTGTAACCAAGGCTCTGATACCACTGTATGGTTTCAGTGGTGATTAGTCAAAATTTCATTTATTAAAACCGGTTTAATAAATGTGACAAATAATAATTAATCGTATTAATTAATAAATGCGCAGCGGAATATAAATGAATAATCAGCACCGAAACTAAACTCGACAGGATCCGGTTATAAAACATACGAGCACAGACATAATAAGTAATTTATATTTAACTACCGATGAGATAAATTTTACCTCGGTTAATGAATAACCGGTTGAGGCACCGAGAATAACGAGCGACGCTAGGTGACGATACGAGACAACCCGGTTTGCGGTGGCGGCGAATAGGTCCGGCGGCAGCAGCAAACCCAGTTGATGGAATCCGGATGGTGCAGTGGCGGCTTGCGACGCTACACGGTATCAATCTACGGCTTGAGGAGGCGTCGACGTTTTTCTTTTAGACTTACCGTAAAAACCAATTAATAGAGAATTGGTTTTGCGGCTGCTTAGCTTTTTCTCCAAACCTTTTGGAGATATAGATACAAAACGAGCTGGGCCTTGTGTTTTCTTTTCCCTTTTTTTATTCATTATTTAATAATATTTGATTATCATATTATCTCATATATAATAAATGTTAATTAGGCCCTAAAGTCCAACTCGATTAAAAGTCTGGTCCATATTTATTTATCTAATAAATAAACTTTAAAATTATTATTTATATATAGTATAAATAATAATCCCGTTAAATATCGTCAATACCAGTTAACTAATTTAAGCGGATTTTATGCTCGTTACCCAAGGTGTAACTCTTACGGGTCAAAACTCGGTCAGCTGCGTTGACTTTACCGAACCGGTCCATAAAATCCAACATTTTGTTCATGATTGACATGCGCCATTTACTTAATTTGAGAAAAATAGTATTACGGTCCATTGTCTATTACGTTCAATACATTGTGTAATATGTAGTTTTCATTGTGTTTTACGTTTCAGGTTAGTGTGTTATATGTATTAATCATTGTGTCTTACGTTTCAGGTCATTGTGTTATACGTATTCATCATGTGTTTTACGTTTCAGGTTATTGTGTAATTGTCTTTTAGGTATTAGATAATTTGTTGTTATTTTGTCATTATTTTTACATATTATTATTACATAACGGTGTTATTAGTATTAAAAAAAACACAATGATGAGTTGAAAAACACAATGACAAAAAAAGACAATGACAAACAGAAAGAAAAACACAATGACGAAAAAGGACACAATGGTAAGCAAAGACACAATGACGTAATTTTTATTTTAATTAATTTTTATATAACAAAATAGTACTCATATTAAAGATAAAAAAACCCTTGTTATTATGGTGAATTTTTTTTAAATATCATATGAAAAAGTTATAGACGTTTTAAAATGATAAGGGAATTAACATGTGACTTGCATGTGAAGAGAGAAATGTGTACTATTACTTTTATATTCTTTTTCCTTTGGTTCTTACTTGACACATGTCAATTAATTATGACTTCTCATTTTTATTGCCCTTTGTAGAATAACTCAACCCGTATTATAATGGGCAAAGTAAATCCAAAGTAATATTGGTGTGGTGGTAGGCTTGGTTGTTACTAAAGTGTAGGTCATGAGTTCAAAACTTGTAACAAGCAAATTTGATTTTTCTTAGCAATTATTCTAAAAGGGCCACAAAATCTTATTTTGATTTACGCCTTCACATTCATTGAGCCAGTCCTGGTATTCCATGTCACCTCTAAAATGGGATAGAGCACCTTTGAGCACCACCAGAGTAAAGACAAAGGGGGCGTGCCAAAGCCTACAAACCAATCAAATTGATCTATGTGAATGGTGAGGTCGTCATTCAATTTCAAAAAACTCTCTCATGAGAAAACTAAAAATTATGAAAATTCCGTTAATAAATCAATTTTAAAAACTTTATTTTATTATATGGTTAAAAATGATTTATATGTAACTTGTACGTTACATACATATCTATATGGAGCTAAAAAAAGTTACATATATATAACTTCTACGTTACATATGTATTTATATGTATCCTGTGTGAATTACGTATGCTAATTTTTGGACGGTAGTTTATCATTAATTTGATAGGATAGTGTTCTTGCTTGTTCTTCTCATTAGTGATGATAGAGAGAGGAAAAAGATGTACAAATATACTTTTTTTAGGGTGCGATTAACTAACAGGAAAATTCCGAAGATAAGCTTTTATGAAAATAAATTTCAATTTTTGGGTGTTATTTGTAAGAAGTTTTAAAAATAGGTATATAAACTAGCCGTGACGAGTAGTTTGTAGAACTAAGTAAAACTTGTCACTTATTCTTAAACTAACCATAATGAGTATGTTTATTAATCATTTACTTGTCACGACTAAATAAGTTTTATGTCTCGTAATCAACGCTCGCGAGTAATTCATGAGTCATTTAGTCTCAACGAGTAGATTGTAAGGTTAAACTAGTCGCGACGAGTTAACTACTCGTGTAGGGAATGTAAACCGGGTAAACTAGTCGTCGCGACTAAATAACTTATGAATTACTCGTGACGTTAATTACGAGACATGAAATTTATTTAGTCGTGACGAGTAAATGATTAATGAACCTGCTCGTTATAGTTAGCTTAAGGGCACGCGACAAGTTTTAGTTGGTTATACAAACTACTCGTGTGTTATTATAATATACTCATCACAACTAGTTTATAATACATATTTCTAAAATTTCTTACAAATAATACCTAAAACTTAAAATTTATTCTCATAAACGTTTATTTTCGGAATATTTTCCTTTAACGATACCCAAAGTAGGAGGTGTCATTTTCATGAATTGATGGCATATAGTAAAAGAGAACCATAAAAATAACGCACCAACAAGATGACGCCAAAGTTATGTACTGGTGACGTTATTGCCCACGCACGTATGACGTGTGCATGTATGAACATGACATTGAAACAAATTCTTGAAAGTATAAATAACGGATTTTTTAGGGACACCGTTCAATTGCTAAAACACCGGCCTATACGTCGCGTATAGATCTATACGCGGCGTATAGGCCGGTGTTTCTAGAAAATCCAACCAATTTTGTCTTATTATGTTTTTTTTCTCTTTGTTATTTTGTTATTATTATTATTATTATATATTAATTAATTAATTATTTATTATTTAATATCCTTTCGGTGAAAAACAGTTAACACATTTATATACCAAAAATCATTGTTAAATCTGTACAAATAAAAGAAAATACGACAACTAAAACATAAAATCCACGTGAAGTCCCCCATGTCCATGCCCATGTCGTCGTCGTGGCCCACGAGCCCCCCGAACGCGTCGCCAACGTCGGCGTCGTCCTATCCCCTGTGCCTCGGCCCCGAACCGTCCGGGGCATCCACGTCGTCGCCCCGTCCGCGTCTCACGCCAGACGTGCTCGCCTCGTGGTCAAAACTGGGGGGTGGTGGCGGTGGCACGGTGTATTGCTGTCCAAATAGCTCCGCTACCCGACTGGCAACAAGCCAGTCGATCTGGCGCGACATCTGGCTCATCCGCCAGTCAATCTGGCGCGACATCCGCCTCATCTCCAACCCTAGGGCCTCCAACCTAGCGTCGGTGGCGGGACGCAGACGTACCGCGCGATATGCGTGTGGAACGTGATGCGTCAGCCCCTAACAACTAAACCACAGAAATACGTTTAATACAAAGTCGAATTAAAAGAAACGATAAAACGATAATATATTAAAACGTACCTGAGATGCGCTCGGATCCTCACGTCCGGCACCACCGTCGTCCGAATCCCCGCCGGCCCCCTCCCCCGCGTCGACAGACTCATAGATAAGCTCCACCTCCGGTGCCGCGATCGGGGTAGGCTCGACTAAAGGCACCGGGACGTAAGGCGCACGTGCCCCCGCCTCCGCCAACAGTCGGTCCCGCGGGCCGTGGGGCTCGGGGAACGAACACACAATGTGTATGCCGCCGCAACGCTGGCGGTCCAGCGGGCAGGGAGGGGTCGGAGTGATACGCAGGCCGTCCACCAGGTCTCCATGGCCCAGAGATATCGCAAGCTGGGTGAGGTACCCGCCACCCATCAAGGACCCTCGTCCTTGCCTGAACTGGTAGGCGACAAAATAGTCTGCAAACCCCCTAGCGAGGTTGCAGTGCCTGTGAGTCAGCAGACACCTTAAAAAAAATAGGTCACGTAGGCTGCAGTGATCTGCGCCCTGATTGTGACCCGCAATGGACATCGCAATCAGTCTTTGAAGGTGCCTGTGTAATATAAGATAATATAATTTATTAACAATAATAATAATATTATATTATATTATATTATATTATATTATATTATATTATATTATAATATATTATATTATATTATATTATATTATATTATATTATAGAATACATTTTAAGAACGTACCTGTGCAGCTGGTCCCTAATAGACGATACCTTGGAATTGGTGTCCAAGGTCCTATCCCCGAAGTCGTGATTGCTGATGGCCCGCCACCATACCCGCAACTCGTTCTCCGGCATCTGGTGGATGCTCTCCGTGTATATCGGGCTGCGTACCTCCTGCGCGGTGTATAAGCCCAAAGCAACCAGGAACTCCTCCATCGAGAGATAGACGTCATGCCCGAACATGCGGAAGTAAACCTCCGACCGTGTCGTATCGGCGCCTGGCACCCTCATCTCAATCTCTGGCGTACGAGGCTCGCGGGGCTTGCAATAATATAATATAATATATTAAAAACATAATAATGTGGAGTAAACTTACGTAACGCGTATCGTGGAGTAAACCTCCAATGTAAGCTCCCGGTGAGCTGATAGTGGCATACTGAAGCATCGGCTCCAGGACGTATCCTGTCCAATGTACTCAGCCGCCTGCTCGTGCGCGTCACAGGACTCCAAAAACGGCCAGGATATAATCGTGCTGGGAAACGGGTGCATCTGGCGTAGGCGAATGTATCGTGTGTAGGCGGGAGTACCCTCATCAAACTGCAGATGAGGGTAGGTGAGCAACACGTCGTTGCCCTCGGGGGTTCCGCGGCCCCGGCCACGGCCGCGACCCCGCCCTGAGCTGCTCGAGCTCGCGCTCAATCTCATCGTCCACAAACTATAATAATAACAAATAATAATAATAATTAAAACAATAACAATTACAATAATAACAATAAATACTACTAATAAATATTAATAATAATATTTATAGCAAATAATAATAATTATTATAATAAAAATATTAATAATAACAATAAATACTAATAATAAATATTAATAATAATATTTATAACAAATAATAATAATAATTATAATAAAAATATTAATAGTAACATTAAATACGAATAATAAATATTATTAATAATACTTATAACAAATAATAATAATAATAATTATAATAAAAATATTAATAATAACAATAAATACTAATAATAAATATTATTAATAATATTTATAACAAATAATAATAATAATTATAATAAAAATATTAATAATAATAATAAATACTAATAATAAATATTAATAATAATATTTATAATAATATTAATATTAATATTAATATTATTATTATTAAAAATAAACAGAAAAAAAAATTATATCAGATGTCGCGTATAGGGCTATACGCCGCGTCTGATAATCCCTGTAAACCGACGGCCGGACTTCGGCCGACAGTTTTATCCATCCAAACAACATAATCATCATCATCACATCATCAACAACACATCTTCATCATCATGTTAACCTAATTATTATCACTAATATAATATTAAAAAATTACCTCCATATCGTGTCGGTGTCGGTGTCGTGTGAAATCTCGTCGGCTCGTTTGGTATTCCGGTCGGTGTCCGTCCGATATAGGCTCGTGTGTGGATGCTCGGTTATTCGCGCGGGAGTTTTGAAATTTGAAAGTGTGGCAGTTGAGCAGGCGTCTGCTGATATAAGGGGTCCTAGACGCTACGTATAGGCCTATGCGTGGCATCTTAGGCCTAAGTGTGGTAGCTGAGCAGGCGTCTGCTGATATAAGGGGTCCTAGACGCCACGTATAACCCTATACGTGGCGTCTTAGGCCTATTTTTTTATTTAATTATCATTAATTATCATTATTTATTATTTATTAGTTATTAATATTAATATTAATTTGTTATTTAGTTATTATTATTTATTATTATTTATTTTTATTATTCTTTTTATATTATTTAGTTATTAATATTAATATTAGTTTGTTATTTAATTATTGTTATTTATTATTATTAAAATTATTGTTATTTATTATTATTATTATAGACTTTTTGTCCATTGATACAATGTCTTCTATAAGCTGTCTAGATCTACGTTAGAGGATTCCCTTCGCCAACCCTGGCGTATGTCTTCGTACTCCTTCAAACGCTGTCCGAACCGTGTTTTCCATTCGAGCGCCGCCGGTACGGCGCTTCTTTCCCGATTAGGGTTTGGCGTAGGCATTGGGAAATCCCCTACCAGGTTGATATATATCCAGTGATCACCTCCCCAGTTAGCGATGCCTATAACCTGTGGATCCGGAACCAAGTCAGGACCGATTCTCAATGGGAAGTAAGATTCGGTCTGATTGCCAACTAGGTTGACTAACACACACGCGTATGTCTGAGCAGCCACGTGCCCGTGACCGGGTAAGTTGAACCAATGACTCGGCGGCGCCGGTTTGACTGTGTTGTAGTACGGATTACTGGAGTGAACCCAGCCTACAATCTGTCATCCTCTTTGTTGAACATCGCCCTCCACCACCCTTTGTTCGTTTCCAGCTCGTTCTGCATCGCCCGCCTAATATCCGGCCAAACTTTCTCATGTATCCCCAAACCCACTGCAATTGATCGAAAACCGCAGTTACCGTCTGTGCGTACGTTTTTGATGTCTGTGACGAACAGCTGGGCCCAGCTAGGAATGACGCTCCAAAACGAGGTGAACTCCCATAGGTTGTCCACGAGGAGTTTTAAACCGCGACGCTGACTGGGACAACGAACGAGTCAGTGAGGATGGGGTGGGGTTTTCTTGGCTGGGCCCCTGTGACGAGGATGGGTTGTAGGAGCCGTGTCTAACGAGATCTGGAGCGGGGGTGTATGCGCTGTGCCTCTGGGGATCTGGTTTTTTGGGACGCCCCCGAGGATCCTCTCTTTTTTCTGGCTCCTTCTTTTTAGATCTCCCTGGAATAGCAGACAAGAGCCTGGCGAAAAAACTTTTCTTTTGATTAGGGTCATCTATGGACGATAGCGTATCTGTGATGTCCCGTAGACCTGCTGCGTAGTCTAGCTCTTCGTTCGGCGGACAGGCTGGATCAAAATTAAGCCTCCTCCAGAACGGGTCAACATCCTCTATTGGGGTACACGTGTCGTTAACTATGTATCCCTCAATCCGACAAGCACATGGCAGCCCCGAAGGCGTATACAAATGGTGGTCACATGAAGCGCCGCCGTCACGCATCTTGTGTATCAACCCATACTCGTTCAAAAGTAGACCCAGAGCATGAATCGACACCCTGTTTATTAGCTTCTTCAACCAGACGTGCTGTCGATGTCCTTCCATGACCTTCGAACGGGAGGCTTCAAAAGATTTACCGATTTATTTTATTTGCGAGTTGACCATTTTAAGGATTTGCCTGGCAATTGTGTCGAGCGAGTTGTTGCTTCCATTGAGGTACCTTTTCAGATTTGCGTGCTGGCTCTCAACTCGGTTCGTCGTAGTTTCGCAGTAGTTTCGGCGTTTGTCGATCTAGCAGGCTACAAACTTGTGTTTGTATGGATCCAGCCAGCTCTTGCGAATGTGTTGCCAGACCTCTGAAAAATAAAAGGAAACGTTATTAACACGTATGTTTAGGCTACCAAAAACTGTCAGGTGATACGAAGGACTCATCGGCTCTATCGTCCCGTATCAAATGACGCTCCATGTTGAGGCGACGGTGGTCGTACTCCTGAATCGTCGGCAAATGATACAGGACCTTCCACCAGTAAAAAAAGTCCGTCCCCATTTCCGTGCTATATAGGCCCTTAAAGTTTCTCCTTATATTCTCGGATATGTGCCACTTGCATAAATTTTTGGTGGCATTAGGGAAGACTGCGTCGCATGCGTTCATGAGGGCCTGGTCTGCATCAGTCAGGATCACGCGTGGCTCCATGCAGTCATAGAGCATTTGTTTAAGTTTCTCCAGAGCCCAGCCGAAGTTCCTCTGCCGTTCCCTGATCACAAACGCGGCGGCGACACAAAACGACTGTGATGTCGAGGTCACACCGATAAACTGAACAAACGGCCAGTCGTACATGTTGGTGTTGTACGTCGTGTCAACCATCAGCACCTCGGGGAACGCACGCCAAATCTTATGCGACTTACTATAACAGAAGAAAATTTCCTCCGTCCTGTCGTCAGTATCACTCTCCCGGGTATAGAACGTGAAACCGTTGCCTGCGAGAAAGTTTTCCAGCGCCTGCATTGGATGAAATAAAACTTTGCTAAATATTACAAGCATGACAAGTACACATTAAAACTACAAGTGTTTTGAACTATCTTCATAGGGGTGTCGCCTAGTAGCCCATCCTTCCTAATCTTGGCGGTGTGGTTGTATATATCTTTTAATACAGGTTGCACACCGGGAAACTTTTCGCGGAGGGCTACTTCGATTTCTTGCGGCTTCACGCCGGCCCTGTGTAAACTCGAAACCATATCCAGCTGGTCGGTGTTCATTTTTCAAAAAGACGCACACCCCTCCTCGAATTCAACGGGATCGTGGTTGTGAGTCTCGTTTACCACTTGAACCCTCCAACATGCACCCCTCAAGTTGTACCTGCCCAGGATCTTAAACGGACAGCATTTTTTAATGCTGCCGATACATCTCACCGTCGCCTTTATTTTGGGTTCGCCTCCACGATTGCATGCAAGGTCCACGGCGTTTTTCCTTGACCGCTAGACCACAACAACAAACCCATGCTCTCGTCCTCTAATTTTTACCCATTTCTCCAGCTCCTCGCGGCTCTCAAAAATCTGAAACAGTTTTACGCTAATTCTTAAACCGTTTATTAAATAACATACAAACAAATAATATTAACTTAAACAAAACACACAGTGTCTTACAGCATCTGTTTTATACGAAACCTTCACCTCGCGTATGTAGTCGTCATCGTGCCCATCTTCGTTATTTGGGTTTGGCCCGGCATAATCATTTCGCCCGTGGTGCGATGAAGACTCGGTTCCATAAAACGGATCATTTGCTAGTAGTGGCTGGTACGATGACGTAGCCTGACCTCCATAATCCGACCAGGCGACAGATGATGGGTACGAAAGCTGTCTACCGTAATCCAACATGAAGTACTCCTACCATACATAAATTAGAAATTCAAACAACAATGCCAGTGGTAATAATTAATAATAATAATACCTATAATAATATAAAATATAATATTTTAATAATAAATAAGAATTTTAAAATAACAATAACATAACCGTATATTTACAAAAAGACTGTATAACGAAACCTGGTTCAAGTTTGGCAAGCCCGGCGAGCCAGTGTTACCATAAAACTGTTCGGGCTGGGTATCATACCCGACATACTCCTAACAAAACGTAATGCAGCATGTGTTAGTAAAAAAAAACTACCAAATTCATACTAAATAAATATATAACGAAACCTGGTTCAAGTCGGGTAACCACGCCGTGCCAGGCTGATCGTTAGCGGCGTAACCCGGGTCCTCCTCTGGAAATAAATGGTTAAACCAAGACATTCTGAGTATATATAGTACAACTGTTGTGTTGTTTTTTTGTTGAACGATGAAACATACAACAACGATATTAATAATAAAGAAAGGAAAGGAGGGAAAGGAGGGGAGCCGGCCTCCAATAATTCAGCAACATCAAGACGTCGCGTATAGACCTATACGCGGCGTCTAAGGTACGAGTTGACAACCTAGCCCAGCTTTTGCAGGGCAGGTTGTAATCCAACTAAGATGCCGCGTATAAGTCCATACGCGGCGTCTTTCTCATAAAAAGATGCCGCAGAAAGATCTATACGCGGTCGATAGGGGAGCTTTTCTAGAAAAACCCACCAGCTTGTCTTGTTATGTTTTTTGTTTTTTTTTCTTTTCTTTTTTTTATTTATAATAATAATTATTAATATTATTTTAATTATGAATAATATATTATTATTCACAATTCGGCAAAGCGTGTTTGGTAGCAGGCCTTATATGGGAAAATTGACACTGCAAACCGACCCTTCAATTTACTGGCTGCTATCGTTATGGACCTCTTGAATCAGTTACGGTGATTACCTTGGGAAAAACTAACAGTGCCAAACGAACCCTTTCTTGGATGCTCTCGGTATCGGCACCTCAAATCCGCCTCTTCGATATCTTCAAACTCCAATGGTCTTGACCTTCGGCAACCGTAGTTGTGTTATCTCAAACACATATCAATCGTCACTAAGCTTAAGCTTAGGCTTGTTATTAGTTTTATTTTTAGTTGTGGGTATTCTAAGTTGGTCATGTTGCGTATATTAAAGAATTATCGGCGTATATATATACGTATACATATATAGTAAGGCCCCGTTACCGGTAACCCTACTTTCGTGTTGGATTTACTCATAAACACAGTTCTAAATATCAGAGTTAATTAAAACATTTACGCGGAATATAAAACTTTCATAAAACTTTACATAATTCATAACTTGTCTCAAAACATCCTTTGTCTTTCAACATTAAAGCATTAAATTAAAACATCATAAGTCTTCAGATGCCAGATTCTTGTTCAGTGCCACGGGTCTCCTCAAGCGAGCTGCCTCAACCTACTCACCTGCGTGCATACTAAAAGTCAGCTACGCTGAGTGAGTTCTAGATAATCACATAATCATACCATTCTCATAACATTATATTCTTTCATTCATACTTTTATACTTTCATAATTTCATACTTTCTTACATTCATACTTTCTTACTTTCATACTTTCTTACTTTCTTTTGTATTAACTTACTTTCATATCTTATGTTATAAAGAGCATTACGCCCTACATTCCTCGAGTATTATTAGGGCTCGGTACCCTCTTTCCTCGAGTATTATTAGGGCTCGGTACCCTCTTTCCTCGAGTATTATTAGGGCTCGGTACCCTCTTTCCTCGAGTATTATTAGGGCTCGGTACCCTCTTTCCTCGAGTATTATTAGGGCTCGGTACCCTCTTTCCTCGAGTATTATTAGGGCTCGGTACCCTCTTTCCTCGAGTATTATTAGGGCTCGGTACCCTCTTTCCTCGAGTATTATTAGGGCTCGGTACCCTCTTTCCTCGAATATTAGTAGGGTTCGGTTCCCTAGTTCTCGAATATTAGTAGGGTTCGATTCCCTCTTCGTTACCATACAACCATACATCATACCTCGAGTATTATTAGGGCTCGGTACCCTTTTCGTAACCATACAACCATACGTTATCATTTCTTTCTTTTATTATCTTTATCACGTTCATACACATAAACATACATATCATACTTACCTTACACATAGCGTTACAACCTGACAGTACGTGCAATATCCGAAGATCGTTCACGTACCATCAAGCAATCATTCATACATATCATATCATTCACATAAGGCATACACTTATCTCTTAGGATAAGCGTATTAACAAACATATTGAGTATGCACACAGCCCTGAAAACATAACACATAAATAGGGCTAGAAACTCACCTGAACACGGTTACGTTCTCCGTTGATCGTAATCCCTTTCTTCAGTTGTGCACGGCTGACTGTATAACAAGTATACATATCAATTTAACTATCACTACTTATAACATCTTTCTAGTCTTAATTACTACCCACAAAGAACGGGGGTCCGGGGGGCAGCGCCCCTGGCAGCGGGGTCTAGGGGCGGCAGCCCCTAGCAGGGTCCAAGGGGCAGAGCCCCTGGCTGGGGTCGAGCTGCCAGGTCAGCTTGGAAAAATTTTATTTCCATTAACTGTCTTAACACATTTTCCATTAGGTTTTTAATTTATTTTCTAAACGAACTTCACTTTAGGCGAAGTTAAACCTCGGGCGAACTTGGCTTCAGGCGAAGTTAAACCTTAGGCGAACTTAGCTTCAGGCGAAGTTAAACCTTAGGCGAACTTGGCTTCAGGCGAAGTTATCCTTAGGCGAACTTGGCTTCAGGCGAAGTTATCCTTAGGCGAACTTGGCTTCAGGCGAAGTTAAACCTTAGGCGAACTTGGCTTCAGGCGAAGTTATCCTTAGGCGAAGTTACGCTTGAAGGCGAAGTTACGCTTGAAGGCGAAGTTCATCAGGCGAACTTAATCTTGCAGGCGAAGTTATCGCGCTGCAGATCTGTTTGCCCATAAATCCTTCGTTTCTTAGCCAAATAACTCGATTTTGGTACCCATGGAATCGTATGCTCGGCGCCTACAAATCCCAACCATCAAATCGGCCTAAAATCGACGTTTTAGGGGTCCGATTTGGGCAGTTTGGGTTTCGGGTCCGGTTAACCCGTCCAATCCTAACCATTTTCAGTAATATTAGCTTTGGAGGATTTGTTCTTACCTTACCAACTCAGATCTATCAACAAAATCTCGGGTCTCGGCTTCGAATCTTGATCGGTTAGAATGTGTGTGTTTTGAGTGTGTGAAGAAAGAAGGTGGAAATGAAAGATTGGGTTTGGGATGGGATATTTATATCCCTCAAAGCCCACGGACCCGAGGCCCATTCTCATTTAACCCATCTTACGCAATCTAAGCCCAACTCCCTCCTTACTCGACATTAAATAATTAACAACGTGAAATCACTAAACATAACTTTCTTTATTTATAATTAAATTTTAGGATGTTTCAAGTCTTCTCCCCTTAAAGAGGTTTCGTCCCCGAAACCTAACTATTACATAAACAAACTAGGGTAAAACTTGCGCATCTCATCCTCGACTTCCCAAGTAGCATCTGATCCCTTGCGGTGTTTCCATATCACTTTTACCAAAGGTATAATCTCGTGACGAAGCTGCTTTTCCTTGCGATCAGCGATCTCTATCGGTTGCTCGATGTAGTTCAATTGTTCATCAACCTCAATATCCATCAATGGCACGTGAGACGTGTCATCAGCTAGACACTTCCTCAGATGAGAAACATGGAAGGTTGAATGAATTCCTTCTAACTCATCGGGTAAATCCAGTTTATAAGCTACTTCACCCACACGTTTTACAATCTTGAACGGTCCAATGTACCTCGGACTCAACTTTCCTCTTTTCCTAAAACGGATAATCCCCTTCCAAGGCGAGACTTTGAGCATCACATAGTCACCCACGTTAAACTCAATTGGTCGTCGCCGCTTATCTGCATAAGACTTTTGTCTGTCTTGAGCGGCTTTCATTCTTGCTTTGATCTGATCGAACTTTGAAGACGTTTCTTGAACCACTTCTATGCTTCCCATTTCCTTCTGACCAATCTCACCCCAACACACCGGGGTTCTACATCGCCTACCGTACAACATCTCAAACGGTGGCATACCAATACTTGAATGGTAACTGTTGTTATAGGAGAACTCTGCCAGATGCAGATGATCATCCCAACTTCCACCAAAATCTAAAACACAAGCACGTAGCATATCCTCAAGGGTTTGGATCGTCCGTTCGGACTGTCCATCGGTTTGAGGATGATACGCCGTACCGATGTTCAACCTCGTCCCCATAGCTTCATGAAATTTCTTCCAGAACCTCGAAGTAAACCGTGTATCCCTATCAGACACGATCGATAACGGTACTCCATGCTTGGTTACCACTTCCTTGATGAACAAGCTTGCTAACGTTTCTGACGAGATGGCCTCTCGTATGGGCAGAAAGTGAGCACTCTTGGTCAAACGGTCCACAATCACCCAGATGGTATCATGTTGCTTAGCTGTACGAGGTAGCTTAGTTATGAAATCCATGGTGATGTGTTCCCATTTCCACTCAGGTATCTCTAGCGGTTGCATCTTCCCATAAGGCTTTTGGTGCTCGGCCTTGACTTGTAAGCAAGTTAAGCACTTACTAACATAATCCACTACATCATTCTTCATTCCTGGCCACCAGTAATCTCTTTTCAAGTCTTGGTACATCTTTGTAGCTCCAGGATGGATTGAGTACCTTGACTTATGAGCTTCATCTAAGATTCGACTTCTATGATCACCATGGCGTGGAATCCACATACGGTCAAATCTAGTTTTAACTCCATGAGTGTTTTCCATCAACTTATCTTGCTGGCCATAAATCCTTTCTTTCTTTACTAACCCTTCGTCTACTAACACTTCTGACTGCACTTTGATGATTTCTTCAAAGAGACTTGAGTTCATGATCAACTTGTATGACTTCACGGTTGCAAGGACTTCCTCATTCTTACGACTTAGCGCATCAGCGACCACGTTAGCTTTACCGGGGTAATACTTAATCTCACAGTCGTAATCCTTTATCAATTCTAACCATCTTCTCTGCCTCATGTTCAATTCTTTCTGCTCGAAGAAGTACTTTAAACTCTTATGATCTGTATAGATAGTGCACTTAGTACCGTACAGGTAATGCCTCCATATCTTAAGAGCATGCACTACAGCTGCTAACTCCAAATCATGCGTCGGATAAGTACTCTCATGGACTTTCAACTATCTAGACGCGTAAGCTATCACCTTCCCTCGTTGCATCAACACGCAACCTAACCCTTGATGCGAGGCATCAGCACAAACAACGAAATCATCGTCGCCATCGGGTAAAGTAAGGATTGGAGCTTGCGTGAGTCTCTTCTTCAATTCTTCAAAGGCTTCCTCCTGAAACTTTCCCCAATTGAATACTATCGTCTTTCGGGTCATACCGGTCAGCGGTGCGGCTATCTTGGAGAAACCTTCGATGAATCTCCTATAGTAGCCAGCTAACCCTAGGAAGCTTCGTATATCAGTCGGATTCTGCGGAGTCTTCCAATTCGTTATTGCTTCAATCTTAGCCGGGTCCACGGTTATCCCCTCCGGATTAATCACGTGACCTAAAAATTGCACTTCCCTTAACCAGAACGCGCACTTCGAAAACTTGGCATACAGCTTCTCTTTCTTCAGAGTCTCCAATACCTCTCTCAGATGCCCAGTATGTTCAGATTCGTTCTTTGAATAAATCAATATATCGTCAATGAAGACGATAACCGACTTATCCAACATCGGCCGACACACCCTATTCATCATGTCCATAAATGCTGCAGGAGCATTTGTTAGACCGAATGACATTACGAGGAACTCGTAGTGTCCATACCGCGTTCGGAATGCTGTCTTAGGGATGTCTGCCTCTTTCACCTTCAGCTGATGGTAGCCTGATCTGAGATCTATTCGTGAGAACCAACTTGAACCTTGCAGTTGGTCAAACAGATCATCAATCCTTGGCAACGGATATCTATTCTTTACCGTCAGCTTATTCAACTCACGATAGTCTATGCACATCCTCATACTTCCATCCTTCTTTTTCACGAACAATACTGGTGCGCCCCACGGGGAAACACTCGGTCTTATGAAACCTTTGTCGAGGAGTTCTTGCAGTTGTGACATCAATTCTCTCATCTCAGACGGTGCTAGACGGTAAGGCGCTTTCGCGACAGGTTGGGCTCCTGGTATTAAATCTATCTGAAATTCTATTTCTCGCTCCGGTGGCAACCCCGGAAGATCCTCAGGGAATACTTCTGGGTAGTCGCGCACAATAGGAACATCTTTCATTTCTTTCGTCTTGGCCGTAGCGTTGACAACATACGCCAGGTAGGCACCACACCCTCGCCTTAGTAAACCCTCAGCTTTTATCATCGAAATGACATTAAGCCCGGAACTTTCCCTATCACCATAGACCGTTACCGCGCTACCATCCAATGACTTTAACCTTATAATCCTACTCTTACATACTATCTGAGCCTCAAACTCAGACAACCAATCCATACCCAAAACCACATCGAACCCTCCCAAGGTCATAACGTACAAGGTAATCGGGAACTCATGTCCTTCCAATTCTATCTTACAGTTCTTAACCATCTTTGTTATTTTAACCGAAGTGTCACTAGCGGTTTCTACTATAAGGGTCTCAGACACTCGGCAACATTTCATTTTAGCTAGTTTACTAAATGGTGTGGCTACGGAACTTTTGTTTGCGCCCGAATCAAATAATACAGAAGCAGAAACACCGTTCACTAGAAACGTACCTGTGACAACATCCGGAATCTGCTTGGCTTGTTCTTGAGTCAGCATGTAGGCTCTAGTTCTTGGCCTGGCTTGATCAGCATCTTTCCTTCCACTACCTCCAGCTTCACTCTCGGTACACTCCCTAGCAAAGTGACCTGTCTTACCACACTTGTAGCATGCAGGCTTAGAACTGCACTCATGAGCATAATGACCTGCCTTCCCACACTTGGCTGTTTGTTCTTAGGGTTCCACATCTGGGTACCGGGTCGTTTAGCAGGAGCGACCCATTTCTTCTCTTTCTTCTCATCTCCCACCGCCACATCATCCGCAACCAAGTCTGCATAAACCATTTCTGCGAGTTCGACAGCAGAATCAAAAGTAGTAGGTTTACTTGTTCTGACTAACATGCGAACTCTCTGTGGTAATCCCCTCACATAACACTTGATCCTTTTTGCCTCAGTGTTGACCATATCGGGCACCAACCTGGACATTCGATTGAACTCGGTGGTGTACTCACGATGTGTCATTGTCCCAGCTTTCAAGTTTAAGAATTTCATCTCCGCCCTTTCAACCTCGGCGTCAGCACAGAACTTCATCATCACTAACTCCTTCAGATCATCCCACTTCATCTCTTTGATCTCTTCACGGGTCTTCCTCTGCTCCACACTCTCCCACCAATACATAGCCTCATCTACGAATGACTGAGTAGCATAACCCACAGCTTGGTCGGGACGGCATTCGCTAATGCGGATAACCTTGTCCATAGCGGTTATCCATTGGAGGGTAGCGATTGCGTCTCCCAACCCGGTCAGCTTTGGCGGGTCGCATCCTTTGAAGGACTTATAGCTGCACCCACCTTGTCCTCCTCTCCTATCATCGACTTTCACAGACTTATCCCCACTCGAGGCCCCTCTTTCACCTTCCCCATCCTTCCTACCATCACCACCCGCCCCTTCGGCAGTTCGTTCACGGCTTCCAGCAGATCCTTCGGGATTCAGGTTCTTCACAGCAGCAACTACAGCCTGAACAATGGCTGCTTGAACTGCAGGGCTAAGTTGAACTTCCTCGTTGTTGTTCTGGTCTCCTCCAGCTGCGCTTCCTTCATCTTCGGTGTGGGAAGCTTCTTCTACCGAGGGTTGCCGGACAAGACGAGGCCTGCCACGACGCCCAGTGCGACCCCCAGTTTCAACAAATTCTCCAGCTCCAGCCATTAGTATTCTAAAGGGGAAAACACAAACATCATCATTCAAGGAACTATTTAGTACAAGGATAGCAAGGCTAACAGGTAATAACAGTGGCCAGCTGTGACTAGCTGATCACGTTGCTTTCTGTGTCCTATACACTTCCCTTTATGAGTCTATTTGTGCTGGTTCTACTTAAGCAGTTAGTCAAATCAAACAATCAATTATTCCTATCCCTGTCGTTCACATATCTTTTCTTTCTCATTAACATATATCATTTAATCATACACCTTTCACCTTTACTGATCTTGCTTGAGCGACACATGGCATTCTTGAACTGGCATCTTCTTTCTTTCCTTACTTAAATCCCATTCTCTGTTCAAGTCTAAGCATGTAGGATGCTTAAATCTCTCGAACTTTGCTCTGATACCAACTTGTAAGGCCCCGTTACCGGTAACCCTACTTTCGTGTTGGATTTACTCATAAACACAGTTCTAAATATCAGAGTTAATTAAAACATTTACGCGGAATATAAAACTTTCATAAAACTTTACATAATTCATAACTTGTCTCAAAACATCCTTTGTCTTTCAACATTAAAGCATTAAATTAAAACATCATAAGTCTTCAGATGCCAGATTCTTGTTCAGTGCCACGGGTCTCCTCAAGCGAGCTGCCTCAACCTACTCACCTGCGTGCATACTAAAAGTCAGCTACGCTGAGTGAGTTCTAGATAATCACATAATCATACCATTCTCATAACATTATATTCTTTCATTCATACTTTTATACTTTCATAATTTCATACTTTCTTACATTCATACTTTCTTACTTTCATACTTTCTTACTTTCTTTTGTATTAACTTACTTTCATATCTTATGTTATAAAGAGCATTACGCCCTACATTCCTCGAGTATTATTAGGGCTCGGTACCCTCTTTCCTCGAGTATTATTAGGGCTCGGTACCCTCTTTCCTCGAGTATTATTAGGGCTCGGTACCCTCTTTCCTCGAGTATTATTAGGGCTCGGTACCCTCTTTCCTCGAGTATTATTAGGGCTCGGTACCCTCTTTCCTCGAGTATTATTAGGGCTCGGTACCCTCTTCGTTACCATATAACCATACATCATACCTCGAGTATTATTAGGGCTCGGTACCCTTTTCGTAACCATACAACCATACATTATCATTTCTTTCTTTTATTATCTTTATCACGTTCATACACATAAACATACATATCATACTTACCTTACAAATAGCGTTACAACCTGACAGTACGTGCAATATTCGAAGATCGTTCACGTACCATCAAGCAATCATTCATACATATCATATCATTCACATAAGGCATACACTTATCTCTTAGGATAAGCGTATTAACAAACATATTGAGTATGCACACAGCCCCGAAAACATAACACATAAATGGGGCTAGAAACTCACCTGAACACGGTTACGTTCTCCGTTGATCGTAATCCCTTTCTTCAGTTGTGCACGGCTGACTGTATAACAAGTATACATATCAATTTAACTATCACTACTTATAACATCTTTCTAGTCTTAATTACTACCCACAAAGAACGGGGGTCCGGGGGCAGCGCCCCTGGCAGCGGGGTCTAGGGGCGGCAGCCCCTAGCAGGGTCCAAGGGGCAGAGCCCCTGGCTGGGGTCGAGCTGCCAGGTCAGCTTGGAAAAATTTTATTTCCATTAACTGTCTTAACACATTTTCCATTAGGTTTTTAATTTATTTTCTAAATGAACTTCACTTTAGGCGAAGTTAAACCTCGGGCGAACTTGGCTTCAGGCGAAGTTAAACCTTAGGCGAACTTAGCTTCAGGCGAAGTTAAACCTTAGGCGAACTTGGCTTCAGGCGAAGTTATCCTTAGGCGAACTTGGCTTCAGGCGAAGTTATCCTTAGGCGAACTTGGCTTCAGGCGAAGTTAAACCTTAGGCGAACTTGGCTTCAGGCGAAGTTATCCTTAGGCGAAGTTACGCTTGAAGGCGAAGTTACGCTTGAAGGCGAAGTTCATCAGGCGAACTTAATCTTGCAGGCGAAGTTATCGCGCTGCAGATCTGTTTGCCCATAAATCCTTTGTTTCTTAGCCAAATAACTCGATTTTGGTACCCACGGAATCGTATGATCGGCGCCTACAAATCCCAACCATCAAATCGGCCTAAAATCGACGTTTTAGGGGTCCGATTTGGGCAGTTTGGGTTTCGGGTCCGGTTAACCCATCCAATCCTAACCATTTTCAGTAATATTAGCTTTGGAGGATTTGTTCTTACCTTACCAACTCAGATCTATCAACAAAATCTCGGGTCTCGGCTTCGAATCTTGATCGGTTAGAATGTGTGTGTTTTGAGTGTGTGAAGAAAGAAGGTGGAAATGAAAGATTGGGTTTGGGATGGGATATTTATATCCCTCAAAGCCCACGGACCCAAGGCCCATTCTCATTTAACCCATCTTACGCAATCTAAGCCCAACTCCCTCCTTACTCGACATTAAATAATTAACAACGTGAAATCACTAAACATAACTTTCTTTATTTATAATTAAAATTTTAGGATGTTACATGTGCGTTATAAGAATTCATTGCGCCTACATAACCAGCACCAGATCGAGACGCTAGTTTGATGAGTTTCAATCTCTCGGATCCGCGGTATTCATTAACGGAAGCGAGAACGTGAGCCCATACTTTTGACAGATAAGTGGAAATTCGGTCATTGCTCCATCTCAACGAGCACCAGACTGAGATATTAGCCGGGACTTACCTGAACCGGTTGACACGTATGTTGACGTGGATTTAGGCTCCGTGCTGGCGCTGATATTAACACGTTTGCATAATACACAATGAAGGTACAAACTCAAACAACAATCCATACAATAGCAATTCTCTTCAACGACCAGTCAAACAAGAAGAAGAGAAAAATAACGAAGACAATTGCTATTGCATGGATTGTTGTTTGAGTTTGTGCTTTCATTGTGTATTATGCAAACGTGTCAACAAATGCTGTAAACAAACGTGTTAATATCCGGGTCAGCACCGAACCTAAATCCACGTCTGCATACGTATCAACCGGTTCAGCTAAGTGCGAACTAATATCTCAATCTGGTGCTCGTTATGTTGGAGCAATGACCGAATTTCCACCTATCTGTCCAAAGTAGGGGCTCCCGTTCTCGCTGCCGTTAGCGGATACCGCGGATCCGAGAGATTCAAACTCATCAAACTAGCATCTCGATCTGGTGCTGGTTATGTCGACGCAACGAAATCTTATACCGCACATCTACTATATATATATATACGTATATATATAAGCCGATAATTCTTTAATATACGCAACATGAACAACTTAGAATACCCACAAATAAAAATAAAACTAATAACAAGCCTAAGCTTAAGCTTAGTGACGACTGATATGTGTTCAAGTGAACACAACTACGGTTGTCAGTGGTGACCAGAGGTCAAGAACGTTGGAGTTCGAAGAAATCGAAGAGCCAGATTTGAGATGTCGATAACGACAGCAGCCATGAAATTGAAAGTTCGTTTGGAAATGCCAATTTTCCCAAGTAAGCCACTGTAACTGATTGAAGATGCCCATAACGAAAGCAGCCAATAATTTAAAAGTTCGTTTCGCACTGTCAATTTTCCCAAATAAGTCCTGCTACTAAACGCCCTTTATCGAATTTCCAATAATAATATGTTATTGATAATTAAATATTATTAATATTAATAATAATCATAAATAACATTAATAATAACAAAAGAAAAGAAAAGAAATAAAAAAAAGGAAAAAAAAAATCATAATAAGACAACACTGGTGGGCTTTTCTAGAAAAACTCACTAACATAAATATAACATAATACAATATAATAATATAATAATATTATTATATTATATTATATTATATTATATTATATTATATTATATTATATTATACAATACGCTATACAAACGTACCTCCGAAAGTCTTGCGTAACCGCCTAATCCCAGCATCTGACTCTCAAGCGTACATCAGATACCTAATAATAATAATAATATTTTAGTACTAATAATAATAGAAAACTAAATTCTTTAATACTAATAATTATATGTTTAAAATAAAAATAATAAAAATATAATAATTTATATTTTAATAGTATTTTATTATAATTATTTTAATAATATTTTAATAATAATACTATTTTAATAAATACAATAATTTAAAATAGTATTTTATTTTACTAACAATAATATTTTCATAACAATAATATCGTAATAATAATATTAATATTTTAATAGTAATAATATAATAAAAATTTTAGCGCTAACGGTAACAATACGAGAAATCTATTTTAAGTTTAGGAGGCCTGACGAACTAGGGTTACCGTCAAACGGTCGGCGCCTAGACAAATTTCTAAAGTAAATCATTCACCAAATCTCTGTCATAACATCTACAACTATGTCCTAACATGTAAAAAATAAAGATAAAACGAAACCTGGTTTAACTCCGACTGACCGTTAGCGCCGTCCGGCATCTCCTCGTCCGACTCCGGAAACATACATGGTTTAACTCCGACTGACCGTTACCCGTCCGGCATCTCCTCTTCCGACTCCGGAAACATATATGGTTGTTGGTGTTGGTTGAATGAAGAGGGTGAGGGTTAAGAAAAAAAAATAAAGGAAAAAAGAAATGATGGAGAGGGAGGGGAGGGAGCCGGGCTCCAAAAATGTACAAAAGACAATACGCCGCGTATAGGACGCGGCATATAACCCGTACGATTCGACAACCTTATGACATGCCAGGCTAGGACGTCAAATCGTACCATAAAACGCCGCGTATAGACCTATACGCGACGCCTAGGATGGTGGTGGGGCGGTGTCCCTAGCAGAACCCTTAAATAATCTAATACATATCTAGATTCTAGATATTACAAAAAAAAATTGTATACAAAGCGTGTGAAAAATTTTGGTAAAGGGTAAAAGAAAAGTTAAAATGCAATTCAAAGTTTGACTTTATACTTAAATCTAAGAGCATTTTTAGGTTTGAGTTTGAAAATAATGTTACTTGCTTATTAGTTATCTTTTCAAAACACCAATAAGTTTAATTGTGTTTGACAATCACAAAAAAATTTATTTTAGTTTTTCGAAAATATTAAAAAACAGTTTTTTAAAAACCTTAAATTCTAGCTTTTTAAAATGATTTTTTTGAAAAAGCTAATAAACTAATAAGTATTTTTCACACTCAATCCCAAACATGCTTTAAATCTGAAACTAAATGAAGAAGAAGCTCAAATAATTAATTAGTTCATTTATCTAATACATTTTATATGTTAAAACTGAAAAAGGTTGGCCAGTGGAGAGACAATCTAAGGGGCATTAGTGTTTGGGATACACCTCAACATTCACGACGAAATGTAAAATTAGTATGAATTTTTTTCCTTGAATACCTCTGAACAAATATTATATTTTGTTTGGGATACCCAAAATTCTTCTTACAGATCCGCAACCAAAACCAAATAAAACAACCCGTCTAGAACCATTCCAACCTTGGTTGGGTATAGACGTTGTTGCTTCTTGTGGAGAATACTAATGCTCCAATCCTGACACGTGTTACATTATCGATTGTAAGTCAGAGCTCTATTAAAAAGAAAATAAAAAAAATCAACAACTAGACAAGGCCATTCGTTGCGCCTAGTCCATTTCTTTTCTTTTTCCCCCAAACAACGCACCATGTCCTTTCTTTTCCCTACTTTCAACAACATTAGTAAAACATTAATCTAATCTAAATTTTATAAACGAAGGAACTTGTAAAAATCATACAACTACACGGATCCTGTCACATCCTAACTTAGGCCTAGGAGTGTGAACACTAATTACATGTAAAACATTTTTAAAATACATAAGCAACACATGCTGACTTTAAAACATTTATGAAAGCCTTTAGTTCATACTCGAAACAATCAGCGGCCCTCTAGATTAGAGTACCAATTATATCACATTAGTTCAGCCCTCACAACCCTATAGACTGGCTTAATGAGACGAGGACCTGGTACCACGCATGGTGGGGTGTCTCACCTTAACATACGTCGGAACATGCCTGGGCGCAACTAATTGCATAGTAGCTCACAAGACACTATTAATAATAATGACAATAACTAATTAATTTATTACATAAATCGAAGTACATCACAAGACACTGAACGAAACTTTTCCGGTACATTATTTTTGTTAAAAAAAATTCGTTACATTTATTTTTGGTTGATTATGGCTTGATTGTTTATAGTTTGGTGGTTAATTCTTTAATTTAGAGGAAATTTTTAAAGAGAGACTAAAACTGAATAATCACTTAACCACAAGAACTCATACGGGTCATAAAAAGGGTAAACTAGTAATTCCACAGCGACAGGAACTCAAATTGTTCGTTTCTGAAACCATAGAGACTCAACCAATTCAAAAAATTTTTTAGGGACACATTGTTCCTACACCCTAAAACCACAAGGACACAAAAAGTAAGTTTCGCTTATTTGTAATAGTATAGCTTCTGTATTTCTTTTGGTTCTTTCTTTGTATTGTAATCAGAATTATAGTGGATAATTTTATCTTTTATTTTGTAAACTGTTGGCTACACATTCTGTTTAACAATAGTCCCGAATCGAACATAGGTATTCAATCTCTTTCTTAGTTCACAATCAAACATACATATATTGGTTTATGAGTTTGTTGTTTTATGTTAAAAAATTGGGTATTGGGGGTTTTAGTTTCTCATAAGTTTCTTTCAATCTATAAATCTATTGCACGTAAATGTCGATAAATTATTATTGAGTATTTCACAATTCACAATCTGTTTAATTGCACGCAAATGTTTAAATGTTTATGCCTTTTCATGATGATACCTTTGCTTGACTAACTTAACACTTTAGTTTTTGTTATTTGTTTTTTTTATTGATTTATGAATCAGATAAAATAAAGCTAAATAAAAATCTATTAGTGTTTGTTACAAGCCAAGATAAAGAAGGCTGGTTAACTGGGCGTCTACCCGTTCTTTTAGCAGAAAGTTCGTTTATGTTCATCCATTTAAAAAATGAACCTAACATGGACGGAAAAGTTTCGTTTAGTAAGCTTAACGGATGAACATGAATAGAGGCCGTGCTCGTTCAGTGGTATTTGTGAACATTTGGTATTGTGTTCATTTACGTCCGTCCGATTACGTCTGTTTGCATTCATCCGGTTACATCCACCCATTTACATTCATATTAAGGTTCAAGGTATGATTATGTCCGTCCGATATTGTGTACGTTGAAAGTCCTTGACAAATGAAGAATTTGAAGCTTGTTTCTCATTAAACACTAGAAGATTTGTGGGTTTTGAATTCAAAGACATTATTTTGATATGATTATGTTTTGATTACTATGCTAAGTGTTCGAATTTCTAGGTGAATTTGTTTGAATTTATGATAATATTTAACTGTTTATGTTTGTTTATCCGTTAGTCATTTCTATTTGCTTGATCGTTAGAGTTGTTTATGTTTGTTTTTCATTATGTTCATTTGTCTATCAGTGTCCATTAGTGTCCTTGTGTTTGTTTGTCCATTAGTGTTCGTGAACCCGTTTGTCGGACAAAAGCCTAATAGACGAACATGGACGAGTGTTCGTGAACCATCCGTGTGTCAGGCAAAAGCTTAACAGACGAATATGGACAAGGTCTTGTCTGCTTCAGGTCGGTTCGTTTATAGCCTTAACAATAAGAATGAAAAATGGCCTCAAAATTTTATATCACGTCCATACTTAGAAGTCTAGAAGTATACACAGAAAGAAAACATTGATTTTATTATCAATAAAATATTAATTTAAATATTATTTTATTGTAAGAATAAATATATGGATATATATATTTATGTATGGCCATCATTATCATTTATATAATAATAGATCAAAATAATTAAATCATACCTTATTATTATATTAGCTAGATAATTGTTGATGGACCATATTACCATTACTTGCTAATCAAGGGTTTTCCCTTGGGTGTATATAAATACATGGAAGAGGTTAATTAACATCATATAAGAAAAACCTAACACTCACATTAAGTAATTCGTGACCCTTATATCTCTTCATAATTCGGTTTCCTTAAGAACCCTAATCCCCATTACTAACATGCCTCCTAAAGGGAAACTCGACCAAGCTGACTATCATGTCGTCTACATCCTTCTCCGGGCGGTTACTACTTCCCCTACCGTAACAGGTATGTTTTGCTTATGGGTTTATTATAACATTCATGTTTTCTATTACATACGTGAGAACTGATCAACATGTGGTATGAGAGCGATGTTGATTAATCAGTTCTTTGTGTTTTCCGTAAATCTAGATCTAAATCGGAAGACATGAACTAAAATCTGATAAACCCTAATTCTGTTTTTTATTATCTTTTGAACTTATTGAAATCTGGTTATACATAAACTGTTTAAAAACAATACTATAACCAATTTCACATTAAAAACCTGTTAAAACTTTATGTTTTTTTTTCGGTGGTGTTCATTGTGTTCATCATGGGTTTTTAAAAATATTACATATTTTGGTTAAAATTCAGATTATGATTGTGTTTTTCCTAAAATAATTGAATAAACAAATCTTCAAAGATTTTAAATTTTAAATAATTATGGAAAATATAACTTTCAAAATTAAAATAAATCTTGGAGATAAAATTAATCTCTAAAAAATTTGAACCAAAATATGTTTACCCTAAATAATTTGGATTTTAGTGCTTACCGAAATCTTGGTTAAACCAAGATCTCCTAACACTGAAATCTCAAAAGACTGAGATTTCATCAAAACTAAAATCTCATTATAACCGAAATTTTGGTTAAAACCGAGATCTCATTAAAACCGAAATCTTGGTTAAAACCGAGATCTTATTAAAACCGAAATCTCATTAAAACCGAAAACTCAAGTGATAAACAGAGAAACTCAAGTGTTAAAATATAAATATATATTGATTAATTTTTACAAAACATAAACAAGGCTTAAACTTGAATAAATTGTTGATGTAAACTTCTGCCAAAGGTGATGCATCACATCTAACATATCATTCAAGTCTTAATACAAGCTATTAATTAATTAATGTTTTGTAAGACACTTAAAATATAAATATATATTGATTAATTTTACAAAACATAGAAATGCTTAAACTTAAATAAATTGTTGATGTAAACTTCTGCCCAAAGGTTATGCATTACATCTAACATATCATTTGAGTCTTAATACAAGCCGTGTTAGTTTAGCCAAACATGATTTAAATGTATCGCTTCTGCCCAAAGGTGATGAGTTACATTTAAATCAAGCAAAACTAACTCGTGCATAATTAAAATGATTGTTTCACTTCTGCCCAAAGGTGATGTATTACAATTGTTTTGCACATATACTTAAATAAATTTTAATTCTGCCCAAAGGTGATTTATTTTTTATTTAAGTAGAACTTTTAATTTAAGTTGTCTATTAGTTTGATGTTAATAATAGACATATCACATATTCAATAAAATATAATGATCCTCACATTAATGATTTTTCATTAATCTAATGATCATAATATTTAATATGTCTTACTTTAATATCTATTACATTATTCACTATAATTTTCTTCCTAGAAATTACTCTCATCCAAAACATCCACTATAATCTTAAAAAAACAATATTAGTTTTGCTTCATAAAGAGTTTCATTAACTTTTAGCTCTTCTCATTTTTTATAATTTCTCGAGACATGACCATCAAATTGCTCCTTCTAATAATATTAATAAAGAAGAAACCTAGAGCATGATAAATGAGATGAGTCAAACATAATGTCTCTTATGATAATTAATAAACTTATGCTAACAAATAGAGTTATTCTAGATTTAGTTTTCCCTAAAACTAATATAATATCTAGTAAATAATCAAAATAACTCCTAAGATGCATGCATTTCTTCTAAATTCTAACTATAAGGTTAAATGACATTATTGAATACATCATAATGTACAATATTGACGTAGGTTGTCGTGGTAAGTAATTAAAGACTTAAATACCTATAACTAGTACGGATAAGTAAGGTCGTCTCCACAGGGACTCAAGGAAAGTGCAAGTTTATTTAATTTATAACTAATTATTTAATCTAAGCGGACAGACGATGTAAAGCGGTTTTTAGAAAAATATTAATTAAAACTAAATGATTACTTAAAAAGATTGTGAAAAATATTAATTAAAAAGTATTCATTCTAGGTTCGGGTTATGTGTTCCATACATCAATCACAGATTCTCTAGTATTTGGTTTTGTAATAATAGCTAGTCCTATGGTTTGATTTATGATGACAAACGATACCCTAACCGAATTGGGAACCCAAACTCCACAATTGTCAAATCTATGTCTAGGACAACTAACCCAATGATAAGGTTTGATGATTTTAGTTCAATGACACAAGAGCTTAACTGAACAACTAAACAAACGTTACACAAATCAATAATCGCAAACATAAACTTTAATCAACCAAATAATCAACTAAGCAAGACAAATTCATATAACATCAATCAAGCTATATTCATTAAGCATTAGAATCTAATTAAAACAGTACTTCACACAAAACCTTAGCCTAGAACGAACACACACGACTAGCCGGACATCGACATAATCGTTAAAGCACTTATCTTGATGAACATATGATCAATGATGGAACCGGAAGCTTCGGGATGGCTAAAAGTTGCCCTAAAACACCTCTTCTGCCTCTGGAAGTCGTAATAATCCGAATGGGGAGGTTAAGGGGTTTATATAAGGCAAGCCCTAATTTTTGCCGACTTTAGGCATCTTCGCATATCGCGAAGATGCATGGCCTTCTTCTTCGCGTATCGCGAAGGAAAAAATAGTGGGGGTCAGATTCTTGCAACTTTGCGTATGTCCCCCTGCATCTTCGCGTATTGCGAAGATGCAACTTTTCAGCATTTTTTATTTTCTTTTCTTGACTGCCTCGTGATGCGTGCACTTTCAATCTCTCACTTCTCGATCTTCATTCCAAGCCCGTAAATATCCTCATTAAGCTCCATAGCTTCCAAGTTCCTGAAAACACATAAATATACTTGAAGTACCAATGTTCATTCGATTATTAAACTAAAATTAACTAATTAATATATAAAACTAAGTAACTTTTACCCAACCATCTCATCCCCACACTTATCCTTTTTCGTCCCGAAAAATATTTTGTAATGGAATCAGAATTAGAAATCATTCTCAAAATACTTCATAGATTATCTTAATTAAGCACAAAGAACGCAAAAAAAAAATCACGATTACGACCCACGCCTTAATACTTACCGGGAAAAATAAGGTGCGACAGTTGTATTAATTCATATGATTAAAATGGAACCCACACCTCAAAGCCCTGAAGCCGCCTTACAATGCTTCATTATAGTTTTACCGAACCAGACCACCCCAACTTGACTTAAACCTTAAGATTAGACGATCAAAATTTTGCACGTTTGTACAATTTTTCAAGCCCATATGTAATAGCTAAGACAATCTTGGATATTTTTATCGAACCAAAACCCAAACTTAAGTATTAAAGTGTAACACCCTGGCTAAAGCGGAAATGCCCGAGTGTGACGTACAGATTGTTCAAAACACATGACACTATTAAGTGACAATATTATCATTAATTGGTTTAAACATCATATACGCAAGTTCGTAAACAAGAAATACAAGAAAATATAAATACAACTTTGTCCATTTGTTTCAATAACCTAATTCTAGTGTCTTCTCCATGTATCATCCTCTAATGTTTGTACCTGTAACATATATATAAAAACGGTCAACTAACTTAATAGTTGGTGAGTTCCCATAAGTTTGAATAAATACATAAAAACCTTGCAATTCCATGAAACTTGTGATAATTAAACTACTTCGCATGAAATGTCCTTTCCAGTTAGCCACAGCCAACGTACTCGGATCGGGGGTCCCTTTTCCACTCATAACAAAATGGTCCTGAGTGCAAAGGGGGGAGTATGATCATACTTATTGAGGCAACCACTTGCTGAGCACATACTCAAGTAAGCACATATAACACACAAGTCCACGATATGAATTGCAGTTTAATAGCTGAGTATAAAATTGATTTGCGTTTAATAGGATATATATGCTACCCCCAAAAGTAAAAGCGTTAAAAAAGGGGGTGTGAGAAACTCACCTCGAAATTGAAGATAAACATGCAATAAAAGCCGAAAGCACGATAACGAAACCAAAGCAACCGAAAGTGCGATAAAGAATCCGAAGCGATTGAACTTCTCAAACTATAATTAAAACAAAAACAAAAACTAACTATCGGGATTGAAAAGGTTATATGTATTTGATTAATGGGATTTTGCATTAGTTAATATATTATATTAGCATTTGTTGGCATTATGATATTATATTATTTTTAAGTTTTAACGGATTTTTAATGATTTATGTTATTTTAATATTATAAACTTTAACACTAATATGAGAGTTATAACATTACAAGGTACGGATTTTAAATGGTAATCATTTCTCAAAGAATGTTTATGTTAGCGAATTAAAGTTGAAGAATTTAAAAAACTAACGAATTATTAAGTTATTCTTTTAACGGTCTGATGAATTAATGTTTAACGAATAAACATTACCGAAGCAAAGTTTATCGAATGAAGTCTAAGGAAGTAGAGTTTACGAATTTAAAAGCTAACGAATTACGGTTTAAGGAAAGAATCTAATGTATCAAAAGTTTAATGAATTATATATAATGTAACGGAAATTATAAATTCGCTTTTAATGATTTAACGAATTTTAAAGTTAATAAAGTAAATAAATTAGTTGTAATGGTTTAACGAACGTGATAGTCAGATTTTAGTTAATAATAATTTATATTTTCTAAAAATTTTATTTGATTTACAAACTATTTTAGTTGATTTATTATGATTTTTAAATAATAAAAATAATTAAATTGGTTTCTAAATAATAAGTAAAATGGTAAAAAAAATAATATCAAAAATTGATGTTATGACCCGGGTCTGCTGTGTGTCATACTAAGTGTTTAACCACTAGACCAGATGCTTGTTTTACTTATAATACAGAAACAGAAAGAATAAACACAATTGCTTATGTTCATCTTCTTCTTACCAAACCCTAGATTCAAATTTGATCAAATGGTTCCAAGTTTGTTAAACCATTGTTAGGGGTTTTGATTATCGGTTAAAAATGATTAAAATTCATGTTATAATTACCTGAAAGGATGCCGGAATGATGGTGAATCGTAGTCGGCAGAAAATAGTTTTTGACGAACAAATTCGTGGGTTTAGAGAGAGTATTAGAGTAGTTTGATGTTAGGGACGAGATTAGACAATGGTTTAGATACTATTTATACTATTAATCGGAGCGTATAAGGCATTATTGATCATTAATGCGTTTTGGTATTTTGGCCGACGGTTACGCGGCTTAATCCGTGGATTTTAGGTTGTTATAACGCTTAATGATCGTATATTATTGATTGTCGTTATGGTCAATGATGATTACGAGCTTTTAGTTGAAATATGGATGCGAAATTAGAGGGTTAAAGACCTGCCGGAGGTGGTTGACGGTCGCCGGATTTCCAGGGACCGGAACAAACATGAGGGAAGGTTGGGGAGGGTTGGGATGCATATTAAATTAATAATATAATTTAAAAAATTTACTCTTTAAGTCCCTCAAGTTTCATATTCCTTTTAAAACAGAATTTAATACACATTTACATATTGAACCCATGACTTTGAAATGTTATAAAATAAATGTATTAAAGTGTTGGATAATTTTCATATTAAACTCGCATAGTTCTCAACTCGATTAAAGCTTTAAACAAAAACGTTAGTCCCGGAATTTCAATAGTTGAACGAAACATGGACAAACGATAACCGTGAATTAACAAGAATATTCTATTAATAATAAACGATGTACGTTGAACACAAATAAAATGAAACGACGAAATGGGTCAATTTAATGAACGTGAATACAATCCAAATACAGATAAAATGACACGTGAAATACATGCAACAAAACTTGAGATAATAAAAATATATATCTTTATAAAAAAGCCGAAAATTTAAAATGGGTCTGGTTTTCGGGTTTAAAATGTAACGAATGTTACATAAAGTCTACCAAAATGGTCATTATATACGATTAAGGTGCAATTAGGTAACCAACTAGTAAATAGCCCCCACTACATGACATACCCCCATAATCAAGCAATACCCCGAAGTCCATCACCATACGTGAGTAGGCACGAATTCATCTGTAGGGCTTACATATGATGTGTCCCGTGTGGTCCGTTTCTTAATGGTAATGAGACGTGAGCACGGGGACCCCATATGACTAACAGTGTGGATGATCAAGTCAGTAGTGAATTTGTACTTTGAAAGCACTTTTTGTGATTATATTTATTGACTTATGAATTGGTAGATAAACTGCGGGTTTGCTCTTTTTAAGCTTTTTTAATATGAATAAATCCACTTAGGATTTACGCATACCAGATGATAAACCGCATACCGACCCATGGTCTCTGTTCCCTGGGGCATCCCATCAATACATGATTTAAGGCCATAAAACCATACTCCTATGAAGTGTTAGCCACTTAACTAGCAGTTTTTTCATTTATGTTTATATCACAAGCCATTTAGCATACTCTAACGTTAACCCTATCCAGCCATTGTACTATAGACTATTCATATTAAAATATATTTTTGGTGATCAAATCTAATAGAAATGCTTGAGTATGGCCTAATCTTTCATTCCAGTCCTTACACAGGCTTAGCTAAACAAACAAAACCCTGAAGGCGTTTCCCACTAAAAATCAAGCATTTAAAGTTCAATTAAGTCTACAACCAAATTATCCTTTCATTCTCAAGGCTGAGCCTACCAATACATCTCAAATTACGTGTGTTCCCGTTTTTATTTATCTCATATTATATAATAATTTTGAAAAATAACCACCGATTTTTCTATCATTTTCCCTTATTGTGCAAAAATCTAAATTCAAGAAACATTTAACTTTTTAAATTTCAATTTCTCCCCCATCCCCGCACTTGAGGCAAACATTTTCCTCAATGTTTAAAAATGTGACAAATAAAATAGGGACGGGGTTAAAATTTACTTCGACAATTTTAAAAACCGGGCCTAATGTGATGGTGGTTATTAAATATACAAAAATACAATTACACTTTTAACACAAATACTAATAAAACAAGGAAGGTTATGAAAACGAAATCACCTGATAGAAAATAAAACTCTCATGTGCAACTCTCGTGCCCTCGGTGATCTCTCGGCGAACTGAACTCCTCAACTCTCAAAATAAAATCTGCAAACTCTCAAAAATGTAGAAGCAAGCTTCTCACAAATGTTAAAAATATTGGTCTTTTAAACCGTTTGCAAAACCATTAATTTTAAATTACCGACCGAGATTAATAAATTTCATAACCAAATTTGTTAAACGAGTAAAAATGTTAAAAGACCTAACTCACTTTCGTAGGAATCACAATTGCATTTAGCGTATGCAACAAGCCCTTTAAACCCCCCGGTAGCCCGGGTGGACGAGTATGGTCTCGTGAGGGTTTATAGTGAACTACACCCACAAAGTTCAACTACAACAAAAATATACACAAGCAACCACCCAAAAGAATAAATCCCATCAAGTGTCCCAATCAAACCACCCATAAGCAAAATAATAATAATATCAGTACAACCCATAAGATAATAAAAACATAATAAAATAAACAAGAAAATAAGACCCAAAACATTGATCGGGACACCTGCATCCATCAACAGCGACTACTCATCAGAATCCTTCTGGTCATCAGCATCACCAGGTCCACCAGCTCCTGGTCCTCCTATACCTGCATCGTAAAATCCACTCGTGCCATACTGACCATAACCACTATAACCAGCATCTCCACCATAACCATAACCACCAGATCCTCCTCCATATACATGCCCAGTGCCACCCATATCAAAACCATTAGTAGCAGGCGGTGGCGATTGCAAAGTACCCGGTAATGGAATGTTCCAGTGATCAAACATGGTCCTGAAGTAACCCCGCGACTCGTCTCTGTACTCTCTGAACTCATCTCGATACCCATGCAATTCATCCCGCATCTGTAATTGTTGCTTGAACTTATAGTTTAATGTCATGGGCTGCGGGTGCTGTACCGGTGGTGGACTGGGCTGTCTCCTTGGACGCGGTCGGGCAGGTGGCCTCTCCACACGATGCCCCTTCGAACAACCCTCTGCTCTCTCATCCGCCATCCGCGGTGGATCTCCATAAGTCATTATGCCCGCTTTCTGAGCATCATCAATCGTCACAACAGCGGTATCCGGTCCCTCCTCAAAATAATCTACCGAATAACGACCAAACACACCCAACGACTGCGCAAACCGAGTAATCATGGGCCCCAATGCCAACTGAGTCGTGGCCCCACTTGCTCTACGACCTCCCCTTGCAAACGAAGTTAACAACAACGTCACCCAGTTCACATTCATACCCCCAACCGTGGCCATTAAACACATCAGATCAATATTATTACATTTATCCTTTCCAGACTTTCGGCCCACGAATGTGGAAGCAATTACCTTATGTAGATACCTGTGAAGTGGATCCTGAATTTGCGAAGCAATAACAGAACTTGTATGCTCGCCATCTCCAATAGTCCTCCAAAATCTAGCCAAATCGGTAGTCTAAATCCAGTGAGGCCGAGAAGCAGTCGACCCCGTAGTAAACCCTTGAATACTTTCCCAAAATTCGGGCTCAGTCACCTCATATTCCCCATATAACCTGCAATCACAGCAAACCGGGGCGCCGTGAACTGAAATAACTCTCTCCCCAACGCAAAACTGAACGCGTATGGCTCATCAAAATCTTTCGGATTGTGTCTAAAAGTGGAGTAAAACTCGTAAATCAGCTCCACATACTGCTTTTGCTCAAACCTCAGAATATCTCCCCAGCGCCCCGGTAACAAACTATTAAGTCTCGGAACATGCCCAATAGATTCCAACGCCTCCCAATCAAACGTACGATGTCGGAATATCTCCATGTCACAAATTTGCTTATACATCTCATATTCTGGAGTATCGGGGAGGAATCGTAATATTTGGTGGTCCTGCTCATCTCCCCCGGTGATATCCTCAACTCCGGCCCCGAAAACCTCAATCTCATTACCTGTATATCTGATCTGCACGTGTGTATACTGCTGAGAAGTAGAGTCAAACGCATGCTGTTGTTTGGACCTTTTCCTCGACATCTGCAATTAAATATACTAAATAAGTTCATTATACTAAATAAGTTCATGTCAAAACAAAGATGAGTGGCAACCGCGGTTGCCCATAATAAAAATTATTTTTTTATTCAAATAATGAAAAAGACTCAAAATAAATTCCTCAAAACTGCTTGTGCAAAACAAAACATGTCACCTTCAACGAAAAATCATTTTCGACATTTAAATACCTATCACCCCAACAAACCAACGAACACCTTCCACTCACTCGTTTTCACAAACTGACATATACTTGTTACTATTCAAAACTTCGTTCGCCGGAAAATTTCCCATCGTATAAAAACACACAAAATCACCGACATCTTAAAACACAGACCCAAAGTCACAACTTTTGTTACACTTTTTCGAAGCTTCAACTCGACAACTCGCCGGAAAATTATTCCGGTGACCAAAAACCTTTTGAAAACACTGTCATTCATAAAAAAATCACAACCCATTTCAAAATCCGGCCAAAACTTTTAATAATCCGGTAAACCCAACCCGGAAAACCGACACCGACTACCCCCAAAATCAACCGAACCCATCAATCCCGACCACAAACACACCCAATAACATGCATTCATCAAACCCCAAGCAATCTGAGATACGCCATTCAAACTAAAAACAAACCAATTGCAAACAAAATTAAATACACACCTTTCAATCGGGTTCGTCAAAGATGATGAAATTAAACAATGAAAGTGATGGTAACGACGGTGGCGGCTGGCGACGGTGGTGACAGGGGTGGTGGCGGCCGGAATTATGATGTGTGGATGGGGTTTATAATAAGAAAGATATGGTGAAAGTGATGGGGAAATCGGATTTTTATATAAATTTTCGTTAGATCCGTGCATCTTCGCGATACGCGAAGATGCAAGTTTGACCGTTGACTTTTACTGACCGGTTGACTTTTTAGCATCTTCGCGATACGCAAAGATGCAAGGCCTGCATCTTCGCGATACACGAAGATGCACCTTATCAGCAACAAATTTTTAATGGTTTTCAACTTAAAATATTAATCTTTTAAGTGTTATTCGAGCTAATTTCCTCCGCCACCCGCTTCGGTCGCCACATACCAATCACCTACGTACCTGGGGCTCCCTTTAGCGATGAACGTGATTTCCAATTTCGCTTCAAGGCTAATCATCGTGTTGCTTCCCCACACTCGATCCTTGCTCTACACTGCACGATTTGAGGAAAACTATTAGCTAACTAGACTCACTATACAGAAAATACAACTTACAAATGCCGGGTTGCTTCTCGGTTAGCACTGAATTGAATGTCTACAGCTCGACATTTCTTGGTTCCTCAATCAACCGAATAAGTCGGTTCGTCCGCCAAAAAGCAAACCTCCGACTCATGTATCTCTTTGTTCAAATCCGCATCCTCCAAATAGGGCTTCAACCGATGACCATTCACCACTTGTCTTAGATGATCTTCAAAATCTTCGATCTCAACTTCACCGAATTTTCCAACTCTCTTGACTTGATAAGGTCCCGTCCACTTGCTCTTCAATTTGCCTGGGAAAAGTTTCAATCTCGAGTTGTACAACCACACTCGTTGCCCCTCCTCGAATGTCCTTCTTCTTAGCTTAGCATCGTGAACTCTCATCTTGTCTTTATATGCGGATGCACATTCATAAGCTTTATATCTCAATTCTTCCAACTCGCATATGTTCAACTTCCTTTGTTTACCTGCAAACTCATAGTCTAGATTAATATTCTTAACCGCCCATAGCGCACGATGGGCTAGCTCGACAGGTAAATGACAACCTTTTCCGTAAACCAACCGATAAGGGGTGGTTCCAATAGGCGTTTTATAAGCGGTCTGGTAAGCCCATAAAGCATCATTTAGTTTATTTGACCAACCCTTCCGATCGGGCCTTACCGTTTTTTGTAAAATCTCTTTGATTTGCCTATTAGAAACCTCCACTTGCCCACTTGTTTGAGGGTGATATGGAATGGCAATGCGGTAGTTTACGCCATACCGTTTAAGTAGTTTGGCAAAATTAAAGTTTTTGAAATGTGAACCCCCATCACTAATAATAACGCGGGGAACACCAAAATATGAAAAAATATTAGACTGGACAAACTTACAAACAACAGTATGGTCATTCGTCTTGGTGGCGATTGCTTCTACCCATTTAGACACATAATCGACCGCCACTAAGATATAAAGATTACTGAAAGAATTAGGAAACAGGCCCATTAAATCAATCCCCCAAACATCAAAGATGTCGACAACGAGGATTGGTTGCATGGACATCTTGTCCCTCTTTGAAATACCCCCATCTCTTGACATCTAACACAATTTTTGACAAACGCTGCGGCATCCTTGAATATGGTAAGCCAATAGAATCCGCATGCAAGCACTCGATGCCCTGTCTTCTGACCATTGAAATGGCCTCCACAAGGTGATGAGTGGTCATGATATAAAACACTCCTCATCTCCTCCTCTGGTACGCACCGCCTCATTACTTGATCCACTCCAACTCTAAACAAATCCGGATCTTCCCATGCATAGTGCTTCACCTGCGAGAGGAAGTGTTGTTTCTTCTTCTTTGGCCAAAACCCGGAATTGTATCTGCAACAAGAAAATTAATAATGTCAGCATATCATGGCAAAGTTGAAACAGAAAACAATTGTCATACGGGAAAGACTCATTGATGGCCCTCTCGTCTTTCTCCTCTTCGTCTTGTCCCACAAGTCTTGATAAATGATCCGCCACCACGTTCTCGCTTCCTTTCTTGTCGCGGATCTCCACATCAAACTCTGGGAGCAGTAAAATCCACCTGATCAAGCGCGGCTTCGCGTCCTTCTTCTCCATCAAATACTTGACTGCGCTGTGATCTAAAAAAACAATAACCTTGCTCCCCCAAATGTAAGATCGAAACTTATCAAGTGCATATACTACTGCGAGCAACTCCTTTTCCGTAGTGGTTTAATTAATTTGAGCATCGGAAAGGGTTTTGCTTGCGTAGTATATGGCAACGGGCTTCTTATCCACCCGTTGACCCAACACGGCCCCGACCGCGTAGTCACTTGCGTCACACATAATCTCAAATGGGAGTGACCAATCAGGTGACAACATGATCGGGGCTTAAACCAATTTGTTTTTAGGACATTAAATGCAGTAAGACACTCTTCGTTAAAAACAAATGGTACATCTTTTAATAAAAAAATACACAACGGTTTAGGTATGACACTAAAATTCTTAATGAACCGTCGGTAAAAACCGGCATGACCCAAAAATGCCCTTATCCCTTTTATATTTGTAGGCGGTGGTAAATTAGATATGACTTGGATTTTTCGCTCCGGTCAACCTCAATCCCCCTACTTGAGATGACATGTCCTAATACCGTCCCATCCTGAACCATAAAGTGGCTCTTTTCCCAACTTAAGACCAGATTCGTTTCCACACATCTTTTAAAACTTTAGTTAATTCATTTAAGCATTTTTCAAAAGATGATCCAAAGATAGAAAAATCGTCCATAATAATTTCAAGTGAATCCCCGACCATATCTGAAAAGATACTCATCATGCACCTTTGAAAGGTGGCCGGGGCATTACACAAACCAGAAGGCATTCGCCTAAATGCGAAGGTGCCGTATGGACACATAAAAGTGGTCTTATGTTGGTCATCGGGGTTAATAGCAATCTGATTGTACCCCGAATAGCCATCTAGAAAACATTAAAACTTCTGACCTGCAAGTTTCTCGATAATCAGGTCAATGAGCGGAAAGGGAAAATGATCTTTAGTTGTTGCCGCATTCAACTTCCTGTAATCAACACAAATCCGCCACCCGGTTACCGGTCGGGTGGCGATTTCCTCACCTTTCTCATTACGGGTTATCTGAATACCCGCCTTCTTTGGAACTGTTTATGTCGGATTTACCCACGTGCTATCTGAAATCAAAAAAATGATACCCGTGTCCAACAACTTCAAAACCTCCTTCTTCACTACTTCCCGCATGTTTGGGTTCAACCTTCTTTGTGCATCATGAGCGGGTTTTTCTTCGGGATCGGTGATGAGCTTATGCATGACAATGGATGGGCTGATCCCTCTCTAATCTGCTATCGTCCAACCAATCGCCGCCTTATGCTCTCTTAAGACTTCCACCAATGCCTTCTCTTGCCATCTTCTAAATTTGCAGCGATGATGGCCGGCAATGTCTCACCTTCTCCCAGAAACACGTATTTCAGGTGTTTCAGGAGATCCTTCAATTCAACAGCCGGCGGACTCTCCAATGACGGTTTCAACTTTGAATCGATCGTATCGAGCAACTGCTCCACTTGCTGAGACCATGGCGGTTTTCCAATACTTGCCGCACACAACTCCACTTCTCTTTCTTATTCTCGTAACTGTAGAACATGCTCAACTACTTTCCTGCAACAAATAGCACATTCCTCTGTGGCATCATCCCCACTTCCGTGAGGGTTCAACCCGTGAATGACTTCAGCCGCGAAGCATTCGTCACTCACTAGAGGGTTAGACACGTTTGAAAACATATTAAGCCTAAGATTCTTATTACCAAATGCCATGTCCACTACCCCGGTTCTACAATTAATCAAAGTGTTCACGGTTGCCAAAAAGGGGCCGACCGAGAATCACGTTCGGTTGTCGTTTCGGTCAACTGTCACGTAGTCTAGAACCAAGAAGTCAACCGAGTAATAGAAATATTCTTTCATCACAATCACATCGGTCACGATTCCCCTAGGAAGCTTGAGTGTCAAGTCGCCAACACTACGGTGGTGTCGGTTTTTCTAAGTGGACCAAAGTCGTACTGGTCATACAAGCTTCCCGGGAGAATAATCACCCTAGCCCCAAGATCTAACAATGCTCTAGTCATTTTAAAATCGCCCACTTGAATGGGTATAATTGGTGTTCCTGGATCTTGTAGCTTGGGTGGGAGGATACCCGTCAAAACCGAACTCACATTTGCAGTTAAGTCAACTTGTTTAGGAAACTTGTGAGTTCCTTTTTGAGTACACAAGTCTTTCAAATATTTAGCATATGCAGGGACTTGTTTAATTGCATCTTTGAGGGGAAAATTAATTTTTACTTGTTTAAATATTTCCCACATTTCCTCCTGCTGTGGGCCCCTTTTTCAAAGTGTCGATGAGGTCTCGGGGTTCACCAATGCCCAAGGGAACGGAACGGTTTTACTCGTTGAATCCGTTTCCTTGGCGGTTGGTGTTCCCGTTTTAGTTTTAGTTTTAGTTTCAATTTTATTTTATTTATTTGATTTGATTTAGTTTTCGGTTCGATTTCAACCTCATCGTCACTTTTCCCGTCTTCCCCCAAGTCCTCCACCACACCTTCAACAAAGGGTGGTGGAGTCACCCCATTATTATATCTTACAGCTTCTAAGGGTACTTACCTGGCTGACATGGGGATTCTTACCACTAGAAGAGCTACCACTTTGATGGCTCGGGTTCTTCAAGGTATCACTCGGCAACTTGGATGGATTTCTCTTCAAACTCGCCACTTCCTCAGCAAGCTGGCTCACCTACTTATCCCTCGCAGCATTGGCTTTCTCTTGGAGCTCTAACCTTTGATTTACACTTTTATTTTGAGCCTCCTGATCAGTCTTCATCTGTTTTAGAAAATCCATCACGTCCTTAAACGACACTTCCTTGTTACCCGAAGAACTTCCTTGACCTTGTGCTGCCCCTTGACTTTGCTGACCCTGTTGATAGCTCTTTTGATAAACCTTATTATAACCCCCCGATTCTCTTTGATTATACTTGCTTTGACCGCTACCCCTCTCGTTCCCATATTGACGCTGATTTGACTGATAACTGGCCTTTTGGGAATTACCTTGAAAATTCGGGTTTTGCTGCGTGTTCGGGTTTCCATAGCTGAAATTGGGGGTGGTTTCGGAGGCCCGAGTGGTAGGTGTTTGAATTCATATTATTATTGTACATCTTCTCACCCTGCACAAAGTTCACCTCCTCTTCTTCCTCTTCCTCTTCGTCTTCCTACACAACCACACAAGTAGCCACTATATGGCCTATTCCACCACAACCTTCACAAACTGGATACGTCTTTCCAACTTTCTCACCAACCTAGCCATACGATCATCCGACCCACCATTATCCACGGCTTTCACAATCTCCCTTTTTACCATGCGATTCGACTGAGCTTGCCTCTTTGAGTTCATTGCATGTCTTTCCAAATGTTGCCAATCTTCATTCTCATCATGAGTCAAAAACGACCCATTTGTGGTCGACTGAAGATCACGCACATCGTCACTCAATAACCCGTCATGAAACGCCTTAATCAACTCCCACAACACAATCCCGTGATGCGGACAAGTTCTCAACAACCTCTTGAATCTCGTAAAAGCTTCGTGAAACGTCTCACCCGGCCCTTGCTAAAAGTTTCTGATGGAGGTTCAGGCCTCGGATGTTCTTTGTGGTGTGTAGTAATCGTCCAGAAACTACTGAGCCAGATCTTGCCACATGTAAATGCTCGTTGACGGTAGAGATAAGAACCACTACTTTGCTAGATTTTTAAGACTGAACTGAAAAACCACTAGCTTGACTTCATCAGTAGTGAACCCTTGACTCGAGATAGTGGCACAAATTGCATTAAACTCGCTCAAGTGTAGATATGGCTCTTCAGATGCTTTCCCATGAAAAGTAGGCATCCCGGTCAGGTTACTTTGCCTTACTGAAAACGTTCTTCCTTCTCGGACCGGGATCACAATGGGAAGCGGGTTCGTGGCCTCTTGTGGAATGAAGTGGCTTTGAACCCCCCGAACGGGCGGTGGAAAAAATACCTTAGGGACCCATCATCAAACTCGTACTCTGGAAATTGCGGCTCGGGAATCTCTTGTCTTCTTGGGCTCGACGGTTTCTCGGTGGTTGAGCGGGTTCGGGTGTTCGGTTTCGAGGGGGTTGTTGTTGTCGTCCATAATACTGACCCCATTGAGCATCCTCCATCTCTTCCTCATCCTCAAACTCATCAAACTCGTCAAATAGTCTCCGCCGATTAGCTACCCTTTCAAATTCAAACTATACCCGATTGTTTGGCGGGTCAGATCTCACGGAACGATCATCTCTCATCTGGTACTGTCTTTGAGCTCTACGGTTTTGATTCTGGTTAACATGTTTATGGAGTGGCGGGTTTAGTGGGTTAAACGGTGGTAAGTCATGGAATGGAGGGTTTCGTGGAATGTTTTGTGGGATGGGTTGTTATTGGTGTGGTGGTGGGTTAATATTGTCGGGTTGAAGCACCGGTGGCATTGGGTATAGGTTTCCTTCTAATGATTCATCTCTTCCTCTTTCAGCCTCAAAGTTTCAACCCTTTTCTGTTTTGCTCGGTTTCTTTTCGCGGCTTTCTCAAGCTTAGGATCAAACTGCAAGACCTCCTAGTCTCGAGCAAATCTCGTATGCATCAACCTAAAAGATTAACCGCACCCACCAAACAAGCAAACCCCGCGTAAAATCAACGAAGAAAAGAATTTAAACTAATTTACACTAAATTATGCTAATTTAAACTAAACAAAACTAAACTAGCACTAAGCGCGTTGAGTCCCCGGCAACGGCGCCATTTTGACGTAGGTTGTCGCGGTCTACTCAAAAACAATTAATTAAAGACTTAAATACCTATAACTAGTACGGGTAAGTAAGGTCATCTCCACAGGGACTCAAGGAAAGTGCAAGTTTATTTAATTTATAACTAATTATTTAATCTAAGCGGACAGACGATGTCAAGCGGTTTTTAGAAAAATATTAATTAAAACTAAATGATTACTTAAAAAGATTGTGAACAATTTTAATTAAAAAATATTCATTCTAGGTTCGGGTTATGTGTTCCATACGTCAATCATAGATTCTCTAGTCTTTGGTTTTGTAATAATTTCTAGTCATATGGTTTGATTTATGATGACAAACGATACCCTAACCGAATTGTTGACGCAAATGAACTCGGACACAACAATTGTCAAATCTATGTCTAGGACAACTAACCCATGATAAGGTTTGATGATTTTAGTTCAATGACACAAGAGCTTAACCCTAAATGTTGATGAACAACCAAATAAACGTTACACAAATCAATAATCGCGAACACAAACTTTAATCAACCAAATAATCAACTAAGCAAGACAAATTCATATAAAATCAATCAAGCTATATTCATTAAGCATTAGAATCTGATTAAAACAATACTTAACACAAAACCTTAGCCTAGAACGAACACACACGACTAGCCGGACATCGACATAATCGTTAAAGCACTTATCTTGATGAACATATGATCAATGATGGAACCGGAAGCTTCGGGATGGCTGAAAGTCGTCCTAGAACACCTCTTCTGCCTCTGGAAGTCGTAATAATCTGAATGGGGAGGTTAAGGGGTTTATATAAGGCACACCCTAATTTTTGCCGACTTTAGGCATCTTCGCGTACCGCGAAGAAGTATGGCCTTCTTCTTCGCGTATCATGAAGGACAAAATAGTCAGGGTCAGATTCTTGCAACTTCGCGTATCGCGAAGATGCAACTTTTCAGCATTTTTTATTTTCTTTTCTTGACTGCCTCGTGATGCGTGCACTTCCAATTTCTCACTTCTCGATCTTCATTCCATGCCTGTAAATATCCTCATTAAGCTCCATAGCTTCCAAGTTCCTGAAAACATATAAATATACTTGAAGTACCAATGTTCATTTGATTATTATACTAAAATTAACTAATTAATATATAAAACTAACTAACTTTTACCCAACCATCAAATATCATGACATGACCCATAAAATTAAGGGCTTACACATGAAAATAAGTATAATTTTTCCAGTACATTATACACTAAATTTTTCAATAGTACAATTTGATGCCATAAGAATCAACTATTACACTCAGAAGTACTAAAGGAAAATGAGTGTGTTGATCAGCAACATATGTACAAGAAAAGAAATATCTCGTACTGGAAAATAAGATGTTATTCAACTCAACACCACTAAAACCTAAAAGAGGACAGTTCTAAGGTTCATAGACAAAATACAAGTATAAATTCTAGTTTTAAGTTTTCTAAAGAGAAGCCTCACTGCATATATATGCCATTTTACTAGGCATAAGCAACAAGATTTTCCATAATTTAAAAGAACTGTTAGCTAAAATCAGTAGTCACTTATTCATGATATTTAAGTATGCTAATTCTGTATTCCAATTAACACATGATAGGTTGATTCTAGTTCTTTATATGTTTTCTTACCAAAAATCAACGAATAACTAACATGAGTGTTGGTGACAAAATTAAATGTTCAAGTTATCATAAACTATAATAAACTGTTCTAGTTATGCTTTAGGATACCTTATGAATTCTGGTGTTTAATCAGAATTTAGTATCAATACTTAAGCTGCGTTATGACAGTTTTGAGGTTTGCATAGCCAACATAAAGTCACTCTTACATTAAACTCTCATATATTATTTGTTATCAATATTTGGATAGAACTAGATGATACTATAAACTTTAACAACTTTTGTTATCATGCAAATGTGAACTTAACAAATGACAAATGAGATTTAAAATTTCATCCATTAAAACCAAAATTCATGGCATGGTTAATGAGGATGATTTTTCATCTAATCTCATTCTAAGTGATTTTAAAATCATGTGTTAGATTCCATAAACATTACTAGGCTAAAAGAATAAGTATGGGTCCACCAAAAGTTATATTTTACTGACATTCGTGGAACTTATTCCAAATGAAATATTCAGACATAATTTATCATTTAACGACTATTTACTTGTATCTAATTTGACTTCTATGGTCCACGGTCTTAAAGAGATCCATTCATATATACTTAACATGCTTCCTTCTAAATACGTCCCTAAGTTTCTTATGACATATGGACGTTAAGGAAATCAAACCAAGTCTAGTATATGAATGAAATATTCCTACATCACGTACATTATTGAAACTTCTCATGTAGCTTTCAAAGAGATTCGAAGATCAGTGGGAGCATTAAGTATCTTAATCATAACTTGTAAGATTTGCAAGAGGTGGGGGTGAAAACTTGATATTAACTCAATTACACCTCTTGTACAAGACATTGCTCCAACACAAAATTGTTTCATCATAACTTATCTCCTTAGAATTCAACAATTCTCTTACAAAAGTTTCATTGGTACTTAAATATGGGCATAATCAGATTTCTTATCATAACTAAAGTAATCCTCAAAACAAGAGAAACTACAACGATTAGTTTCTCCATTAGAATCTATTGGTATTTAAATATTGACCCTAAGCATGCCAATTTCCTAAAGGTTTCTAAGGTCAGTGGGAGCAGTAAAAGTCCTTAAAATGACTTATCAGAAGTACAAGAGGCAGGGTGGGGGGGGGGGGGAAGAGTCATTAAATTTTACTCCAAATTTAACTCCGGTTACACCTCTTGTACACTATACTGCACCAACTCTTATACACTTAGAATCCTGAAAATGATAGCAATCTAAACAAGAGCTAATCCATAAAAACTGAAACTTCTAATAAACCCAATAATTATCTCAGGAGGTCATCTAGGTTTTAAAAACCTACTAAGTTTGATGATTATATAACCTCCTTAACTAAAGTTGAAATGGATGATGAAAAGTTTACTGATGCTACATCTTCTAATTAAACCATTAATATCAATCAATCTTCTGAATGGAATAAAGCAATCATTAGCAATCTAAATTAAATTCTATAAGTCATGTTGGTGCATAAATGTCAGTAGTTCATAGTCTAGTGTCTGTAATCGAGTCTGTAATATTATTTATGTTTTTGTTTAAGCGAAGTTGTTAACAAGTTCGCCTAGGCGAACTTGTTGAACAAGCGAAGTTATGGACAACTTCGCCTGAACATATCAGGCGAAGTTGTCGTGTATTTATATATAGCTTACGGCTTGTTTTGTGTTAGTTAATCAGTGGATAGAGTATCGTGAAGTTAGTCGTTTGAGTTAACCGAGAGTCTGTATCAGTGATTCATATCACGTGAGTTCAGTTATTAATATATAACGTGTTTCGGTTTATTCGTGTGTGTTTGTTTGGTTTGCTTTCTACGCTCGTAACGATCTACACAGGGATTCCGCACCTGAGTAGATCGAGATATCTCGTGTGATCCGTCCAGGGAACCTGCAATTGGTATCAGAGCTTTTGCTCGATTGTGTGGTTCGGGATATTCACGCGGGTGTAGAAATCGTCCCGTTTCGATGATTCGAGGGACGTGTTTTCGGTGTTTTAGATCATTCTTACCTCCTACCATCGTGTTCAAGCCTTTACACCGTCAAAAACCTCGTTAAAATCCGATTTACAGATCTGCAGAAACTTCGTGTTCATCAGGCGAAGTTGCCGTCACTGTGCGTAGGGTTTCGGCGAAGATATAAGGTTAAGCGAAGTTATCTACAACTTCGCCTACCTTCTCAAGTTCGCCTAATTCAAGCGAAGTTCTCTACAACTTCGCCTACCTCTTAAGTTCGCTTACCTCAAGCGAAGTTAAGAATCAGCGAAGTTAATCAGCAGTGTTATCAGCGAAGTTCTTCAGCGAAGTTCTCTACAACTTCGCCTACTTCAAGCGAAGTTATCCGTAACTTCGCCTACAGTAATTTAAAAAAAAAAAATTTAATTTTTCAGGTTTCTTACTTTTCGGGAAAGATGTCGTCGATCAACATCTCTGAGTTAGTGAAGATGGAAGTTGAAGCAGGGTCAGCTACCAAGGCCCCAAGATTGCTGAAGGGAACCGATTTCGTTGCATGGAAGGATCGGTTTATACAATACGTCAAATACCAGGATGCGAAGATGTGGGTATGCATCCAGGATGGTTATATTCCACCAGTCATGGAGTATGAAGGTCGTGATCAAATTAAAAAGTATAGTAAAATGGAAGAAGAAGAGAAAAAGATGTATGAAGCCGAGAGCAAGGCTCATGCTGCTATTACTATGGCTCTTCCTCAAGAGATCCTTCATACGTTCAGAAAGTATACGTCAGCAAGAGAGCTTTGGGAAGCTCTTGAGAACAGATTTGAAGGGAATGTAGGAATCCGTGCTTCAAAGATAAAATTGCTCAAAACCCAGTTCTCAGTCTTCATGTATTTGAAGAATGAATCCTTAGATGATATTATCACTCGATATTACCATCTGATGACTGAATTGAGCAACTATTCAATTTCCTACCGAGAAGAAGAAATAGTTGAGAAGCTTCTAGATGCTCTCCCACCAAAATGGGAGATGTACACTGTGCTGATGAGGGAAGACAAGGACTTTCCCACATATGATCTTGAAACGGCAGTCAACAAGCTCAGAACCTTTGAGCTTAACATGGTCAGAAAAGAGACACCTATGGATCAGGTTCAAGATCCAGGTATGTATGGAGCTAAAGTCAACACTAGCTCAGGATCGAAGACTGAATCTGCTGCTTACTACACAAAGGGAGAGTCGGGCACCAACTCATCACATGAGGGGCATGTGTCAGTTAACACAAATGGGGATGTTTGCTATGTAGCAGCTGGATCGAGTGGTTCTCAACCCCAGGTAAGCAAGAGTAGTTGCTCTCCATGTTCTCCCAGCAACAACTACTCCAAGATGCCTATGAGTGTCAAGTCTGCTGAAGAGCAGTTTGGTCTCTATGCTTCTTTCATTGCTTCCTATGAGAACTACATTCAAGGGAAGATTGTTGATCCAGCTATGTTGGATGAAGATTACGATCAGATTGATGCTGACGATATGGAAGAAATGGATTTACAATGGCAAATGGCCATGATCGTGAGAAGAGTAAAATGGTTTATGAGAAAGACGGGAAGGAAGTTTGTCGGTGGAAAGCCGGGGTTTGACAAAGCAAAGGTGAGATGCTACAATTGTCAACAAAACGGTCACTTTGCAAAAGAATGCAGGAATGAGCGTGTGGAACGAAGTCAGGGTAGGTCTCCACAGCAAAGTGAGGGTAGAAAAGATTATAGTGCCATGATGTCTAGAGAAGATGGTGAATACAACTGGAACCTGCTTTCTAAAGAAACTTTTGAGCAGGCAAATTTGGCAAAGGTAGAAACTGAAGAAAGTGAGAAGGTTACCGGAGAGGAAAAAGCTCTAATGGCAGACGTTAATGACCAGCTCTCCGAGGTATGTTCTAAACCAACTTGTTCAACATGTGAGAACTTGTCTGAGCAACTAGCAACCATAACCGATCAGTATGTTAGGTTGGATGCTGAATTTAAAACCTTAAAAGAAGATCATCACTTTATTAAATCAAGAGAAAATAATTATAAAATTAAAATAAAAGCTTGTGAAAAAGATGTTAAAAGTCTAAAAACAAAACTTGCTGAAAAAATTTGGCAAAGGTAGAAACTGAAGAAAGTGAGAAGGTTACCGGAGAGGAAAAAGCTCTAATGGCAGACGTTAATGACTAGCGCTCCGAGGTATGTTCTAAACCAACTTGTTCAAAATGTGAGAACTTGTCTGAGCAACTAGCAACCATAACCGATCAGTATGTTTGGTTGGATGCTGAATTTAAAACCTTAAAAGAAGATCATCACTTTATTAAATCAAGAGAAAATAATTATAAAATTAAAATAAAAGCTTGTGAAAAAGATGTTAAAAGTCTAAAAACAAAACTTGCTGAAAAAATTGAAGTGATTGATTTAAGTTATGAAGTTTTGGAAGAAAAGACCAAACTAATTGCTGAGAGAGAAAAACAGATTGCTGACCACTAGGTGAAAGTGGTGGAACTGAATCGAAAACTGGAGCAGTTCAGAAATTCTTCTGCTATTCTTGATCACCTTGTTAGTGATCAAGGTTCCTCTGCTAAGAGAGGAGGAATCGGTTATCATGAGGTTCCACCACCGTACAATCACAATTACACTTTTAACCCTAGTGTTCAGAAATCTGTTGATTTTGAGGTTGCTCAGACAGTGCCAATTAAAGTAACTGTTAAAGACCCAAATGTTAGTAGAGGTGAAACAAGTTCGCCTGTTTCAAGTGTTGAAATTTTTGATCAGAGTCCAGTCTCGTCAGATTCGGATAAGTCATCCGAGTCTGGTAAGGTAAAAGAGGAGGTTGTGTTACCCAAGAGTGGAGAAAAAGATAAAATGAATAAAAAGAGTACTCACTAAACCCGTACGTCCCACCATATGTGAGACGAACGGGCGGTAATATAGCCTCGACATCTAAAACACCGGTTGATAAAAAAGTTGAGCATAGGTGTTGTTTTAGATGTAATCAATTAGGACATCTTGTTGCAAATTGCCCTCTGAAGCAGCGATTCAGAGGTGTAAGGCCTACTAAAGCTGAGAATAAGCCTAATAGTTATTATCATGCTGCTAAAAATGAAAACCATTTAAAATTCAAAAATGTGACTAATTCAGGTTTTCATAGAAACAAATCTCAGTTTTACACTAGTAATAACCAAACCACAAGTTATAATTCTTTCAATTCACAACGGTTTGGAAGGCCTCACAATCAATCTTCAATGAGATATCCTAATGGAACTTACAGGAATTACCGAGATACTAACTTTGGAAAGCCAAAGTTTGGGATGTATAGATCCAAGACCAATTGGTCTTGGATCCCTAAATTCTAATCTTTTGCTTTATTGTGAAGGAACAGTTGAACAGGGCTGCCAACAATCTTTGGGTTGTAGATAGCGGCTGTTCCCGGCACATGACGGGTAACAAATACTTGTTACACGATTTGAAACCTGTTCAAGGAGGGAAAGTGAGCTTTGCCGGTGAAAGTGGTGGCAAGATTACTGGAATGGGAACGGTGTCAAACGGAAAGATGACTTTGGAGAAGGTTAACTTTGTAGAGGAATTGAAGCACAATCTGCTGAGTGTGTCGCAGATCTGTGATAAGGAGTACACCGTTCACTTTACGAAGAATGAGGCGATTGTGTTGAAACCTGGTTTTCAGATACCAGAGGAGTGGATTGTGATGAAGGCTCCACGTGAAAGAAATACATATATTATGGATATGAGATCAACTGAAATGGCCACGGCAGAATCATGCCTTATGACAAAAGCGAGTGAATCAGAGTCTGAATTGTGGCATAGGAGAATGGGGCACATTCATCTTCGGAAGATGAACCACATTGTCAGGAATGGACTTGTGCTGGGCGTTCCCTTGAAGAATTTCAATTTTGAAGATAAATGTATAGCGTGCAAGAAGGGAAAGCAGCACAAGAAATCCCATCTCACCAAGAAAGTCAATTCAATTGCCAGTACTCTGGAGTTGCTTCACATGGATCTCTTCGGTCCCGTGAATGCAAAAAGTCTAGGAGGAACTTCTTATTGCTTGGTGATCACTGATGACTACTCACGATATTCGTGGGTGTATTTCCTGAAATCAAAAGACGAAACGGCTCAGATGGTGAAGAATTTGATTACCAAAGTTGAGAACGTTATGGATAAGAGGGTTAAGTTCATCAGGAGTGACAATGGAACGGAGTTCAAGAATTTTGAGATGGAGATCTTCTGCCTTCAGAGAGGGATTGAACACCAATACAGCGCTCCGTATACACCGCAACAGAATGGAGTGGCTGAAAGGAAGAATAGAACTTTAATTGAAGGAGCCAGAACTATGCTGGTTGATTCGAAACTTCCTGTGGTGTTTTGGGCTGAAGCTGTTGCTACAGCCTGTTATTTTCTGAATAGAGTCTTAACTGTTAAAAGACTTGGTAAAACGTGTTATGAGCTTATGCATGGGAGAAAGCCCACCTTGAGTGGTCTTGAACCATTCGGGTCCCCTTGTTCGATTTTGAAGACAAATTCTAAATTTGGTGAAGTAGCCGATGAAGGAATCTTAGTCGGTTATGTTGTTGGGACTCCCAACAGACGTGTCTTCAATACATCGACCAGCAAGGTTGAGGTGGTGTGTAACACCGATATCACAAGTTACCAACCGCCAAAACCAAGCAACGGACCTGCGGAGTTTTTCGACTATGTTAAACTTTTTAAGTCTTTTAACTTACCGTATTTGGATATTGCTGAAGAAGAAGAGAGAGTTGCTACGAAGATGATCCTTGATGAGGAAGAAAACCTATTACAAAGACAGCTGATCGATAAATGTCAACCTTCCTCATAAAATGCTGTCGATACCCCTACTGCCTCGACTGAAGAAGAATTTTACAATCCATTTCACTCTCAGCATGAAACAACCATTGACGAGCTCTCTTCTAACTTGGAAGACAATTTGCATGTCGGTTCTGTTCCGACCACGAGAATTCATAAAGATCACCCTTTGGAGAATGTGATTGGTGATGTGTCCTCCGGTGTACAAACAAGACGTAGCTTGAATGAGCACACCTGTGTTTACACAAGCATCAAGGAGACAAGGATAATCAACGAATGCTTGTACACCTGCTTTATCAGCCAGATTGAACCGAAGAATTATCAAATGGCTCTCAAGGACAGCTCGTGGGTCGAAGCTATGCAAGAAGAGTTGGCTCAATTCAAGAAAATGGAAGTTTGGACTTTGGTTGAAAAACCGAAGCATGTGCATGCGATATGCACAAAATGGGTGTTTAAGTGCAAGAGAGATGAGAAGGGGATTATCATAAGAAACAAGGCGAGGCTAGTCGTTAAAGGTTTTAATCAACAAGAGGGGATTGATTATAATGAAGTGTTCGCTCCTGTCGCAAGGTTGGAAGCCATTAGATTGTTTTTGGCGTTCGCTGCTTATAAGAAGATGAAGGTATTTCAGTTGGATGTGAAGAGTGCGTTTCTGAATGGGAAACTTGATGAGGTAGTGTATGTTGAGCAACCTTCGGGTTTTCCTGACCCAGACTTTCCTGATCACGTGTACAAGTTGAGCAAGGCATTGTATGGACTACATCAGGCACCTCGTGCCAGGTATTCAACTTTATCAGATTACTTGCTTGAAAATGGTTTTGAAAGAGGGAAGATTGATAGCACGTTGTTCGTTAAGAGAGAAGGAAGCGACTTCCTGCTGGTGCAAGTCTACGTGGATGACATTATCTTTGCTGCATCTAAAGTCTCCATGTGTCAGGAGTTTGAGGACGTCATGAAGAAAAGGTTTGAAATGAGTGCTATGGGTGAACTAACTTTCTTTTTAGGATTGCAGGTTGATCAGAAGAAGGATGGGATGTTCATTCATCAGACCAAGTATGTCCATGATGTGCTCAAACGCTTCAAGATGGAGGACAGCACTCCATTCGACACTCAAATCTGCGTCAATCACAAATTGGGTGCTGAGTCAGACGGTGATGCAGATGTGGACCCAACTCAGTATATGGCTATTATAGGTTCTTTAATGTACTTAACTGCTTCTAGGCCTGATATAATGTTTGCTGTTTGTCTTTGTGCTCGTTTTCAGGCAAACCCAAAGGAATCTTACATGAAGGGTGTGAAGAGGATCTTGCGGTATCTCAAGGGCAAACCGAAGCTGGGGTTGTGGTACCCGAGAGGAGGAGACTTGGAGCTAGTCGCTTACACAGATTCTGATTATGGAGGGTGCAATCAGAGTCGGAAGTCAACAACTGGAGGATGTCAGTTTCTTGGTGGCAGATTGGTGTCGTGGCAATGCAAGAAACAGACTTCGGTCGCAATTTCAACCTGTGAAGCAGAATACATGGCAGCATCCAACTGCTGCTCCCAGGTTCTTTGGATTCAACAACAATTGCGCGACTATGGTCTGAATTTCTTACTTACACCTATTTGCATTGATAACACAGCTGCTATCTCAGTAACTAACAATCCCGTGAAGCATAGTAAAACTAAACATATTGACATACGTCATCATTTTATACGGGATTGTGCTGAGAAGAAACTGAATGTGCTTGAAAAGGTGGATACGCTTGATAATTTCGCTGATTTATATACTAAAGCGTTTGACAAAACGAGATTTCAAAACCTTATTGAGTTGAATGGGATGATCAATCCCGAGTAACCATGCTTTTCAAGTTATATTAAAAAAAAAAAAAATCACTATCGCTTAAAAATATGTCGGTTACCTCAGTTTGAAGGACTTGTCTTCGGATATGTTTTGGTCCTCATTTTCTACTTGTAGAATTTGAGGATAGCCATTAACCAAAGGACTGAAAGTGACCGGGGCGGTTTATGATGAGTTTTCATTTTTTCGCTTAAAATTAGTCGATCATATTAATTAGTTAGAAGGACACATACTAGTATGTGGTCGGTCCAGCTGATCCATTGGATCTTCGGGATAGCCGTTTACCTGAAGACTTTGTTTTGGTCGGGGCGATTAATGCTAAAATTTTTTTTAAAAAGGGAAATGAAATTATTTTTCAAGTCTACTACTTCGTAAGAAGTTTGTTAGCTATGTTTAACAGAAAATTGATCCAACCTTGGAAAATGATAGATATACTGATTCTGTGTGCTTAACTAGTGAAGTTATTAGGCTTAAAAGGCTTTAGGACAGTCATTGTATGTCATGGTAACTTTTTATGGTGCGTAAAAGTAGATGTGATACAAACTAAAACTACTTGATTTTACGTGGAAACTCCTTACGAGTTTTGCATGTCTTCATATATATCTTTCCGAATGATAGGCAGAAAAGCGATTACCCAGTCATACACGAGCCCGTAAGTGTTCTGATTCCCGTGAAGATAGCGTTTCAAGAAACTGCAGTGATCCAGATTCGGGACTTGCAGTTGGTTACTACTCTGAAGTCTATGTAAATGTTTATCATAAAAAAAAAAAAAAAATATGAGTTATTGAAACATTCTAGAGTTCAACATATCAAGACTTCTTAATCATGGAGTAAGAAAGAGAACGGGAAGCAGATGAAGAGTAATTACAAACTTAATCAGACACTAAGGGTCGAAGTCAATTCGGGGTGACTTGGGGAAAGCCAAATACGCTTTGAGAATAGATAGGAGGCATCATAATCTCTGAGTTGTTGCCCATATAAGTTTTGAGGCTTAATTGAACCTAACTCGTATCACAGAAACGATGAAAACCATCTTAAGTTATTTACCTGCTTACAACCTGTCTCTATATGTCATAATAAAGCTACACACGGATCTATGTGACAGTCACGTAGTTAGTATGATTCCTGTTCGGATCTTTTCTAAAACGTAGTAGTCCCTATCGAGACTGAAATTTGATCCCTTGTACTTTAATTTTTTAAAAGTTTTTTCGTACTTAGGTAGTTTATGATTTTATAACTGGTTACTTGGACTTGATCGTGTTATTTAATTCTTAAAGGGAAGTTTTAAAAGTTAATTGCAAAATGTTCAAATTATAAGGGTTGATTTTGTAAATATAGGCGATGTTGTTAAACAGGCGAACTTGTGAATAACTTCGCCTAGGCGAAGTTAACCGTAACTTCGCCTGTATAACTTCGCCCCTATATAAGGATTTTCAAAGGTCATCAGGTCATTATTTGAAATATCAGCGAACTTATCCTCGATTCACACAGCGAACTTATATCCGATTTTCATCCGATTATCTTTTTTTCCGATTTCAATCAGTATTCAAGGTGTGTTTGGGTTCTATATCTTATACTCGATGTTCGATGTTGTTAATCCTAGGTTGTTTCGACACCCGGTTAACGACCTCGGACGTTCGAAACATATACCCGATTTCAAAACTTGTTTTACGTGTTCATGAGCAAACTGATCGCCCAGACTGCCTTAATACCATGTGTTTTAGTCTCCTTAATCGTCTAAATTGGCCGAAACATCAGATTTTCGATGTTAGAATCGATCTCTCTGTCGCCGATTCAGATTCAGGCGAACTTAAGGTTTAGGCGAAGTTATCCGTAACTTCGCCTGAGCCGAAACTTCGCCTGAGGCGATGTTGTGGTGAGGCGAAGTTATTATTAACTTCGCCTGGACCTTTTAAATTTTTAAATGATTAGACGAACTTAAAGATGAAGCGAAGTTGTTCCCAACTTAGCCTTAACTTTAACTTCGCCTATACAGAAGTTATCATAACTTCGCTCATGGTGATAAGCGAACTTGTGTTAAACCTTAACGTGTATCTAACTTGATTCGTTTGTTGCAGATATGGCTGCAGTAGCAGGTGCTGGAGGTGCTGGAGGCGATGACGGAGATAACCAGAGGCAATTCTTCCCGGGTCACAACATGTTCATCACCTTAGACCCGGAAGCGAGTGGTGTGGAGGATTACCGGGAGATAATCACATTCCTCCTTCGCTCGAGGATATTCCACGCTATCACGACGACTCTGCCGATATCCTTACCCAATATCGAGGATTTCTGGCAGACTGTGGAGTACGATTGCCGTGTTGAGCCCCTGGTTATGCGAGCAACCGTCAACAATCAGGAGGTTCAGTTCTCATCTGAACAAATACGGGTGGCGTTACGTTTTGGAGAGGAGACTCGGAACGACCCTACGGAGTTTGTGGCTCCGTTTCGTGATGGAGCATTTCTAAGAATGGGCTATTCTGGTCCATTGGGCGATACCCAGAGACGGAAGGGGTTCCTGCTCGATCAGTGGCGCTTCCTCATGCACGTCATGATTGTGTGTATGTCTGGGAGGAAGGCGGGTACTGACGGTATGGGTGCGACCATGCAGTCCGCAATGACTGCTCTGACCTATAACAAATGTTATAGCTTCAGTCAGATGGTCTTTTACGAGATCGATAGACAGAGGAGGGCGATGGCTCGTGAGCGGTTCATAATGTATCCAAGATTCATCCAGATGATCTTGAACCATGTGGCTCCAAATTTGCCACAACGACGCCCAATAAGATACGTGGAGAATGTGAGCAAACGTATCTTTGCTCAATGCCGTACTTAGAGTGCGAGGAGCAAGCCTGAACGTCGTCCAAGGCATACTCCACTCTTTGGGTTCTTAATAAACCCGGGGTATGTGCCAGCTAGGGGGGATGAGTTCAGAGACCCTCAACCACAACAGGCAGGAGCAACTCGAGATGTACCTAATGTGCCTGTGGTGTCGGCTGAGGAGGATGTAGACCTTGATGCTGCATTTGGCGGCCAAGGATTCTTCGACATGGATCGTTTTGATCCACAAGAAGAAGTGCAGGTTTCTGCTGCACAGGTTAGGGAAGTGCGTGTTACTAGAGCAGCTACGACGGTGGCTGACTCAGATCTTGATGACGTTATGGATGAGGCGAGGAGGATGTTGGTGACTAGAGAGAGGACGTTAGGGAAGCAAAAGAGAACGGTGGATGATAGTGAATCAGAAGAAGAGGAAGAAGATATCCACAAGTTGATTAGACGATCAAGACGTGAAAGGACAGGTGCAGGTATGGGAGCTGGAGAGACTTCAAGGGTTGTACGTTTTGCTCCAACCGCACTGTCAGGTATGTCGATTGTTCCTACTTCTGTACATGTTACAAGAGCCGCGGATGTTCCCGTGGTGGCTACATCAGCTGTCGGCATCCCATCCATCACACTACAGACGACGACTCCGGAGATTGTGTCGTTACCACCTCCAACGCTTACTCCTTCAGAGGTGGTGGCACAATTTGTAGAGTCTACCGTCGTTGCAACTGCAGGGTTGTCGGTCACTATACCACCTGCGGTTACGTCCACAACTGCTTCTGATGTCCCGGTTACATTCAAGATCCCTGCTGAGTATACTCCAGATACATCTAACATGAGGTTTGATTTCGATACAACCCTCTCAGACTCGGAGAGAATAGCTGCACTTGAACGGGTCGTGGCAGAGCAATCAAGGATAAACTTTATCCAGACCCAGGCTATTCAGCGCCTTGTAGCAGAGAATCAACTACAGTCATCCCTCCTGGTTGAACATGGGCGAATTATAGATGCTATGAAGGAGTTCTTGGCATCTCAGGGGGAGACAGGCTGTAGAGGCGACGAGTTAAGGACGAAGATGAGAAATGACAGAGACGATGATCCCAATGCACCGAAAGGTGCAGGTGGTGAGTTGCCAAGAACTACTCAAGCTCTTGTGACTTCCACAGCTCAGGGGGAGTCTGCGGGTGCAGTTGGTGGTGATGAGGTGGTGATGGTTGATGATGATGATGATGTGATCGATGCGTTGAAAGAATTGGATGATGATATGCTAGAGGATGATGTGATGTTTGATGATGATGTGCTACCTATTGAGGAGATTGAGAAGATTGGAGCACAGATTGTGATTGAAGATAAGATTGAAGAAGGTGAAATAATTGAAGAAAATGTTGAACATGAGATCCCAGATGTTGAGAAAGCCGATATGGGTACTGAGATAGAAAATGATGAGACTGAGTGGGAGGAGCAGCCTAGGTGGAAGGAAGGCTGTGCTCATTGGTTTATTAAAACTAAGAAGCCTGCTGTTCCAACCATGTTCAAGAAGAGTTATAATATCAAAGGCTATGCTGAGTCGAAGAAAGGAATTATTTGTTGGCTATATGATGAACAGATAAAGTTGTTTGTGGTGAAACGTTTTGATGGGATTCAGTATTTTAAAAGAACGTTGAGATCTCTCAATACATTGCCGGAATGCGAGGTGAAGGATTTGGCTAGATTGGGGCTGATCAATAGAAGCGAAGACAACATGGCAAGGGTTATTGGGAAGATCGTGTGGAAAGAAAGCATAAAAGAGAAGAAGTTTGAGTTATTAAAGCCACAGAAGGGAAAGCTAGTGGAAGATAAAGAAAGGGGAATGAGAGCAGATGGCAAGCCATGGATGGTAATGAAGTACAAACCGATTCGATGCATTAAGGAGGTTCCAATGAAGATTATGCCTCAAGATGTGTTGAAGAATCTTAAATGGTGGTATGTTGATTGCCAGACTGCTGAAGCCGTGATGGAAGACGAAGACGAACAAGAAGTGCTGAGGGTGTATGATCCGATGCATCTTGTTAACTTATCGAAAGCTGATCTGCAAGTATTGAATGAAAAGAAGATATTCTATATTCCTGCTTGGAAAGATGAAGCAAGGAAGTATCAGCGAGTAGTCACGGTATGTGTTAGAGAAGGAGTGCATGTGTGAAGATACAGGATTACAAGACAAGAGCTTAAAGATCAAGATATGAAGCTACTACCAAGGGGGAGTCTGTTGGTGCATAAATGTCAGTAGTTCATAGTCTAGTGTCTGTAATCGAGTCTGTAATATTATTTATGTTTTTGTTTAAGCGAAGTTGTTAACAAGTTCGCCTAGGCGAACTTGTTGAACAAGTGAAGTTATGGACAACTTCGCCTGAACATATCAGGCGAAGTTGTCGTGTATTTATATATAGCTTACGGCTTGTTTTGTGTTAGTTAATCAGTGGATAGAGTATCGTGAAGTTAGTCGTTTGAGTTAACCGAGAGTCTGTATCAATGATTCATATCACGTGAGTTCAGTTATTAATATATAACGTGTTTCGGTTTATTCATGTGTGGTTGTTTGTTTTGCTTTCTACGCTCGTAACGATCTACGCAGGGATTCCGCACCTGAGTAGAACGAGATATCTCGTGTGATCCGTCCAGGGAACCTGCAAGTCAGAATAACGTTTGGGATGTTGTTGAATCACTTAAGAGTGTTCATAACTAAACTAAATCCTAATACAAACGTTAAGACACTGAGAAGCACGATTGATTATTAAAGGTTATATTCAAGAGGTAATAAATCGTCAAAGAATCTTTCCCATATTACAAAAGATTTCTTTGAGGATCATCATTGTTGTTCAAGTAGCTTATAATATTTAAGAGCTACATTACATGAACATTAAACAACTTTTCCTAACAACTGGCTTGCATATTTACATGTTCATAAAGCAACTTGAAGTTCTAAACTGAAGGTCAAAGAACACTTAGTCTGTAAGTCAATATATTCCATTTATGGGTTAATGCAAACATTAGAAATGTGATGAAGCCTTTATACAATAATTTTCATCAACAACTATGTGGATCAATGTACCTTCCTCAAGATGAGTGGGAGCAACTAAAAACAAACTTTTCCTTATATAGATGACATTCTTTTGACATGCATATGTTACATAAGTCTAAGTATTGTTTGTACATACTTTGATATGATAAATCTCAAGAGATATCTCTTACGTGATAAATATCATAACATACTGAGATAGACCCGAAGGGACATTCTTTTTGTTCTATAAGCATTAACTTAAAAGGGTCCTTGTACATGTAACACACAATAACACTCTCCTTTGGAGGATAATAGGGTCACTGGGATTATTTCCTTGTGCTTCATTAATTAGAAGCCTTTATATAGGTACAAGTCTATACCCGTTCAGATATTACTCGAATTGCAACACACTAGATATGTCTAGATAAATGCAAAGCATCTAAAAGAGTATTGAAATTATCTTTAAAGGAAACGAGGGACTATAATTTAAAAGAATAAGTGAGAATTCAAACCGATTGATTACTCTAAATTTTGTTATGCTCAAAGATAACATAATATAATTTTCGGGATATATTCTTATGTCAGAAGATAATCTATCTCATGGAGGAGTCATAATAAACTGATAACAACAATCTAAATTTTAATGACATAATATGTTGATTAAATCTCAACGCAATTGTCAATAAATGTTGTTGAAAATATATCATTGGACTCATAAGTTTATTAACTCTATATAAATTATACATTAAAGACATATTGTGATAAAGTCAGCTACCATGTTTTCTCAAACAGTAACAGTTCGAGAGGTGCTGCATTAAATTTTGATATAAAATAAATTATTCGTTTATGAACGAATTGAGGAAACTAAATTCTCATATTGAATACATTCATGATATGCTTAAGGATCCTATAACTAAAAGTCTATTACCCATAAGTCTTATGAAAGCGCTAATAATAAAGACGGGATTATTTATGACCATGTATAATAGTATATCGTTATATGATGACCAATTATTATTGACTAATTATTAATTTTCCTCATCAGTTTTGATTTTGTGTCTCTTAATATGTTCTGAATGCGTAATGACATATAGACAAATTAATATACAAATCAAATATTTGAAGGGCTTACTTATAAAATTTTGATCATAACTACTTAGGTATTAAACAAGGACTGCAGTATGATTAATGGGGGTCTTGAGCTGATGTTCAATTCAATGACTGTATTTCTCTGCTTCAGTTTGAGTTTAAAGCTAAAATGAGTGTTAAAATCTGCAGACTAATCTAACACTCATAATAAATGATTATTCGGCCAAGTGGAAGAGTGTAAGAATAAATATATGGATATATATATTTATGTATGGCCATCATTATCATTTATATAATAATAGATCAAAATAATTAAATTATACCTTATTATATTAGCTAGGTAATTGTTGATGGACCATATTACCATTATTTGCTAATCAAGGGTTTCCCCTTGGGTGCATATAAATACATGAAAGATATTAATTAACATCATATAAGAAAAACCTAACTCTCGCATTAAGTAATTCGTGACCCCTATATCTCTCCATAATTCGGTTTCCTCAAGAACCCTAATCCCCATCACTAACATACATCCTAAAGGGAAACTCGACCAAGCTGACTATCATGTCGTCTACATCCTTCTTCGGGCGGTTACTACTTCCCATACTGTAACAGGTATGTTTTACTTATGGGTTTATCATAACATTTATGTTTTCTATTACATACGTGAAGAACTGACCAACATTTATACCAAATGGAATTAAACACCATTGAGTTGGATACATCATACCATTTTAAGATTTATTCAAAAGTGTCACAAGGATTTTAAACATGTAAGCCATCATATTCTTCTATTGGCTAAGGAGTATTCAATTTCTCGGGAATATTACCTTGATATATCTTACACTTGGATATTTAAAAACACTTTAAAAATACTTCAGTACAACTAATGAGTGATTTTGACAAAATAATTTCATAACATTCAAACAATTAGTCACACGATTTAGTACTCCAACGTCTCACTAGTCACTAGGACTACACGAACCTCACTTTGCCATCATCCGGGCTGGCATGCTCTCAGATATGCTACTACTTGGGCCTACAACTAGGTATCTTTAGCATTGTAATATTGGATCCAAATATTGCTTTACTAGTGATTGAAGAGTTTACATAACCACCTTATGTAACAAATCTATTTAAGGATTCTTTAAACGGATTTTCTAGGGACACCCCGCTAATTACTAAAACACTGCTCAATATGCCGCGTATAGCTCTATACGCGGCGTATTGAGCGGTGTTTCTAGAAAACACCGCCAATTTTGTCTTATTATGTTTTTTTATTTATTTTTGTTTGTTATTTTGTTATTATTATTATTGTTATTTATCATTATTATCATTATATATTAATTATTTATTTAATATTTAATATTATTTAGGTCAAAACAATTAACACATATATACCAAAAATCTGTGTTATATTGATAAACTGTATAAAAAAAGAAAATACGACAACTAGAACATAAAAATCTACGGCAGGAAGCCATCCATGTCCATGCCCAAGCCGTCGGCGTGCCCGCGAACGCCGCGTCAACGTCGGCGTCGTCCTCTCCCCTGCGCCTAGGCCCCAAACCGTCTGCGGCATCCACGTCGTCGCCCCGTCCGCGTCTCATGCCAGATGTGCTCGCCTCGTGGTCAAAACTGGGGGTGGCGGTGGTACGGTGTACTGCTGTCCAGACAGCTCCGCTACCCGACTGCTAACAAACCAGTTGATCTGGCGCGACACCTGCCTCATCCCCAACTCATGGGCGTCCAACCTAGCGTCGGTGGCGGGACCCATACGCACCGCGATACGTGCGTGGAACGTGCTACGTCGGCTCCTAACAACAAAACAACATAAATACGTTTAATACGAAAACGAATTAAAAGAAACGATAAAATGATAACATATTAAAACGTACCTGAGATGCGCCCAGATCCTCACGTCCGTCACCACCGTCGTCCGAATCCCCGCTGACCCCCTCCCCCGCGTCGACAGGCTCATGGACAAGCTCCACCTCCGGTGCCGCGACCGGGGGAGGCTCGACTAAAGGTACCGGGACGTAAGCCACACGTGACCCCGCCCCGGCCACCAGTCGGTTGTACGGGCAGTTGGTCTCAGGGAACGAACACACGATGTGCATGCTGACGCAACGGCTGTGGTCCAGCGTGCTCGGAGGGGTCGATTCGTAACGCAGGCCGTCCACTCAGTCTCCATGGCCCAGAGATATCGCAAGCTGGGTGACGTACCCGCCAACCATCAAGGACTCTCGTGCCTGCCTGAACTGGTAGGCGAAAAAATAGTCTGCAAACCCCCTAGCGAGGTTGCAGTGCGTGTGAGTCAGCAGGCACCTAAAAAAAACAGGTCGCGCAGGCTGCAGTGCTTCGCGCCCTGATTGCGACCCGCGATGGGTGTCGCATCAGCCTGTGTAGGTACGTGTGTAATATAAGATAATATAATTTAGTAACAATAATAATAATATAATATAATATAAAATTATATTATAGATTATTATTAATATATATTACGTTATATTAAACAATACAATACATTTTAAGAACGTACCGGTGCAGTGGGTCCCTAATAGCTGAGACCTTGGACTTGGTGTCCAAGGTCCTATCCCCGAAGTCCTGGTCGCTGATGGCCCTCCACCTTACCCGCAGGTCGTCCTCCGGCATCTGGTGGATGCTCTTCGTGTATATCGGGCTGGTCACCTCCTGCTCGGTGTATAAGCCAAGAGCAACCGCGAACTCCTCCATGGAGAGATGGACGTCCTGCCGAACATGCAGAAGGAAACCTCCGACTGTGTCGTATCGGCATCTGGCACCCTCATCCGAGTCTCAGGCGTACCAGACGCACGGGGCCTACAATAATATAATATAATATAATATAATACAATACAATACAATACAATACAATACAATACAATACAATACAATACAATACAATACAATACAATACAATACAATACAATACAATATAATATAATATAATATAATATAATATAATATAATATAATATAATATAATATAAACATAACAACGTGGAGTAAACCTCCAGTGTCAGCTCCCGGTGTCCTGATAGTGGCATACTGAAGCTCCGGCTCTAGGGCGTATCCTGTCTGATGTACTCAGCCGCCCGCTGGTGAGCGTCACAGGACTCCAAAAACGACTAGGATATAACCGTGTTGGGAAACGGGAACGTCTGGCGTAGGCAAGTGTACCGTTTGTGGGCGTCAGAACCCTCAACGAACTGCACACGAGGGTATGTGAACAACACGTCGTCACCCGGTGGGGGTCCCCGGCCCCGCCCCTCCCCCCAGCCACGGACCCGCACCCGGCCCCGCCCCATCTGCTGCTCGTACTCCTCCTCAATCTCGTCGCCCCTAAACTATAATAATAACAAATAATAATAATTATAACAATAACAATTACAATAATAATAATAATAATAATAATAATAATACTAATAACAACAATAATAATATTAATAATTATAACAATAATAATAATAATAAATAAAACAATAATAATAATAATAATAATAATATTAATATTAATAAATACTAATAATAAATATTAATAATAATATTTATAATAAAATAGATAATGTTAATAATAAAAAATAAATAGTAACAATAGTAATAATAAATTCAAAAAATATATATATATATCAGAGGCGGCGTATAGGGCTATACGCCGCCGCTGATAGTGCCTGCAAACCGACGACCGGACTCCAGCCATTTTACGACCGGACTCCGGCCGACGATTTTATCCATCCACACAACAACATCATCATCATCATCACATCATCATCATCTTAACATAATCATCATCATTAACATAATATTAAAAAATTACCTCCATGTCGTGTCGGTGTAGGGTCAACTCCTCGGCTCGTGTCGTAATCCGGTCGGTGTTGGTCCAACATAGACTCATGTTTGGATGCTCAGATCCTTGATTGCTCGGGCGGGAGTTTGAAATTTGAAATAATAAAGTGGCAGTTGAGCAGCCGGGATCCATATAAGGGGCATAAACACGCCCCGTATAGACCTATACACGGCGTATTATGTCTTTTATTATTTATTATTATTTGTTTATTATTTATTTATTAGTATTTGTTATTTATTATTTATTAGTATTTACTATTATTATTAGTTATTAATATTAATATTAATTTGTTATTTAATTATTATTATTTATTATTTTTATTTATTATTATTAGTTATTAATATTATTATTATTTATTATTATTATTATTATTATTATTATTATTATTATTATTTACGTATATATGTGTGTGTGTGTGTGTGTGTCTATATACATCCATTGATACACTGTCTTCTATAAGCTGTCTAGATCTACGTTAGAGGGTTCCCTTTGCCAACCCTGGCGTATCTCTTCATACTCCTTCAAACGCTGTCCGAACCGTGTTTTTCATTCGATAAAATCACCATAAAACTCATACCAATCATCTCAAAAATCATTCAACAATCAATACTAATCAATAACAAGTCAATCCTTAAAGCAATTGCAAAACTAGTTAACAATTCAATAAGAAAATCAAAGTGTTGAACAATGTTTAAAGAGGAAGGATATATGATGTTTATGGCAGCTGTTGGCTGATGGAAACTGACGGGAAATCAATCCCCGTGGCTTGTTCTTGCTTATTCTTCCTTCCCTAGCCACCAAACCTTCAAACCCTAGCCGCTACAAACTTTTTTTCTTTCTTTCTTCCTGCCCACACCTGCGATCGGAAGTCAGCTCCCCTCCTTAGGGTTTTTTTTCTTTTTTTATTATAATATTAACAAGAGGCTTGGGCTTTTCCATGATGTAAACGGCCGTGCTTTGAGTTTTACTTGAAAACGTATGCGTAAAAGGCTCGTAAAGTGCTCCAAAAGTCCGGTTTTTCTTCCTTTCCACCCTTTGCCTACAAGATAAATAAAAATATGTAAAACCTATCTAAAACAAGTTAAAATACATAAAATGTAATACAATACGTAGATAAAAGGTGCGGAAAATACGTGTGTTTTACAACACAACATGGGACGCCCCCGAGGATCCTCTCTTTTTTCGGGTGACTTCTTTTTAGATCTCCCTGGAATAGCAGATATGAGCTTCGCGAAAAAACTTTTCTTCTGATTAGGGTCATCTATGGACGACAGCGTATCTGTGATTTCACGTATACATGCTTCGTAGTCTGGCTCTTCGTTCGGCGGATAGGCTGGATCGAAATTAAGCCTCCTCCAGAATGGGTCAACATCCGTTATTGGGATACACGTGTCGTTATCAATGTATCCCTCAATTCGACAAGCACATGGAAGCCCCAAAGACGAATACAAATGGTGGTTGCATGAAGCGCCGCCGTCACGCATCTTGTTTATCAACTCATACTCGTTCACAAGTAGCCTCAGAGCGTGATTCGACACCCTGTTTAGTAGCTTCTTCAAACATGCGTGCTGTCGATGTCCTTCCATGACCTTGGAACGGGAGTCTTGAAAAGATTTACTGATTTCTTTCACCTGCGAGTTGACCATTTTAAGGATCTGCCTGGAAATTGTGTCGAGCGAGTTGTTGCTTCCATTGGGGTACCTTTTCAGATTTGCGTGCTGGCTCTCAACTCGATTCATCGTAGTTTCGCCGTAGTTTCAGCGTTCGTTGATCCAGCAGGCTACAAACTTGTGTTTGTATGGATCCAGCCAGCTGTGGCGAATATATTGCCAGACATCTGAAAAATAAAGGGAAACGTTATTAAGACGTATGTTTAGGCTAATAAAAACTATCAATTGATACGAAGGACTCACCTGCCCTATCGTCCTGTATCAAATGACGTTCCATGTTGATGTGACGGTTGTCGTACTCCTGTATCGTCGGAGACTGATACAGGACCTTCCATGTCACACCCCTCGGCCGAAGGCGGAAACGTCGGGGCGTGCGTAGATTGAAATCATGCACATGGTATTAAATGTAAAAACTCATACTAAACCAAACCAACATATTGTTCATACCAAACATAATCCAAATAGAAAACATGATATAGCAATTTATTCATTTAACTTCTAAGTCTGACTCATCCCCTATATAAAACTTCAAGAATCTTCATAACTTAATTTCCATCACCTGAAAAACATGCGAGAGTGTCAACTAAAAATAGTTGGTGAGAACATAGGTTTTAAAAAATTAAGTTTTATGTTGAAAACCTTCCATATGTGTTAAGTAACTTGTATACTTTTGTGATTACAACCAAACCTCTGACACGTTTAGCGAGTCGTCTAATCCACGATTAGACTATTATGTTTAATGTTTAATGATCGTCGGATTCTGAACACACAGGCCTCTACCCGAGGCCTGAGTGGGTGGGTCGGGCCAATAGATCTATCATCATACTACCACGGGCTTAACAAGTTAATGGTTGTACATGCGATTAAGTATACACTTGTAATTATTACACATAACGAATATTATGAAATAAAGCTTGGATCAAACAGCATGTATAAAACGTAGAATAAATAAGTTGCATGTTTCCACCCTGAAGTATAAAACATTTAAAAGCATGAAAAGGGGCTATGAACTCACCTTGCTTGACGGATAAACACGAACAAGAGTTTGTTGAACCGGTTACGGAATTCCCTAGATTAAGTTTGATTTTTAAATTAGTTAGAGTGTCGCATACTAGAATGTTCTAAACCAAGAGCATGACCTCCAGCAAGTTGATTCCCAGGTAAGAGTAACGGGTCCAATGGGATTATTTACGCCACTCTTGCCTTCGACAGAACCGTTTGCTTGTCAGATGCATACATACCCGGTTTATACTCTATTTGTATACTAGCTCAAAATGTTTTAGAATTGTTTTGATAAATAATAAAGTACGAGGTTAAAAGTGTAATATCATATAGTTTGGGTGTTTATTGACATTTAAGAAAGTATAGGGTTCAAAGTGTAAATATTATAGTTTAAGATGTTTATCGACATTTATGAAAGTATAGGGTTTAAAGTGTAAATATTATAATTTAGGATATTTATTGACATTTATGAAAGTATAAGGATCAATTATGTAAATATAATTTTTAGTTTATGATAACTTTATGAGTTTTTGAAGATCATAAGAATATTCATAGTTGTTCATGGAAAAATTATACTTTGATCCAAGATTTTGAAAAAATAATTATGATTTCTTGGAATAACATGATCATCATAATCGTTTAGAGCAAATAGTAAGGGTTTTATTAATAATTTATGATGATCATGGTGAGAGTATATGAACAATTATGAAGATTCAAAAGAAAACTTAAGAACATAAGAACAAACTAAAAGAAATTCAAAAGAACAAGATCAAAATCAAAGAAATATGAAGAACAACCAAGAAAATATGTAAAACTTACTTGATTATGGTTAGAGAGAAAAGAGATAATGGGATTTGGTGTGAAAAATAATGAGAATCTGAGGCTCTATTTATAGTGAAAGGTAGAAGGTTTGAATACAATTGCGATAGAGATAAAACTTATTTAAAGATCAAGAGATAACTTAATGATAATTATAATTATAATAATTATAAACAAAATGATAATGATAATAATTAAAAAAAAATAGATATGTGTGTATGTGAGAAAGTGCACGGCACTTTTTATTTTAATTTAACTTTTTTTTCTTTTTTTTTCAAATTAAATAAATTAGATAACGTAAAATTTGAGAAACAAGTTTAAAATAGAAGTTTCTAGAATGTTCTCTTTTTACATCAAATGATTAATTTAAATACTTAGGATAAAAATAATAATAACAAAATATTTTGTTACATGCTATAAAATATTAATCTAGGTATTCCGGTTCAACGTGTCATATTAATGATTAAGCACGATTATAATGAAATGAACATAGAATCATATAATTACGCATATAAAGATAATGTTATTCGATAAATGACACGTAATTCAACACTAATAAATGTAGACAATGAAATAAATACGAGAACTTCATTAAATATGAGCATAAAAGACTAGCGTTTTTGCAAGAAAAATCCATAGATGTTACATTCCACCAGTACGCGAAGTCCGTCCCTATATCCGTCCTATATAGGCCCTTAAATTTTCTACTTATATTCTCGGATATGTGCCACCTGCATAAATTTTTGGTGGCATTAGGGAAGACCGCGTCGCAGGCGTTCATGTAACACCCGTTAATTTTCGGTTCGAAAATTTAAAGCTTGTAAAGTATATATAATTCTCGGGATTTAACCGACATTTCACGGAAACCTTCTCGTCATCCCGGTACGTTAAATCGCTTAACTTTTCTTCTCAAGTTGCCTTATTATTCAATTTGGAGGGGCTAGGATGAAATATTTTATATTATAACACAAATCATAAAACCCTAACCCCCCCCCCCCCCCACCTCTCTTGTCTGATCGGCAGCCTCCCCAGCCCCCACAGCTGCGATTTTTTTTGCAGCCAAGTTAAGGTCTAAAACTTCAATTGAAGGTTAGTTCTATGTTTTCCCAAGTCTTTTACACCTTAATTGATCATTATATCACGCGTACTGATCGTTAAATTTCGTGTTGTAGGCTTACCGGGTGGCTGTCAATTCTAACCTTTCTGGGACTGTTTTGATCGAGGTTTTTGCATCAAAATCTTCCTAGGTATGTCTAGTATAACATACTTTAAAATCATGTTCATTGGTGTTCGTTTGATTGGTCAACTAATTGTAGTTTGAATGTTAGTGTTCGGTTGACTAGAATTGTAGATTGTTGCGTTTAACGCGAGGGTTGAAGTGATTAATGACCAATTCAGCTTCGGTGAACTCGGTTTGATGTACGGGCTGTTGAAAAATCATTTTTATAAGTTATGGGCCTGAATTGGTTGTCGGTTACTCAAATGGGTCGGTACAACGCACATTTGCGTTTATCGAATAGTTGGTGCGTTGTACTTGCGAGTTACCGACCCATTTGACTCGTGTAGTGTCTTGTGGACTTATTGGCTATGAATTTATCATATTGGGTGAACACGGGGCTGAGTTGAATGTTAATCCCCTAAACAACTCTTAAACGCGCGTGCTAGTGTCACCTAGTGCTTTCGGAGGGCAATTTGGGAATTCTTTATTCCCGGGAGTATCTTCTGGTCGTGCTGGTGAATGTAAGGCCCCGGGGAGCTATTATGAATGAGTTTGTTGAGGTTGAGGCTTTAGGTAACTCGAACCACGTTAGGACATCTCCTATGATAAACAAGTCCTTTCGATGTCATTTGTGATGATTGTATGTTTTCCGGCAGGCGTTTGAGTTTTTGGGGATACTTAGGGTTCTCTAGCTTGTGGTGAATTCGTGCCTTGTGTCAGGTGAGTTCATGATGCTCCTTTTTACTCTTTTTAAGTTTTTGGGCTAGCATGCACACCTAAGCGATTTTGCTTGATGAACCGTTAAATTATTTTGTGTGGCCTTGCTTGTCTAGGGTAGGCCTTGAGATGATGTTATTGTATGTTTGTACGTATGTTTGTACATATATTATTGTATGGCCAATATTTGGCGATGTTATTTAGTCGTTATCGACTAAGGATGTTTACTTATGCCTACTTTGTGTTTGCATACGTTGGATGAGATGTTACGTGTTTGTGTTGTACGTGTGCTCGCAACTGATTTTATTACACGGATGATATATATATATATATATATATATATATATATATATATATATATGTAGGTATATAATTATAAGGATGTTTATATATAATTAGAAGGATGTTTATATATACCTATAAGGATGATTATTTATTATTGATGATGGCCTAACTGTTACATCCCGTTATATTTTAAAACCCTTGGAATGACTGTTATGATTATTATTATTATTGATGTTATTTATTAAAACTTGAACTCACTCAGCTCAAGTTGACTTTGTGTGCATGTTAGTGTGAGTTTCAGGTTAGGAGAAGGATGCATTACCGCTTGGACGTGCACGAGGCTACTTGGACGATGAAGGGAATACGTAGATGGAAGTTTTAAATATTGAACATTTCTTTTTAAAGTTTTATCAAATACATTTAAATTGGTTTTGGGCATAATTCCCGAGTTTCGGGAACTTATTTTATTAATTATGATTTTCCGCTGAATTATACTATGAATTGGTTATTTTAATGGAATGCACCGTTTTTGAGTTTAAGTATTTTGGCAAGTATTTTGTATGAATACCAACTGTAGGATTCCCAGGATTCGAGGTCTTACAGTTCATGAGGGCCTGGTCCGCGTCAGTCAGGATCACGTGTGGCTCCATGCAGTCATCAAGCATTTGTTTAAGTTTCTCCAGATCCCAGGTGAAGTTCCTCTGCCGTTCCCTGATAACAAGCGCGGTGGCGATACAAAATGACTGTGACGTCGACGTCACACCGATAAACTGAACCAACGGCCAGTCGTACATGTTGGTGTTGTACGTCGTTGTCAATCATCAACACCTCGGGGAATGCACGCCACATCTTATGCGACTTATTATGATAGAAGAAAATTTCCTCCGTCCTGTCGTCGGTTTCATTCTCCCGGGTATAGAACGTGTAACCGTTGCCTGCGAGAAATTTTTCCAACGCTTGCATTGGATGAAATAAAACTTTAGTAAACACTACAAGCACGGCAAGTACACATTAGAACTATAAGGTTTTTTAACTACCTTCATAGGGGTATCGCCAAGTAACGCATCCCTCCTAATCTTGGTGGTGTGGTTGTATATGTCCTTTATTGCAGGTTGCACACCGGGAAACTTTTCGCGTAGGGCTGCTTCGATTTGAAGCGGCTTCAAGCCGGTCCTGTGTAAACTCTCAACCATATCCATCTGCTCGCTGTTCATTTTTCTAAACGTCGCACACCCCTCCTCGAATTCAACGGGATCGTGTTTGTGAGTCTCGTTTACCACTTGAGCCCTCCAACATGCACCCCTTGAGTCGTACCTGCCCAGGATCTTAAACGGACAGCATTTTGTAATGCTACCGGTACGTCTCACTGCCGCCCTTATTTTGGGTTCGCCTCCACGATTGCATGCAAGGTCCACACCGTTTCGTTATCGGCCTCTCAAATCCGGCTCTTCGATTTCTTCAAACTCCAGCTGTCTTGACCTTCGGCCACCGCCGACAACGGTAGTTATGTTCACTCAACACATATCAGTCGTCACTAAGCTTAAGCTTAGGCTTATTATTACTTTAATGTTTAGTTGGGGGTCTTGTAAGTTGATCATCTTGCGTATGTTAAAAGAATTATCAGCTTATATATACACATACATATATATAGTAGATGTGCGGTATAAGAATTCATTGCTCCGACATAACCAGCACCAGATCGAGATATTGGTTTGATGAGTTTGAATCTATTGGATCCGCGGTATCCTCTAACGGCAGCGATAACGGGAGCCCATACTTTGGACAGAGAAGTGGAAATTCGGTCATTGCTCCAACATAACAAGCACCAGATTGAGATATTAGTTCGGACTTACCTGAACAGGTTGACACGTATGCTAACGTGGATTTAGGCTCGGTGTTGACGCTGATATTAACACGTTTGCTTACAGCTTTCGTTATCACCGGCATAATACACAATGAAAGCACAAACTCAAACAACAATCCATACAACAGCGATTCTCTTCATAGTAATGTCTCTTCTTCATGTTTTGTACTCTATTGAGTGAAAGTAGATAAAATTAATGAAGAGAATTGCTTTTGTATGGATTGTTGTTTGAGTTTGTGCTTTCATTGTGTATTATGTCGGCGATAACAAAAGCTTTAAGCAAACATGTTAATATCATCGTCAACACCGAACCTAAATCCACGTCAAAATACGTGCCAACCTGTTCAGGTAAGTCTGAACTAATATCTCAATCCGGTGCTCGTTATGTTGGAGCAATGAACGAATTCCACTTCTCTTTCCAAAGTATGGGTTCCCGTTATCGCTGCCGTTAGTGGATACCGCGGATCTGAGAGATTCAAATTAACATCTCGATCTGGTGCTGGTTATGTCCGAACAATGAATTCTTATACCGCACATCTACTATATATAGGTGTGTGTATATATAAGCCGATAATTCTTTTAACATACGCAAGATGATCAACTTACCATACCCCCAACTAAACATTAAAGTAATAATAAGCTTAGTGACGACTGATATGTGTTTGAGTGAACACAACTACGATTGCCAGTGGTGACCGACGGTCAAGACAGTTGGAGTTCGAAGAAATTGAAGAACCAGATTTGAGATGTCGATAACGAAAGCAGGCAATGTTGGTACATAAATGTCAGTAGTTCATATGTCTAATGTCTGTAATCGAGTCTGTAATATTGTTATGTATTTGTTTGTTTAAAGCGAAGTTGTTGACAAGTTCGCTTAGGCGAACTTGTTAACCAAGCGAAGTTGTTGACAAGTTCGCCTAGGCGAACTTGTTGAACAAGCGAAGTTAAGGACAACTTCGCCTGAGGCGAAGTTGTCGTGTATTTATATAGGTTACGGTTACTGTTTACGAGTAGTTCGAGTTACGTGTAATTCAGTGAGTCAAGTGACGTGAGATCGAGAATCTGTAAGTATCACGTGTTGAGTTATTAATATAACGTGTGTTTGTTCGTATCGTATTCGTGTGTTTGTGTGCTTGTGTTCTACGTCCGTAACGATCTACACAGGGATTCCGCACCTGTGTATATCGGGATATCTCGTGTGATCCGTCCAGGGAACCTACATTTGGTATCAGAGCTTTTGCTCGATTGTGTGGTTCGGGATATTCACGCGGGTGTAGAATTCGTCCCGTTTCGACTATTCACGGGACAAGTTTTTGGTGTTTTTGCTCATTCTGGCCTCCTACCAGTGTGTTCAAGCCTTTAAACCGTCAAAAACGTCGTTAAAATCCGATTTTCAGATCTGCAGAAAGTTTGAGTTCGTCAGGCGAAGTTGCTGTTCATCAGGCGAAGTTGCCATCAGGATACGTAGGGTTTCAGCGAAGATATAAGGAGAAGCGAAGTTATTTACAACTTCGCATACTTCCTCAACTTCGCCTAACTCAGCGAAGTTCTCCTCAAGTTCGCCTAGCTCAGCGAAGTTCTCATCAAGTTCGCCTACTTTCTAAGTTCGCTAACCCTAAGCGAAGTTATTCTCAACTTCGCCCAGTCACGCGAATTTAAGAAAGATCCAGCGAAGTTATTACTTAAGCGAAGTTATCCTTAACTTCGCCTACAGTACTGTTCAGAGGAAATTTTTTTAACTTCGCTTAACTCAGAATTTTTCGGGTTTCTTAGTCTTCAAGAAGGATGTCGTCGATCAACATTTCGGAGCTTGTTAAGATGGAAGTTGAAGCGGGGTCAGCTACAAAGGCCCCAAGGTTGCTGAAGGGAACCGATTTTGTCGCGTGGAAGGATCGGTTCATACAATACGTTAAGTACCAGGATGCGAAGATGTGGGTATGCATCCAAGATAGATATATTCCACCAGTCATGGAGTATGAGGGTCGAGACCAAATCAAGAAATACAGTAAAATGGAAGAGGAGGAGAAAAAGATGTATGAAGCTGAAAGCAAGGCTCATGCTGCAATCACAATGGCTCTTCCACAGGAGATCCTCCATACGTTCAGAAAGTATACATCAGCTAGAGAGCTTTGGGAAGCTCTTGAGAACAGATTTGAAGGAAATATAGGTATTCGGGCTTCAAAGATAAAGTTGCTCAAAACTCAATTTTCAGTCTTTAAGTACTTGAAGAACGAATCTCTTGATGATATTATCACTCGATATTATCATCTAATGACTGAATTGAGTAACTACTCCATTTCCTACCGAGAAGAAGAGATTGTGGAAAAGCTTCTCGATGCCCTCCCACCAAAATGGGAGATGTATACTGTACTGATGAGGGAAGACAAGGACTTCCCTACTTATGATCTTGAAACCACTGTCAACAAGCTCAGAACTTTTGAGCTTAATATGGTAAGAAAAGAAACATCTATGGATCAGGTTCAAGATCCAGGCATGTACGGTGCTAAAGTAAACTCCAATTCAAGTTCAAAGACTGATTCTGCCGCCTACTACTCGAAGAGCGAGTCGGGTGCCAAGTCTTCACAAGAGGGGCATGTGTCAGTAAACTCAAATGGGGATGTTTGCTTTGTTGCGGGTGGATCAAGTGGTACTCAACAGACAGCAAGCAAGAGTAGTGGATCTTCAAGTTCCTCAAGCAATAATTACTCTAAGATGCCAATGAGCGTCAAATCTGCTGAAGAGCAGTTTGGCCTCTATGCTTCGTTTATTGCTTCATATGAAAACTATATTCAAGGAAAAGTTGTTGATCCAGCGATGCTGGATGAAGACTATGACCAGACTGATGCTGATGATCTGGAGGAAATGGATTTACAATGGCAGATGACCATGATAGTGAGGAGAGTGAAGAAGTTTATGAGAAAGACGGGGAGAAAGTTTGTTGGTGGCAGGCCAGGGTTCGACAAGTCTAAGGTGAGGTGCTATAACTGTCAACAAAACGGGCACTTTGCCAAAGAATGCAGAAACGAGCGAGTTGAACGTGGTCATGGCCGGTCTGCATAGCACACTGGGAGTAGTAAAGAAGTCAATGCCATGATGTCCAGAGAAGCAGGTGAATACAACTGGAACCTGCATTCGAATGAAACTAGTGAGCAGGCAAATATGGCTAAGGTTGAGAATGAAGATTGTGAGAAGATTAACGGAGAAGAGAAAGCTACTGGTAAAGAAAAAGCTTTCATGACAGATAACAATGATCAACTCTCCGAGGTAAGTTCTAAATCTATTTGTACTAAATGTGAGAATTTGTCTGAGCAACTTGCTACCATAACTGATCAGTATGTTCGTTTAGATGCTGAATTTAAAACTCTTAAAGAAGATCATCACTTTATGAAAGCAAGAGAAAACAGTTACAAAGTTAAAATAAAAGCGTGTGAAAAAGATGTTAAAAGCTTAAAAACAAAACTTGCTGAAAAAATTGAAGTAATTGATCTAAGTTATGAGGTTTTAGAAGAAAAGACTAAACTGATTGCTGAACGAGAAAAGCAGATTGCTGACCACCAGGTGAAAGTGGTGGAACTGAACCGAAAACTTGAACAGTTCAGAAATTCCTCAGCTATTCTTGATCACCTTGTTAGTGATCAAGGTACCTCTACAAAGAGGGGAGGAATTGGTTATCACGAGGTCCCACCACCTTATAACCACAATTACACTTTTAACCCTAGTGTTCAGAAATCTGTTGATTTTGAAGTTCCTCAGACAGTTCCAATCAAGGTTTCGAGTAAAGAACCAAGTGTTAGTAGTGGCGAAACGAGTTCGCCTATTTCAAGTGTGAAAATTTCTGTTAGGAGTCCAATCTCATCAGATTCGGATAAGTTGTCCGAATCGGGTAAGACAAAAGAGAAGGTAGTGTTACCCACTGGTGGAGAAAAAGATAAAACTTATAAAAAGAGTACTCCACTCAACCCGTACGTCCCACCTTATGTGAGACGAACGGCCGGTGACACAGCCTCTACATCCAAAACAACCTTTGAAAAGAAAATGGAGCATAGGTGTTGTTTTAGGTGTAATAAGTTAGGACATCTTGTTGCAGATTGCCCTCTGACGCCGAAATTCAGAAGTATGAGGCCTATTAAAACTGAGCATAAGCCTAATGGTAATTTTAATACTGTTAAAAATGAAAACCCTTCAAAGTTCCGAAATGTAACTAATTCAGGTTTTCACATAAACAAACCTCAGTTTAACAATGCTAATCACCAAACCGTAAGATATAATACTGTCAATACACATAGGTTTGGAAGGCCTCACACTCAATTTCCAAGGAGATTTCCTAATAGGACTGACAGGAATTATCCAGATGCTAACTTTGGAAAGCAGAAGTACGGGATGTATAGATCCAAGACCAATTGGTCTTGGGTCCCTAGATTCTAATTCTTTACTTTATTGTGCAGGAACAGTTGAACAGGGCTGCCCACAGTCTTTGGATTGTAGATAGCGGCTGTTCCCGGCACATGACGGGTAACAAATACTTGTTGCACGACTTAAAACCTGTTCAAGGAGCGAGAGTTAGCTTTGCTGGTGAAAGTGGAGGAAGAATTACTGGAAAAGGAATGGTGTCCAATGGGAAAATAACTCTTGAGAATGTGAACTTTGTAGAAGAGTTAAAGCACAATCTGCTGAGTGTGTCGCAGATTTGTGATAAGGAGTACACTGTTCATTTCACGAAAAATGAGGCGATTGTGTTGAAGCCTGGTTTTCAGATACCAGACGAGTAAATAGTGATGAAAGCTCCACGTGATACAAATACTTATGTGATGGATATGAGGTCTACTGAAATGGCCACGGGAGAATCATGTTTAATGACGAAAGCAAGCGAATCGGAATCCGAATTGTGGCACAGGAGGATGGGGCACATTCATCTTCGGAAGATGAATCACATTGTCAGGAATGGACTTGTGATGGGCGTTCCCTTGAAAAGTTTTAACTTTGAAGACAAATGTATAGCATGCAAGAAGGGAAAGCAACACAAGAAATCCCATCTCACCAAGAAGGTCAACTCTATTGCCAGTACTCTAGAACCGCTTCACATGGATCTCTTCGGTCCCGTGAATGTAAAAAGTCTAGGAGGTACTTCTTACTGCTTGGTGATCACTGATGACTACTCGCGATATTCGTGGGTATATTTCCTGAAATCGAAAGATGAGACGGCTCAAATGGTGAAGAATTTGATTACCAAAGTTGAGAACGTCATGAGTAAAACAGTTAAGTTCATCAGGAGTGACAATGGAACGGAGTTCAAGAATTTTGAAATGGAGATCTTCTGTCTTCAGAAAGGAATTGAACACCAATACAGCGCTCCGTATACTCCGCAACAGAATGGAGTGGCTGAAAGGAAGAACCGAACTTTAATTGAAGGAGCCAGAACTATGCTGGCAGATTCGAAGCTTCCTGTGATGTTCTGGGCTGAAGCAGTTGCTACAGCCTGCTATGTTCTGAATAGAGTGTTAACCGTTAAGAGACTTGGTAAAACGTGTTACGAGGTTATGCATGGAAGGAAGCCCAACTTGAGTGGTCTTGAACCATTCGGGTCCCCTTGTTCGATCTTGAAGACAAATTCTAAATTTGGCGAAGTAGCCGATGAAGGAATATTAGTCGGTTATGTTGTTGGTACTCCCAACAGACGTGTCTTCAATACTTCGACTTGCAAGGTGGAGGTGGTGTGTAACACCGACATCACAAGTTACCAACCGCCAAAACCAAGCAATGGACCTGCTGAGCTTTTCGACTATGTTAAGCTTTTTAAGTCGTTTAACATCCCGGATTTGGAAATTTCTGAAGAAGAAGAAAGAGTTGCGACAAAGATGATACTCGATGAGGAAGAAAATCTATTGCAAAGACAGCTGATTGATAAATGTCAACCTTCCTCATCAAACACTATCGGTACCCCTGCTGCCTCAACTGAAGAAGAATTTATCAATCCTTTTCACTCTCAGCATGAAACAACCATTGATGAGATCTCTTCTAATTTGGAAGATAATTTGCATGTCGGTTCTGTTCCGACCACGAGAATTCATAAAGATCACCCTTTGGATAATGTAATTGGTGATGTGTCCTCTGGTGTACAAACAAGAAGTAGCTTGAATGAACACACCTGTGTTTATACAAGCATTAAGGAGACAGGAATAATCAATGAATGCCTGTACACCTGCTTTATAAGCCAGATTGAACCGAAGAATTATCAAATGGCTTTAAAGGACAGCTCGTGGGTCGAAGCCATGCAAGAAGAGTTGGCTCAATTCGAGAAGATGGAAGTTTGGACTTTGGTTGAAAAACCAAAGAATGTGCATGCGATAGGCACAAAATGGGTGTTTAAGTGCAAGAGAGATGATAAGGGGATTATTATAAGAAACAAGGCGAGGCTAGTCGTTAAAGGTTTTAATCAACAAGAGGGGATTGATTATAACGAAGTGTTCGCTCCTGTCGCCAGGTTGGAAGCCATAAGATTGTTTTTAGCGTTTGCTGCTTATGAAAAGATGAAGGTGTTTCAGCTAGATGTGAAGAGTGCGTTTTTGAATGGGAAAGTTGATGAGGTTGTGTATGTTGAGCAACCTCCGGGTTTTCCTGACCCAGACTTTCCAGATCACGTGTACAGATTGAGCAAGGCGTTGTATGGATTACATCAGGCACCTCGTGCCTGGTATTCAACTTTATCGGATTACTTGCTCGAGAATGGTTTTGAAAGAGGGAAAATTGATAGCACGTTGTTCTTCAAAAGAGATGGAAGCGACTTCCTGCTGGTACAAGTCTACGTGGATGACATTATATTTGCTGCGTCAAAAGTCTCCATGTGTCAGGAGTTTGAAGCCGTCATGAAGAAAAGGTTTGAAATGAGTGCTATGGGTGAACTAACTTTCTTTCTAGGATTGCAGGTTGATCAGAAGAAGGACGGGATGTTCATTCATCAAACGAAGTATGTTCATGATGTGCTCAAGCGCTTCAAGATGGAGGACAGTTCTCCATATGATACTCCAATCTGCGTCAATCACAAATTGGGTGCTGAAGTAGACGGTGATGCAGATGTGGACCCAACTCAATATCGGGCAATAATAGGTTCTTTAATGTACTTAACTGCATCTAGGCCTGATATAATGTTTGATGTTTGTCTTTGTGAACGTTTTCAGGCAAATCCAAAAGAATCTCATTTGAAAGGTGCAAAGAGGATACTGCGGTTTCTCAAGGGCAAGCCGAAGCTGGGGTTGTGGTACCCGAGAGGAGGAGACTTGGAGCTGGTCGCTTACACAGATTCTGATTATGGAGGGTGCAATCAGAGTCGGAAGTCAACAACTGGAGGATGTCAGTTTCTTGGTGGCAGATTGGTGTCGTGGCAATGCAAGAAGCAGACTTCAGTCTCAATTTCAACCTGTGAGGCAGAATACATGGCAGCATCCAACTGCTGCTCTCAGGTTCTTTGGATACAACAACAGTTGCGCGACTATGATCTGAATTTCTTACTTACTCCTATTTGCATTGATAACACAGCTGCTATCTCAGTAACTAACAATCCCGTGAAACATAGTAAAACTAAACATATTGACATACGTCATCATTTTATACGGGATTGTGCTGAGAAGAAATTGATTGTGCTTGAAAAGGTGGATACGCTTGATAATTTCGCTGATTTATATACTAAAGCGTTTGACAAATCCAGATTTCAAAACCTTATTGAACTGAATGGGATGATCAATCCCGAGTAACCATGTTTTTCTTGTGATATTAAAAAAAAAAAAAAAGTCACTAATCGCTTAAAAATATGTCGGTTACATCAGTTTGAAGGACTTGTCTTCGGATATGTTTTGGTCCTCATTTTCTACTTGTAGATTTTGAGGATAGCCATTAACCAGATTACTGATAGTGACCGGGGCGGTTTATGATGAGTTTTTCATTCTTTCGCTTAAAATTAGTCGATCATACTTGGTTAGAAGGACACATACTAGTATGTGGTTGGTCCAGCTGATCCATTGGATCTTCGGGATAGCCGTTTACCTGAAGACTTTGTTTTGGTCGGGGCGATTAATGTTAAAATTTTGAAAGAAACGGGGAAATGAAATTATTTTTCAAGTCTGTTACTTCGTAAGAAGTTCGTTAGCTATGTTTAACAGAAAATTGATCCAACCTTGGAAAATGATAGATATACTAATTCTGTGTGCTTAGCTGGTGAAGTTATTAGGCTTAAAAGGCTTTAGGACAGTCATTGTATGTCATGGTAACTTTTTATGGTGCGTAAAAGTAGATGTGATACAAACTAAATTTACTAGATTTTACGTGGAAACTCCTTAAGAGTTTTGCATGTCTTCATATATATCTTTCCGAATGATAGGCAGAAAAGCGATTACCCAGTCATACACGAGCCCATGTGTGTTCTGATTCCCGTGAAGATAGTGTTTCAAGATACTGCAGTGATCCAGATTCGAGACTTGCAGCTAATTTCTACTTTAAAGTCTATGTTTATTCAAAAAAAAAAAAAATTATATTTGGAGTTATTGAAGCATATTAGTGATGACAAAATCAAGACTTAACAATCATTGAGTAAGAGAAAAGAACGGGACGCAGATCAAGAATACTTACAACTTAATCAGACACTATGGGTCGAAGTCAATTCGGGGTGACTTGGGGAAAGCCAAATACGCTTTGAGGATAGATAGGAGGCATCAATATTTCTGAGTTGTTGCCCACTTAAATTTTGAGGCTTAATCGAACCTAACTCGTATCACAGAAACGATGAAAACCACTTTAAGTTATACCTGCTTACAACCTGTCTCTATATGTCATAATAAAGCTAAACACGGATCTATGTGACAGTCACGTAATTAGTATGATTCCTGTACGGATCTTTTCTAAAACGTGGTAGTCCCTAACTAGACTGAAATTTGATCCCTTATACTTTAAATTTTTTAAGTTTTTGTACTTAGACAGTTTTATGATTTTTTAACTGGTTACTTAGAATTGATCATGTCATTTATTTCTTAAAGGGAAGTTTTAAAGAGTTAATTGAAAAATGTTCAAATTATAAGGTTTGATTTTGTAAATATAGGCGATGTTGTTAAACAGGCGAAGTTGTGAATAACTTCGCCTAGGCGAAGTTATCCGTAACTTCGCCTGTATAACTTCGCCCCTATATAAGGGTTTTCAAGAGTCACAACAGTTCATTATTTGAAAAACCAGCGAAGTTATCCTTGTTTATCCGGCGAACTTATTTATTCCGATTACGTGTTATTTATTCCCAGTTTTCACACCGATTCAAGGTTCGAAATACCATTATATCACATAATCAATGTTCATTCAAGCTTCTCAATGTTTGTTTCGACTGGTTTCGAAACCTCGGACCATCGGACTTTGAAACCGACTTTCAAAACTTGCTGTTACGTGTTAATAACCATACTGATCGTCAACATGTCCTTAAAAAGCTTGGTTTAAGGGTCCTTAATCGTCTAAACTAGCCGAAACATCAGATTTTCGATGTTTGCATTAACCTTACAGTCGCCGATTCAGATTCAGGCGAACTTAAGGTTTAGGCGAAGTTATCCGTAACTTCGCCTGAGGCTTATCTTCGCCTGAGGCGAAGTTGACATTAACTTCGCCTGAGGCGATGTTGTGATGAGGCGAAGTTACCATTAACTTCGCCTGAATCATTTTTAATTAATATTCATTAGACGACCTTAAAGCTGAAGCAAAGTTGTTCCCAACTTCACCTCATCTTTAACTTCGCCTATACAGAGTTTATCACAACTTCGCTCATGGTAACCAGCGAACTTGTGTTATTCATTAACGTTTATCTAACTTGGTTCGTTTGTTGCAGATATGGCTGCAGTAGCTGGTGCTGGAGGTACAGGAGGAGACGATGGTGACAATCAGAGACAATTTTTCCCGGGTCACAATATGTACATCACTTTAGACCCGGAGGCGAGCGGTGTGGACGATTACCGCGAGATCATAACTTTCCTCCTACGCTCGAGGATTTTTCATGCCATCACAAACACTCTGCCGATATCCTTACCAAATATCGAAGACTTTTGGCAGACGGTAGAATACGACTGTCGTGTTGAGCCCCCGGTCATGCGAGCGACTGTGAACAATCAAGAGGTTCAGTTCAATTCTGAACAGATCCGGGTGGCGTTACGGTTTGGAGAAGAGACGAGGGACGACCCAACTGAGTTTGTGGCTCAGTTTCGTGATGGAGCGTTTCTCCGAATGGGCTATTCTGGTCCATTAGGCGATTCACAGAGGCGGAAGGGTTTTCTGCTTGGTCAGTAGCGCTTCCTTATGCACGTCATGATAGTTTGTATGTCAGGAAGGAAGGCGGGCACTGACGGTATGGGTGCGACCATGCAGTCCACAATGACTACACTGACATACAATAAACGCTATAGTTTTAGTCAGATGGTCTTTTACGAGATTGACAGACAGAGAAGGGCGATGTCTCGGGAGCGGTTTATTATGTACCCACGTTTTATACAGATGATATTGAACCATGTGGCTCCGAATCTACCTCAGCGTAGACCGATAAGATACGTGGAATCTGTGAGCAAACGTATCTTTGCTCAATGCCGCACTTCGAGTGCGAGGAGCAACCCTGAACGTCGTCCAAGGCATACTCCACTGTTTGGGTTTTTAATCAACCCAGAGTATGTTCCTGCTGGTGGGGACGAGTTCAGAGATCCTCAACCGCGACAGGCAAGAGCAACTCAAGCTACATCTGCTGTGCCTGTTGTGTCGGCTGCAGAGGATATAGATCTTGATGCTGTCTTTGGAGGTCAAGGTTATTTTGATATGGATCAAGTTGAAGAGGTGCAGGTCTCGGCTGCACAAGGTACGGGTGTGAGTGTTACTAGAGCAGCAACGTCGATTGCTGACTCAGATTTGGATGAGATCATGAATGAGGGGAGACGGTTGATGGTGTCTCGAGAGAGAACGGTTGGGAAGAGAAAGAGAACGGAGGATGATGATGAGTCAGAAGAGGAAGAAGATATACATAAGCTGATAAGAAGATCAAGACGGGAAAGGACAGGTGCTGGCATGGGAGCTGGAGAGACTTCAAGGATAGTACGTTTTGCTCCGGCCACACTGTCTGGTATGTCTATCGTTCCTTCTTCTGTACAGGTTACAAGTACAAGCACTGCGGATGTTCCCGTGGTGGCTACATCATCTGCTGGCATTCCATCCACTACCATCCAGACGTCGACTCCGGAGATCGTGTCTCTACCGCCTCCAACGCTTACTCAGTCGGTGGTAGCTGCATGATTTGTAGAGTCAACGGTCGTCACTACTGCAGGGTTATCAGGTATGGTACCACCTGCGGTTACGCCTGCTTCTGATGTCTCGCCTACGCCTATGTCAGACTCAGAGAGGATAGCTTCACTAGAGCGGATCGTGGCAGAGCAATCGAAGACTATTCAACGCCTAGTGGAAGCAAATCAACTACAGTCATCCCTCCTGGTTGAGCATGGGAAAATTATAGATGCCTTGAAGGAGTTCTTGGCATCTCAGGGGGAGATGAGCTGTAAGGGCGACGAGCTCAGGACGAAGAAGAGAAACGACAAAGACGATGATCCCAATGCATCGAAAGATGCAGGTGGTGAGCTGCCAAGAACTTCTCAAGCTCTTGGTACTTCCACAGCTGAGGGGGAGTCTGCCGACGCGGCTGGTGGTTCTGGTGGTGATGATGTGGTGTTGGTGGATGATGACGTGATTGATGTGTTGAAAGAACTTGACGATGATATGTTCAGTGACGATGTGTTGTTTGATGAGGATGTGCTGCCGAGTGATGTGATTGAGAAGATCGGTGAGCAGATTGAGATTGAGGATGAGATTGAGGAAGGAGAGATAGTAGAGGAAAATGTCGAACATGACATTCCAGAGGTTGAGAAGGCCGATGTAGGTGATCAGACGGCAGTTGAAGATACTGAATGGGAAGAGCAGCCGAGGTGGAAGGAAGGATATGCTCAATGGTTCATTAAAACAAAGAAACCGGCAGTCCCTACCATGTTCAGAAAGAGTTACAATATTAAGGGCTATGCTGAAGCAAAGAAAGGGATTATATGCTGGATTTATGATGAGCAGTTGCGGCTCTTCGTGATGAAACGATATGATGGAATTCAGTACCTCAGAAGAATGTTGAGATGTTAAACACACTGCCTGAGTGCGAGGTTAAAGACTTAGCCAGATTGGGATTGATCAATCGAAGTGAAGATAATATGGCTAGAGTTATAGGGAAAATCGTATGGAAAGAGAGCATAAAGGAAAAGAAGTTTGAGCTGCTGAAACCACAGAAAGGGAAACTTGTTGAAGACAAGGATAGAGGTTTGAGAGCTGATGGAAAGCCTTGGATGGTTATGAAGTATAAACCAATCCGGTGCCTTAAAGAAGTACCGATGAAGCTTATGCCCAAGGATGTGCTCAAAGACCTAAAGTGGTGGTTCGTTGATTGTGAGACAGCGGAGGCAGTGATGGAAGATGAGGATGAACAAGAGATTCTTAGAGTGTACGATCCGATGCATCTCGTTAACTTATCGCAAGCTGATCTGAAGGTGCTTAACGAGAAGAAAATCTTTTATATTCCAGCTTGGAAGGACGAAGCAAGAAAGTATCAACGAGTTGTGTCGGTGTGTGTTAGAGAAGGAGTGCACGCGTGAAGATACAGGATTACGAGACAAGAGCTGAAAGATCAAGATATGAAGCTACTGCCAAGGGGGAGTCTGTTGGTACATAAATGTCAGTAGTTCATATGTCTAATGTCTGTAATCGAGTCTGTAATATTGTTTATGTATTTGTTTGTTTAAAGCGAAGTTGTTGACAAGTTCACTTAGGCGAACTTGTTAACCAAGCGAAGTTGTTGACAAGTTCGCCTAGGCGAACTTGTTGAACAAGCGAAGTTAAGGACAACTTCGCCTGAGGCGAAGTTGTCGTGTATTTATATAGGTTACGGTTACTGTTTACGAGTAGTTCGAGTTACGTGTAATTCAGTGAGTCAAGTGACGTGAGATCGAGAATCTGTAAGTATCACGTGTTGAGTTATTAATATAACGTGTGTTTGTTCGTATCGTATTCGTGTGTTTGTGTGCTTGTGTTCTACGTCCGTAACGATCTACACAGGGATTCCGCACCTGTGTATATCGGGATATCTCGTGTAATCCGTCCAGGGAACCTGCAGGCAAGAAATTGAAAGTTGGTTTGGAAATGCCAGTTTTCCCAAGTAAGCCCCTACAACTAATTTCAAGATGTTGATAACGAAACCAGACAATAAATTGAAAGTTTGTTTCGCACTGTCAATTTTCCCAAATAAGCCATGCAACTGAACACCCTTTGTCGAATTTCGAATAATAATATATTATTCATAAGTAAATAATATTAATAATAATAATAAACATAAATAACATTAATAATAACAAAAGAAAAGAAAAGAAAGAAAAAAAAAAGAAAAAAAAACCATAATAAGACAAAACCGGTGTGCTTTTCTAGAAAACCCAACACCCAACCAACTAACCCGCACCCGTTTGATATAATATAATATAATATAATATAATATAATATAATATAATATAATATAATATAATATAATATAATATAATATAATATAATAATAACATATTTTTATGTTATTATATTATATTATATTATAAAAACGTACCTCCGAACGTTTTGCGCCGGCGCCTGACACCCGCATCTGAATCTCTAGCGTACATCAGGTACCTAATAATAATAATATCTTAATACTAATAATAATATAAAAATTATTATTTTAATAATAATAACTATATGTCTAGAATAATATTATTTTAATAATCATAATAATAATATTTTAATAAATACAATAATAATATTTTATTTTATTAACAATAAAATTTTAATACCAATAACATTTTAATAATAATATTAATATTTTAATAGAAATAATATAATAAAAAATTAAACAATAACGGTAACAGTACAAGAAAACTAGTTTAAGTGACCCGATGAACTAGGGTTACCCGTAAAACAGTTAAGGCTCATATACGTGGTGTCTATATAGTAGGCATTGTGTAGTATAATGTAACGCCCGTCAAACTTCCGGTTCAATGATTTAGCGCGTGTAAAATATGTATAACTCTCGGGACTTAACCGACGTTTCTCGAGAACCTTTATGTAACCCCCACTACGTTAAAACACTTAACCTTCCTTACGAGTTGCCAAATCTTGCAAATTCGAGGGACTTGGATGAAACATATTTGTGATATATCATTAAACAAAAAAAAAAGATGGAACCCTAGCTGCTGTTGCGATCGGCAGGTTCCAGCCACCCCCTCCCTTCCTTGCTTCGACTTTTTGATCGATTCCAAGCTCCTAGAAGTAGTTCAAGGTATGTACCACAATCCCCAACACTCTTTTTGTTCACCCCTAATCGTTTTGATGCTCAATTTTGCCGAAACTTTTCGTTGGACAGATTTTCGGCCAAGGTGTAATTGACCCACTTCCCGTGGATAAAAATTAGAGTTTCCGGTGTAGAAAGATCCCCAGGTATGGCATTTACATCATATTAAAATTTCGTGGTCATTGGAGGTGTTTAGGTCGGTTAATCGATTTTAGTTCGAAAACTAGGGTTTATCGGGTGTAGAATTGCAAATTGTTGAGTTTGATGCGTTGATTGATCGGGTAACTGACCGAATCAGTTTGTACAGCCCTAGGGGGGTTTAAGGGCTGTGATAAAAATTATTTTTTTGATGCTCGGGGCTGTTGTGGTTAGTGCTTCGTCAATCGAGTCGGCGGTGCGCGAATTTTCGTTTATATGTTAAAGTAAGAGTTGTAAAAAGGAACCGTCAACCCTATCAAATCGGGTGATATAATCTTGATGAATGAAAAGATTTAAAATAGAATTTGGTCCATTTGGGGCTGAATTGTTTAACAAATGGTTTTAAGGTTTATTACACGCTCATTCGACCCGATTTGATTACGCTTGGGCCAAGTTGTTGGGCCTTGGGCCAAGTTGTCCCGATCTGATTACCCCTGAGGCAAAACGGATTAAGAAGTATGTGAAGGGCCTCCCGGTGGATGTTCGTAGGGGTGTGGTGACCACCGACATGAACTCCTTTCACTCGGTGGTTACCTTGGTAGGTACATTGTATGATCAGAGGGAGAAGTTACCGCCGAACGAGGCTAGGAAAACTTAGAACACTAATTCATATGGTAAGCGGCCTGGGGGAAACAATTTTAGTTCGTCTGGCAAGAGGGTGAAGACTGAAACTTCTGCGTTTAGGAGGGATGCGGCGTTCGGTAATTGCAAGAAGTGCGGCAAACTACACAAGGGGGAGTGTAAGAGTGGGTCCGGTACCTGTTTTCGTTGTGATAAGGTTGGGCACCCCCATTTCGAGTGCCCGATTCTGACTTGTTTCCGCTGTAGGGGTTCTGGTCACTTGTCATCAAACTGTCCTACCAGTAAGGTGGGGGGGTCCGGTCAGGGGACTTCCTCAAGAGGGAAGATGGATGAGAAGCTGAAGGCCAGGGCGAGGGCCTTCAACATCTCTAAGAAGGAAGCGAAGGAGTATGCGGATGTCGTTTCAGGTACTTTTTCCTTATTTAGCTTTCATTCCACCGTTATAATTTCTTGTTCCTTTGAAATCGTATGTGTTGACCATGTAACTAAGTAGTAGTATAATAGTAGTATAATTTCCATCTTGATGAGTTACAGGCATCAGTTTTATTTGATTCGGGCGCCAGTAGGAGTTTTGTGTCTACTGCTTTCTGTTCCTTGTTGAATAAATCACCCGAGCGCGTAGTCGATGGGTTTGAGGTTGAGGTCGCCGTAGGAAAATCCATGTCCGTGTCTAGGGCTATTAAGGGTTGTTCCATCGAGTTTTCTGGTTATAGATCTCCATTGCGATTGTTTTTTATGCCGCTTGGTTGTTTCGATGTGGTGCTCGGGATGGATTGGCTCGCGAATGTTGATGCTCAAATCATTTGTGGTCAGAAACTCGTTCGTCTAAAGGCCCCGGATGGGACTCAAATTACGGTCTTCGGTGATCGGAATGTTGCGACGCCACATATTATATCTATGCATAAGGCGGGGAAGTTGATGCAGCGGGGGTGCGGGGCGTATCTGGCGTATGCTATGAATGTGAATACCGAGGTGGCTACCGTTGGTGATGTTCCTATTGTTCGGGATTTCCGGGATGTATTTCTAGATGATTTTTCAGATGTGCCGCCGGATCGCGAGGTCGAGTTCCAGATAGACCTTGTACCGGGTGCCAAACCCGTTGCCCGAGCTCCCTACCACCTAGCGCCGAATGAAATGAAGGAGCTTATGGCTCAGTTGGAAGACTTGATCGATTAGGGCTTTATTCGACCGAGCATCTCACCTTGGGGTGCCCCGGTCCTGTTCGTTAAGAAGAAGGACGGTAGCATGCGGATGTGCATTGACTATCGTGAATTAAACAAGCTCACTGTTAAAAATCGGTACCCGCTCCCGAGGATCGATGACTTATTTGATCAACTACAAGGGGCTAATTGGTTCTCGAAGATCGACCTTAGGTCCGGGTATCATCAGCTGAAGATTCGGGAGGAAGATATTCCTAAGACTACCTTCCGCACTCGTTATGGACATTACGAATTTCTGGTGATGTCTTTCGGTTTGACCAACGCACCGGCTGCGTTCATGGATCTCATGAATCGGGTGTGTAGACCGATGCTCGATCGTTCGGTTATTGTGTTCATCGACGACATTCTTGTGTACTCTAAAAGTAAATCCGATCACGCCGGTCATCTCAGGGAAGTGTTGGAGGTTATGCGGAAGAACAAATTGTATGCGAAATTTTCTAAGTGTTCCTTCTGGTTACGTGAGGTTCAGTTCTTGGGCCATGTTATTAACCCAAGTGGTATTCTGGTTGACCCTGCAAAGGTGGAAGCCGTGAAAGAATGGGAGGCTCCTAAGTCTCCAACTGAAATCCGTAGTTTCCTGGGTTTGGCAAGGTATTACCGCCGCTTTATTCCCGATTTTTCGAAAATTGCTTCTTCACTGACCAAGCTGACTAAGAAGAGTGTTAAGTTCATTTGGGGTACGGAACAAGAGGAGGCTTTTCTCGAGTTGAAGAACAGATTGACGCATACCCCGATCTTAGCTTTACCTGATGGCACCGATGATTTGGTGGTGTATTCTGATGCCTCTTATCAGGGGCTTGGGTGTGTTTTGATGCAGCGAGGTCGAGTCATTGCTTATGCATCACGGCAGTTGAAGCCTCATGAGGTGAATTATCCTACCCACGATTTGGAGCTGGCGGCGGTGGTGTTTGCGCTTAAGTTGTGGAGACATTATTTGTACGGTGTTCCTTGCGTTATTTATACCGACCATAAGAGCTTAAAGTATTTCTTCGAGCAAAAGGAACTGAATATGCGATAGCGTCGATGATTGGAATTGATTAAGGACTACGACCTAGAGATCATGTACCATCCGGGTAAGGCTAACGAGGTGGCCGACGCGTTAAGCCGGAAGGAGAGGCCAAAACCTATTCGTGTGAAATCCTACCAGCTTATTCTCAAACCCGACATTTTGAAACAGATAGCCAACGTCCAAAATGAAGCGTTGCAGGTGGAATGGATTATGTCAGAGCGTATTTGGGGTCAGGAAAGGTTGTTGGAAGACGTCGGTGATGGGGTGAAGTATAAGGATGGGCGTTTATGGGTACCGAGGTATGGAGGTTTCAGGGGTAAAATTTTGGATGAGGCGCACAAGTCGCGCTATTCCATTCATCCGGGCGCGACCAAGATGTACCAAGACTTGAAAAAGAATTATTGGTGGCCTGCGATGAAGTTTGAGGTGGCTCAGTACGTGAGTAAGTGTTTGATGTGTCTACAAGTTAAGGCCGAGCATCAGAAGCCATTTGGGAAACTCAGCCGTTGGAAATACCTGAGTGGAAATGGGAGCATCTTACTGTGGATTTCGTGACTAAATTACCTCGTACTCCTAGGGGTAATTATGACACCATTTGGGTAATCGTGGATAGATTGACCAATAGCGCTCATTTCTTGCCGATTCGAGAGACTTTTAATTCTGAGCAGCTGGCCGATGTGTTTATTCGTGAGATCGTCTCTAGGCACGGGGTGCCGGTATCTATTGTTTCGGATAGGGATACGCGTTTCACCTCCAGGTTTTGGAAGAGGTTTCACAAGGAGATGGGCACCAAACTCCTCATCAGTACTGCTTATCACCCGCAGACGGATGGTCAGTCCGAGAGGACCATTCAGACTCTCGAGGATATGTTGTAGGCTTGCGTTATCGACTTTGGTGGTAGTTAGGGCCGTCACTTACCGTTGGTAGAGTTCTCATATAATAACAGTTATCACGCCACGATTGGGATGCCACCGTTTGAAATGTTGTATGGCAGGAGGTGTAGGACTCCAGTCTTTTGGGGTTCCATTGGTCAAAAGCAGTTGGGTAGTTTAGAGGTGGTCGAGGCTACGACTGAGAAGCTCGACAAGATTAAAGCATTTATGAAGGCCGCGCAGGATCGTCAGAAGTCTTATGCAGATAAAAGGCGAAGGCCTATTGTGTTTGAGGCTGGGGATCGGTTTATGTTAAAAGTTTCTCTCTGGAAGGCCATTATTCGTTTTCGTAAGAGGGGGAAGCTCAGTCCGAGGTTTATCGGCCCGTTCCGTATATTGGCCCGAGTCGGTGAGGTAGCATATAGGTTGGATTTGCCCGTGGAGCTCGCGGGGATTCATCCTACTTTCCATGTGTCCCACTTGAGGAAGTGTTTAGCGGACGAGGAGGCCCATGTGCCTCTTGAGGATATTGAGCTTGACAGTAAGATGAACTATGTGGAGGAGCCTATTGCTATACTTGACCGTCAGGAAAGGCGGTTGCGGAACAAGGTGGTTAATCAAGTGAAGGTGCAGTGGAGGCACCGTATGGGTTCCGAAGCTACTTGGGAATCCGAAGATGAGATGATGAGGCTGTATCCGCAGTTGTTTCTGTCGCCTCGGGATTCGGGGACGAATCCCATTGTAAGGGGGGTGGACTTGTAACCCCCGTCAAACTTCCGGTTCAATGATTTGGCGCGTGTAAAATATGTATAACTCTCGGGACTTAACCGACGTTTCTCGAGAACCTTTATGTAACCCCCGCTACATTAAAACACTTAACCTTCCTTACGAGTCGCCAAATCTTGCAAATTCGAGGGACTTGGATGAAACATATTTGTGATATATCATTAAACAAAAAAAAAGATGGAACCCTAGCTGTTGTTGCGATCGGCAGGTTCCAGCCACCCCCTCCCTTCCTTGCTTCGACTTTTTGATCGATTCCAAGCTCCTAGAAGTAGTTCAAGGTATGTACCACAATCCCCAACACTCTTTTTGTTCACCCCTAATCGTTTTGATGCTCAATTTTGCCAAAACTTTTCGTTGGACAGATTTTCGGCCAAGGTGTTATTGACCCACTTCCCGTAGATAAAAATTAGAGTTTCCGGTGTAGAAAGATCCCCAGGTATGGCATTTACATCATATTAAAATTTCTTGGTCATTGGAGGTGTTTAGGTCGGTCAATCGATTTTAGTTCGAAAACTAGGGTTTATCGGGTGTAGAATTGCAAATTGTTGAGTTTGATGCGTTGATTGATCGGGTGACCGAACGAATCAGTCTGTACAGCCCTAGGGGGGTGTAAGGGCTGTGGAAAAATTATTTTTTTGATGCTCGGGGATGTTGTGGTTAGTGCTTCGTCAATCGAGTCGGCGGTGCGCGAATTTTCGTTTATATGTTAAAGTAAGAGTTGTAAAAAGGAACCGTCAACCCTATCAACTCGGGTGACATAATCTTGATGAATGAAAAGATTTAAAATGGAATTTGGTCCATTTGGGGCTGATTCGTTTAACAAATGGTTTTAAGGTTTATTAAACGCGCATTCGACCCGATTTGATTACCCTTGGGCCTTGGGCCAAGTTGTTGGGCCTTGGGCCAAGTGTTGGCCTTAGGCCAAGTTGTTGGGCCTTGGGCCATAGTGTTGGGCTTGAACGGCCCATTAGGCAAGAGTGTTCTTATGGTCTAGTTTAGTAACGTGTTGTGTATAATTTACAGACCCTTGCTTGTGATTGTGCACTTAGGGATTTTCCTAGCTCGTTGCAAGTGTTCGATTGATTTCAGGTGAGTTCTTGATGCCCCGTTTAACTCTTTTTAAGTTTTGGGCTAGCATGCACACCTAAGTGTTTTTCTTACTTGATGAAATGTTTTGAATGGTTTTACATAGGCTTGCTAGTATTGGTAGGCCTTGGAATGTTATAGAATGTGTATGTATATATATATTTATATATATTTAGAATGGCCAATATTTGGCGAATGTTGTAGTCGTCTCGACTATTGAATGTTGCGTATGCCTACCTTGTGTTTGCATGCGCCGAATGTTACGTGTTTGGGTTGTACATTTGCTCGACCCTGAATGTTTGTAGTCGTCTCGACTACTGAATGTTGCGTGTGCCTACTTTGTGTTTGCATGCGCTGAATGTTACGTGTTTGGGTTGTACGTTTTCTCGGCCCTGAATGTTATTATTGAATGTTATACATATATATATATATATATAGGAATGCACGCATAGAGATGCTCATACGTAAGAATGACTATTTATTGGATGTGGTGACCTAACCGATGTACTTCCGTTTGCTGATTTAAAACCACTGGAATGATTATTAAAACTGTTGCTACTTATTTAAAACTTGAACTCACTCAGCTTAAGCTGACTTTGTGTGCATGTTAGTGTGAGTTTTAGGTTAGGAAGAGGATGCCTTATCGCTTGGACGTGCATGGAGCTACTTGGACGGTGAAGGGCATACTGGAATGAAGAATTACTTATGAACAGTTTATTTCAAAAGACTTTTAAAAGTTATACTTAATTTTTGATTTTGGGAACTCATTCATCTATTTACGTTTTCCGCCGAATTACTCTGTAATGCTATTTTAATGTAAAGAATTGTTTTTAAGTTTAATTATTTTTACGAGTGTTTTGGAATGAATACCAACTGTGGGGTTCCCAGGGTTCGGGGCCTTACATATAACGGTTGGTGCCTAGACAAATTTCAAACCGTTATCATAACCGAACCCAAATTACAACTAAATATAGTTTACTTTTTCTAAAGTCACATAACAAAACTAAACCAGTCACCAAATCTCTGTCATAACATGTACAACTACGTCCTAACATGTATTAAATAAAGATATAACGAAACCTGGTTTTAAGTCCGAATGACCATTAGCGACGTATCCCGGCTCCTCCTCGTCCAACTCCGAAAATAAATGGTTGTTGTTGTTGGTTGAATGGAGAGGGTGAGGGTAAGGTAGAAAAAAAAAGGATGGACAGGGAGGGGAGGGAGCCGGGCTCCAATAATATACAAACCCAATACGCCGCGTATAGACCTATACGCGGCGTATAGGGTACGATACGACAAGCCTATGACTGGCGTACAGGCTAGGATGTCAGATCGTACCATATATGTCGCGTATAGGTCTATACGCGACGTATTAAAGGGTGTGGAGGTGTCCCTAGCAGGACCCTTCTTTAAATCCTTTAAAACATAAAATACATTTTCTGACTCTTAGAAAATGTGCTGACACCGCTTAAAAACAAAAATACATATTTACCTTGAATATATATCTAATATCTTTGAACTCAAAGTCCTTGGTAACTATTTATGCTTTTTCACATATAGTTACATCATAGGTTTTGTATCAAATATCTAGATCATTGTAAGGTGTAACTTCATACCTTTACAAGGTCTGGTTTTGAAGTTTCAAACGTTATTTAAAATATTGGGTCCTTTAAACGGGTGATCCTTATAAACATTAAACATTTAATTTTACCTTTAGACCGGCGGTCACAAGGTCTCTTCTGTTTCACATAGTCCGTCAAATATTCAGTTTGATCGAGTTTTGACCAAATCGAGCTTTAGACGGGTCGTCGTAACAGTTGACGGTTTTCCTAATAAGATCATAACTTAAAAAGTACTAGCAATCACAGGAAAAATTTCTTACCTCAAGGATGCTTAAAACACTTAGTAGTGCTTATAAGCTCGCTATGATCACCACATGCTAGTGATCTCCTAACAAAGCTGGAGCAGAACGTCTTCCCTTGATTTCTTGCTTTCAAAGTTGCTAGAACTCAAAAACTCATAAGAACAGTAACATATAATACAAATTGAAAACTTACAATTTGAAGCATGACCGTTGACAGGCGCTTTAGAGGATGATGCACTTTCAGGGGTGTTGCTTTTAGACATTTCCTTGTATAATAGAGTGCAAATAGAAGTATAAGAAATAGATTTACAAAGTAAAAAACAACAATTTAATGTTATCTATTGATTTTATAATATCGATAAATTAAAATGTTTTTGTAATATGACTTCGTGTTTTAAAATTGCATATACAATTTCATTGAGCATTTACAGTTGAAAACTTGAAATTCATGCTAATGACGTAAAGACAAGGAAAATAGTTTGTAGATATTACAAAGTACAAAAGTTTTATATCTAATATGAAACTATAATAATTATGTTATATGTATATATATATATATATTAAAAATTAAACTTGTATTTGTGTTTTAAATCTATTGTAGTTAAGGACAGATTGTATATTCTTTTAAAGGTAAAACGTGTATAAATGACTTGAAAAAAATCGATGCAAAAAACTGTAAGTCCCCCCGGGGCGTCGCCGATCGATACGAGATCCGCACGAGGTCTAGGAGTGCGGAATCCTCCTAGACTCGTTTAATGGTGTAGAAGACGAAGAACACGATTACACACATACAAACACACGAACAAACACACGAACGGGATAAACACATCTGCAGATCTTTTATATAATAACCGAAACACATTACATACCAAACACGAAAACAAATGACGGCCGACCCGAGGTGAGCTCTACCTCGGGCCGTCCCACACGACTCTCCCTCTCGGTTTCTCTCTAGCTACTTGAACTGGACACACAATACTCTAATTTTCTGGATCACCAACTCTAAACAAGACACACCTATATATAGATACAAAACTTCGCGGGCTTGGGCTTGGGCCTGTAGGCGAAGTTGTTACAACTTCGCCTATGGCGAAGTTGTTATAACTTCGCCTATGGCGACGTTGTTCTAACTTCGTACTTCGTTTCCGCTGATCAGAATTGCATAGCGACGGTCACAAAATGCACCAATAGACTCCCCTTTGACCGTTGCTCTCAATTCTAACAAACACAAAAGATCATCTGTTACAAAACATGCACCAACAGACTCCCTCTTAACTGATGATCTTCTGTTTGCTCTTCAACCAGCCGTGCCTGAAACTGTCCTGTAGCTTCACAAATCTACCAATCACCCAGCGTCTTCCATATCAGATCTCCCCTTCAGTGTAAGCTTCTCCGACTATATAGATTGAGGTATTTGAAATGCATGCATCCCCGTGCCTAATTGATCATCTCAACCAATCATGTGAGTCCTTCTGACTTCACCAACACGTGAAGCTGGGCTCCCTCCACAACTTCACCAACACGTCGGCATACGATAAGGTTTAATCTTCAACTACTCAACATCAAGTGATCAATTTCATCACAAAACCACATTGACAGAATCTAACACACATGACCATTAATTAATCCGAAGCATCTTCAATCACCAGGGATAACGATCAAGAACATATAACACTTTAATTCCCGATTAAATCCAACTTGTTCCAGAATTTTCACTTTAATAAATAAGCATCACGTTTCAGGATCCAATTCTCGAACGCCTTGAAAATACCATAAATAATATGCTCTGACTGCAATCCAGTAATGACGAAATCCTTCAGTTCAATTTGACTTTCTTCAGTTGGTCAACCTCGAACAACAACAATTTCATTGCCCACAAACACCCAAATATGTGTCAATATCCAGTTTCAATCAATATCTCATTCACAACCTCAACTCCATATCCAGAGTTGACACGTATTTGTTCACACGTAAGACCAAGAGATATCAAGTTTCACTCGTTGACGGAACAACGTCTTCGGTCTCACAATAATCGCGTACACCTGGCCATACAGACGAAAACTTAATTTTTTTTTTAACTTCGCCTAAAGTCAACTTCGCCCCTCCTTAACTTCGCCTGTCCATAACTTCGCATGTCCATAACTTCGCCTAAACCCTAAAATTTAAGCGACAACTTCGCCTGAACCCCATAACTTCGCTTGCGACGGCTGTTCGGCCAAAAACGCATCAGAAACGTGCCAGAAACACCAAAACACAGATCTCGAACCATAGCATAAGAGCCTAAGGCTCTGATAACACTTGTAGGTCCCCCCGGGGCGTCGCCGATCGATACGAGATCCGCACGAGGTCTAGGAGTGCGGAATCCTCCTAGACTCGTTTAATGGTGTAGAAGACGAAGAACACGATTACACACATACAAACACACGAACAAACACACGAACGGGATAAACACATCTGCAGATCTTTTATATAATAACCGAAACACATTACATACCAAACACGAAAACAAATGACGGCCGACCCGAGGTGAGCTCTACCTCGGGCCGTCCCACACGACTCTCCCTCTCGGTTTCTCTCTAGCTACTTGAACTGGACACACAATACTCTAATTTTCTGGATCACCAACTCTAAACAAGACACACCTATATATAGATACAAAACTTCGCGGGCTTGGGCTTGGGCCTGTAGGCGAAGTTGTAATAACTTCGCCTAAGGCGAAGTTGTTCTAACTTCGCCTATGGCAGAAGTTGTTACAACTTCGCCTATGGCGAAGTTGTTCTAACTTCGTACTTCGTTTCCGCTGATCAGAATTGCATAGCGACGGTCACAAAATGCGCCAACAAAAACTAAACACATTCCCAGTTTAGACGGATTGAAACTTATAGCAGTGGGAGCAAGGAATTATTTACTTGAACAATATTGGATTTATTGATATGTAGATCTACTTTCCTAAATTTTACCGCTTCTGAAGCATTTGCATAACGAATGTTGTTTACATAAGCTGTAAAAAATAAAATAAACATATTATTAGATGATGAGTTAAGTTTAACATAAGTAACAAATAAATTTATTTACCATTAGAAATGTCAGATAAAGTAGTTCTTTGCATGTCCCCTACAAAAGAAAAGAAAAAAAAAAGATAAAAAGTTGTTGTAAGGGTTATATAATACAAAATGGAAATCTTACCATTTGAAGAATCGCCGGTGTGTGACGCTTTAGAGGAATATGAAATTTGAGGGGTTTTCCTTTTAGCCATGTCCTTGTATATCTATAAGGTGCAAATATAATTAAAGTCAACAGTATGCAGTCAAAGACTTTATATTTAGAGGTGATGGGATTCCACCGTTTGTATTACACGATTGAGCTTAATTAGAATACAAAACCTTAAAAGTTATAAAATCGAAAAAGGATTTATTAGTACTATATTTTTAACAGTTTAGATGGTATTGGTTAATAAATGCCACTAAAAAAGGTATTTATTTAATTCTTATTATTGTTAATTAATCTTTGTTTTGTTATAGCATATGCATGCAATCATACGGAAGCATAAAATCAATAAAAAGGTCTTTTTTTATATATGTAACATATGGATATTTTAGTGACATGAGGACTTAAATATTTCCTCTTCTAATTTAGGTCTAGAGTGTTATTTGTGCAAAAACACTACGCACACGAGATATGTAGGAATGCGTGTTTGTTTTATAACTTTTATTTTTAGATATCAGATATATGATCAAAGAAAAGAAATAGAATATTATTATTAACATGTATCAATTAGAAAAAATATAATAAAATTCTAATTTGTCTTGTAACATATTAAATTTGTTATGTGAAATTGCATATATTTATAGGATTATTCGTCCGAATAGACTCACATCATTAACCACTTACAACGATGAAAAGTTATCACAACTCTAAATGCCTAACAAGTAATTATATGCATATATACGACAACTGAATATAGTTGTTTTTGAAGCATAACGTAGTGTTATAATGGTCTATGGTGTGCCCTTGATTGGTGTAAAAACCAAGAAAATAAGAGCAACCAAGATTACAACCGGAATCAAGAGGAGCAGTTGCGGTGGCAATACCAACGGTAGAACAACCAACATGAATTCCTAACTTATTTAATGTATAAAGTATTTATTATGAAATATAACATTTTACTAAATAAAAATAAAAGAGTAATGAATTAGTTACTTGAATGACGAACTTTGGTGTAGTACTATGATAAAATATCACACCCGGTAGAGAAGAGCTTTGTGGAACACTCTGTGTAGAGAAAAGCTTTGTGGAACACTTTGTTTATTAAAGAATATAAAGCAAGGGCAAACAGTTTACATATATATGCTATTTAAAGTTGAAATTAGTTAGGTAAACTTTTCCATATAGGCTTACGTTAGGTAACAAAATTATTTGATATGACAAACATATTCTTTTATGTTAACAAAAATAGATTAAATTTAAAAGTTAAAAATCAATCTATGCCCATGATTTACGTTAGTAAATTTTGTCCTTAATTAAAACAATTATAAATTGGGGTAAATATATATTTATATAAGTCAAAAGTTAACATAGATAATGGATTGAGCCTAAACCAGTCAACCTAAAAAAGTATATATTTAAAATAAATTTACCTAATTAAAGAATTATTGAATGGGCGTATATTAGTCCGAATCTTTAGCTGCAGGAGTATTGAATTTTCGTCATCATAAATTTAAATTTAATGTCTATACGAAAAAAATTCTGTATTATATTGTTTTTGAATGTCTATTTTTTTTAAGTTTTTCGTGTCTCATGTTATAAAAAAAGTTCTCTTTTTAAAAGTCCAGACTTAACAGAGTAATTTGATTGAGCATAAAAATAGAATTTTTGTCATCATAAATATAAATTTGATTACTTCAATGAAAAAGTAATATCCATGTAGGTAGTTTTTTGTAGAAATATAAATTTTGTTAAAGTTTTTCGTATTTTATCTTAATTTTGCATGTAGGTACTTTAAATTCATACATATACCTACTAATGTAGAATTGTATTTTAATGAAAAAATTAATTAATAGTAATTGGAAGATTTTTTGTAGTAATTATACTTTAAGGAAGTGAAATATTATTTGTCTATAATATTAATTTGAAGTTTTGCCAAACATATGTACCACATAAAAACATAGCAATAACCAATCATAAAATTTTATCAAAAAAAGGAATCTCCATGTAGTCAAACAAAAAGAAAAATCCACAACACAATCAAAACAGAAAATATAAAGAAACATAGTCTCAGCAAACCATGCAAAAAAAGACAATAAAAAGGAAAGTTTTTTAAATTAAATAGGAACCGACTACTACTTCTCGGTTTTAGGAATCAACAGCGTCTTATTCCAATTTGCATCACGCAAATCCTTTGTGTGAATCTTCTGTTGTTTAGTTGATGACAGAGCGGATGACTCGTCAACGTCGTATACATCTTCAAGATTACGCTTCAAATCAACACTGGCAGCCGTGCCCATACTTTCATTGCTATTGGAAATCGGGGTCCCATTGTCAGCGGTACATGAAATAGAATCCTATATAATAAAAAAAGTAAGGAATTATAAGTTCAATATAGTTAGTTTGATTTAAGTAGATAGCGAAAACATAAGTAAAAATAGTAGATAACCTTCAAAGAAACATCCGTCTGTAATGGCAACTCTGAGTTACTTGGGTTCACCGAATCAGAATCTTCAACCTTCATTTTGTATGTAAACTCACATGCTTTACATGTACAGTTTTGACCGGTTTATTATATATAAATGAAGAAATTAACAAATTACCTGATTATTATAGAAATTCTTTTCGAGCTTTGAAATAATGTTTAGATCTTCAGTCAGTTTTGTAATGGAAAAATACTCAGCATTGTTATCAAGATTATAGTTCTTGATCTCGATCCTAAAGGCGAACTTTCTTTCTAATAAAACGTTGAAGGCAGCAGGAAGAGTTAAAAATTCAGCCGACTGTGAAAAGCATCAAATGTTTTAATTTCAAATATAAAAAGTTATAGAATTTCACTATTATAGTAATGTTATTATAAAACGATTCAAAAAAGACAAAAAGTTTACTTGTTCCTGTTCGTCCAGCACGTCTTTAGCAATTCGTCCTATAAGCTTGTTAGCCTCCCGCTCAAACATTGTAAGAGTCACAGTCCCTGTGCAATCCTGGACTCGTATGGGGATCTTGTATCTTAAAAATATGATTAAAATAAATTAAAAAGATAAAACATGGTTAATATTGTAAAAAAAAAAGTTAAAAGATTTGAGAACCTAATCATAGGAGATGATACAATAGTCTGAGTGCAATTGTCATTGAGACATTTGTACTGCTTCGCCACTTCAAAATCGGCTGGATTCTCTCCCTTATCAATTCTGACGGTTGTGGTTTCAACTCCATTTTTACATAAATCACAACTACGATAATTCCATGATTTCTCAATGCATAGAGCTTTGATCTTACCAACAACAATAAGGGATTTAACCTATCCAGAAATAAGAGAATTTTAATAATGATGTTTCAATGAATCTAAAAACAAAAAATTTAAAAAACAATGACATACCTCTTTGATTTCGTTAATTTCACGAATGTTGATGAAATCAATATCATTAAGAAATTCGTCTTCCAGTGACGAGACCATAGAGGTACCAACGGACCGATGTGAGGATGTTTCTTCACCAATGTTAGACAGGAAACTGGTGTGATGAAACATTATTTGTTATAATGAGTAGGTAACTTTTAATAAAAAAAAATCAAGACTTGTGGATGGTCTATTTTCATGTGTTACCGTGTTTTGATAATAGCTTTTATCAAAACAGAATCAATTTTTAAATAATACTATTACAATTGTACGATCACAAATTTGGTATGGAAGAATGGGCTGTACAGATTATATTTTTAAATTATAGCATTACAATAATAGTATTACCTTTAGAAAGTAAAGGTAAATATAAATGTTAATTATTTTAAACATATATAATAACAATGTACCTTTTCTTAAATTCTAGGATTTCATCAATTGGTGAATTTATAAACAACCGCGTCGCATCATAAACATTAGAAACAGTCCTGTTATCTGTAATAACATAAATTCGTTAGTTATTTAAAGTACAATGAAATAATGACATGATTTTTTACTTACGTCCGTATATATGCAGATTTCCGAATTGAAGAATTAGGAAAACATGAGCCTGTTGCTTATTTTGCATGTAGTTCAACATTTGCTGACAGTATTCCTCCCACAAGGTTAATATGATGTGTCTACCTCTGTAAGATTGTTGATATGGATAACATAAATATAGTTAAGTGCAAATGAATAAAAAAAAAAGTAAAATTTGAGTTGCTTACTCCAGATCTTCTAATTTGATCTCCATCTTGATTGCTTCTTTGCCACCTCTTACCGGTTTCTTCTCCACCTCATAGCATTTGTAAACATATCCAATAATATCTAGTGTGAAATAAAGTTAGAGCGTTAAGAGTTTTAATGTGTGTTAAACAATTAAGAGTAAATAATAAATAAAATAATACGGTATCTAACCGAGTCTAGTGTACTGAGGTAGAGGGTCTTTTAAAATGGAACCAAAATTGGTGAATTCAAAACCATACTTGGAGCCTTTGAAGGTGGTGCATTTTTTTAGGTCTGTTTGCCAACGGAAAGAAATTTTATGGCCATTATCCACATGCTTGATTTTTGCGTCATTGTCGGCCAGTGTGGGCCTAAAAATGAAGTAGCACTCATTCTCTCGAAGATGTTCTTCAAACTTAGGAAAGTAAGTTTTGAACACGCTTGCCTGCATCTTTGTTCCCTGAAAATTTATGAAGTTGAGAGTGCTGAATATTATAAAAAGAAAAAAAATTTGGTAAATATTTACCTCCTCATCCATTATAATCATTTCAATCGACCAAATTTCATTAGGGTTCTTGTTGTTTGGTTTTCTCCATAGTCTAACAACTCGAACTTTGATTGTATAGTTTGTCTTGGTAGCATCAAGTTCCCTAAGTTTGATCAAATTTTTTGGCTCCATGTTTCCGTGTATTAGAGACATTGTTAAAAAAAGGTGTTGTATTTCGTAAGTAATAAGATATAACAAACTATATAAATTAAAGGGAGAGAACAATTGAATTACCATGGCAGTTAGATCGACTTCGATGGTGATGAGGGTGGATTGTTATTAAAGCAAAAACTATAGCATACCGGCGGTCCGAACATGCTGCTGCAACACCGGAGAAGTGGAATCGATTAATGCCTAAATACATAATGAAATCAGTTTAGTGTTTATATAAAATAAATTTAACGAACAGCGAATGTAATCGAGTTGATGACAGAGTAATATAACTTGATCTAACTTAATTATATAAATAACTAACGAACACCGAAGATGACACTTATTCATCAATTAATGCCTAAGTACATAATGAAGTCGATTTAGTGTTTCTATAAATAATTAACGTACACCAAATCAAATGAGAAAGCAACTATAACATACCGGCGCTCCGAACATGCTGCTGCAACACCGGAGAAGTGGAATTGATTAATGCCTAAATACATAATGAAATCACTTTAGTGTTTATATAAATAATTAACGAAGACCGAATCAAATGAGAAAGCAACAACTATAACATACCGGCGGTCTGAACATGCTGCTGCAACACTAGAGAAGTGGAATCGATTAATGCCTAAATACATAATCAAATCGATTTAGGGTTTATATTAATAGTTAAAGAACAACGAATCAAATCAGAAAGCAAAAACTATAGCATACCGGCGGTCCGGACATGCTGCTACAACACCGGAGAAGTAGAATCGATTAATGCCTAAATACATAATCAAATCGATTTAAGGTTTATATTAATAGTTAAAGAACAACGAATCAAATCAGAAAGCAAAAACTATAGCATACAGGCGGTGGCGGTGGCTGGTGCGGTGGCGGTGGCGGGTGCTGCAACACCGGAGAAGTGGAATCCGGTGACAAAACGGGGTTGGCGATGGCGGTGGCGGGTGTGGGTGCGGCTGCAACACAGGAGAGGAGACGAACGGAGATGAAGGCATTCTACAGCCTGATTACACCAGTGAGGAGGACATGAAGGATGAATTAGGGTTTGTTTGAAAGATCTGGTGGTAACAATTAGAATCGGGCCGGGTTAATGGTTTCTAAATGGATTGTGGACATAGGCGGGAATGGATGAGTGAGGGTGGGCTAAATGAATGACACGTGGCTAGAGGTAAGCTTTATTTATTTAATTATATAGATTTTTATAACAAATCAGTTAAATGAGTAGGGTGAATATAAACAGTTGAAAAATCCAAACACAAGAATTTATCCGATTCAATGTTTTATTGCTTTGGCCTACTTCAAAAATTCTCAACCAAGTGGTGGTTGTCCAACGCCACGGCTCACCTAACAATTTTATTGTTTTATTTCTTACAAAATACGGTATCCAATTATCCATATGCATCGAACATGACACCATTTAGTATTTAACTTTTAAATATTTTTTCGTTTGGTAAAAATAACTATTTTGGACTTTCTCTCTTTAGAAAGAGCTACTTTAAGAATTTTACCTTTCTTTTTCATACCCCATGACCAAATCTTCGTTACTAGCATCGTCAGCCATTATGATTTGCAACCGGACAAGTTTTGACTTTATTTTGTAGCTTCTTTCTAAAAGTAAAAACCAATAAATTGTGCAATTGACCCACCATCAGTCCTAAGAATAGTAAATGCTTAATCAGTTAGATTTGTGCTTTGAAGGCTATTAGGATTTTGTTGTGGCACACCTGATATTAGGGGTTTGGAAGTATGATCAATAGTTAGTACTCTGATTTCAGTGAACACAACAGAAAACATTTATTTTTTAAACAATTGGATCTTTGATTAGAATACTATTATCCAAAATACCCTTGGTTGGATACAAACGTTCTTTTAAATATCTACATATTTTCAGATACAAGGATTTCAAAATAAAATTCGTCGAAGGAGTCGTCAATTCTTTCAGCAAATCTATCCATGCTAATCATTTATTTCTGATTACCCAAAAATACGCTTTAAAAATACATTAGCACAAGCTGGTGGATAACTCCGACAAACTTAAAATATGGTTTATAAATATTTAAGTTTTGACACACAATCCAATAGCCAGTATCATGTTAGGACTACGACGAACCTAACTTTCCCACTGGTATGCTTCCATGAGCTATTTTTACGTATTTCTACTACTAGGTTACTTGCTACCGTTGTAAGATTTGATCCAACTATACATTTACTTGTGACCTCAGACATTTTATGACTCATATAAGTGAATAAACGTATCCATGCTTTGAAAGAGTTTAAACACTATAAAACGATTAGGTGTATTCACCTTATATAATTCATTGAAATGACAGTTACGTTTATAATTGTTTAATTTCCTTTGACTTATAGATAAACCATATGTTTGATTCGAATACCTAGATTATCATAAGATCTAGCTTTAGGCATTTGCAAGGTTTAGTTTTATGAATATAAACCTCGTATAAAACATCAGTTTGTTTATTGGTTTAAATTATATATCTTGAAAAAAAAATTATGTTTTGATTCCTACACATACTGTATAAGGGTTTGTAAAATATCTCACCGTCTATGAGTGCATGAAGATATTATGCATGAAGAAACTATTACACAGACTTTGTAGGTGATCACACGATCCATATAATTAATCATTGTTCAAATAGAAAGTACTACATACCTTAGATGAACAATTATAATCATTGTTGCTCTCCAATTGATCTGCTCTTTATCTTAGGGTGAGGAGAGTGGATGTGGACTCATGGTGTCGATCAGGAACACCAACTCACCTCCTTGCAGTGACGGATCTAGAACTAAATTTTAGGGATAACCTAAAAATTTTTGTTTTTATCATACATTCAAAAAATAATAAAAAAAAGACGATAACAAATAAAGTTAACACACCTACCAAATAGATGATCTCTCCTCTAAGGCATTTGATAGCTTGAAATCGAGCCATTACATCATCTTCTGTTACTTTATCAAATGTTTCTCTTTCGATCGCATAAACTAGAGCATTGTTCAAATAATCGTCACCCATTCGATTGCGTAAATCCGTCTTGATAAGCTTTAATTTAGAAAAACATCTTTCAACAGTTGCAGTTGCAACCGGTAAAACCAAAGCTAGCTTCAATATCCGATATACCAAAGGAAAAGAAAGATTTTCCGGTTTCCACCATTAGACGAGCAAAATGACGTATTCCATCCAATTTTGTAAATCTTTCATCTTCCTTTACAGAGTGATAGAAGACATTAAGCTCACCCAAAAGACAGCCTCTTTCTTTTGTAGTAAAATTGTTCTCATACATCTAAGAAAATGCAATTATCTTAGACGTGCCAAACTTAGAAAACCGGTCACAAGGATTTAAACCCGACATGTTTTCTAGCAAAGTAGCTGTTACCTCATTGAATCGACTTCCATATTATTGAATTTGCATATCCAAAACCGTATTAAAAATGTTAACTTCAAAATGATGTCGCTTAGTAATGACATTCTTTTGGTTTCTAGCCTTACCATACGTTTCCGTCATATCTAGCATCTTGATATTGTTTTTTACACAAAAAGAAGTTACTTTTTCCAACATCGAAGCAAACCCGTTTTTACTTAAATCATTCAATGCTCATTTTGTTCCATTTATCAACTTAGCCGCTTCTAATAAGTTTTGACTCTTTTTTTTAAGATGTTTTTAAAGGACATTTGTGTGCCCTAATATATCTTCCATCAAGTGTGCATAAAAAACAAATTCAAGTTTTTTTTGAAATATGATAGAATACCTTTTGCATTAGATCGTTGTTGAGTAATATCTCCTTTTTTAATATAACGTAGCACGTCAACAACTTCATGAAATAATCTAAGCAAACTTATGATTGTTCTATGATGAGAACCCCATGTTGTATCTCCAGCTCGTACAAGGGAAACCTCTTGGTTTAATCCTTTTCCGGTCTTAATTTCACCTTTTTGAATTTCTTTTTCTACTCTTTCTTTTTTTGCCTCCCGTATCATATCTTTTCGTGTGCAAGAAGCAGAAAACATATTAACAATCATGGCAAGGTATTCATAAAAAGTTTTTAACACCGGTCTGCTTTTATGCAACAGCCACAGTCACTAACTAAGTTGATGAGCAAAGCAATATATGTGATGTGCTGACGGATTATCTTTCAAAATCAAAGCTTTTAACCCATTAAACTCTTCTCGCATGTTGCTTGCACCATTGTAACCTTGACCCCTAACCTGTTTTAACAAAAAGAAACTATAAGATAAATTAAATAATCTCTATTAAAGTTTTTATAATTAAAGTATAAAACTTATTACTTGATCTATGCTCAACTGGTTACTTGCTAATAAAGAAACAATGGCATGCTTAAGTGTTGAGGAAGATGTGTCTTTCACATGAGCAATTCCAACAAAACTCTCTTTAACAACTCCAAGTTTATCAACATACCTCGCGATTACAGCCATTTGTTCCTTTAAAGATACATCACTAGACTCATCTACTAACAAGCTAACAACCATTGTCTTTAATTTCTTCGTAAATCATTCAATAATCTCTTTTTGTATTGATGGAGCTATCAACTTATTATTCTTTTTTGCATTCCCTAACATGTACTTACCAATATCCGGGATATTTTCACTAATCAACTTTAAAGTTTCAAGAAAAAGAGTCTTCCGATTCATTATGACCACAGAATGATAAAGAATTTTCTAGCAAGAATCTGGTACTACGAACAGAATCCATTAATCGAAAACGATTTCCAATCCTTTCTTCTTTACTTTGCTTATTGAATTTCTCATGAATGAATCGTTTTTGGTTCAAGAGGTTGTCACATTTTTGCATCACCTTATTATGATAACTGTCAACCAACCCAACATGTTCTTTTAAAGCACTTGGTTTACTCCAATTACAAAAGCCTTCAGTTGAAAAAGTATCTCTTCCGCCTTGATTACCAACGATTTCTTTAAACAAGTAGCAACATAAGCAATATGCCTTGTCTACTTTAATACTATACTCTAACCACGGATATTTATCAAACCATTCTACATTAAAACGTCTTCACTTACCATAATAGTCTTTGCATGGAAAGTTATGATTTCGTGATTGAAAAGCCTTTTTAACAAGATAATATCGTCTTATGTCATCTCTTTGATTAGGGTGATAACTACCAATAGGTGGTCTACCAAAGGGATCCGAATGAAGATCATTCAAATCGATTGTATGTGGAATTGAAGGACTTGAAGTCGAAGGAATATTTGGACCAATATTATCATCATCATCTTGTTCTTGCACATTATTATCAATATTTGGACTTCCATCAATGTCGTCAACTCTTGAAATTTTCTTTTAAAAAATTTACCAATAAGAACTTGTTTTGAATGTGGCTTCATCTTCTAAGTTCCAAATACCCTAATGGCCTAATTATATAAGAAAGTAAGAGTTACAATTTTAATTATAAACAAAGACAAAATAACAACTAAAATTAACAACCAAACCCTAACCTAAAGTCTAATTTCATCCCTTTTACATATAAACCCTAAAATCAAAAGAACAAACAATAACAATACTTTGAATCTTTGAATATTTGAGTGAAACAATGGTGAATCGGATGTGGATGACGAATTTGGCGGGAGAAACGGCCGGCGGACGGCGGTGGTGGTTCGGTGACCTGCTGGAGTGGCGGTTGTTGGATATGGTGGGAGCAGAGGATAGCGGTTGTTGTCTGGATGTGTAATATTATATTTTTGGGTCAAACATCACAAAACATCATAATAACTTCTTTCTTCATATGCCAGCTCCTTTATCCTTCTATCATGTGTGCTCCTCAAGCTAGCTGCTTCAATCTATTTGTCTGCGTGCATACTAAAAGTCATCTATACTAAGTGAGTTCTAGTTTAACAAATAATAGGTTACACATTTACAACATACGCATTCGTATCCGAAGATACCTCTCTTTACAAACTGCACTTACATTCTACCATTCTACATTCTTCGCGTATATTATAAGTGTCGCTCCCTGATTTTTCGCAAGTATTTGCAAGGCTCGCTCCCTATTCTTCACAAGTATTAGTAGGACTTGCTATTGATTCTTTGCAAGTATTAGTAGGACTTTCTACATATTATTTGCGAATATTCTAAGGGATTGCTCCCAAGTTCTTACCATTGTAACATTCTTCAAACAATTATATATATAACAAATATATAATATAACATTCAAGATACACAATCCATACATATGCTTGTATATCAAATTCTACATATACAAGTATGCACATAGTTTTAAAAAACGCTCAAGGGCTAGAAACTCCTGGATCTTGTTGCGTTCTGAATTGATTGTATATCCTTTCCTTAACTAGGCACGGCTAACTATTTACGTATACAAGGGTTAATTAACCACATACTGTAGCTGACTACACAGAACTAACCAAGTTAGTGAACTATATTAACTTTGTTAACGGAGTTTACTAAGCTAACTGGAAAAACTAAACAGGTTAGTTAGCTCAAACGAATCTAGCGGGGTTACTTTATTTAACAAGATTAATTAAGCTAACCTAACCAAGTTAACGAGGTTACGTAAGTCAACTAGATTAACCAACCTTATTAATTTAGGTCTAGTCTGTAAAAACTCGGGTTTTTCCACGTACAACTGATATCTGCTGCCCGACCCGTTTTAGGTTTGGTAAATTTTAGCATTTAAAAGTATCACGTTCATCGAGGAATTATTACAATTTATATTTATTTATTTAATATATATATATAACTTTGGAAAGTATACAATTTTAACCCAAAACTGAACTTTAATTCTTTATTGTGTCCACATCAAAACTCCAAGGACTTAAATGCAATTCTAACATATTCTTTAGATAACCCGTTTACCCAGACCCGAAATCCATACCCGAATACCCAATCCGTGACCCATTTAGCTTACTGGAGCCAAAATTTTCGATCTAAACTAGGAATCGAATCATGTTTATGATTATCCTTCCTATTCGCGGCCTAACCGACGCAATTAATTAAGGAACAAGATCCCGTGTGATACGAATTGAGATATTGGAGGACCGACTTAACCTAAGATTGATTATGGTACCTAGGGTCGATTATAACGCAATTGCTCGTGTCTGTATCTTCTATATAACTTGGCAATCAAAACCCCTAAACCTAATTTCATTAAATTTGGTCGTAACCTCTTGTTCGAATTCCATTCTCACCGTAGCGATGGGGTGGTTGCTCTCTGTGGTTTCGTCATCGTTTCAGGTAATTGAAGCATGTGTCTTGCTCGTCTTTCATCAATAAACAAAAGCCCTAAATCAATTTAAACAAACGTTACACCGATTGAGCGATTGATGAATTAGGGTTTCATAATCAATTTGGGTTTTAATGTTTCTGTATATAATGATTTATTTACAAACATAAACCAACTGACACACCAGCTCAGTTGGCTGGTGTGTGTGTGTTCCCCTCTAGTCCGGCCATAGGCGCGGGTTCGAGTCCCGGCCGGCCTTATTTTTTTGGTATTTTCTTATTTAATGGTTTTAATTTGTTTTAACTATTTATAATAGGTTATACTTAATATTAAATATTAAATAAACAATATTTTAGTTAAACCGACATCCTAGAGTTAAATGTTTCGTGTCAAATAATCTCGTTATAAGTTTCCATGCATCTATGTGTGTATATATATATTATTAATAATAAATCTTCATTATGTTATTAAAAACCGACATTAAGATTGATATTTCTCATTGTAAAACGTCTTTATAAATTTGATTATATTTATTAGACATATATTATATATATATATGTATTATTTTTTTTAAAACAAAAACGTATTAAAAGTGTTAACTATATTTTACCATCAAATTTCGTTAAGATTTCCAAAATATAAATCTTACGATAATCATATATTTAAACGGTTGTTATTATAATAGATCTCAACCTGTATTTATTCAAACTAATTATTTGTAAGTTCGATTATAAAAACAATGATTTTTATAATTAAATGATAACAATAATTCGTAGAAGATCGATCGTTCAATCCATAACGTACTAATCATAATTGTAACTCAAATTACATCGAAATCCTAAATTTCATATTACATCATTCGTTCATAATATTATATTATTTAATTAGGATTCATGTCGATAATTCGCATAAAGCGTGATTTTCACTTTCTTGTCGTATTCATTCTCGTTGGTTGACTCGATTAAGTGAGTTTGATCATTCCCCTTTTTATATACTGTTTTCAAACGTTTTGGAGACATATGCGTACTTATTCATATTTTCTATCATATATATATATATATATCTCAAACAATCGCAAACATGATTATTGTGTGTTGTATCAATTAAATGTTATTTGCTAATTGCTATGTGTTTAAGTGTGTTTGTATTCTATCAAGTCTTGGATTCTCATTAGTATGATCATACGACCATCTTAGTAACCTGAGCCTGATTCGCTTGACGAAGGTAAACCGACAATTTTAGTCATTGTAATCAATGCCCGATTAGCTTGGCAACGATTCATTGACACACTAACACAATCGGATCACGCCCCGGCATTTCCGCCTTAGATTGGGGTGCGACATAGTCTAGTTTCTAACATTATTTATTAATGGGGTTTACCACGATTAACTATTAACTTTTTGATTTAGCGAAAACCATTAACTGGACTAATGGAGTCTACAAGTTTAATTAATTGCATCCGCAAATAGGCTAGGCCCAATCGCAACTATAAAAGTTCACATGCTTACGGGGGGATTCGAACACATGATCACAGGTTTGGTACCACTACACCTTAACCACTTATGCTACTTGAATCCTTAGTTTGGATTTTTTAATATTTATTTTTATAATCTTCCAACCGCATCTTTCTTTCTCTTATATTAAAACTTTTATTTATTTTACAATAAACATTTTTGATCATATGCTAAGCTCGTTTATGATCAAGTTTAGGTTTTTATCAACATATGAGACCCGATCTACTACTACTATTAGTTTTGGGAACATCGGATCATAAACGGACAACCTTTTTAACTCAAACGAATTTGTTTAACCCGAACCAAATTGTTTAACTCGTTTAAGCTGAACCAAATTGTTTAACTCGTTTAAGCTGAACCAAATTGTTTAACTCGTTTAACCCGAACCAATTTGTTTAATTCATTTTAAGCCAAGTTCGCCCCTTTAAAACGTGTTACACGCCGATGTAACGTCCTTCAAATTTTTATGGCAAACCGATAGCAACTTCATAACCTTTTTAAATTCATAACATACCTTTTGAACTTTGTTTGAACTTGAACCTTAAATGGCACTAGATTTTGACCTTTTTCTTGTTAATAGATTTCAACAAATATAAACGAGCTTGACTCCTTGATCTTGAACCCAGAAATACGAAGATGTAAAGTAGGGAGTATGTGTGTGTTTGAAGGTGAAATGGTAGAAATGGGGTCTTGGGTTTAAAGGTTCATGGGTATAGCTATTTATACCCATGCACATAGGCTTCTCAAGCCCAGTCCAACCTAAGTCCATCCCTAGATTTTTAATCCAAGTTCATGATTCTTGTGTTTGAAGGTGAAATGGTAGAAATGGGGTCTTGGGTTTAAAGGTTCATGGGTATGGATATTTATACCCATGCACATAGGCTTCTCAAGCCCAGCCCAACCTAAGTCCATTTCTAGATTTTTAATCCAAGTTCAAGATTCTTGTGTTTGAAGGTGAAATGGTAGAAATGAGGTCTTGGGTTTAAAGGTTCATGGGTATGGGTATTTATACCCATGCACATAGGCTTCTCAAGCCCAGTTCATCTCTAAGTTTTTAATCCAAGTTCATGATTCATAGCAAGTAAATAATAATTAATCAATAATAATAAGTCTTATTTTGTTCTTAGACTAAAACGGATGTTACATTTTGTTTTTTTGTTTTTTTGTTCCGTAAAATCTTCGCTTTAACTCTGTTTTCCTTCCCGCTTTTTCCAATGTCTTCGTATTTCAACCCTATATCAAGTCATCTTCCAATATATTCATTTTTGATCTATTTTTATTTTCTATTTTTTCCTTTCATTCTCGTGTATTCTCCCATGTGCTCGTTTCTTCATGATTCAGCCTCGTTTTGGCTCCTTTTGCGCGTGGGTACCTAAGAAAATGATACACGTGAATACATGCTAATTCCAACACATAAGCGATATAATTTAGCATGAAATCTTATTAAAATGAATACGAAAAAACATGTGTTTTACAACACATTAGAAGTCAAGCTGTCAAGATCAAAGTATGAAATTTTGAATTTGGATTTCTATTAGTTTGGTAACTCACAAATTCTTAACACACAATGGACTTAGGAGTCGGTTAACGAAAACAAAAATCGAAACAGGTATTCAAATCTTTAGGTTCGAAGTTCAAACTGTTTCTTATTATAATTTCGTACATCCATGTATATACAAATGCTGGATAAAGACGAAACTCAAAGAGATATTATTTGTTTTTCATTCACAATCACATCAGATATGCTCTTTATCGTATTGAAGTTTCATGTGACGAAAAAGTGAGTAGATTAGATGAACCCATCCTAAAAGGAAAGACCAAAACTACCCAGCTAAAAAGAAAACTAATCACATGACCCCAAAATGCCAACTGTTGAAGAAAATGGCAAATTTATGCCAAAGCCGAAAAATTGGGTGCAAGAATTCGTTCTTTTTTTTTTCCTTAATTGATTGCTATTTTGCAACTAAAAGAAAGCAAGCAGGAGAGAAACAAACGAAAGTATATTTACATTCATGACTGATTTTGAGAATCGCAAAAATGATCTTCTGGATAGAATACGTCAACGGTCAACGGGTGCAATATTATTAAGGTATTTTTTGTTTTTTAATTACTTTTAATAAGTGCTCGTAACCGGCTGGTATTTTATGTGACCCTGTCGATACCTTGCTACCTTGCTAATCAACAGAGTATTTAAGCATGTCATAGCTTGTGCATCGCATGTACGTGCACCCTCTTTTCTTTTTAAAATATATTTTATAAAAATATATCTACCTATTTTAATAAAAAAATAACTGTTGACATATGTCACTTGTAGATTCATTTCTAGCCTAAATTTCTCGCGCAAATTATATTCTATTTTTAATGAAAATATATTTATGTCAGTATAGGCTTTAGAAAGACTGCAAGGTTACACCTAGGGAAGAAGATCGACGTTGGTGGAAAGACTGCAAGGTTATACCTGGGGAGACGTCATGACTCAACATCGATTGCTTATGGCAGATATAGGCTTTAGAAAGAAGTTGACAGAGAGGGTGAGGAATTTTAGACCTAGGATTCGTTGGGGAAATCTGAAGGACGACAACCTTTCACTTTTCAAAGATAAACTCGTATCATCGACCCTGGTTCAACTAGATGGGGACTCAAATCAGATATGGGAAACCTTGGCGACAAAGATTACTCAAGTGGCGAAGGAGACCCTTGGGGTCACAACAGGAAAGCCAAGTGGTCATAAGGAGTCTTGGTGGTGGAATAAGATAGTGCAAGACAAGATTAGGGATAAACAAGAAATTTTTAGGGAGCTTATGAGATGCACAGACGATAGGGAGCGAGTCAGATTGAGGGAGGTGTACAAAAGGGCCAAGAAAGAGGCGAAAAAGGCAGTGTCAGAAGCAAAGAACACTGCCTATAAACGGATGTATGAACGTTTGAAAACAAAGGAGGGGGAACACGATATGTTTAAGATTGCCAAAGCCAAGGAGCGTAGAAGGCAAGATCTAGGCGGCGTGAAGTTTATAAAGGGTGAGGATGGGCGTGTATTAGTCAAGGAGCAGGACATCAGGTTGAGATGACAAACCTACTTCCATAACCTTTTCAACAGTGGCAGCGCTCACCAACAACAAAATGGTGACACAATGGTTCATCTACGGAATAATTGCTACTCTCAACGTATCACTCAAGAAGAAGTGAGGAATGCACTTAGGAAGATGGGAAAGGCTAAGGCAGTTGGCCCAAACAACATACCAATCAAGGTGTGGAAGTGCTTGGGAGAGGAATGAGTTATATGGTTAACTACGTTGTTTAACACTATCTTAAACACCGATAACATGCCGGATCAATGGAGAAGAAGTGTCGTAGTCCCTATCTATAAGAAGAAAGGAGACGCACAATGTTGCGGTAACTATAGAGGTATCAAGCTACTAAGCCACACTATGAAGCTATGGGAAAGAGTTATTGAGGCTAGACTTAGACAGGAAACCCAGGTATCAGTGAACAAATTTGGTTTTATGCCCGGACGGTCAACTACAGAGGCGATACACATACTAAGAAGATTAATTGAAAAGCATAGAGAGAGAAAGCTTAATCTACATATGGACGGTCTATCTATTATAGATGCTACTTAAATGTTATCACTAGTTTATTGTTCCTAGTATAGTATTTATTTACTACTTTTTTCTTTTATTTTTTATTTTATTATTAGTATTTTATTTTATTTATTTATCTACTTATTTTTGAGTTGGGGGTCTCACTGGAAGCAACCTCTCTATTCTTAGAGATAGAGGTAAGGTATGTCTACATCCCACCCTCCCCAGACCCTACGGATAACGTTAGTTATTTGTGGGATATGCTGGGTATGATTGTTGTTGTTTATATTTATGTCAGTATAATCAAAGCATATCAATTCATAGTATAATCAAATAACTAATTATCTAAATTATAGTGGATTAAAAATATGCAGATATCTATGTTAATATAATTAAAATATTTATATCTTTAATGAAATCATATTTATCTTTTAATATTAAATCAATTTATTTTTGAGTGTTGGAGATGAATGTGGTAAATTTAAATGAACGATATTATAGTTCTAAGATTATAAAGTCGGGAAGAATTATAAATGAATAACAATTTTATTCTCACATATTCATTTAACCTTTTCGTGGATCCATGGAGTTTTTCATCCATTCCTGTTGAAAATGTAATAAAAATCATGTTTTATTCATGCTAATTTTATAAATGATTTTTTTCATGATATTTATGAAATATTTTATCATCTTTTGTTATTATTTGTTATTTCATTAAAAATATAATTTAAACTTATAAAATCACTAGACATATCTTTTTCGTGATTATGAAGAAATTGCATAACAATACACCACGTATTCATATGAATATTCCATTATAAAATATAAATTAAACGTATAAAACCATTTAATTTGATAAAATATAGGTTTGTTTTTTAAATTTAATAATTTAACTTTTATAGCTTAATTATATCTCTTTTAAGCATCCCGTGTATCACACGAGTTATAAAGCTAGTATATTTGTATAATATTATAAATTGGCTAGGTATGTTATACAAAATTAAAAGTACTAATATTTGTAAAAAAAAAGAAAAAACTTTCGAGTCAAACAGGTCATGTTCAGGTCAACTCGGAATACATGTGTTGTGTTTGGCCTCACATGGTGACCCGCTTAACCCATTTATTTATCATTTTATTTTTTTAAAATATATTTTATACAATAAATTAAATTGGTCAGGTATCTATGCAAAATTAAAGTATAAATCTTTGAAAAAAAAACCACTTTCAACGGGTTATGTTCGGGTCAACCCACCAATACATGTGTCGTTTCGGTTCCGATTAAATTTTTGGCTCTATAAACATTTTACAAAACTAAAAAAAATGTGTTAAACGAAAACATGTATATACACCCACACATACGCACATGCATAGATACAAATAATTTTTTTAGTGTAGAAAGCGTTACCTTTAATCGAGATGATAACAAATTTGAACTAAAAAACAAAGCTAATAAAAGCCTAATTCCTTCGCAAAGCAATTAAGGTATTCTTTTACTCGTATTCTTCATATGCTCACTCAAAATTAATCTTTCCCAAAGCCTTAATCTTTCCTATATATGTTGGTATTTAAATGTCTCCAGATTGTAATTATTTAATAAAGTAATTGATAAAATAAATGTAAAATAATGGCATATAAGTTTACTTATTTGACCTCTAATTTGCCACCACGATATCATGGCCGTCTACTTCTCTTTCTGTGTGTTTAATAATGTATTTTCTGTACCATGATATTAGTCAAGCTGCATTTTCATAACAAAGTTACTTTAACATACATTGTGTAGTTCTTCGTGTACGAAGAAAAGCTTGATCCTAAACTCCAAGACAAGTCAAGGCCTTGTATACCCGAGTCATTGGTTGCAGGCGTTGCTGGAATCAGCTCCATCTTATGTACCTACCCTCTAGATGGCCATTCAAACATCTAATGCAGTTAACGCGCTCGGTCATAACACACGAGCGATAATACTAGTTATATTAAACATCTTTTTTTGGTTTATGATGATATATGTCAAAAATTAACGGCCGTGTCATATGTAGAGATAATACTCAGTTTTTAGACAACAATGAAAATACCTTGTGGTTGAGATTAGGGTAAGGTGTTTACCCTATATTTTCTCCCTTGGACTATGCACTATGGGACGCGGAAGAGGGGGAACACCGCCAGGGGGCGCCTTCAAGGCGGGCGCGGAAGGGGGATCGGTCACCTGGACGACAGGCGCGGAAGGGAGGGTGGTGGGCCCTCTCTTTCTTCATCTCTCTCTCTCTCTCTCTCTCACACACACACACACACATATATATATATATAGGCTAAGTATAAAATGAAAACCCACTTGAGTTGTGAAAACTCTAGAAACCCATTCTCAAGCACATATTTTTAATTAATGTTTAAATCTTGTGGTCCACAATTAAAGTGAATAAAAAATGTAAATATAAATATAACTTTTTCTCTCTTCTGAAAACATATATAAAAATTAGTAAAAAAATGTTAAAAAATAGCAAAACATTTTTTTTTAATGTTTCGATGTTTTGTATTAAATGTTACAACATAAATTACATGTAACAAAAAAAATGATGTTACATAGGGTTTTCGTGGGTTTTCACAACTCAAGTGGGTTTTCATTTTAACCTTACCCTATATATATATAGGAGGGATATTTTGAGAACTATGGTGAGTTTTAAGAACTTAAGAGCTTCAATTCTAGACCACACATTTAATTAAATGAATTGGAATATGTGGTTGAGATTAAACCTGGCAAAAAAGTCAAAGTAGGAGAGAGAATAAATATGTAAGTGGTTACACTAATTTTTACGTACGTTACACATGTGTAAAAAGTCGACTCGGTGCGTAAAAAATTGTGTAATTTTTTTATGTGTATGTAACTTACATATATTACGCATGTGTAAAAAAAATTCGAAAAAAAAATCGTTACATTGAGTTCTTTCGAGTTCTTAAAACTCAAAGGGGTTCTTAATTGAAATCTCCCCTATATATATATGCATATATATATGCATATATATATATATATATATATATATATACCGGGGGCGCCCAAGGGGCATTAACCATAGCGGGGCGGGCTTCGATGCCCCGTTTTTTACAAGGCGTTGACGTGACATCGTAAAGGGGCTTCGATACCCCTCACCATAGCATACAGTCTTAGTGAAGCTAACGGGGGTATTCAAAATAACTTAATGAGGGTCTCTGTACGAGTTATGATTTGCACACGTTTAGTACTGTTGGAGTGTTGGTACTAATTAATCCGCATCACCCACAAACCATTTATTGTGCTCGACCCCAACTACAAGAAAAAGGTAACGCTATAAATTTTACATGTCAATTAACTTTCAATCTATTTGAAAATGTGCAAGCCTAAGATTATCATGATGAGAGAAATATTTCCTAAGTCTTTGTTTGTTTCTTCTAATACTTTGAGGATTCGTGGAGCACTCCAAATTAAAAAGATTCTTATGTAATGTTTGAGAGTAAATATTTTTTAATATTAAATAACAAATTCACATTTTTAATAATAAAGGGTATCAAAAGGCCGCTACATTAAAAAGAAAAATGTGTCTATAATGAATAGTTATGGTTTGCATACATCCTATGAGACAATGACACTAAAGAATTTGACATGGTAAACTGTCGTTTACTTTTGTGTAAAATGTAATTTGGAGTAAAAAAAAAAAGAAAGAAAGGTGTATGATTATTAAACAGGGATGTATGAAACAAAAAAGACCTACATTGAATCATGAGGGCCTAGATGTATGAACAACCTACACAAGTGTGTGTGTGTTGGGGGTGGGGGTGGGGGGGGGGGCATGAAGATTCAGATTTATCAAATTGACCTGATTGAAGAGTTACTTAGTGTGTATGTTCTTAAACATGAGGCACGCCTGCGTAAGTTGCAAGCATCCTCACTTCCCCTTTGTGTCCATATAACTAATTATCTTATAGGGTTAAAGTAAAATAAAATCTATTTGATTCTTTAAGCCAATTTATACACTTTTAGATAAGACTAAACTGAAAATCCAAAGTGCAATCATCTATAAACCAAACTGAATAAACAATGTCCAGGCTAGTTCCAAGAATGCAACAATATCGGTTGTGGTTTGATTGTTCTAAAGATCCGTAGCTAGTTAACCCTAAATTTTCTATTTAGGGTGGTGGGAGTGGGGCTCAGGACGTTCGGAAACATAATCCAGTCTCACCTGGTACCACCCAAAAACTTACCGCTCCAGCATATGGTTGTTGCTTCTCTTGCTGCTCGTAAAAAAAAAAAACCTTCCAAACATTTTTTAAATCACTCATTCATCTCAAACCCCTTTCGTCCAAACTTATTGTTATCTCAAATCTCATGTAACACCCCGGCTTAAGCGAAATTGTCTGAGTGTGATGTACAGATTGCTCAAAACACAAGTAACACTATTAAGTGGCAATATTATCATTAATCAATTTAAAACATCACACACACAAGTTTGAAAGTAATAAAATACAAGGATAAAAACAACTAGCAACTTGCATCTTGATCAATTATTTTGATAACCTAAGTACTAGTTTCTCTTTCTTTTCTTCAACATCTAATGATTTTACCAGTAGCATGTATAAAAATAAAGTCAACTACAAGTAGCTGGTGATAATCACACAAGTTTAAATATATACGTAATAGAAAAATCATACAATTTCATGAACTAGTGTAAATCGCAAAAGTAAGTTCCTTTCCAGTTGGTAACAACCAACGTACTTAAATACTCGCATGCAAGGTCCTTTCTATTATAAAGAAATTATAAATATTATTTTATAGGTTGAACAAAAATAAAAAATTAAACATTTAAAGATATCAAGTGTATTACTCCTATTTAAAAGAAAAATTAAATAAAAAGAATTTTGTATAAATTATCTTATTTAAAGAAAGCGTATAAAAGTTTTTGATCATCAATGAATCTTTAAGATTTAGATAAATATAGACAGAATTACATAAAATTTCCTTTATCTTTACCCCAAATTTCACTCGTGGTCCTTTATCTTCTAAATTGATTTGTTTTATCCTTTACATTTATAAATCTAACAACGTTTGTCCTTTGGCTCTAACTCTGTTAAATTTTCTCGTTAAGTCGGATCATGTGCCTTGCACACGAGGGAAAATTGGTCATTTAGTTATCTGTATAAAAAAATATTTAAGAAAAAAAATTGTATCTACCCTGTCTACCATTACTTGCTCTATATATACCCTTTCACCTCTCACCCACCCTCACACAAATCATATTATTCTTCCAAGTCTAAGATCAAAATCTCAACCTAGCTTCAACCACCAATGCCCAACTCATCCCACCATGACTCCGCCGCTCCTAGCGGTGGCGCCACCGTCGAAATCCAACCACCACCAGCCCCACTCCCTAACTTCCTAAGTAGCGTTAAGTTAAAATACGTTAAACTAGGATATCATTACCTCATGTCACATCTCCTCACACTCTTTCTCCTACCAATAGTGACCATCACCGCGGTCCACCTATCCCAGCTAAACTTTGATGATATTATTAAATTCTATAACCTCCTCCAATACAACCTCATAACCGTCATCGCGTTATCAGGCACCGCCTTACTAGGTTCCACGGCTTACCTCATGACCCGACCCTGACACGTTTACCTCGTTGACTACTCCTGCTACCGCCCACCAGACCACCTAAAAGTCAAATTCGACATCTTCATGGAACGCTCGAGACTCCACGGCGGGTTCAACGAGTCGTCACTCAAGTTTCAACGGAAGATTCTAGAAAGGGCCGGTCTCGGAGAGGAGACTTACCTCCCCGAGGCACTACACAGCATCCCGCCCGCTCCATCGATGGCCGCCGCGAGAAAAGAAGCCGAGGACGTTATGTTTGGAGCTCTTGACAATCTTTTTAAGTCCACCAACATTAATCCGAAAGATATAGGAATATTGGTAGTAAACTGTAGCCTTTTTAATCCAACGCCTTCCTTATCCGCCATGATAATCAATAAATACAAACTCCGCGGGAATATTAAATCGTTCAACCTCGGCGGCATGGGATGCAGCGCGGACGTGATCGCGGTCGACCTAGCGAAAGATATGCTGCAGGTCCACCGTAACACGTACGCCGTCGTCGTCAGCATGGAAAACATAACTCAAAACTGTTACTTCGGAAACAAGAAGTCAATGCTGATTCCGAATTGTTTATTCCGAGTAGGCGGAGCCGCAGTATTATTATCCAACAAATCCTCTGATAAACGCCGCGCAAAATACAAGCTCCTTCACACCGTCCGCACCCACTGCGGATCAAACGACACCGCCTTCAACTGCGTGTACCAGGAACAAGACGACTCGGGAAAAGTCGGAGTTTCACTTTCGAAAGACCTAATGGCGATCGCTGGCAACGCGTTAAAATCAAACATCACCACTTTAGGCCCACTCGTGCTTCCGATCAGCGAACAGGTTTTGTTCTTCGCCAGCTTAATTGCTAGACGAATAATGGACTCCAAAATGAGACCCTACATACCGGATTTCAAACTAGCATTCGATCATTTTTGTATTCATGCTGGCGGTCGGGCAGTGATCGACGAGCTGGAGAAGAACTTGCAGCTGTCTGAGAAGCACGTGGAGCTGTCGAGGATGACGTTGTACAGGTTCGGGAATACGTCATCAAGCTCGATATGGTATGAGCTGGCTTACACGGAGGCTAAAGGGCGGATGAAGAAAGGAAACCGCGTGTGGCAGATTGCTTTCGGTAGCGGCTTTAAATGTAACAGCGCCGTTGGGGAAGCCGTTAGAGAGGTGAAGCCGTCGGATAGTAACCCATGGATGGATTGCATTCATAAATTCCCTGTGAAAATAAGTGTGTAGTTTATAGGTTTACACCCTGGCTTTTATGCTTTTGTTTTTATTTTTTTGCTTTTGTGTTTCCTGTTTATGCATGGCTGAAAAAGGGTTGGAATAAAATTAATTAAAGTTTCAAGCAGAAATGTTCTGTTCGTAGAATTAGAAATGGTTTTTATAGTTTGTAATAGTAATAGAGATAAATACAAAAAAATGCTAAATTTGAATGATACAAATATCGAAAAGATGAAAAAGAAATTACGGTTTTTATTGGGCTAGGGAAAAGCCCTGTTATGCTATCCTCATCGACGGCTTTTATAACCATCACTCGCACCTATTGGCATCAATAAACAAAATTATACAGCGTCGTTTAGACTTAGGTTCAATTCACCAAGCCATATGTTACATATATATAGTTAATACATAAACATACATAAGATTGTTTTATTTTTATGCCAACATCGCCTCCTCTAAACATTGCACCCATTGTGGTTTCACTTCATTGTACATGCAGCTCGGTGGCCAATCTAAAACTAAATTCGATCTCCTTTCTTGCTTCATTCTTCACTTGAAAATTTGGTGCATCATCCTTGATTCCAACAATCTCCTGATTATCATTTCACATCTTTCTTTTCTTGCTTGTTCCTTGCATACTGGATTCACCTTCCTCAATTTCGATCTTCTTTCCTTTATATCATTGATGGAACCATTCCAGCATATCGAGATATATAAACGACTATGATATGTGTATTCAAATCCCAATCAAATCCTTATTCTTCTGCTACCATTCCCCATAGGTTTCGTTTACTTGTTTTATATCCTCCGATGATTAATTTGAGCAATAGCATAAAGTTCAAATAAGTCTGTTTCCCTTCCATATTCATCATAGGTGGTATTGTGTAACCGGTTTTGACTTTAAGAAAGTCAATTACCAAGAAACCATTAACAAGTCTAAACAATTCTTGCTTCATATTTTTTGTGTGTATCTAATTTAACACCTATATGGATTAGGTCTAAGAATGTCAAACAATCGTGAATTGTAGGTACATGCATCAGTAGAGTATATTTAACATTGAATCCTTTTCTTTTCCATCATCCCCTCTTTCCATGTTCTTGGTTGCTTCGATATCTATGTGCTCTAAATATTCCTCGATCTAGGATTCCGACGTCGGTTTTGATTTCCACATCACCAACATTTACTTGATTTTTTACGTTCATCCCTTTTTCTTTGATTTTAAATGTTTTGGTTAGGTGATACAATGTGCCTTCAAATGTTGTTTCAAATCCTCATATTGCTAATTGTTCTAGACTTATTTAAGTTGTGATAAGCATGGTTCTTCCAAGCATTTTACTTCCATCTTTTCTTCCGATTTTATCTCTATTGTCACTCAGTACATTATAGGCTAGCAAGTGTATATAGTTACATAAAGGCACAGTTGGAACATAAACAAGGGCTACATGGCATCCCAACGTCATGTTTGTGTTATTTTGATTCCAACTCTGTTTTATGTTTGGATTTCGTACTTTCAGGTACACTGATGTTTATGTTTTGAGACATTTACCGCAGCAAGTGAATGAAATTTATCTGTTTAAGAACTATGATGCATGTGTAAATCCAACCATTAGTATAAGCATTCATCAGATGCATGTGTAAATCCAACCATTAGTATAAGCATTCATCATAACCGACGTCTTCATTGATGTGTAAAGGTCTGCAAGGTCGTTTACGTACACCAACTATGTCAAAATGATCACAAATTTCATTGATGAAACTTGGTGCCATCTAGGGATGGGCTCGAGATGGTACAAGTACCAATTCTGAAAATTGAAAATATTGGTACTGATATCGGTATCGACATTTATTCGGTTCGGTACCAGTGTTGGTTCGGTACTAGTATTTCGTGCGAAATTCGGAAAACACCGGGTACCGGTAGCAAGGTACCCATACCATTACGATACATTTAAATATCATTATTTGTTTATTTATTTATTTTATTTTGATGTAAGTTGAGTAATGAAAAACAATTATCATGTAGTAAATTTTTTGTTCCCCTGTTCCCTGTATAGGCTGTACTGTTCCCAAGTCATAACTATCATCTTGTGGTCGCTGTCAATCTGATCGACGATAACGATTTCACCTTTTATCATATTTGTTTCCAACGGTTCGCGACTAACAAAATGCTGACGCTGTTAGTTGTAGGTTGTCGGAAAAACGTTTTTGGAGGGAAAACTCACATTATTGAGGTCGCAGGAACCCTAGAGCCGTCGTCGAAATCGATTGGTAGTGCTCAACTGGTGGTTGGTTGGTGGTGAGTGAGTTGATGGTTGTGGTGGTGTTTGGTTAGTTACCCAGCAAAAAATATGATATTTCCGGCAAAAAAAAACCGTATTTCTAGCAACCTGCAAGTAACAACGTTAACATTCTGTTAGTCACGGATCGTTGGGAGCAAATATGATAAAAGGTGTCATCGCATTAGCCAATTCATTAGTTGGAACCGGCAACGGCCAAAAGATGATAGTTGAGATTAATAAAAACCAATACGCCGATTTTAAATTAACATAGAAAATTAATCGTAATATAGTGATTTGGATTCTATATGTTCTATTACAGTCGTTAGGTTTTTTTTTTATTTAAATAAACATTTGTAAAATTCTAAAATTGAAACAGTACCTAATTAATAAGCATTGAGTGATTTTTAAAAGAATTTATATATTTTTATGATTTTGGTAAACCTTTGAAAATTTATAGTATGGCGTTTTCTCTGACCGTTGCCCATTGTCAAGAGTTAAGACTTATAATATATGCTAATAACATATTCCATTTTATGTTAAATACCAGTCATTATTGTTACAAATATACTTAAAATTGGTTGTGTACTAAACACATGCACATTTAATGTTTAGCATTAATTTCTTTGATTAGTCGCCTTCACATCACAAATATGACAACCTTAGCAACTAGCAATAACTGTAAGTAATTTGATAAATATAAACACAAGCTAGCTAACTATCACCTATTTTAAGGTCATTAACTCGCAATAATTCCTCTTACCCTACAAAAGGATAAACAACAGCTAGCTTGCGAGTTGGAAGTTGGAACAAGACTTTGTTATCATCATATAAATTGTCTGATACGTATAATAAAAACAATAACACGTTTTTTATCATTGAAATGAAGGCTTTGCAATGTTTGGTTTTTTAAGTATTTATGACTTCAAGATGTTATAATTAATTATTTTTTAGACTAGGTAAACGAGTTTGATTTTTTTTTTCCGAGTAAACTTCGCTTTTTGTCTATGCTGATTGACAAAAATATCTATTTTAGTCTAATGCTTTACTTTTAGTTTTTTCAGTCCAATAATTTCATTTTCTTCTTAGAGCCAAGTCTATTAACAGTGTATATTTCCAGTTATGTTATTTTAATAGACGAAAATACCCCTTATATTACAAAATTGAAAACCCATATATAAATTCCATTTTTTTCTCCACACACAAACTCTCCCATCTTTCTCCTCTCTATGCTATTGCTTTCTAAAGAACACTCTCTAGAAAACTCTTTTGTCTGATCATTACATAGCTGCGTCAAACCGTCAAACCACCACATGGTGCCGCCTGAAACCACCATCTTTTTCTGCTTCACTTACTAGCACTATTAAAAAATAGACCTTTAATAGCTCAGAAATTTAAATGTTAAGGAAGGGCATATCATAAATGGCACACACACAATAATGTATGCTAGTGTTCCTTAAAGCTTTATAAAAAATGATATTTTTCTATGACTCACACTTTTATATTGTCATAAAATTGATGTGTGTTATATTTTACGTGTCATTAAAAATATATTTTCTAGTGGTGCAAACCACTCCAGGTGGAGACGCCATCAAGTCCTTTTATCAAGTTGTAATGTAATGATAAATTAAAAAAAAAATCCTAAAAAGAATTTTATTTCTCCTCATTTCACATCTTCCATTTTCTCTCATATTTTCGATTACTCAACATCATGTTGTACTTTGCTCGACATTATGTTATATTTTGCGATCTATTGTGTCTTTGTACACGTCTAGATTTAGAAGACTGTATAGAATAACCTAACCGATATGCAATAAACAATAGAAATGAGTAAATCAATTTACATGATAAAAGCTAGCACAGTATATAACAATTACAAATACAACCAGGGTCGTCTTTGAGAATCTTTTAAACTTTTGGGCCTTAGGACGAGTAAAAAGGGGGCCTATGAAATCGCGTTCTTAGTTAGATAAATTAAACTTTTACCAATAGGGCTACCTTTCAAAAGCTCAAAATAGACCAAAACAAAATTAGTAATAAACAAGTTGTTAGAGTCATATATATATATATATATATATATATATATATATATATATATATATATATATCTCCACTAGTGGGAATTGACCCATGGACTTTAATTCCCTAATTTAACACTCTTTTTTTTTTGAACCAATGAGTTATTTTGTAGCCTTTTGTTTTAAAAAAACATTATATATAAAAGTATAAATATTTATTTAACAATCATTGCCCTCATGTGAGAGTGGGCTGAGTCCATCTCGTCCTCCCTTTGAGTTAGGCCTGTATACAACTATACATGCGCATGTGCATTTGTGGTTAAATACAAATTTGTAATACAACCATTTAAAGAAAACCAACATGCATGTGCGCATTATAGATAACCCATGGGTGTGCCGCATGCACATATGTGAATATAATGATACAAAAAAAATAGATGAAATAAAAATAAAAACCTCATTATACACTACTGAATTCCATACAATGAAATTATAGGTGGATTAACATTAATACGTCAAACAAACTGATTGTTACCTATATTAAAAAAGTGAAATAAAACTAGAAGAAAAGAAGACGTACGAATTGCCGTTCTAAAAGAACATACGAATTCCTTCTTTTTGTACCTTTCTTAAATCCATATATTGAATAGTGAATACCATCGGAAGTGATTTGCTCATTTGCTGTTTTGTTTCACCTCTTTAGACAGATACGCGTATCCACTTTCTTACTTGCTATATTTTACCCTTTTAAAAATTAAATCAAAACTAATCATATATTCCTATTTAAAAATTTACTTTTAATGCCGTTTTTTACAACCCAAAAAAAAATATAAATAAAAATCAAAGTTTCAAAAACACTTTATTTAATAAAAAATAAAAATGTTTTAACAAAAAGATTTTACAAATAAAATTTTAATTAAAATATTTTATCTAAAAATCATTTTAATTAACATTTCTCTAGCTAGCTAGTGTTTTCAATTTTTACAAAACTTATTAAAGTTTTGATAAATAAAAAAGGTTTTTATATTTTTTCTTATCATACCCATCAAAAATAATCAAATCCATTTGTCTTTTCTTTTATTTCACTGATCGACGTCGAAAGGTCAATCAAAAACATTTATAAATTACCTTTACTAGCTAGGGCAAGTAAGGTGCCAAATCCACAGGGAATCAGTGGAAAGTGCTAATTAAGTTTAATATTGTTTAATTAATTATATTAGGGTGGACAAACGATGTCAAGCGGTTTGAATATTGATTTGTTTGTAAAACAGTTAGAGAAAACAGTGACACAATTCAGGTTCAGGCAATGCAATGAACTGATTGACAATAATTTATAACAATCGGGAAATCACATAGACATGATTCGTTTATTAGAATAGATAAATGATTACTAGACACAATAGTTTGGTTATGATGATTCACAGAACTTAATTCGAAGAATTGACACAACTGAATATGATCTATCTAATTACCAGTTAATTAATACAAAACTAAGCATCTATCAATGATTAATGGTAAACGGTTCAATGACGATAAGAACTTAATCCTAAATGTTGATGAACACAAACCAGATAATTGATGATAAACGAAAGTCCCAAAGATTAATCAAAATTAAATCCTAATACATGTAATGTTCATAAAATAATTAGTTGATATGCAAACCCTATACCTGAAGTGGTCACGAGTGGTTTAGCCTTGCTCTTCATCATGATTAGCTCGATTATGGATTGGAAGGATGAAGCCATGGATGATTTGGTGATTGAGAAGTGTTAAGATGGTGAAGAATGGCCCCAAAATCGTCCAAGGGCGCTAGGGTATGAAGGATAGGCGGCCTAGGGTTGAATTGGGCTTAAAATAGTCAACACAAACCTAAAAATCGTGTTTTTTCGCCCAGGCCACCGTAGCCTACGATCATCAGTCACTGCTTTACGGTGACAGCCCCTTGCACTGTTTTGCCCATAACTTCTTCGTTATAGCTCTATTTTATGCATCGTTTTCAGCCACGTCTTCGTCTTCAAATTCTCTATCATTCCATGCAATAAAATCTTCATTTCCTTTCCATCTCATATGTCCCAATTTAGCTCCTTTAAGCTCCGCTCACCTGTAATCATAAAACTACTCAAAGTAATCATGTTTCCGATATATAAACACACAAAACACACGCCCCTGACTCATTTAACACACGATATTTCACCCATACATCACATTCCCACACTTATCCTTTTTCGTTCCGAAAAAGATGTACAATGAAATAAGAACTGGAAACTGTTTTTACTAATTACACAACTTATTTTTATTATTAACAGATAACACAAAAACCGCGATTGTCGATATTCCTATCCACTTAAACCCTTGCCCTAATACTTAACCGGACAAATAAGGTGTGACAATTTCATTAGTTTATATGATTAAGTGGAACCCACACATCAAAGCCCTGAAGCCGCCTTACCATGCTTCATTATGGTTTTACCGAGCAAGACCACCCCAACTTGACTTAAACCTTACAGCTAGATGATCAAAACTATGCACAACCAATGTGTACAATTTTAAGCCCATATGTAATAGCTAAAACAATCAAGGATATTATCGCCCAACCTAAACTTAAGCATCAAAGTCTACCAGAATGGCCATTAGATACTATTAAGGTGAAATTAGGTAGCTATCTAACAATAGTCCCCACTGCATGGCCTACCCCCGTTATCAAGCAACACCCCAAATTCCTTCTCCATAGGTGAATATGCACGAATTCATCTGTAGGGCTTACACATGGCGTGTCCCTTGTGGTCCGTTTCTTAATGGTAATGAGACACGAGCACGGGGACCCCATATGACTAACAACGTGGATGATCGAGTCAGTAGTGTATTTGTACTTTAAAAGCACGTAATGATCATGTTTAATGACTTTTGTTTGGTAGAAAAACTGCGGGTTTGCTCTTTGAGCTCTTTTAATATTCATAAATCCACTTAGGAGATATGAATACCCAGATGATACACCGCATAAAGACCCATGGTCTCCGAACCCTAGATCATCCCATCAATACAGGATTTAAGGTTATAAAACCATACACCTATGAAGCGTTAACCACTTAAACTAAAAGCATTTTTCTCTATGTTTATATCACAAGCCATCTAGCGTACTCTAACGTTAAGCCTATTCAAGCATCGTTCAATAGTCTATTCATATTTTAAAATAAATTCTTTTTGGTGATCAAATCTAACACAAGGCTTGAGTACGGCCCGACCTTTCATCCCAGTCCTTACACAGGCTTAGCTAAACAAACAAAACCCGAATATTTTTCCCACTAAAATCAAGCAATTAGAGGTTCAATTGAGTCAACAAAAAAACCGTTATTTCATTCTTAAAGGCTAAGCCTACCGACACATCCCAAATTAAGTGTGTTACTGTTCTTTTATTATTATTATTATTATTATTATTATTTATAATTTTTTTATTTTTTTTTATATTTATATAAATTTTTACAACAGCTTCGGTTTTTCTATCATTTTCCATTGTTTTTGCAAAAAAATTTAAATTTGGGACATTTTTAACATTTTCCACATTTTCAACTTCAATCCCGCATCCTCACACTTAAATTCTACATTTTCCCCAATATAATTTAATGTTAAAAATTGAGTGTAGTACACAAGAACTTAAAAATTTTAACAACCAAAGTAAAGGAAAGAGGCACATGCACTTGATTCGAATCTCTCTTGTCAAACAGGTCGTGCTGATAAGTACTGTTGCAAACTTGACCCACACTCCTTGAACTTTGATGTGACAATATATGCTCCGCCGAATCATGACTAGACCATCATGAACTTCTCCACACTTAGGGTTTAGTATGACTGCTAAACACAAACAAAATGTAAAATGCAAAAAGAAAAACAAAAATAAAGAAAAATAAAACAAAATAAAATAAAAGGTCGGGTTGCCTCCCGGTCAGCGCTAAATTTTTTTTAAGGTCTTCAGCCGGACCATTACCTCTTTTTGCGGTCATGGTGGTCTCATGGAACATTTTCCTATCGCATTTCCCACGCAAACTCGGTAGTTAAGATGCCAAGGTTGTGCTTCCTCTTTCATGATCAGCATCTCTAGTGAACCAATACAGGCCGGTGCGAACGCACATTTGCCTTTTGAATTTCCCACATATGCCTGATAGTTAACGCGTCTAGCCCGAGCACTGTTCCTTATCTTCGAAGCACCAAATGTTGATCAGGGGCGAACATTTTCCCACCGAATTTCCCGTATATGCTCGATAGTTAAGGTGTTGTGTCCAGACTTTCTTTCTTATGGTGGACACGTCAGTAGAACCAATATGGGTCCATTTCATCATTTTTTGTTCAAGGTCTTCCAAACCCACCTTCCTTTTCCTTGAACTTGAACCATTCCTCCTAACTTCGTTTATTGGTGTGCTTATTTTAAGAAAACAATTGGGATTCACCTGGGCTGCTTCAATAACATGCTCTTCAAAGGTTGATACGCCTTCAACCGGGTCTAAACTTTCAACTTCATACCCTAAATTATCTGAATTGTGTCCCTTAATATCATCATCTTCAACCACAACCGCAACATTCGTTGGCTCATTAGTAATTGAAGGATTTGGTGTGGTATTAATCTCCACAACTTCTTCCTACACTTCATGCTCTGGAAGTCCCTGAACCTCATCTATCACTTCATCATCCACCACGAAATCACTAGCCAACTTCTCTTGTTCTCGTTTAATTTGGGCCACCTCTTCTAATAGTTGTGAGAAAACGTTATACGAACGTTTACGAGCCAGGAATCTAGTCGCAAATCGATACGTAAGTCGTGTTCAATACATTAAACATCAATACATTAATGATGAAGATACATCATGGATGGAATACATTAGATGAGAGGAAAATCCGGCATGGTAACGGTACATAAACATAAATATTGCACAGATCCCTATGCATTCTAACTATGGAAGGCCTATTTATAGGCATCCCTCATTCGTTAGAACTGTAGTAACGAATGAGGCATCTCATTCGTTAACCAGGTTAACGAATAAGGTCATTTTACAGCCCCATTCACTAAACACCCTAAGCGAATGGGTATACCTTAACGAATGAGTCGCCATTCGTTACACTGTAGTAACGAATGGGCTCTTACATTAACGAATAGCCTAGTCCTTAACGAATGAAGCCACATTCGCTAAACATACTTAGCGAATGGGCCTTTATACATTAACATAAAGACTAAACTACCCCTAGCCTATTCGAACAGCTGCGGACACCAAATCCGTGCACTTACAAGTTGACTCATTAGTTCATCTCGGGCCGCACTAGACGTTTTCTGAAGTTCTAACCTTTGATTTATATCCTTATTCTCACCTTCTTGATCTCTCTTCATCTCCTTCAGAAAATCCATAACGTCTTTCATAGAATTTTCATTGTTACTGGAGGAATCTTCTTGATCTTGCTGATAATTCTTTTGATAAGTACCACCATGATTATAATATTGAGGGACTTCGTTGTGTATCGGTTGGGGGTACTCATCATAATAGTAGTCTTCATCCTCTTGGTAACCTACAAAAGTTGGCGTCTCAGGTCCATCACTATCATATTCATTTGACTCGTAGTAGCTTTGAGGATTATATGAAGGTGGTTCATGGTATGGAAATGAATGGTACAAGTCAACATCTTCCAATAACTCATATCCCTCATGTGGGTTATAAACCCAACACCCTATCATCGTGAGCTACCTACACACATGAAACACCGAGATACCAAGTGTAAAATCAAACAAATAAAAATAAAAACAAAAACAAAACAAAACACTTAACTAGCACTTTGCGCGTTCATTCCCCGGCAACGGCGCCATTTTGATCGATGTTGAAAGGTCAATAAAAAACATTTATAAATTACATTTACTAGCTAGGGCAAGTAAGGTGTTGAATCCACAGGGAATCAGTGGAAAGTGTTAAGCAAGTTAAATGTTGTTTAATTAATTATACTAGGGTGGACAAACAATGTCAAGCGTTTTGAATATTGATTTGTTTGTAAAACAGTTAGAGAAAATAGTGACACACTTCAGGTTCAGGCAATGCAATGAGCTGATTGACAATAATTTATAACAATTTGGAAATCACATAGACATGATTCGTTTATTAGAATAGATAAATGATTACTAGACACAATAGTTTGGTTATGATGATTCACAAAACTTAATCCGAAGAATTGACACAACTGAATACGATCTATATAATTACCAGTTCATTAATATAAAACTAAGCATCTATCAATGATTAATGGTAAACGATTCAATGACGATAAGAACTTAATCCTAAATGTTGATGAACACAAACCATATAATTGATAATAAACGAAAGTCCCAAAAACACAACTGTTTAATTAGTTTCAATAAACATATAGATTCAATCAACCAAAAGATTAATCAAAACTAAATCCCAATACATGTAATGCTCATAAAAATAATCAGTTCATATGCAAACCCTATACCTGAAATGGTCACGAGTGGTTTAGCCTTGCTCTTCATCATGATTAGCTCGATTACGGATTGGAAGGATGAAGCCATGGATGATTTGGTGATTGAGAAGTGTTAAGATGGTGAAGAATGGCGCCAAAATCGTCCAAGGGCGCTAGGGTATGAAGGATAGGTAGCCTAGGGTTGAATCGGGCTTAAAATAGTCAACAAAAACCTAAAAATCGTGTTTTTCCGCCCAGGCCACCGTAGCCTACGGTCATCAGTCACTGCTTTACGGTGACAGCCCCATGCACTGTTTTGCCCATAACTTCTTCGTTATAGCTCCGTTTTACACATCGTTTTTCGGCCATGTTTTCGTCTTCAAATTCTCTATCATTCCGTGCAATAAAGTCTTTATTTCCATTCCATCTCATATGCTCCAATTTAGCTCTTTTAAGCTCCGCTCACCTGTAGTCATAAAACTACTCAAAGTAATCATGTTTACAGCATATAAACACACAAAACACACGTCCCTGACTCATTTAACAAATGATATTTCACCCATACATCATTCACCAAAAATAATCAAATCAATTTGTCTTTTCTTTTATTTTTGTTTGGTTCGGATGCATAACTGCATGTGGTAACCATCATTAGAGGAAAAAACCAAATTTATTGATCGAGCCATATTTTATTAATCTTTTTTATTCATTAACAAACTAATTTTTACAACCCGTGTGTTGCGTTGGGTACGTAAAAAAGATCTCCATTATAGTTGCAACAGTGTTAACCCATCGACATCAGAAAATCAAAATGCTAGTGAAACCACAAAAGAAAAAGACTCGCGTCAAGTCGTTGATGGCTAGACAAAGAGTAAATCTACCAAGCATAGTTAATAAGAATAGTTGATATAAAGTAAAACTCCCAAACCATACTTGTGACTGAGCTGTTAATTTTATGATTACATTTTGTCATTGACCTAACTACATATTTTCAAAGGAAACACATGCAATTGTGTTTCAGCAAACTATAAAATATACAAAAGGTGCTTGCATTTTGGCTTTGAACTTGTAGGTATTACTAATCTATAATATTTTTGTTGTCCAAAAGTTTTGACCTGCATAAAGATGTGGGTACTTGTAAGCTATATTTTTTGGTGTATTATTTGTGTATGTATGCATGAGAAATACATTACCCTAACCCAAAAACTAAAGTATTAGATACATATCATAACACCATTAATTATTAAATAATTTACCTCAAACTGAGCAACTCCGTGTCATACTAAAATCAAACCGGGAGGTGATGAAACCTGTCAAAAAATAGAGCGTTCTAATATTAGATAACCATAGACATTACAATGATTAAACTTAAGTAACTATCTCAAAACACACAAAACAATTAAACGCAAATGCAAGTTCGTGTTACATGTTAGAGAAAGGTATAAGAAGTAGGAATCCAAAATATAGGTTTGAGATGTTCATACGAATCATTAAAACTACCTGAGATGTGCATCCAAAATGACAGCAGCAAAGGGTATGTAGGCCTGCAAAACTCACAAAGAATCTGAGCCTTATAAAGCAAGAATTATAGCCCTAAACTCTTCTTTAATTTATAGTGCATTGCAGTGATAAATGAAAAGCTTAAAAGATTTACACTAACGTACAAATTACATTACAGATCATATAATTTAGCTTATTTCTAAATCGATAAACTCTAAAAAAAGAATAATATATCCGCTTGTTAGTAAAAAGACCAAGGATATTATGACTCCTGGAGTCGCAAGAAGGCTTACATTGTTAACAACATTAGTGCGCTCAAATCAATAAGCATTGGTGTCGGTCCCAGTTACCACTGGTGCAACTATCTTTATTAAGAAAATGTCCAAAACCCAATCAAACTCGCATACAATCTATACAAATTCAACTAATGTGAATTAATTAGTGGTAACCTAAGTCAATAGCAATTAATGGTTAGTGTAAAAAGTAGCTTACATGTTGTGGCTTAGTTGGATAAGTAATATCAACATTAGTACTTTAAAGTATGTAAAAACAAAAAAACAATTGAGGCTTTGATCAACGCCATGGTTGCAACACAGGCCGTCACGCCAGATAGCGAACCGTCATTGTCACACCCCGACTTCGGGCCTAGGCGTGTAACCCAAAGTTGGTACCTATTTTGTAAATGTATCAGATTTTAAGGTTGTAAAGCGCAAGATTTGTTTAAAATATTATTATATTCAAAAGACGGGAGTTAACCACCCGATTGACGGTACAAAAGTGTTTGAAGTTAAGAAACCACAATTTACATGATTTTAATAATAAAAACATCATCAGATCGTCTAACGGCTATCCATCATCTCCAAACACATATTCTTTATTACCTGTAAAATAGCTTATAAAATACGTCAGCAACACATGCTGGTGAACACGTTGACACAAAACATTTTGATACTCAATTATCCCTCGAGACATCATAGGCCTCGGCCCATCGTGGCTTAGAAAATAATCAAGTTCTGAAAGTCTGAATTACTATTATAAACATCCAGCTCAACGTGAAACCACTTAGCGACACCGCAGTGTCTAGGACTTAACAACTAACTAACCACATACACAAGATAATCCCCTCTCGGAAATTACTTAGGTTCGGCCCATCGTGGCGGAGGCATTAGAAAGCGTGGTGCGGTGTGCCCATCGTCTACCCACATATGTAAGGATCCAGACAAACGTATACGATAGCCTGAGGGTAAGTGATTACCTTTGTTTATAAAGTTTTAGGGATACAAAATCCCATGCAAACAATTTTTATGACACATAAAAGAGTTAAACGTATTCACCTTTGTTCTTGATCAGTGTTTCTCACTGATTTGTACTTTCTTGTTACCTTGGACCTATAGTACGAGAATAACATTTTATGAATACTAGATCAACGATCTAGCTTCAGACCTTTAGTCTGTTTGCATAGCCTTTACCTTGATATTCATTTCTTTTATAAAACATAAGGACCTCTAGTCCTTCCTTTATTCATCATTTATACACTACGTCTTCTTCATGAAGAAACCTATATATCGAGTTTCTTCTTTCATAAGAAACATTTATAAAAATCTTTATATAATAAAGAAATAATATTTCATCTATAACCTCGAATTATGAAATTTATATTTATATGATCAAGGTATGGGCTATATCCCCGACTAGGGTCTAAGCCATTTATAATAAAATAGTCGGGCAGAACCCCTATCTTGTATAGCTGGTTTATACGATGCCTAAGCTTAACGCGGACAGCACTTCTACTTGTCGGTTGGAAATCAAGAGAATAAACGAACAACACTTCCTTTCCTTGCATGTATTTCGAGATAACGAACACTTTGGAACGTCGTGATCGTGACACGAATATCGAGGTAATGAGAGTGTATAAGGTGGTGATGTGTGATTGGGGTTTCATCCCATGGCTGCCTATTTATAGGCAAAGATAGTGCTCCCTCGTGTAGCACGAAGGACAAACATTTGTTTGTTCGCGTAGCGCAAACGGCTAATAAACTGCCTCTGATATTTCTTGTCTTTCGCGCAGCGCAAAGCATCTTTCGTGCGCGTGAAGTAGACCTATAGGTCTAGTGATTTGACAACTAGGCTTACCACGTTCACCACGTGGTGACACATGTCCTATGGCGTGTTGCCACGTGTCGCACAACGGCACGCTTTCTTCATCGCTGCTTTGCGTAGCGCGAAGTGGTTATCCAATTCCTTCGCGTCGCGCGAAGGAATAGAAATTCAAATCTTTTTCATTTTTAGTCCCTGGTCTTTTGGTAATATGTCATGTCTTGATCTAACTTCCATCATTTAAAAATACTAATGCACCTCTCAAGCGGCTTGTTACGAGGTGAGCGTGCGAAGTGCTCCATCAGAGCGCCACATTGCGCCCATTGCCCGTGTCTGTCCCCGAGCTCGTGCGCGTCGGGTGCTTCGCACCCTTCGCTAGGACCACTAAAAGTGGTTAGTCACATAAAAATATTAATATGGGAATTTTCTTCCTTATAAAGTGCTCCCATTTTCTTCATTCTTTCCATGTGGGATGGAGTTTCCTTCTTTATGTTCTTAACATAAGATGCTTCCATTTCTTTATCTTATTTTTCCCATTACTTTTCTTGAAAATATTTTTGGTCATTTATCTTTATTAACTTGTCGAAAGTGGACCGACATTTTTAGGATGTTACAGTAATCATAACCTATACAAAAGATATACCAAAATCTCTTTGTAACACAACAATTTCAATGGCAATAAAGTGTAATTACCCAATGCTTAGTTCTCCACCATGGATGCAACATAGATTGCCACGCCATATGGCGGAACGTCATCATAGTTTGAACCGAAAAATTTAAGCGAGAGACTGAGAATGACATAAGGCAGCAGCCACCTCCAGCCACCGAATCCCGCCATTAATCGAACCACACCGGCGATGACACTAAAGTGTAAACCCACTAAAGAAAACATGATGGAGTGAGGTGTACAAAAAGTTAAGCACGATATGCAACAACTGAAGTGTGACATCTGCCCCGATCCGACCCGACCCAGGTACCCGTTTCTCTGATCCGATCTCTTTCTTTTATGATTTAATATTTATACTTATATTTTACTTTTAATAATAATATATATTTTCCTTCCCGCCTCTTTCTCTTTCTTTCCGCCGTCCCGTCCCTCTCCTTCTCTCTTTCCGCCTTCTTTTCCCTCTTGTCGCCGTCCCGCCCTTACGCCTTGTTTCCCTCTTTCTTCTAACTCTTTGCTTGTCCTTTGTTCCTTCCCGCCTAAGGTTGTCTGCGCAGCTCCACGCGCCAGACCCCTTACAAGGAATCCTGCGTGAAGACCACCTGTTTCAGCGATACGCGAGACGAACTCTTCTCGCAGCGCGCTAAGGATTTGTAGTTCTTCTCGCAGCGCGCTAAGAATCGTAGTTCATCCCTCTACGCGCGAAGAATTATAGTTCTTCCCGCGGCGCGCTAGGAATTTTAGTTCCTCCCGCGGCGCGCTAAGAAATGTGATTCTTCCCGCGGCGCGCTTAGAAATGAAGTTCTTTCCGCGACGCGTTAAGGTTAGTTCTGTCTGCCTTCGCGCTCGCGCTCTCTTGACCTTCTGTGTCTGCCTTCGCGCTCGAGCTTTCTCGCGCTGAACCCTTTGAGTTTTCTTCTGTTGAATCTAGCCGTTGCTTTTGTGTTGTCTTATCTTTTGTGCTGTTGACCTAATCTGCTTTATGTCTGAAAAGCCACTTTTGGCGCAGCATGCGCACCAACCCCATTGGTTGGCAGAAAAAGTGACTGACAATATCCTTGGAGATCTGCTTTTGCCATGCTTGACCAGTACCTTTATCTGATCCGCCCATGCTTTTTACTGTTAACCTGTCAGCTTTATCTTGCCCCCTGCAGCTGCCATATCTTTTGATATCTTTTGCTTTTGGAATCTTTTGCTTTTTGAGATCTTTTTCCCCTTTTCTAGGGATTGTGTTCCCTAGGGTTTCCCTATAAATAATAATGTTATTTTTCTTAACACTACACACACAAACACTTATTATCTTTCTCTTCCTTTGCTCTCTGCCGATTGTCCTTCTGCCGCCTCCTCTCTTGCCTCCGTTTTCTCTCCTCTGCCCTGATTTTCGGTAATATATTATATATAATAATTTACTTATTAATTATGCTAACTTATAATCAAGACTTAAAACCAATCATTAAAACAATAATCTTATTTATAGGTTAACTTGTGCTTGTTTAAAGTTGGTTCTTGCTTTATCTTACACCGCATCGTTTATCAAGTGAGTAATCTCGAACCTAATCCCTTTTTGCTTTTCATGTTTTGGGATGTTCATGTGTTCATACAAACTTAGAGTCTTAAACTGTTTATGAACTTTAGTCGCGCAGTATCCCATGTGTTGAGGACGTAGACTTGGCTGTTTATTTGTATGTGTGGATCATTAACCGTCTTGTCGGTCTATTCCGCAGTTCTCATGGTACCATTAGATGAACACGGGAGAACTATCGTTTATGATTTTCTCTTTTGTTTGCACATGCACAGTTTGTCTTGTTTGTGAGCTCAATTGTGAGCACTGGCAGTCTATGAATCTTAGAGTTGGTCCCGATCGGATTACACCCTTGTTGAAAACCAGACATACACATGTTGCGCGCAGATTTATTGTTATCTATGTATTGTATTAAACTTGATTTCTCACCAACACGCAAGTGTTTGACGTTTATTTTAACACATGTTCAGGTTTGCAGTAGCTGTTTTGGAGCTTGTGGACACATAGGAAGTTTTTACTTTTGGACCTAGATTAAAATGTATCAAGACAAGTTATTGTTGTTCGAATATTTTTGTCTTATAATATATTGATTTATGTTGATTTATGTTATCTTGTGTTTACCCTGCGCGTGCGCGAATGAATGTATTTATTAAATATTGACACCCAATAGTGTCACGAGTAATGAAACAATATGTGGCGCCCCGATGTATAATCCGCCTTTGGTCGGGGTGTTACATGAAGTAGCCGCTGATGTGTGTCTAATAACCCTATAAATATGACCCTCACAACTAAGCTTTAATATTAAAACGAAAAAAACCACACACAACCGGCAAGTGTACCGATCGCAAGTAGTATAGACCTAGGAAGTCCGAGTATCGAACACGTGGACACGTCAGAACGCTAACGATTACTAACCCTAGACAAGACCTACCTTAGAATAATAATTAATTGATTTTTTTGATTTTTAATTACTTAACTGAACTAACTAGACTGACTGACAAAACTTACCTAAAATAGAAAAGTTAACGGAAAACTAACTGAGTTGACTTCGGATGGAGAAAAACGTCTACCTAGGTCTGAATCAAATTGTAGGCCTAACAAGCTAGTGGATTGAATGATATATAGACACCGGTCCCTAAAGATGACACGACTAAGGATCACTCGGGCTCACTGGATTACCTCTCGGTCTCACACAACAAACCCTAACTACTCAAAATCGGCTAAAACGACCAAACCGGGAAACAATTGCTAACGTGTTCTAATGCTAGATCACCTCTCGGTCTCACCAACACTCGACCCTAATGGCAATGAATACTACACAACCAAGGATAGAGGAACAATTCAACTTAAACCAAAATAGATCAACTAGTCGCTCAAACACCTAAACCTGACAAGAAACGAACTCGCTCTCGCGCAATCCTTATTCTAGCATGTAAAGGCAGTAAGACAACCCAAACTTCCTATCACCTCTCGATCTCAAGGAAGGTGTTTAACCGCTGTACTTAATCCAAATAATCACGCAACAAAACCCTACGGTTGTACCTACCGCAAACAAACCCTAAACACAAAGTCTAGAATCAAACAATGCACCGATCAATCAATACAAAACTAATCAATCAACACACGGGGTTTATGCAATGAATCACTAAAATTTCCAGCCCTTAAACACAACCTATTTCATGTCTAAATCAAACTTTACAATAGCAATTCAAGTCTATCAATCAAACAATCCATAAAATCTATCAAATACTAACAATAATCATCATGCCTAGGTAGAACTAACAAGTTTAGCCTATGATCATAATTGGACAGCCATGAACATTGAATAAAACCATTAATAAACTCATACCAATCATCTTAACAATTTTCCAACAATCAATAACAATCATAAACACTTCAATCTCTAACACAATTGCAAAACCAATTAACAATTAAGCAAGAAACTAAAAGTTTGATGAACAAAGTAATGAATGAAAGGATATGGGGATGTTTCGGGCTGCTCCTTGGCTGTAATAATCAATGGAGAATGATCCCGAGGCTTGCACTTGCTTCCTTCTTCCTTCCCTAGCCGCCACAAGCTCCAAACCCTAGCCGACAAAAGATTTTTTCTTCCTTTCCCCTTGCTGGAATTTCCGATCGGCCCCCTTCACAGCTGTTAGGGTTTTTTATTTTTTTTATGTTATAATATAATATGGTCTTGGGCCTCCATGATGCATACAGGTCGGGCCTTGAGCTTTGTCTTGAACTTGTATGCGTAAAAAGGCTCGTAGAATGCTCGAAAAGTCCCGGTTTTCTTCTTTCTTTCACCCAAAACCTACAAGATTAATAAATGTATGTAAAACCTATCTAAAACGAGTTAAAACATATAAAATATAATATAATACGTAGATAAAACGTGCGGAAAATACGAGTGTTTTACAATACATCAGCTGCTCTCCCGAAAATGTATATGTGTGTGTGTGTGTATAGAAGATGAACAATTTGAGAACCTTGTTGAGTTTTAAGAAATTTTAGAACTTCATTCTTAACCACACATTTAATTAAATAGATTAGATTGTGTGGTTGAGATTAAATTTGATTAAAAAATTAAGTTTGAGAGAAAATTAATATGTATAGTGATTACACTAATTTAAACGTCCATGACACCTATGTAAAAAGTCGACTCGGTTCGTAAAAAATTCTGTAATTTTTCTCGTACATGTAACCTACATATATTACAAATATGTAAAAAAAATTGTTACGTTAAGTTCTTTCGAGTTCTTAAAACTCAAAGTGGTTCTCAAAAGAAATCAAATATATATATATATATATATATATATATATATATATATATATATATATATATATATATATATATATATATATATATTATACACAATTTTTTAAAACAAGTAAACCATCTCAAGAAGTTATTTAAAGAATTACACAAAAAGATGCTTTTAAAAAGTAAGAAAGCAAACATGTTTTATTATTTTAAAAAATAAGAAAAAAGAAGAAAAAGCATTTCTTAAAAATAATAATCATAAAAGATAATAAAATGACCAACGACAACAAAAATAAAACAAAAGGGTTTTAATCATATATTAATAGAAAGAGAAAACTTCGATTTTGGCCATCGTGGTTTCTTAAATTTATCACTTTGGTCCATCAAGATACTTTCATTTAACCATCAATTTTAGTCTAACCCGTTAATGTCATCCAATAATCGTTAGTTAATACAAATATGAGGGGATTTTTTGTATTACTCCCGTAGTCCAATTGACCACATTGTTTTCGACAATGTAACATTATATGATTAAAGGTATGTGAAAAAGAAAATAAAAAAAACCCTCAAAGTTGTATTAACTAACTGTTGGTGGTTGACGTTAACGAGTTTGACAAAAAAATAAAGTCCATTGAAAGTATTATACCATAAAAGCCTAAAATAAACCATTGGACAAATATTGACAATTTTAATAAACCAAAGGGACCAAAACTGAAGTTTTCTCTAATAATATAAAATTTAGTGAGGGGCACGCTTAGTAAAAATAAAGGAAGAGAGGTATGTTTAACAAAACTAATTTAGTAGTTGAGTATTGTGATAACTTCTAACCAAATAGGAAGGATATGTGATATTATATATAACAAGTGAAGTTATATAATTGGGTACATCAAGAATGATAAACTACAATGAAATCTTTGTAGTATGATTTAATAACCCCCGCAAGTGAAAAAGTGGTGGGCCGAGACATACTACTCAAAAGAATTCAAAAAAAAGACGAGGAAAACTTTTGCTAAATATTTCAGCCACCTGAAGCTTGGTCGGGACAATGTTCATGTGAAGTTTTCCCGAAAAGACGTCTTCTCGAATAAAGTGGCAGTCAAGATAAATAGGTTTTTCTCGCTTATGAGCCGTTAAATAAAGTGACAATCAACATTTCATAAAGGTCATAAACTAAAAGGATTTCCATTTTCATGGTTTCTCTCTAGGTATCAAGTTTCTTCCATATCCCTTGATGTTCTTGGTATCGTTGGAGAGATTAGCGTTCAATGAATGATTGGGGGCAAGAATGATAGTGACTAGGATAAAGCATACTTCCAAATCAACTTCCAACTTTCAGAGGCCTCATAGGCTTCTTTGTGACAATTGTCAAAATTTGTATTTTATATACCTGACTTGTTTTTGTAATTCGGATATTCTTTAATGAAGTATTAAATGTTCAGGTGTTGTTTATCGATTTATGTTAATTATGCTATATATTTTTATGTTGTGTTATAATCTCGATCCAATTTCATATCTTGTTTATTTTATACTATAATTGCATCTGATTATAGTACAAGGGTTAAATGTGTCAAAAATCAAAGTTTTTGTCTTTTCAGACTTTCATGAAGGACTTCTCTCCCCTCCTTCATAACACCCAATGACGTTAGAGTTCAACCCAGTTCTCTTTTGGTTCGTGGCATGCAAAGACTTGAGTCCAAGTCTTTCACGGGATGCGAAAATCACCAAGAACATGCGTGAATAGAATTGGTTACGTATCATGAAGCTCAAGGCTTAAACCTTTTGCGGCATACGACGAAGAACCGGTTACGCTATTTTGAGCTTGGTTACCAGCTGGTCCTCCAATTGGCCGATTTCCGGCATATTACCCGCCTTTGAATCATTTAGACATTATACAACGAACCTAGACTTGTTGCAAACTCTTTTACATCAATTCCTTCCACAATTTTGGTTAAACAAGTTATTTTCTCATTCAATTTGCTTATAACAAGCCTTTTGATTAGCTTGACCAATTAAGTCCGTTCAAACATCATTATTAACGAAACTGAGCTTATAGATTCTAGCATCAACCTCTGCTACACCTTTTCCACAACTCAATTCACTCTCACATTGCTTCTCTGCTCATCAATTTTGGTGTTTAAGCTACTTTGACTTTCAAAAGTCAAACCCGATTTCATCTATTCCTTCTAGTTCATCCTCCAGTTAATTAAGTTTTTTTTTGTTTATTCATCATCTCTAGAATAAAATCACTCTCTCAATTTTATTTTATTGAGGTGTTTCGTCATCCAATTTCTCCAATTCTCAATTTTAGGGTTTATGTTTTATAATTTGAGGTTTTTTTTTATTAAATTTCAAACTTTCATAATTTGACTTTTTGCAAAAATGTAAGTTAGTTTAAATTATTTATTTCAAGTGCTTTGGACCCAAACTTGTCTCCGAACCGAGCTCGAGTACTACACAAACACACTCGCTTAAACCTACTTTTTCGTTTAGCTAATTAATTCGTTTATTCTTTTAACGAACCAAATCCACTAAGTAGCCATTTTATTTTAAAACCAAAACTTAGTTAATTTGTTAAAAGCATTTTAATCCATTTTAATAATTCATTTTAACTCGCTTATGTAATCTTTTTCACCAAAACCCAAGTCATAAATTGAACCGCCGAATCTTCAAACTCATTATTTTAGTTCTTTACAATCCATATTTAACGTCGATCATTTCGTTATCTAGGATCAGTCATCATGCCTAACCGATCCAGTTCACTCGCTTAAGCTCTATCACATACTCGAAAGCGCTTATTTTACAAGAGAGTTTTCATAACTCCTCTCTACTTTTTATTAGTGTTGTGGTGTAGCATGTATGCTTATAAACAAGATTACATTTATTTTATTTTTACAAAATGATTCACAATATATATATCTTTGCGTGTTTAGTTCTTACATTGTGTTTATGATTATGTGCTATGCGTTTACGTTTTTTTATGGTGGTGGATGCTCATACTCATACTCAAAAGTATTGATTCTTAATAATGAATACGTGATTGACTATTCTTATTAACGATCCCACACTTATTTGTTACATTTACACTTATGTTCGAATTATGCACCAATGACATGTGAATTGCACTTTTTCATATTTACGTTATCGGTCAAAACTTATCGAAGCAATTTAGTGAACAAACTTTGTAAGTGAGGTAGCGTGTTTTTCAAGATATTACAAGGGTGTGCATGTTAAAGCAGTAAAAGGCACAGGATATGCGAGCAAAGCCCTTGATCCCTGTCAGGATCTTTGGTATAAAACCTTAGGAGGGGATAATTATCCGTCTGCCTCAAAAATATTATGTGACATTCGTGACAAAACCGTATACACCTTAATACTTACAAACTCGAATAAGCGTTTAACCGCCTATTGCGTAACGAACAAACGAATAACCGAACAGGTCTGGTTATGACCCGGATATCCTGGGGGGCCATCTATAAGTGATATATGTTTAATATAAGCCAGTATATTGCTATTAAATCCTTAGTATGATAGCAAACCAGTTAATCGAAAACATGCTCGTTTAACTACCCGCTATGGATTTAAACGCGAAAGATAGTTCCGAAACAAGCATTGTATCACCCGTTAAGCCAAAAAATATTTACCAAACACTTTTTGGGGATGTTTTAAGCGATCTGTGAAAATATTTTCTGTTTTTACAAACAAATACTATGTTTTTGTAATTTTGCAAGTTATTGGCCGAAAACCACTTGTTTTTGCATTGTTTGTCGTATCTGATAAAATTTTTCGCGCCAAAAACCGAACTCGAAATAAATTTGGCTTGGGATTTCACGTTCGGGTACGCAAATCGAGAAAATTGAAACAAAATATGCCCATGTAGGCCTTCCTTGCTTGCAGCCGCCAAGGGGGACCCACCCCCTTTGGTATATCCTCTTGCTTAAGACATGAAAAACTATTATTTTGGCAAAATATCAAATCCACCATTTGCCCAAGTCGTGCCCCATTAAAATCCAGCAAGAACCAAGGTAAAAACTTCATTTTTGACCAATTTTTAACTTGTTTAAACTTGCTTAATCACTTTTAAACATAGTTTGATTATCAAAAATCACTTATAACCATGCCAAAACCCTAAAAATAGTTCAAAATCATGTTTTCATCCTACGCGTAGTTAGGAATCAGACTTATAATCTTTTTTGGCCATAAACACGGATTATAGGTTTAAACGACGTTTTTACGGTTCAAAAGTTCGGTTTAGAACCCTAATCGAAACCCTAACTTTCATGGCTGGTATTTTGATGATACATGCTTGGTGTGTGATATAGGACCTTTACTTAGATTTTTTAGAAGCACGAGAACCTGGAAATTGGATTAACAAAAGCAAAAGCGGGCGAAAACAGCAAAGGTAATGCCGAAACATTTGATTACGGGCTGTTTAGTTTAACGTTGTTATGTGCATATATTTAGGACACAAAACTTTTTAGGGACATTAGGGACCATATCATTGAGTTCCCGTCCAAATTTGGTAATTTTTTGACCATCCGAGAATATTTGGCGAATTTATTACCGAATTGGGACGTTTATTTGGGAAAAATAATTAAAATGCTTGAAAAATTATGAAATTTTGTCTGGAACTCGTATTTGTTATATTAAGATCACATATGAAATTTCGAGTCATTTGGAACACCCTAAGTATGTTTTGTGCTTTCGCGTCCATTTGAGTTTTCAAGGTAGTTTTTTACTCGAAAATGATATTTGGTAAGATTTTTAGATTCTGAAAATGCTACAGGTTATTTTGGGAAGTGTTTTGGTCACTCAAGAATTTTGGCGTATTTTCAGGAAATCATTGGGTATAAACGGATGATTTTTGGGTTAAATATACCATATAAAATGATTTTTTATAAATTTATAAATAAGTAAATTGTTCCAGAAATATTTTTATAAAAATTTACATATTTTATTTGATAAGTTTCTAAATTTTCATGATCAAATGATTAACGGATAATTAATTATGTTAATTTAAATATTAAACAAATTCAATTCTGACGAAATCCGACAAATTCGTGATTAACGAACCTATTGGATTGTCAGAACATCAAAAAAAGATCAAGAAGTATTTTTCAAATCAAAAACGATAAAAAATGATCAAGAAGTATATTTCGGATTAATTTTGTAAAAACGAACTTTTTGTGAGAAATCTGAACAATTTGGATAGATTGTGTGTGTTTTTGTCCAAAACAAACTGAATAAACGGAAACGAGCCTCGTAGCGAATCTAGACCCAAAATTGTGATTTTTCTTTATAACTTAATCATTTTATCAACCAACACATTTACCCAAGCTTACATCCCCATACCTTTTTTCCAAACGCATAAACGAGCAACTTGGCCTAGCTGGTGAAACGGGAAAACTGAGCCAAGTTCGATTTTAAATATTAGACATTGATCAACATCACAATCTAAGCATATTGACGCTTTCTGGGCGTTACAGCTATACCCATACTAGATATTGCCCAGTCTAGTATGAAAATTATAATAATATTAAAATATTAGTATTATTATAATATTGACTATAGGGACTAAGAGATATCAAGGGAAACGAACCCCGAGCTGACCTCGCACTGATTGCCTACAAAATCGTGAGTTTCATGACCCCTCTTTTAAAACTGTTTATGAACTTTTTGGGGGTGATAAGCATTGTTACATACGTTATCAATCTGGAAATGGTTCAGGATATAAATCACCTGAACGTTTACATACAAAAAGTCCCTACAAACATAACGATTGATTACGTGAAAATAAATGGTGAATAGTATTGTTAAATAAATTAAGTGGACATGGTACGAATACCAAAACATAATGAATTACACACGACAATACATTTATACAAATACGTTGTGTATTGTTAAACATAATAAGCTGGGTGAATAACGTGGTCTGTAACGGCCATGGGTGAATAACGTGGTCTGTAACGGCCATGGGTGAATAACGTGGTCTGTAACGGCCATGGGGAATAACGTGGTCTGTCACGGCCATGAGGATAGCGCGGTCTGTGACGACCTTGAGAATAACGCGGGCAGTGGAGGCCACGAGGATATTGTGGGCGGAAGGGGGGCTACAGTGTTTGGTGATACGTGATAAATACGATATAGGTGCATAAATATATATATATATATATATATATATATATTGTTGGCGGAAGGGGGCTACAGTGTTTGGTGATACGTGATAAATACGATATATGTGCATAAATATATATACATATATATATATATGTATATATATGTGTATATATATATATATATAGGATAAGGTTAAAATGAAAACCCACTTGAGTTGTGAAAACTCACGAAAACCCTATGTAACATCGTTTTTTTTTTGTTACATGTAATATATGTTGTAACATTTAATACAAAACATCGAAACATAAAAAAAATGTTTTGCTATTTTTTAACATTTTTTTACTAATTTTTATATATGTTTTCAGGAGAGAGAGAAAAAGTTATATTCATATTTACATTTTTTATTCATTTTAATTGTGGACCACAAGATTTAAACATTAATTAAAAACATGTGGTTGAGAATGAGTTTCTAGAGTTTTCACAACTTAAGTGAGTTTTCATTTTATACTTAGCCTATATATATATATATATATATATATATATATATATATATATATATGTTATGTGAATAGGCATAGGAAATAATGTGGTGTAAGAAATACTAGTTATTTTTGTATACACTATGTAATGTTGGATTTCACGTCGAACCGTTGTGGGTGGAAGGGGGCCACAGTGGTTGATGTTATGCAGAACCGTTGTGGGCGGAAGAGGGGCCACAGTGGTTGATTTTATACGGAACCGTTGTGGGTGAAAGGGGGTCCACAGTGATTGATTAAACAGGGAAATTGAAAACACGTAGTATGAACAAACAATCACGATTTTATCGTAATTTCGAATTTATGCTATAAATTTACATGCATGCATGTGTACACACAGAGACACAGCTGTACATATATATGCAAACGTAAATATAATTTTTATATACACGCGTACATGAAAACTACGACTGTGTGGTACGCAAAACCGAATTCGTTAAAACTTATGAAACTCACCAATTATTCGTAGTTGACTTTTTCTTTAAACATGCTTTTCAGGTAGTCAAAAAGATGGAGTAGATTGATTATGTGTTACTTGTTGGATTGTGATCAATTATGTGAGAATTTGAGTTAGAATTAAAGTAATTGAAGAGCTAGTTATGATTGTATCACTTAGTTTGTAAAAGATGTAAGAACGGTATGATATATTGTAAATTAGTTAGTAATGTTTCTTTAAGAACAATGTATTTGATACCAGTTGTATCTGTTGCATTTTCGTTTTACGCTTCCGCAAATCAATTAACGGGGTGTGACATATTATTGATGGTTGGGTAAAAGTTAGTTATTTTATATATTAATTAGTCAATATTAGGTAAATAAATGAATGAACATTGGTACTTCAAGCATTGTTATGTGTTTTCAGGGACTTGGAAGTTAAGGAGCTTAAACAAGCTAATTCAGACCCATTCAGATGAAGATTAAGCAAGCCTCGAGATGATGGAAGCATGGGGAAACATGTATTGATGATTAAGAAGGATTCGGGAAAGGATTGGATGAGAAATCTGAAGCCGAAGTGAAAACTGAACAAGATGGGTTACCTGGAAAGTGTCTTTTACTAAAATGAGTATAGCTCCGCCTAGAAAATGAGTTACAGAATCCATAATATATGAATTTTGGGTTTCTCAATGAGAGGAATCTGAATATGAAGTTGATTTGCATCTTTGCGCAACGCAAAGATGCTAGACATGCAACTTCGCGCGACGCGAAGTTGCTTAAAACCGAAAAATCTTGGTTTTGCCTTATATAAACCCATTAACCTCATCATTCGGCATATCACGACTTCCAGAGGCAAAAGAGGCTGCTTAGGGCGATTTTCTATCATCCCAAGGCTTCCGGTTCATCCCGGGTTTGCATGTTTATCAAGATAAGTCATTTAATCGATATGTCGATGCTCGGCTAATTCCTGTGTTCATTCTAGGCTTGGGTTTATGTATTTTAAACTTCTGACCAGATTCATATGATTCATGTTTAAGAATTTGATTGAGTTATTGTTTATATCTTGTTTAATTATTGCTTGATTATTTAAACAATTTGTGTTTTGGGATTATAAGTTAATATATCACTTGTTTGGTTTTGTTCATCAACACTTAGGGTTAGGCTCTTGTGTCATCGGACTATTGTCACACCCCGTTAAGCGATTTGCGGAAGCGTAAAACGGAAATGCAACAGATACAACTGGTATCAAATACATTGTTCATAAAGTAACATTACTAACTAATTTACAATATATTACATCGTTCTAATCTCTTTTACAAACTAGGTGATACAATCAAACCGGTTCTTCAATTACTTTACTTCTAACTCAAATGCCCACGAAATCAATCATCAGTCAGACACGTAACGCACAGGAAATTACTTCTCATATCTGATTACCTGAAAAGCATGTTAAAACAGGTCAACTACGAATAGTTGGTGAGTTTCATAAGTTTAACGAAATCAGTTCTGCGTACCACACAGTCATAGTTTGTATGTACGCGCGTATGTAAAAATATGTATTTACGTTTGTATAAATATGTACAGCCATATCCTTGTGTGTGCATATGCACACATGTAAGTTTATAATATAAATTCGAAATTTCGGTAAAATCGTGATTGTTTGTTCGTACTACCTGTTTCCAATTTCCGTGTTTAACCAACCACTGTGGACCCCCTTCCTCCCACAACGGTTCCACATAAACTCAACCACTGTGGCCCCCCTTCCGCCCACAACGGTTCCGCGTTAACATCAACCACTGTGGTCCCCTGCCACCCATAATGATTCCACGTAAACTCAAACATTATATAGTGTACACGCAAATAATTAGTATATTCTACACATAGTATTTCCTAAGGCTAATCACATAGCATGTATATAGACACATATACACATATAGTATTTATCACGTATCACCAAATACTGTGGCTCCCTATCCGCCCACAATACGCATAATCACATTATTTTCTTAACATTCATGTCATAATCAAGTTAGTTCGTTCAATAAGTTGCAGCAGAACTTGGCTCATAGGCCATACTCAACTTTAGTTTATAAGTTGCAGCAGAACTTGGCTCATAGGCCATACTCAACTTTAGTTTATAAGTTGCAGCAGAACTTGGCTCATAGGCCATACTCAACTTTAGTTTAGTAAGTTACAGCAGAACTGTAACATCTGCCCCGATCCGACCCGACCCAGGTACCCGTTTCCCTTATCCGATCTCTTTCTTTTATGATTTAATATATATTTATACTTATATTTTACTTTTAATAATAATAATATATTTTCCTTCCCGCCACTTTCTCTCTCTTTCTTTCCGCCGTCCCCTCCCTCTTCTTCTCTCTTTCCGCCTTCTTTTCCCTCTTGTCGCCGTCCCGCCCTTAAGCCTTGTTTCCCTCTTTTTCTTCTAACTCTTTGCTTGTCCTTTGTTCCTTCCCGCCTAAGGTTGTCTGCGCAGCTCCACGCGCCAGACCCCTTGCAAGGAAGCCTGCGTGAAGACCACCTGTTTCAGCGATACGCGAGACGAACTCTTCTCGCAGCGCGCTAAGAATTGTAATTCTTCTCGCAGCGCGCTAAGAACGGTAGTTCTTCCCGCGACGCGCTAAGGATTTGTAATTCTTCTCGCAGCGCGCTAAGAATCGTAGTTCATCCCTCGACGCGCGAAGAATTATAGTTCTTCCCGCGGCGCGCTAGGAATTTTAGTTCCTCCCGCGGCGCGCTAAGAAATGTGACTCTTCCCGCGGCGCGCTTAGAAATGTAGTTCTTTCCGCGACGCGTTAAGGTTAGTTCTGTCTGCCTTCGCGCTCGCGCTCTCTTGACCTTCTGTGTCTGCCTTCGCGCCTTAGCCTTCTCGCGCTAAACCCTTTGAGTTTTCTTCTGTTGAATCTAGCCGTTGCTTTTGAGTTGTCTTATCTTTTGAGCTGTTGACCTAATCTGCTTTATGTCTGAAAAGTTGCTTTCGGCGCAGCATGCGCGCCAACCCCATTGGTTGACAGATAAAGTGACTGACATAATCTTTTGAGGATCTGCTTTTGCCATGCTTGACCAGTACTTTATCTGTCCTCTCCCATGCCTTTTTCTGAATCCTGTCAGCCTTTTTCTCTTTTTCCCTGCTACCATATCTTTTGATATCTTTACTTTTCAGAACTTTTTACTGTTGATATCTTTTCTTTTACTTTTGGAGATCTTTTCTAGGGTTTGTGTCTCCTAGGGTTTTCTCTATAAATAATAGTATTATTTTCCTAACACTACACACACAAAACACTTAATCTCTCCTGTCCTCCTCCTTGCTCTCTCTGCCGCCTCCCTCTCTGCCTCCGTCTTCCTCCCTGTTCTGCCCTGCTTTTCCGGTAATATATATATATAATAATTTACTTATTAATTATGCTAACTTGTAATCAAGACTTAAAACAAATCATTAAAACAATAATCTTATTTATAGGTTAACTTGTGCTTGTTTAAAGTTGGTTCTTGCTTTATCTTACACCGCATCGTTTATCAAGTGAGTAATCTCGTACCTAATCCCTTTTTGCTTTTAATGTTTTGGGATGTTCATGTGTTCATACAAACTTAGAGTCTTAAACTTGTTTATGAACTTTAGTCGCGCAGTATCCCATGTGTTGAGGACGTAGACTTGGCTGTTTATTTGTATGTGTGGATCATTAACCGTCTTGTCGGTCTATTCCGCAGTTTTCATGGTACCATTAGATGAACACGGGAGAACTATCGTTTATGATTTTCTCTTTTGTTACACTTGCACAGTTAGTCTTGTTTGTGAGCTCAATTGTGAGCACTGGCAGTCTTGTCTCTTAGAGTTGGTCCCGATCAGATTACACCCTTGTTGAAAACCAGACATACACATGTTGCGCGCAGATTTATTGTTATCTATGTATTGTATTAAACTTGATTTCTCACCAACACGCAAGTGTTTGACGTTTATTTTAACACATGTTCAGGTTTGCAGTAGCTGTTTTGAAGCTTGTGGACACATAGGAAGTTTCTTTATTTTGGACCTAGATTAAAATGTATCAAGACAAGTTTTTGTTCGAATATTTTGCCTTATAATATATTGATTTATGTTGATTTATGTTATCTTGTGTTTACCCTGCGCGTGCGCGAATGAATGTATTTATTAAATATTGACACCCAATAGTGTCACGAGTAATGAAACAATATGTGGCGCCCCGATGTATAATCCGCCTTTGGTCGGGGTGTTACAGATTGGTATCAGAGCTCGTTGACTTTAGGATAGGTGGTTAGACGTAACGGCCTAGAATACCTAAGAGTCCCTTCTCGCGCATGAGAGAAATCTCATGTTTGCGCGCTTATTGTTAATTACTCGTTATTTATGAGTATGTTCGCGCTTGCGCAGTATATGATTTTATGTTTTATTCCGCGATATTTCGATTTTTGTGAATTTCGATTTTTATTGATTTTACTTACATATTCGTTTGTTGGGATTGAAAATCCGAAAAGTCATGGTGATACATGAATAGTTGATTTTCAATTTCCATTTACGATTATGTTCTGAGGTTGGAGACTTGAAAAGTCATGGTGATACATGAATTGTCAACCTCCAATACTCATTTTCTTGTATGTTTTATATTGAGGATTGAAAAGTCATGGTGATACATGAATCGTCAATCTCCAATACTCGTTTGCTCGTATATTTTAAATTGGGAATTCGGAAAGTCATGGTGATACATGAATTGTCGATTCTTGATTCGAATTTGTTACCTTTATTAAGTCTGCATTTAGGGTCATTTATTTTACTTTAACTTTTGACTGTAACTGACTCCGTGAAACCAAGCTTTATAAGATTAAAACTTTGCGCTAAAACCAAGATATTAACTAAAATTAAAATTTTTATAGAATGCCTCCGCTATCTCGCCGATTTCAGAGAAGAGAAGCCTCGCGCATGCGTAGACAGCAACGTTCCCAGGAAATGGCCGCCGCAATAGCCCAAGCTTAGAGCCAAAACAATACCAACACCTCCAGTTATAACATTAAGTCCTTTAACACGGGTAACCCTCCAAAGTTCACAGGTCTTGAAGGAGCCACCGTGATGCTCCAATGGCTCGAAAAGATTGAAAACACTTTCCTCCATACCCAATGCCCCTCAGACAGACGAACCCTATATGCTTCCAGTGTCCTGGAATCCAGAGCGCTTACATGGTGGAATGGAGTAGCTCATGCGCGTGGCGCAGAGGCTGCTTCTAGCATGACATGGGAGGAATTCAAGGAAATTCTTACGCGAGAATTCTGCCCTCCCAACGAAATTAAGCGCCTGGAGGAAGAATTCTGGAACTTGAAGCAATACAGTGGCGAAGCGTGCGAGTACGCGACGCGCTTCCACGAGCTAAGTTTGCTTGTCCCTCACCTTGTTACCCCTTCCCGCCGAGCCATAGAGAAATTCCTTGGGGGTCTCCCCATGGAAATTCAAGATTCTGTATGGGCCAGAAACCCAGTAACCCTCTCTGACGCCATTGAGTTGACCGCTGTGCTCAGCGACAACCATGTCAGAGCAGGAACCCTGTTCCTGCGGGGAACTGAGAAGACCAAACTCACCAAGACTGCTCCTGAACCAACAGAAACCAAACCTGAACCCTCAAACCGTAACAACCTCAAGCGCAGGCGCAAGGCCTATGCGCTTACCAACCCGCCCATTGTCCAGCAACCCATCTACCAACCTCCAGTTTACGCGCCTAACCCACTGTCAGCCTACCCAACTCCCCCTGTAGTTCACAACTATGCCCTAACCAATCCAGCACTCCCTGCCCCACCAACTAAGAAACCTTACACAGGAAACCATCCCTTCTGCCCAACCTGTAGATTTCACCACCCAACCCAAACCCCGTGTCGACTTTGTAACCGATGTGGCCGTACTGGTCACACTGCTGAAAACTGTAGAGTCCTTCCCGCCAATCCAATTGCACAAACACCACCAGTCTACCCGCAGAATCCACAACTAACCTACCAAAACCCACGACCCAGATCGTGCTTTAACTGCGGCGATCCCAGTCATTTCCGGAACGCGTGCCCAAGGCTACAAGTGCAAATCACACAAGCGAATCCGGTGAACCAGATTTCGAATCAAGTGACGCGTGGACGAGCTTTTAACATAACCGCGCACCAAGCGCAAGCGAATAATGACGTAGTTAATGGTACATTTTTGCTTAACGGATTTTATGCTTCTGTACTTTTTGATACTGGCGCCGATCGAAGTTTTATCTCTCGCGCCTTCGAGCAGAAGCTCGCGCGACCGCGCAGCGATTTAAAAGAAAATTTTTCAGTTGAATTGGCTAATGGTGAAACTGTTTTAATTAACTCGGTGATTAAAGATTGTACGCTTAACCTTAACGAAAACGATTTTCTGATTGACCTCATCCCTATGCCTCTTGGAAGCTTTGATGTTATCATTGGTATGGACTGGCTTTCGCATAATCGCGCCGAAGTTATTTGCGCCAAGAAGATGATTCGCATTCCTCGAGAAAATGGTGATCTTCATATTTACGGCGAAAAACCCTCCAGTGGTCTTAAACTTATGTCTTGCGCCGAAGCCCAAAGACTCATGCGGAAGAAGTGTGTTGCATTCTTAGCCCATGTGGTTAAACCTGCTGAAGAAAAGAAGCTTCGCGATATCCCTGTTGTGCGTGATTTCCCTGAAGTTTTTCCTGATGATCTTCTTGGTATCCCTCCCGCTCGTGAAGTCGAGTTCCGTATTGATCTTGTCCCTGGTGCTTCCCCCGTGGCTAAATCTCCTTATCGTCTTGCACCCGCTGAGATGCAAGAATTGGCAAGCCAACTTCAAGAGTTGACTGCTAAAGGATTCATTCGCCCTAGCTCTTCGCCCTGGGGTGCTCCGGTGTTGTTCGTTAAAAAGAAAGATGGATCGTTTCGCATGTGTATTGATTACCGCGAGTTGAACAAACTCACCATTAAAAACCGGTATCCCTTACCGCGTATTGACGACCTCTTTGATCAACTCCAAGGTGCCTCTTGTTTCTCGAAGATTGATCTCCGCTCTGGTTATCACCAGTTGCGCATCCGCGATGAAGATGTTCCGAAGACTGCTTTTCGAACTCGTTATGGCCATTTTGAATTCTTGGTCATGTCCTTCGGTTTGACCAACGCACCCGCCGTTTTCATGGATCTAATGAATCGGGTGTGTAGGCCTTTCTTGGATAAATTCGTGATTGTGTTTATCGATGATGTTCTGGTGTATTCTAAGACCAAGGCCGAGCACGAGCAACATCTTCGGTTGGTGTTGCAAAAGCTTAGAGCTGAGCAACTCTATGCTAAGCTTTCCAAGTGTGAATTTTGGTCTGATGAAGTACAGTTTCTTGGTCATGTTGTAAACAAGATGGGTATTCATGTCGACCCATCCAAGATTGAAGCAATCAAGAACTGGATTACGCCATCCTCTCCTTCTGAGATCCGTTCCTTTCTGGGCTTAGCTGGTTATTACCGGCGCTTCATTTCGAACTTCTCGAAGATCGCTTTGCCATTAACAGCTCTAACGCACAAAGGTAAACCGTATATTTGGGGCTCGAAGCAAGAAGAAGCCTTTCTAACGCTCAAGCGTTTGTTGTGTGAAGCTCCTGTTCTTGCGCTACCTGAGGGTAATGATGATTTTGTCGTGTACTGCGATGCCTCCAACCAAGGTCTCGGTTGTGTTCTTATGCAACGAGGCAAGGTTATCGCTTACGCATCGAGGCAACTCAAGGTTCATGAAAAGAATTATACAACTCACGACCTCGAACTAGGCGCAGTTGTTTTTGCCTTGAAGATCTGGAGACACTACCTTTATGGTACTAAGTGTATCCTCTACACTGACCATAAAAGCCTTCAGCATATCTTTGATCAGAAGGAACTTAACATGAGGCAACGCCGATGGAACGAACTCATCAGCGATTACGATTGTGAGATCCGGTATCATCCTGGTAAGGCTAATGTGGTAGCCGATGCGCTCAGCCGAAAACCCTGCCAGCTTAACTGTATTTTGCCGCGCACGCAGCTTCACTTCGCGCCGATCCAAAGCAACCTTGAATCGCGCATTCGTGACGCGCAGCGCGCATCCATCAGTAATGGTAACCTTCGCGCCGAGTTAGCGTGTGGCGCGGAAGCGCATTTTGTGCCCAATCTGAGTGGAATTCTCTGTTATCTTAATCGCATCTGGATTCCCTTTGATGAGAATCTTCGCGCTGATATCCTGAATGAAGCGCACAAATCTCGATATTCTATTCATCCCGGCGCCGATAAGATGTACAAGGATTTGTGCATTACTTATTGGTGGCCCGGTATGAAAAAGGATATTGCTGTGTTCGTAGCTAAATGTCTGACTTGTTCTAAAGTGAAAGCTGAACACCAACGCCCATCTGGTTTGCTCGAACAACCAGAAATTCCTACGTGGAAATGGGAAGGTATAGCGATGGACTTTATTACCAAGTTACCTTTGACAGCAAGCAAACATGATAGCATTTGGGTAATAGTGGATCGATTGACTAAGTCTGCTCACTTTCTGCCCATTCGTGAAAACTACCGTGTTGAGCAACTCGCGCAGCTTTATGTCAAGGAAATTGTCTGCCGCCATGGTACTCCTTTGAGCATCATATCCGATCGCGATGGCCGTTTTATATCTCGCTTTTGGAAATCTCTCCAATCTGCGCTAGGAACTCGCTTGGACATGAGTACGGCATATCATCCTCAGACTGACGGTCAGTCTGAGCGAACTATTCAAACTCTTGAGGATATGCTCCGATCTTGTGTTCTTGATTTTGGAGGTAATTGGGATTCACACCTGCCTTTGATCGAGTTCTCTTATAATAACAGCTATCATTCCAGTATCGGTATGGCCCCATTTGAAGCACTTTACGGTCGTAAGTGCCGCTCCCCGATTTGTTGGAGCGAGGTGGGAGAAGCTCAAATCACAGGACCCGAACTTGTTCAAGAGACAACCGATAAAATCGCCAAGATCCGTGATCATCTGCTGACTGCCAGAAGCCGACAGAAGAGTTACGCAGATCGTAGGCGAAAGCCTCTCGAATTTCAAGTTGGTGATCTTGTTCTCCTCAAGGTGTCGCCCTGGAAGGGTGTTGTCCGCTTTGGGAAGAAAGGTAAGCTTGCTCCTCGTTATGTTGGACCATTCAAGATTCTCGCGCGTGTGGGAAAAGTTGCCTACAGACTTGACCTGCCGCCCGCGCTCAGTAATGTGCATCCAACGTTCCATGTATCCAATCTCAAGAAGTGTTTAGCTGACGAGAACCTTCACATTCCACTTGATGAAGTTCAAGTTGATGAAACTATGCATTTCGTTGAGAAGCCTGTTGAGATTATGGATCGCGAGGTTAAGCAAACCAAGCGCAGTCGTATCCCTATTGTTAAAGTTCGCTGGGAGTCCAAGCGCGGAGCCGAGTTTACATGGGAAAGGGAAGATCAAATGAAGATCAAGTACCCGCACCTGTTCTCTGCGCAACCTACTTCGAGATAAATTTCGGGACGAAATTTCTTAAAGTAGGGGAGACTGTAACATCTGCCCCGATCCGACCCGACCCAGGTACCCGTTTCCCTTATCCGATCTCTTTCTTTTATGATTTAATATATATTTATACTTATATTTTACTTTTAATAATAATAATATATTTTCCTTCCCGCCTCTTTCTCTCTCTTTCTTTCCGCCGTCCCCTCCCTCTTCTTCTCTCTTTCCGCCTTCTTTTCCCTCTTGTCGCCGTCCCGCCCTTAAGCCTTGTTTCCCTCTTTTTCTTCTAACTCTTTGCTTGTCCTTTGTTCCTTCCCGCCTAAGGTTGTCTGCGCAGCTCCACGCGCCAGACCCCTTGCAAGGAAGCCTGCGTGAAGACCACCTGTTTCAGCGATACGCGAGACGAACTCTTCTCGCAGCGCGCTAAGAATTGTAATTCTTCTCGCAGCGCGCTAAGAACGGTAGTTCTTCCCGCGACGCGCTAAGGATTTGTAATTCTTCTCGCAGCGCGCTAAGAATCGTAGTTCATCCCTCGACGCGCGAAGAATTATAGTTCTTCCCGCGGCGCGCTAGGAATTTTAGTTCCTCCCGCGGCGCGCTAAGAAATGTGACTCTTCCCGCGGCGCGCTTAGAAATGTAGTTCTTTCCGCGACGCGTTAAGGTTAGTTCTGTCTGCCTTCGCGCTCGCGCTCTCTTGACCTTCTGTGTCTGCCTTCGCGCCTTAGCCTTCTCGCGCTAAACCCTTTGAGTTTTCTTCTGTTGAATCTAGCCGTTGCTTTTGAGTTGTCTTATCTTTTGAGCTGTTGACCTAATCTGCTTTATGTCTGAAAAGTTGCTTTCGGCGCAGCATGCGCGCCAACCCCATTGGTTGACAGATAAAGTGACTGACATAATCTTTTGAGGATCTGCTTTTGCCATGCTTGACCAGTACTTTATCTGTCCTCTCCCATGCCTTTTTCTGAATCCTGTCAGCCTTTTTCTCTTTTTCCCTGCTACCATATCTTTTGATATCTTTACTTTTCAGAACTTTTTACTGTTGATATCTTTTCTTTTACTTTTGGAGATCTTTTCTAGGGTTTGTGTCTCCTAGGGTTTTCTCTATAAATAATAGTATTATTTTCCTAACACTACACACACAAAACACTTAATCTCTCCTGTCCTCCTCCTTGCTCTCTCTGCCGCCTCCCTCTCTGCCTCCGTCTTCCTCCCTGTTCTGCCCTGCTTTTCCGGTAATATATATATATAATAATTTACTTATTAATTATGCTAACTTGTAATCAAGACTTAAAACAAATCATTAAAACAATAATCTTATTTATAGGTTAACTTGTGCTTGTTTAAAGTTGGTTCTTGCTTTATCTTACACCGCATCGTTTATCAAGTGAGTAATCTCGTACCTAATCCCTTTTTGCTTTTAATGTTTTGGGATGTTCATGTGTTCATACAAACTTAGAGTCTTAAACTTGTTTATGAACTTTAGTCGCGCAGTATCCCATGTGTTGAGGACGTAGACTTGGCTGTTTATTTGTATGTGTGGATCATTAACCGTCTTGTCGGTCTATTCCGCAGTTTTCATGGTACCATTAGATGAACACGGGAGAACTATCGTTTATGATTTTCTCTTTTGTTACACTTGCACAGTTAGTCTTGTTTGTGAGCTCAATTGTGAGCACTGGCAGTCTTGTCTCTTAGAGTTGGTCCCGATCAGATTACACCCTTGTTGAAAACCAGACATACACATGTTGCGCGCAGATTTATTGTTATCTATGTATTGTATTAAACTTGATTTCTCACCAACACGCAAGTGTTTGACGTTTATTTTAACACATGTTCAGGTTTGCAGTAGCTGTTTTGAAGCTTGTGGACACATAGGAAGTTTCTTTATTTTGGACCTAGATTAAAATGTATCAAGACAAGTTTTTGTTCGAATATTTTGCCTTATAATATATTGATTTATGTTGATTTATGTTATCTTGTGTTTACCCTGCGCGTGCGCGAATGAATGTATTTATTAAATATTGACACCCAATAGTGTCACGAGTAATGAAACAATATGTGGCGCCCCGATGTATAATCCGCCTTTGGTCGGGGTGTTACAAGAACTTGGCTCATAGGCCATACTCAAATTTAGTTTGTTACTATTGTGGCCCCCCTTCCGCCCACAATAGCCCCATAATCATCACAGACCACGTTATCCCCATGGCCATTACAGACCATGTTGTCTCCCAAATTAGTTATGTTTAACATTACATAACGTGTTTGTATAAACATGCTGTCATGTGTAATTTCATTATGTTTTGCAATTCGTATTATCTCTACTCAATATATCAATCAACGATAATAATCATCTTTCATCAGCACGTAGTCAATCATTATGTTTATAGGGACTTTTCATATATAAATGTTAAGATATTTTATATCCTGATCCGTTTTCAGATAGATAACGTGTACAAACATGCTTTCCACCCCAAAGGTTCGTAAAATAGTTTAAAGAGTGAGGTCATAAAACTCACAGTTTTGTAGGCACTCAGTGCGAGGTCAGCTCGGGGTTCGTTTCCCTTGCTATCACTTAGTCCCTATAGTCCATATTATAATAATATTAATATTTTAATATTATTATAATCTCGGTACTAAACTGGGCTGTATAACTAATCTGGGTATAGCTGGAACGCCCAGAAAGTGGTAATAGGCTTAAGTTGTGATGTTGTTCAATGTCTAATACTTAAAACCGAACTTGGCTCAGATTCCCGTTTTCCCAGCTGGGCCAAGTTGTTCGTTTACGCGTTCAGAAAACACTTATGGGGAAATAAGCTTGGGTAAATGTATTGGTTAATAAAATGATTAAGTTATAAAGAAGGATCACATACTGGGGTACCGGCTTAGCCTCGGGGCCCGTTTCCGTTTATTCAGTTTGATTTAAGAAGAAACACGCACAATCTAACCGGATTGTCCAGGTTTCTCATAGAAAAGTTCGTTTTTACTTAATTAATCCAAAAATATGATTTTTGATCACTCTTGGTGTTTTGATATTCCCGCAGGTTCGTTAATCGCGAACTTTCCGGTTTTTATTAAAATTGAATTTGTTTAATCTTCAAATTAGCATAATTAATTAACCATTAATCATTAAATTATGAAAATTTAACCACTTATCAAATAAAATATATAGATTTTTATAATAATATTTCTGGAATTATTTACTGATTTAATAATTTATAAAAAATCATTTTATCAGCTATATTTCGCCTGAAAATCGTCCGTTTATCCCAAACAATTTTCAAAAATTTCACAAAAATTCCTGAATACTCAAATCATGTCCCAAAATAACCTGTATCAATTCCAGAATGTAAAAAGCTTGTTCAATATTCTTTTCGGCCCAAATTCGGCTATAAAAATTCGCACGAACGCATATGTACGAAACACCTTTAGACTTCTCCAAATGATCTCAAAATTCACATGTTATCAAAATACATCAAATCTGAGTTCCCAGAAAAATTTCATAATTTTTGAAGTATTTCTATTTTTCCCAAATAAACGTCCCAATTCGGTAATAAATTCGCCAAATATTCTCGGATGGCCGAAAAATTACCAAATTTGAACAGGGACTCAATGACATGGTCCCTGATGTCTCCGCAAAATTTCAAGGCCTAATAAAATGCACATCACAACCTTAACCTAAACAGCCCGTAAGCGAGTGTTTCGGCATTACCTTAGCGGTTTTGGTTTGTTTCTGCCTTTCTAATCAACTTTTCAAGCTCTTGTGCTCCTATGTACGCTAGATACAGGTCCTATATCACAAACCAAGCAATTTTTCATCAACATAACAGCCCTTTACTTAGGGTTTCGGCTAGTGCACAAAAACGAACTTTTGAACCGTAAAAACGCCGTTTCAACCCTTTAATCCGTGTTTATGGCCAAAAAAACTATTAAACCAGGTTCCTCACCATGTTTATGATCAAAACATGTTTATGGACCATTTTTAAGGTTTTTACATGGTTAGGAATGATTTTTGGCAATCAAGCTATGTTTATATGGTATTAATCGAGTTTAAACGAGCCGAAAATCGATTATTTATGATATCTTTACCTAGTTCTTGCTGGGTTTTCAGAAGACCAGGTTGATATCCAGATTCTTCACAAGAAAATGACTTCAAAATATCTTGAACTTGTTTAATATTTAAAGGAAAACCAAGGGTAAAAAAAGTCTTTTTTGGCGGGCTGGGCTTGTTGGGCCCCCTTTTGGGCCCATTTTTCTCGATTTACGTGTCCGAACGTAAAATACCGAGTCCAAATTTATTTCGGGTTCGGTTTTTGGCGAGAAAAATATATCGGGTGCGACAAACGGAGCGAAAACGAGTGTTTTTCAGCTAGTTTTGTGTAAAATTATAAAAACATACTATACGTTTGTAAAAATCGAAAATATTTTCACGGATCGCTTAAAACATTTCAATTAAGTGTTTGGTAAGTCTTTTTCGGCTTAACGGATGATACAATGCTTGGTTTGTAACTATCTTTCGCGTTTAAATCTATAGCGGGTAGTTAAACGAGCATGTTTTCGTTTAACTTGTTTGCTATCGAACTAAGGCCATATTACTAATATTTTAGCTTGCATAGATTGTATATCACTTATAGATGGCACCCCCGGATATCCGGACCAGAACCAGACCCATTTGGTTATTCGTTTGTTCGTTACGCAATAAGCGGTTAAACGCTTATTCGAGTTTGTAAGTACTAAGGTGTACTCGGTTTTGCCACGGATGTCACAACTATTGATCATCAAATATTGTTCTTTAATTGGTTTTCACAAAACATAAATTGGTAATTAGGTAGATCGAGTTCAATTGTGTCATCAATTCGGTTAGGGTATCGTTGGCCATCACAATCAAACTACTAGGTCTAGTAATTACTCCGTAATCAAGATAGATGAATCTGGGATTAAGTTGAAAATCACATCACCCGACCCTAGAATGAATGTTTTTATTAGTAGTATTTACAAATCTTTTTAAGTAATCGTTTAGTTTTAATTAAATATTTTTCTAAAAACCGCTTGACATCGTCTGTCCGACTTAGTTTAATAATTAAATTAGTAGTATTAAAATTAGCACTTTCCTTGAGTCCCTGTGGAGACGACCTTACTTACATGTACTTATTATAGGTATTTAAGTCTTTAAATAATTGTTTTTGAGTAGACCGCGACAGCCTACGTCAATTATTAAGTAAAAATGTGTTACAAGTCGAGAACTAGTGATGAAAGATTGCTAGAGTACAGAGGTGATTATATAGTGAAGCGCAAGTGTCCTACTTTGCTCATCATAGCCCCATTTATATAGTAATCGGTATCAACAATAAATGCTACTAATTCAGTCTACAAATGTGTCGTTGGCGGAGGTCAGCTTAGTCTTTACGAACTCGTTCATCAAAGCTTGGTCTACTAGCCATTGTGTGTTAATTCACATGGGTAACCTGTAAGCATGGGAATCCATGGCTGCCTCTAGTTCTTCATCTTCTGATGAATCTTCAATGAACACCATCTACACATGATAACCATAAAGATATCCTCCACCAATTATCTTCTATGGAAAGACCATATGTTGCCAATCTTCACTTTTCACAAACTCATCGGCCACATCCATGGTTCTCTTCCCAAACCTCCACCCACCGTTACCGTCAATGAGATGCTTGTTCCCAATCTCGAAGCCCAGACTTGGGATGATAATGAACAACATACAATCATTATCTTAAAGTCATCTCTCACCGAAGAGTCTGCCGCCGAAGTTCTTGGCATAAAGAGTGCACATCAAATCTGGTCTACACTCGAATCGGCTTATAGTAACTCTTCATTTGAACTCATTCATTCTCTGCGTGACACTCTCAGGCAACTCATCAAAGGAGGCTCCACTGTAACTGAATTTGGCAGATGGTTCAAGACGATCTGTGACCAACTTGCGGCCATCGGCCAGCCAGTTGTTGATTTTGAAAAGGTCCATTGGTTTCTTTGTGGCCTAGGACCATCATTTGAGAACTTTTCCACATCCATTCGAACCACCAAACCGTTGCCCGCATTCCGCGACTTGGTTTCGCAAGCAGAAAGCCATGAAATATTTATGCAATCTCTTCATGGTACCTCTTCTCCCTCGGCTGCGTTTCATGCTCAGAACACTCGTTCGTCATCTTCCTCACATCGTGGTAGGTTCTCAAACTTTCGTGGCAACCATTCTCGTAACGGTAAGAATGGTGGTCGTGGACGTAATCAAGGGCGTAGATCACCCCCTGCCAATTATGTGATACTTATGGTCATCTTGCGACCTCGTGCCCTAACTTGCACACTTATGCTCGCCAAGCACCAAATTCGGAGGCATCCTTGGCAAAGGCTTTCCACGCTAAATGTCACGTCACAAATGACTCTCCTGATTGGAACGTTGATTCGGGAGCTACAGATCATATGACTCCATCGTATGACTCTCTTGACCATGCGACTCCTTCTCAAGGTAATTCGCGTGCTATTTTTGGTAATGACAAACTCTATCGGTTACTCACAAGGGTACATCCACTATTTCTAATAACATTCTTTTACGTGATGTTCTTGTCATTCCAAATCTCACAAAAAAGCTACTATCTGTTAGTAAACTAACCATGGATCATCCAGTTGATGTTCTCTTTTCTCATCCCTTTTTTAATATTCAGGACCGGAAAACAAAAAGAGTGCTCGCTAAAGGCGTTTGCGAAAATGGCCTTTACATACTCAAAGATGATCCTCGAGCTTTGGTTGCCGCTTCTAGTATTTCCACACAGGCTTCCTATGAGTTATGGCATGCTCGTTTGGGCCATATGTCTTTTGATATCATTTCTACTTTAAATAAATTGGGTTTATTATCTGTTACTTCAGTTTTACCCAAGCCGAATGTTTGCACACCTTGTCAACTTGATAAGAGTTGTCGTTTGTCATTTGAACCTAACTTAAAATGTTCATATCATACTTTTGATTTAATACATTGTGATTTATGGGGTCCCGCCCCTATTTGTTCTAAGGATGGTTATCGATATTATGTTGCATTTGTTGATGATTATTCTAGGTTCACATGGCTTTACCTGCTCAAAATTAAGACGGGATTTTATGCGGTTTTACCCGCTTTTATTAATTTGGTCCAAACGCAATGTTCGCGTAAAATAAAAGTATTTCAAAGTGATGGTGGCACGGAATTTGTCAATCAAACCGTCCGAAAAATCTTTGAAGAAAATGGCACTTTTCACCGGTTTTCATGTCCACATACCCCTCAACAAAATGGGTGTTCCGAAAGAAAACATAGGCACATCGTTGAAACCGGTCTTGCAATGCTCTTTAATGCTCACATTACGGCTTCCTTTTGGGTTGATACTTTCACTTCGGCAGTCTTTATAATTAATCGATTGCCCACTCCTTTTCAATTAATATTTTCTCAAGAACCTCAATATGCGAATCTTCGTACATACGGTTGTCAAGTATTCCCATATTTACGGGATTATTTCAAACACAAACTTGAACCAAGGAGCATCCCATGCGTTTTTATTGGCTATAGTACACAACATAAAGGATATCGATGCCTCAATCCAACTACCTCACGGGTATATATTACCCGACATGCTCGATTAACGAGACGGTATTCCCGTTCAGTGGTTCACACACTTCCAGTCATCTTCAAACTTTGGAGCTCACCAACTTTCTAGATGATATTTCTATTCCATTACTATCCTCTAATACTCCACCTACTTTAACCCCATTATAACCAATAAAAAAAGGCCCCACGCCATCTAGCTCAACACAACCATGTTCCTTATGTAAACCTTCAGTATCTCCCACCTTCCAGCCTAACACAAGTCCCATCTCTAATGCATTCTCTTGCCCACCACCTACTACCCTAAACTCTAGCCCAATACATGATACTACTTCAAGCCCAAATGACACAAACTCACCACAACCCAATCCCGAAAATTTGTCACAGCCCAATACCACTATACCGCAACCCAATTCTGATGTTAATTCCTCACAGCCCACTGCACCATCAGTAACTCAACCCTCCATGCCACCCACATCCACTCACCCTATGATCACTAAAGCTAAGTCTGGCATCTTCAAAACGAAACATCAAGCGGACCTAGCTTCTCTCACCACTCACCCTCTCCACATTGCACTCAACACAACCACTGAACCACGGGGATTTAAAACAGCCGCCAAAAATCCAAAATGGATGGCGGCTATGCAAGAGGAAATAGATGCCTTAAAATGCAATGACACATGGACTCTAGTGCCACGACCTCACGCCACAAATATTGTAGGCTCCAAATGGGTTTATAGTGTCAAATACCATTCTGATGGGACAACTGAGCGATACAAGGCTCAGTTAGTAGCACTGGGATACACTCAAATTCCTGGTCTTGACTACTCTCACATATTCAGTCCAGTAGTTAAAGCTTCAACAGTCCAAATTGTTCTATCACTTGCTGTTTTAAATAACTGGAACTTGCATCAGTTGGATGTTAAAAAAGCTTTCTTAAATGGCAACTTAACTGAAACGGTATTCATGGAACAACCTCCTGGTTCAGCCATCCACAGTTTCCTAATTATGTATGTCGTTTAACCAAGGCTATATATGGTTTAAAACAGGCAGCACGTGCATGGTTTCACAGGTTAAGCACCTTCCTCACTTCATATGGTTTCTCTTGCAGCCGGGCGGACACCTCACTTTTTGTGTTTGCTCGGGACTCATGTATCATGTACTTACTAGTGTATGTAGATGACTTAATCCTTACGGGTAACAATGAGGTGGCTATTAAAGCTTTCATCTCTTGTCTAAATCATGAGTTTGCTATAAAAGACCTTGGTGCTCTCAATTATTTTTTGGGTCTTGAAGTGGCATACACTGACAGTAGATTGTTTCTTCATCAGTCAGAATATGCATCTGATATTCTTCGAAGGGCCGGTCTCCTTGATTCTAAACCCTTTGCCACACCTCTCACCCCTCACGAATCATTTACCTCCAAAGGGGTACTTTACTCTGACCCTACTCTTTATTGGTCTTTGGTTGGTGCTCTTCAATACTTGATAATCACTATACCAGATTTGTCTTACGCTGTTAATCAAGTTTGCCAATTTCTTCATGCTCCCACAATTGATCACTTTCAGTCTGTCAAACAAATTCTATGTTAAAGGCACCTTGTCATTTGGACTCACTTTTAGTCGGCCACATAAATCCTTTCTTGTTGGATATTCTAATGCTGACTAGGCATGTTGCATCGAGACACGTCGATCCACATATGGCTATTCTATTTTTCTTGGAGGAAATCTTCTCTTGGAGTGCTAAGAAACAACCAACTGTTTCTCGGTCAAGTTGTGAATCTGAATATCGTGCAATGGCCAACACGGCTGCAGAAATAGTATGGACTACCCATATTTTTGCAAGAGCTACGTGCGTTACCTCCTGATCAACCCACACTTTTATGTGACAACAAAAGTGCCCTCTTTATGGCACAAAATCCGGTCTCACACAAGCGTGCCAAACATATTGATCTGGACTATCACTTCGTTCGGGAGCTGGTTACTTCTGGAAAGAAAGTATAGACTTCATCACTCGCTTCAAAGAAAGTATACCAAGGAGCAATGGACAATCCTCAAATGCATTCGAGAAAAAGATGAATCTTTGCTAGACTTCATCACTCGCTTCAACTCGAAGAAGCTAAGTCTGGGTAACATTAGCGAAGATCTTGTTCGCGCTGCTTTTATTCAGGGCGCGAACGACCCAGAGCTCATCCGCACCTTAACGGGTAAAGATGGCATGCCATCCACATGGGATGCCATCATGACAGCAGCTAAACGCTTTGCGGAAACGGAGAAGCAACTGGGTAGAGATCTCCCACAGAGCACAAACCTCTACACCCAGAAAACAAGAGAAGACAACGTCCTTACCGCCCGATTAAACAAAAAGCGAAAGCTAGGCATTTGGCAGTCAAGGGTAAACTTTGACACCTCATCCGGCTTGCAAAATCGGTTAGGCGGAAGGGATAACGTACAGTCAAACAAGAACTCCAGATGGACGCCGCTCACCAAAAGCGTCACCGAGATATTCGCCACCGAGGAGCTCCCATGGCCAAAGCCTCAAATAATCCGACATCGCCACAATGCTGATCGGAGCAAATACTGTGACTTTCACAGGAAAAAAGGCCACAACACCGAAGAATGCATAGACGTAAAAGACATGGTCGAAGCATTTGTCAGAGATGGGACACTCGCGCACCTCGTGGCACAATGAACACTGAGCAGGCTGATGCGTGTAGAACCCCAGCTGGGGAAAACACGAATAAAATTCCAGCTTCAATGTGGAGACTACATGCTGCGTAAAGAACGAGATCCCGAACCAGGTGCGTATCGGCTCGATGGCACTACCATCCCAACATGGAAGGGAGCTCAATTACACAGTTTGCATGTAAATCAATTCCAAATATGTAAAGAAAAGGCCAAGAGCCACTTCTAATGGAAATGATTCTCCTTAAAACATCGACGCTGATGATTTTACATTTATACTTTTATGAACTATCAACACTAATGCCGGTTTTCACCGCATACATAAGTGTGAAAGTCGTTGCGTGGGGAAGGCGGCAAAACCCGCATAAACCCAAAAAACGACAAACCTTCTCGCAGGTCAGTTGAAGGGGAAAAGTTCAGTCCTCCCATTAAATGAAAGTGCCGGTCTATCCGCATGAATCATGAAAAAGGGAACTGAACACTAACCTATTGACAACCGCGCGTCGAACGGTTAATTTATTCAACACGGATATGCCGGTTTTCACCGCATAAATACGTGGAAAGTCGTTGCGTGGGGAAGGCGGCAAAACCCGCATAAACCCAAAAAACGACAAACCTTCACGCAGGTCAGTTGAAGGGGAAAAGTTCAGTCCTCCCATTAAATGAAAGTGCCGGTCTATCCGCATGAATCATGAAAAAGGGAACTGAACACTAACCTATTGACAACCGCGCGTCGAACGGTTAATTTATTCAACACGGATATGCCGGTTTTCACCGCATAAATACGTGGAAAGTCGTTGCGTGGGGAAGGCGGCAAAACCCGCATAAACCCAAAAAACGACAAACCTTCACGCAGGTCAGTTGAAGGGGAAAAGTTCAGTCCTCCCATTAAATGAAAGTGCCGGTCTATCCGCATGAATCATGAAAAAGGGAACTGAACACTAACCTATTGACAACCGCGCGTCGAACGGTTAATTTATTCAACACGGATATGCCGGTTTTCACCGCATAAATACGTGGAAAGTCGTTGCGTGGGGAAGGCGGCAAAACCCGCATAAACCCAAAAAACGACAAACCTTCACGCAGGTCAGTTGAAGGGGAAAAGTTCAGTCCTCCCATTAAATGAAAGTGCCGGTCTATCCGCATGAATCATGAAAAAGGGAACTGAACACTAAACTATTGACAACCGCGCGTCGAACGGTTCAAAACAGAATTTCTAACAAAAAGATGAGGAAAACCTACACGCAGGTTAGACGCAGGTAAAGTTTAGCCATCCTACTAAGTGCAAGTGACGGTCCTACCCGCACAATCACGAAAGAGGAAGCAAAACTTCACACCTATTATCTACCACGTTCAAAGGTTAACTTATCCTCAAAAAGGATGAGGAAAACCTACACGCAAGTCAGATATGGGTAAAGTTTAGCCATCCTACTAAGTGCAAGTGACGGTCCTACCCGCACAATCACGAAAGAGGAAGCAAAACTTCACACCTATTATCTACCACGTTCAAAGGTTAACTTATCCTCAAGAAAAGATGTGGAAAACCTACACGCAGGTTAGACGCAGGTAAAGTTTAGCCATCCTACTAAGTGCAAGTGACGGTCCTACCCGCACAATCACGAAAGAGGAAGCAAAACTTCAACCTATTATCTACCACGTTCAAAGGTTAACTTATTCTACACTTGGAAAATTGCTAATTTAAACTAAAGTATGCAAGTCATATAACGTTTATAAAGCAAGGAATCCAGAGAAAGTAGCGGTCTTACCCGCACAAAGATTTATATTTCATAAATATTCATTACAAGAATGGCCGGGTAACTACCCGCCTACAAGAAAATAAATCTATACAAGCTAAATCTATCCTAGCAGTGGGAAGGGATCTTCAGGATCAGGCTTCAGGGCCACTTCCACTTGGACCAGCACCGTCAGTAGAGCGGGGCAGTTCAAGGAAAGCCTTAAGGATAGCTAGCCCATCATCAGCAGCAGCAACTTCATTCACCTTCTCCACCACCGGATGCGGGAAGCCGGCGTACTGATTCACTGCTTGGTCGTAAACAGCTTCAGTATCAACATTGTACAAAGGGAAGTTGGAAGGCGGGATGCCTTTCTCAACGAACCCTAGACCAAGCAGGAAGCCGACCTTTTCCCCATCCTCGTGAGAAGCGTTGAGGGCTGCGCTCATAGCGTCGTCATACGACGTCTCAGCGAAGACTCGATGCACAACCTACAAAAGAAAATATACAAGTGTCAAAACCTTTTCTATCTACAAAGAAAAGCGTAAAGAAAGAAAGCATACCGTAAGGAACAGAGTTCGAACCGTATTCGAGGACGATTGGTATCTTATGCGCATCCGCAGCCTTCCACACCCGGCTCATCCCCAGCATCACCATCCCGGACTCCGCAAACCGGTAAACCGGTGATTGGACTCGGGATATCTTCGAAAACCATTCCGCCTCCTCGTAGTTGGAGGCGTGAAGGCTGGGAAGTACTTGCCCATTCTTAAACTTCATGGCAAGGGGGATGGCGCGAGCGGAGATGTAGAAGAACTCCCGCTTCCACGCGCGAAGACTGCGCTCGGTTGCGCAAATCTTCAAACACTTGATCCGGGTTATCAACGTGTACCACCCCTGGATGCACCTCCAAGTGTAGAAGGTTATCAGGTGGTTAACATAGGGCTCAATGCCCAAAATCCGGCACACCCACTCGAAGTGGCGAATCTTGGCGATCGCCATGGGGTGCAACTCGGTCAAATGAACACCGTGCCTCTCAAGGACACGTTAAACAAACTTTGTCAATGGGAACCTAAGATTCCCATAAACAAAGAATGCAGCATAAACCCCGATCTTGCCTCTGGGGGCATCGTACACCGTCTGATGGGGTTCAGGAAACTCAGGCTCGAGAGACTCGAGCATGAACTTCCTGACGACGTACCGATACAGATCGCCAGGCAGAGCACACTGGCACTCGCCAGCAGTACTCTTGTCATCAGCTGTAGATTCGAGATCACGAGACATCTTGTAAAAGAAGAAGAAAACGATTTCGGGAGAATGCTTGCCTGAAAAGGTGAGTATTCGCCGGAAATCGCAAAAAAGATGAAGAGAAGAGTGAAAGTGTGGATTACAAAGAACCCTCTCCCCCTTTATATACTAATCGCAATTAATGCGATGAAATTAATGCGGAAGAGAGAGAAAACGAAGGTGCAATGAAACTATGACACGTGGCAAAAAGCAAGCTGGCAACAGCTGTTGACAGGACGCATACCATTAATTTCGCGGCCACGCGCCCGAGAAATCGCGCCCACGCGCCTGAAAAAGCGTCTGGAATGACCATGTATTGTCACGTCACCATAACTTCCTGCACGTCCTGACACAGTCAGAAGAAACCGTCGCACGACGTTTCAGAGGTTTGGACTGTTCTTATCTTTCCACCAACTCTTCGAATTTCAAAATTCAAAATTCAAAAAAGTAAGCGGGAAAATACCCCTTACCTTGGCAAACAAGTAACCGTAAGACGGATGCGGGTACAGTGTTAAGGCAAAACCCTTCACATACCTAGCACCCGCAGGGAATTGAAGCCAAGTAAACCTTGGCAAACAAGTAACCGTAAGACGGATGCGGGTACAGTGTTAAGGCAAAACCCTTCACATACCTAGCACCCGCAGGGAATTGAAGCCAAGTAAACCTTGGCAAACAAGTAACCGTAAGACGGATGCGGGTACAGTGTTAAGGCAAAACCCTTCACATACCTAGCACCCGCAGGGAATTGAAGCCAAGAAAACCTTGGCAAACAAGTAACCGTAAGACGGATGCGGGTACAGTGTTAAGGCAAAACCCTTCACATACCTAGCACCCGCAGGGAATTGAAGCCAAGTATACCTCGGTAACCAAGTAACTATAAGACGGGTGCGGGTACAGTGTAAAGGCAAAACCCTTCACATACCTAGCACCCGCAGGGAATTGACGCCAGGAATACCTTGGAAGTAAAGTAACCGTAAGACGAGCGCGGGTACAGTGTTAAGGCAAAACCCTTCACATACCTAGCGCTCCGCTGGGAATTGAAACCAAGAAGGATCTTCTGGGCAATGCTTGCGGAAACGGAAATAACATCCCCGCATAGCGGGAACGTCGAGAACTACGTTGTTTGAAGCTCCAGGATGGAATTGGTGGTTTTAACATAATTGATCACTATGTTCAAAACTACCAAAACCTCAGGGAGAATCCACACAAGTGGGACTCAACGCTCCTGACTTGCGAGGAGGTTACAGCCTACCCGCATCATACCCAAAGATCAAGCATGAAACTCGGGAATTTCTGCAAGTGACAAGGACTTCCGCGGGAAGAATCCCCATGGAAAACCTTAAAAAACCCTTTTCAAAACCCTTTGCTTAAGTCCAAAAGTTCACCTCACTTTATTAAACACTCATGAGAAGAACATTGGACTGGGTGGACTTGAAGAGGTAGGTCCCAGCAGAGCCCAGTTGGACCCGCAAGACTCACCTGGAAGAGGAACGTCTGCGCAGAAACCAACTGGATCCGCAGGACCCACCATGCTCAGAGACGTGACGTCCTTACGCGCAGTACGCAAGCTGTTCCCGCAGGAAATGCCTCCCAATGGTGAAGGACTCCGCCTGTCCCCGCAGCCTCGGATACAAGCCATCAGGGAAGGCCACCCGCGCAGCAAGGCTACACGCACAAGGCACTTAGCTCTAAATCACTCAGTGTCACCTGAAGGAATGAGCAAAGCCGGGAACAATCCCGCACAAGGGCGGGAGGGGGAATACTCCCGCCCAAGTAAGCCAGTCCGTACGATACGGAAAGATCTTCTGTACTGTACCTGACGAGGTATGGGAAAAAGATCTGACTAAAGATACGACAGCTTATTGACAACAGTATGGCGAGCAGCATGCTCCTGTACTGTGTCACTATTAGCCGCTGCCTACTCACCAACTACTGCCATACCACGTGCGTAGCCGGCAGTTGGTGGAAAAGGAATAGTACACAGCAGGCCTGGTCAATATCAGCTGCTGCCTACCCACCAACTACCAGCAGGGCACGTGCGTAGGCCACTGTTGGTGGAACAGGAACACTGTTGCAGCCGGCCACACCTCCTTGGAAACCTACCTTCGGCTATAAATACCACAAATGGTATGACCATCTCATCTTAACATATTATCATCATATTATACCTGATATCTGCTCTAGCAATCTCTTAATATACATTTATATTTAAAGAGCAATCTAGTCTGATTCTCACGCCGGAGGGTGGTCACAAGGAGGAACCCCCCCTTCTCAGTGACAAGCTCACGGTGTCTGTTTTGCAGGTTATCAGAAGAACCATCTTCTCTGGGTCTAACCCCTCGTGGGAAACAGCTATCTAACCCCCAGGTTACCAGTAATCTGCCCGGGGTCCGGTTAGTGTTTCTTCAGTTATACACAAAGTTTGTACCGACCAATCTACAAGTGGCGGATATTTTCCCGAAAAGTCTTCCACGTGCTTCCTTTGAAACTTTCCGCTCTATGCTTCGCCTTGGTCCACCACCTTTCCGATTGAAGGGGGATATTAGAGAATAAATATTCACCTTTAAATGTAATGATATGTATCTATATTTAACTCCTCAATCATAGGAGCAAACTTTGTAATTATTGTTATATAATAGGCATCTCACAACCTCCTATTCATTGAGGTTGATTATACCAATCTGTTAATAGATATTAAGAGGCGTAACTGACTTTGAGGATTCTGCCTATTTAATGGGTCTTTAACTTGGTCATTGCTTATAGCCATAACAAAACTCATTGCAAATATTTTCTTCATGCATTTAATGATCCTTTGATGCGAATTAAATTCACTAATAATCACATGCAAGAATAAGTCAACGCCAAAGGCGAGATAAATGGATAAGTATTGCTAGTACTCAGAATATCAGGTTCAGTAAGAAACAGTGATCCCGAGGGGTCAGGGATCCCGGGGGATCAAGAATCCTAAAGCACCATGGATCAAAAAATTGGCCCATAACTATTGTCCCCAAAATTTAGCAGCGGTTATAAGCATTTACAGCTATTAAATTTTAAAATTGTTGTTTGTTGAGAAGTTGCTCTGTCTTGATGCCTCTGTTGCTGAAGGGATATTTGATAACCGATTGATATAACACAAAGTGTACATCTATTCATCTAATTGTCCTTGCATTTACTTAAAACTTTATGTAAATTCATTGTATTTGGTACTTATTTGAGTTATTTGTGAATTTGCAGGTCCGGGCGCCCGCCCGACGAAGAAATGAAGAAAAGATGGTGTTTTTAGGACAAAAATCAAGAATATGCCATGTGTGAATCACCATGCCAAACATGTGCACGACCATGTCGAGCCAAACGGACCATTCACCGGCAGTGCCGAACCAAGATGACCGGGCACGACCATGCATGATGCTGGGCACGACCGTGCACTTCCAAGAAGATGAGCCAATGCAGACGATGCACTGGCTGGTGCTGAGCCTAGACATGCACGACCGTGTGCATTTCCGGACATGACCGTGCATTCTCCCAAGAATAAGCAGATCGAGCATGATAGTGCATCCAATAGTGCAAGCCATGCATGACCGTGCACTTTATGTGCATGATCATGCCAATTCAAAGTAGGGATGAGACTTTTTTTCCGAATACCCGTACCCGTTTAGTATCCGTACCGATTCCCGTATACGTACCCATACGTGTCTATTGGGTAGGGCACGGGTACCCAAATTTACTAATTTTAGGTACGCGTACTTTTAGGTACAGGAACGGGTAAAAGTACGGGTATTACTAGTACTGGTACCCATTTAGAATATGTAGGGGCTTTTGTTAAACCAACACAAAGTGAAACATTGACTTACTAAATCAGTGCATGACCATGCACCTCGTCTAGACAACCTATAAACATTCATTTCTCTTCATTTGTTTGTTTGGAGCCTTGACGATTGTCTCTCAATCTTTTGTAGATTTTTAGGGTGTTTCCAAGAGAGTTTAAAGGCTTCCACCATCCTCAAGTTCCATCATTCCAATCTCCAATCTTTATTTGATTTTAGTTTGCATTCCTTTGTTCTTAAACATGTTTTGTAATCTTATTTGTATTTTGATTGTAGTTGTATCAAGCCTTATGGGCTAATTAATTTTGTTATCTAGACAATTTTTGAAACTCTTGTTAATGTGATATATTATCTGTTTAGGTCAAAAATTACACAAGGATAATCATGTAATCAAGCGTTGTATGTGAGGTTGGATGCTACAATAATCATGTAATCAAGCGTTGTAATCAAGTAAATGTTGCACGTGACACCGCGATTTAGTGAGGAAAAAGCCCGTGATCCTTTAGAGGAACTCCGGAAAGAAACCTCGGGAGGGGAAAACTATCCCCTACCATAATTACAAGGGTTGGAAGTGTTTGATCGCTACTATGAGTACAAATAAGTGTATACGTGTGTGTGTGTGTCTTATGCGATCTAAAAAAACTTCTATATATAGTTACAAGAAGGATAACATGACAATAATTTACTATAATGAGCATTAAATGCTCCTACGAGGATCATGGAGCGGTTACAGATGGTATATCTTTGCCATAAACAAGTTGTAACAACCCAAACGTCTCTTATCTTTAATGGTTTGACCGAGTCTTCAGCTGAACATTAATTGTCGAACGTTGCCTGCAAGATTAAAACAATAGTGAAAGGATAACGTTAATTACTAACGAAACTTAACAAGGATCCCGCCTGTGTATAATCCTGATGCACTGCTAAGATTCTCCTAAGGATTCCGTTCGTCAGGATCTTTGAAATTTCTACCCACAAAAATTGCCCCCAATGTTTACAGCTGTAGTATGTGGTTGTGAATATTTCAAAATTTAAAATCCTTCCAATATGACAGTTATGCAGACAGATTAGATGGGAAGCGGTTATCTAGGTGTGACTATTGCAATTGGGTCTTAATAACTTCTTCAAAGTCACAATTTCATTTTGCTTGCTGGTTCCACAACATCTTCTAGGTAAATCCTTCTTCTTTTCACCTATTTTTCTACTCATTATTTCTCTTAGTAGATTATGGGGAAGAAGGTGACTAAATCCGTTTCAATCAACCTGCCGAATGGATTTATACATCAACGTATCCTCAGCTTTTATGGCCAAGATAAGTGTTATTTCACCAATTCGAACATTGCAGCCTTGAAATCTTCCCTTGCTTTTAACGAAAAAGATGCTTTTAGGCCGTTTAATCCCAATACCAAACCCGATTTATCATCTAAACAGTGGGTTAGCTTTCCTTATCTTATCTTCCTTTTAAGATTGGTTTCACATACCCATTCCCTAGTTTAACCACTGAATTTTTCAAAGTTACTGGCTTGAGTTTTGCCCTACTGATGCCAATGGCCTGAAGCAGAGGCGGATTTAAGGCTTTGACAGGGTGGGCCGGTGCCCACCGTACGCCTGCCAGAGAGTCGCGTTAGTGTATAATGAATCAATAATCAGTTAGTGCTCACTGTCGATTACGCCAATTATAGAACAAATCGGACAACGACGGAACTACGAGAGTTTTTTTGGGTCGGCGACAGTATAAGGTAACGAATAGAGCTTAAAGAGTGGTTGAAAATAAAATATGGAGATGATGAAAAGAGTAGCTTGGTAAAAGCACGTCTCAACCTAATATTATATTAACTACTTTTTCATTTTCAATTTGTTACTTTTCTTCATTAAATTTAATTTTAAGTCAAAGTTTTTATTTACTGTTATTTTTATCATTTAAGTTTACTTTTACACTATTATATCAAACCCTTTTTGTTTATTTTAACAATGTAGTTTTAATTTATTTATTTTTTAACTGCAGCTAGGTAGTTTTAATTGTTTATTACTTCATTGTAATTTATATTAAATAAATTAAATGTTAATTATTTTATTATTAAAGAGGTGGGTAAAAAACGAGTTTAAAGGATAAGAACTTACATACTAGTAAATGTAAAAGGAAATTAATGTGAACCTTTGGTAGAAAAATCTCGGTTCTTAAGTATAAGTATTAACTCATTAGATTAAATAATATTTGTTTTATTTCCTAGTCCAAATCAAAAATGTATTTTCTATCCCCAAATTTAAATGTTTAAGTTACGCTATTGTGTGATGGTGGTCGTAATAATGACAAATGGTGCTTGGTTATAGTGTGTAATAATTAATGAGCTCCGGGCCTCCATAATGGTTGGTCGACCTGTTTTGTTTGACCCAACCTGTTTTTTAGCTGATCCATTATGCCCCCCCCCCCTAATGAGAATTTCTACATCCGCCTCTTGCTTGGAGAGCCCTATTTGTTCTTGAAGGTCTGCTCCAAGACCTTGATCTGGATCTTAACTTTGGTATTTCTGAACTCGCTTATTATTATGATCTCCGTCCTCATGGTTCTCATCGCTATCTTTTTAAAACCAAGCCGGGTAAAGATCCTCTCGTCTTGAAGAGTACTCAAAATGATTCAAACAGGAAAAGCTAGTTCTTTTTCGTGCATAGGGATTCAATAATTAATGGAGAAGATCTTCCACTCCTTTGGGTCACTAAGGGTAGGAATTTTAGGGCCCGGTGTTTCTTATCTTTTATCCTTTGTTGATCTTGAGTATTTTGTGCAGGTATAAACTTTTCAGAACTTGCTCCTCCTGTTGAGGATACTGTTGATAAGGTGGAGCGTATCTGATGTGCTGAAAGTGGTCTATAAAAACTTAACCTATTCTATACACTCTAGTTTTAAATTTATAAACCCTAGATGTTCCTATTGCTAGACCACTAGACACGCAAGGTATATAATGGTCCCAGACCTCCACCCTTAGTATTTCCTAAGGGCGCGTCCGTTTCACAGAATTTGTGGGAATTCAAAGGAATTGGAATAAAATCCCATGACATGGCGTGTTCGTTTTGTTGGAATTGGAATCTTAATTCCATTTTGGTGTGTTCGGTTGTCAAGGAATTGGAATTGAAATCGCCTTCAAATTCCTTTAAATAGGGGGATTCCAAATCCTTCCAAAATGTGGAGGATTTCAAGTGAATTCGTTGGAATCTTTTCTCAAGTGTTTTTTTTAACGTGGACAACGAATAAAACATTTTACTTTTTTTTTACTTTTTTTTGTTTTCGATCTATATTTTGAGTTATGAATTTTTTTATTATTATTTTTGAATATTTTTTGAAGGGTTTTTTATCTTAATAGAAAATCCTTAAAAAAATTCAAAAAAATAATAAAAAAAATCATTACACAAAATATAAATAAAAAAATATAAAAAAACTAAAATGTTGCCCCTGTTATCCTCGTTAAAAAAAACAGATTCTAGTTCATTTGTCAAACGAACACATCAAGAATAGAATTCGATTTCAATTCCTTCCAATTCCAATTCCTATTGGAATGTTTAGATTCCAAATCCAATTCCTTCAAATTCCAAATCCTATGCAAATTTCAACGCTCTAAAAGTATTTATTGACTAAAAACCTCGAACCCTAATAGTGTAACCTCAGAGTCACCATCCCCGTAACACGTAACTCTCGGCTGCGTCTAGTATGTACCTGGCCTCGTTTTCTATTATTGAATTTTTTTTAAATGAATGCTTCTTTGGCATTTGCATTACTTTCTCATTCACTTTTAGTTTCAAAATAAATGCAGATCTTTGATGTTCGTGCAATTCAAAACTTTGTGCTCTTAGGCATCTTTTACCTAATTATATAACTATTTTTCTAAGCTCGTATAAAAAATAAACATGGCAGGGTGCCACCACTCGTTATTTACTTTCATAAAATAGAGTCGCGTGCTAATTTTAAGTGCATGTAATTCTCACCACCTCAAGGTAGTCAAATTAGATAATACTAGATATGCCTTATTGAATTTTCAGCTTCAATATCCTTCCAGATGAGAACCCATAAGGTTTATGATTATTAGGTTTATTAATAATAATCAAGGAAAACTTTTATAAGTTAGTTGGGTCTGTCGACACATCCCAAGCTAAGTGCGCTATCCTTTTCTTTAATCTCATATATAATAATTGTTTTAAAAGACTAATCTTAAATTTTTCTATCATTTTCCATTAGTTTGCAATCAAAATTTAAATTTTTGGGACAAGTTTTGCAAATCTTTATGTTTTTTCTGAATATTTTATTAGTTAATTTGTATTTTTTTTAAATCAAATCATCAGTTCCTCATCCCCACACTTAAATTTCACATTGTTCTCAATGTGATACAAGGAAAAGACAAGAATAAAGCAAAAGAAAAATAAAGTGGTACAGACTCCTTTGTGTATCCATGAAAGTGTGCGGTGAATCGTGTTCCTTGCCCTCCAATTCGAGCGCGATCAGCAAATGTTGCAATAGCATAATCTCCCACAAACGAAAGCGGAAATCCTAAAGAAACTTGCATCCCTACACTTGTTTAAAACCATAGCTCAGCAACCATCTCACAAGAAACTTTGGAACAACCTGCAAGCACGAGAAGAAACACCAGGCAAAAACAAAGAACCAAAATTAAAAATAAAAATAAACGATATCACCGAGTTGCCTCGCAGGAAGCGCTAAGTTTACATAATAGTCTTCAGCCGGACTCGGTTCCAAAACCTCAATCAAGAGGCTTCTCCTTTATGCTCTTCTCATTCGTACTCCTCAAACCTCGACACGTCCCGAATGGAGATTGAGTATGGTTCATGTTTTGGTTTATCAGATTCGAGGTGTAATGTTGTAGTAACCGAGTCACTTACATCCTCACGGCTCTCCTCACAATGCTCCTTCTCGATCCCCACACTTGGCACGTTATACAGTAAATCTTCAAGACACTTTAAATCACCAAGTGGTTCTTCTTCACAACATGGAGTAGGCAAATCTAATAACTCGTCACCAAATTGCAGCTCCCATGAAGGAATGTGCTCCTCCGTGTCGTTTTCGTCACTTCATCACCCTCTTCAATTTCAACCAAGGTGCTATTAGGCACTCTACTTCCTCTATCTCCTCATCACCCTAGAAATCATCACTAATGGGTTCTGATCCATAGTACCAAAGCGTGGCATACTGATGAGTTGAATTAACCTCTTGTTGAACCGAATGTGGGACTTGTTCGTCCATTATCATCTCTGGTTCTGACTATGACTGAAGATCTTCGTTGTTCATTTAAAATTTTGAGTCTGAAACTATAGGTATTATCCCACCTGTGGCAATTTGAATTGCAATCAAATTTCCTTCCGTATCATAAGAAGAAATATTTCACGGTTTCGATATTGCCTTGATATGATCAATTATAGCTTGAATTTCTCGATCTCTTTCTTCCTTCGCTGCTCTCATCCATTCAAGTAATTCTTCTCGTGTTTTATATAGCCATAACTGCAAATACGAGTTAACATGGTAGTCCATGGAGTACCCCAATGAATTTGGACAATGTACAGTGAAATGGGGTCTTCCACGGATCTCACAAATGATTAGGACACAAAATAAAAGACTCAATAGATTAATCACAAAATTCACAAAGACACGGACTCACAAGACACACCACAACGCAAGACACAAACAGACCAATTAACCAATTAAGTTCAATTAAAGCTAGTTTTGCTATCGGCTAAGTATCCCCGGCAACGACGCTAAGAACTTGATGTGCTGAAAGCGGTCTATCAAAACTTAACATTAACTAGACACTCTAGTTTTGAATTTATAAACCCTATAATTCTACTAATGCGAGATCACTAGACAGGCAAGTGTACCTATCAAATGTAGTAAAGCCTATTTAAGTCTGGATGTCGAACCCAAAGGACACTAGCGACACCTAAACTAGACTATGACTAATAGCTTATTTTAAATAGATTTAATTGATTTTTGTGCTTTTTATTTATTAACTATAAACTAAAGAATACTTAAATTAAAACTGACACTGACAATGAGAAACTTCAACTCGAAGACCTAGACGAACTCAACGATATGAGAAGCACTTCCTAGGTTTAGAATCCTACTTGTGAGTCTTGGATTTCTCTCGGATATGGAATCTATGATGGAACCAGTAATTAAAATAAGACACCCTTAAGCAACCTAGTAGATCCCTGATTATTCTCTGGGTGTGACCTACAGGAAACTCTAAGGGGCGTGTAAACTTACCGGTTGGTCGGATTACCTGCCAGTCTCTCCAAAAACACTAAAGTACCCTAACAGAAAGAACACTATCGGTCTCACTATCTCAATACACCCAAAAGTGCAAGGGGTAACCTAAAAACAATCGATGAAAACGGAATTACAATGAAACTAGGGAAACCTCCTGTAAGAGTTTGAACTTGAACTCCTAACCTCAAAGATAACCCGATGATCTATCACTTGTCAGCTAAATAGATAGGTAGAATATGAAGTTCAAAGCAATCGCTAATCAATGCTCATATGGGTTACTAAGTCTATAAAAGCCATAAATAATCACAAACACACACTAAGCAACCTAAACATGCATCTATAACTGAAACACATTCAACAAGACACATGCGGCACAAAGAAAGACAATAAATCAAACCTAAATATGCATACACATCATAACAATTGTAATCAAGTTCTTTACTTTAGCATTAAACCAACAATAAGATCCAATAAACCGATAAAATCCGTAAATTGCAAAGTAAACATCAAAAACCTAGGTAAAACGGGAATCTAGCCGATAATCATCAAGAACATGAGCAAAATATTTTAATTAAACACATAAATGTTCCGGAAATAGAAGAAAACACAAGAAACACCGAACAAACGAACCAAGACTCGCTTAATTATCAATCTCGTGCACTGGCCTTTATTATCTTGATCCCAAACACTCATTCTCCAAAAGTTCCCTAAGGGTCCCTGACAGACAGCTAAAGGTTTGTTATTTCGTCTAGGGTTGTAAAATTGCTTAAATAGGAGTTTCGATAAATTTTTCCGACATAAGGGTTCCCCGGGCATCGTGCGGAACATGGATTATTCCCCCGCAATGCGCGAGGGACAAAATAGTCGGGCCTAGATTTTTCCCATCTTCTAAGTTCACTAAGCATGACGAGGTACCTAGCTTAATCCCCCGCAATACGTGGGGGAACTTCTTTTCCGGATTTTTTTATTTTTTTATTTTGCTTTCCCGTTTTTCGTGCTATTCTCCGTTCCATTTGAATCTTCATCATGTAGGCTCATTTTCAACTCCTTTTATGCACGGCTACCTGTAAACAAAAGAAACCGTAAATACACGCCATTTTTTATATACAAACAATGATTTAAGCATGATTTATTAAAGAAATGGGTATTAAAACCAAATGTGTTTTGCAACACATTAGTATTTTCGATCTTAACCCAGTTGAAAGGACTTTCTTACCAAAGGCTCTGAGCGTTGAAGTGAGTTCTGAGTCTCAGTCTTCCCCTTCAACCATATCTCAAGGTAAGGATCCTACATAAGCCGTTTAGTATGTATAAATGTATCTAATATGGGATTTACCTGATGTGATCCTTAGCAGGATCCAAGAAACTAAGTCTTGACTTTGATGTTGATGATATCGACAGCATCCTCTCCTCTGGTGGAGTAGTTATTACCGAAGAGAAATCTGCTGCTACTATTCGTAAGTCGGCAACCCAAAGTTCTCCTGCCGTTCCTCCAAAACCAACTTCAAGTAAAAAAAGGAAAGTTCAGGATCCTTCGCACCAAGCTCAGGATCCTTTCGAAGGCTTGGACCATGAAGAGACTCTTGGAAAGTTGGATGTCTCCCTTCGTGTACTAAGTAATCCTTTATTCGTTATATTGGAATGTTGATATGTTTTCTAATGTTTTGCCTTTTAAAAATGTTTGCAGGGAATAAATAATTTCATTCCCGTTACCAAGGGATGGAAATGCATTCTAGGCGGATGGAGACAGACGTGCAAAATGGGGAGAGGTTCGTTCAGGCTAGAAAGGAGAAGATGGATCACTTAACCAAAGAGTTTGACTCCATGACGAAAGAGTGAGGTCAGCTGGGATCCTTAAATGCCCAAGTGAAGAAGGATATTAAGGCGCAGATGCTCAAGAGCTAGAGGAATATTTGGCAAACGCCAAGAAGAAGACTACACTCATCATTACTGAAGATCGTTTGAAGATAGCTGAAGAGGTTGCTGCTAAAGGTCTGAATTCTTCAGTTTTAATTTGTTTGCTGGTTTGACCTTGCGTGGTCTTTTAATGTTTGCCTTTTGTTGAAACTTAATACAATTTCCTTTCTGCACTTAGAATTCTGGCAGCCTGGGTGGATAGATCTTTCTTTTGAATGAAGGATAGATACCTATACAACATGTCAACATCAAGGTCCTCAGGGGAAGCTTCTATAGTGGCAGGAGAGGGAGCTTGCTCAACCTCTCTTGCAGGGGAAGGAGTACGCTCAAAATCAGTAGCAGGGGAAGGAGTAACCTCAACTTTCCCATCTTCACCATCAATAGGTTGGTCAAATGGTTCTTTAGTGGCGGGTGTGTGCGACACCGGTCTTTCCATCATCAACTACAGCCGCTTAATCATTCTCATATGAGTTAACTTTCTCAACAATCTTACTAACCATGAATCTGGTCACTTGCAGAGCAATGTCCTTCTTGAGACCTTCAGGCTCAATTTCTTGAAAAATCGAGAAGGGTGGATCATGGCATCGAGCAACAACTTCGAGATAGGGGAAGGTCTTCATCTCCATTTCCCTCACGGTGGCAGCAAAATCCTCAGTAGCACGAGGCCGGTAGGCTGGAAGTCCCTTTAGGGAACGACAAGCCTGACTTGCCTCAAACCCAATAGCCAGGCCATGATGACAACCATGTGCAATAGCCTTTGTGTAAGCTTCACCAAGAGCATAATTGAACTCATTGCTATGAAGGAGGTAGGAAACAACATGAGGGAAGCCGTGCTCGAACAACAAGCGCTTCTCAGAAAGCAGGTCATCAACCTACATCTGAAAAGCAGCAGTAGTGGCATCTGAAGCAAGCTTCTCATCAACAAACTTCTGCTTCTCATCCCCCAGCTTCTTACGATCCACAGTTAGCTTCTTTCCTTCCTCAACAATAAAGTTTCTCTCTTGGCTTACCTTGTGTCGTTGTTCATAAAGGTCCTTAGCATAGGCTTCCACCTTTTTCCGCTCTTTTCAGTGAAGTCTTAGTAGCAGCAAGATCATGAAACAAGCTTTGTTCATGAGCAGTCAAGGTTTTAACCTTCTCGCCTATCTAAACCCAAGAGAGAAACAACATGAGGAAAGCCGTGCTCGAACAACAAGCGCTTCTCAGAAAGCAGGTCATCAACCTACATCTGAAAAGCAGCAGTAGTGGCATCTGAAGCAAGCTTCTCATCAACAAACTTCTGCTTCTCATCCCCCAGCTTCTTACGATCCACAGTTAGCTTCTTTCCTTCCTCAACAATAAAGTTTCTCTCTTGGCTTACCTTGTGTCGTTGTTCATAAAGGTCCTTAGCATAGGCTTCCACCTTTTTCCGCTCTTTTCAGTGAAGTCTTAGTAGCAGCAAGATCATGAAACAAGCTTTGTTCATGAGCAGTCAAGGTTTTAACCTTCTCGCCTATCTAAACCCGAGCACTCTCTAGCTTCACTTTCTAATCTTCCAGCTTTTTGATCTCTCCGGGAGCATAAGTCCATCATCCCAAACCTTTTGGAACAAGAGTGGTCTAACAACACAACAATTGAATTATCTTCTTCATTACCTCACTATCATCCAACCCTTCGACAAATTCTTTTTCAGCAGGAGGAATGCAATGAAGAAGAAGGTCCTGATAGACATGAACTTTCTTCAAAGTATCACAATTACGAACCTTCCATGATGGCACATAAATAGGCGTCGCTTCATCAGAAGCAATACCCTCAACATTATTGGCTTGGGAAACAACACTTGTCCCCTTATCAGAAGCTTTCTCTGAAGCAACAGTTTTCTTAACGACAGACTCTTGCCATTTATCTTGATTGACCTCTACCACCTTCTTGGAACTACCAGCCGAAGGATCTGGCTTCTTGATGTTTTCTTTGACAACCTTCTTAGGGTCCACAATAGCAGCTTTCATCACAACACTTGGCTTTGTAGGCACCTTCAAAGGATAAGGAATACATATTCTAGAAAGCTTCTCCCCGACAGAACGAGCAAAGCCAGTCATCGAAGCAACAAGAGCAGCATCGTCATCAAGTTCGATTGGATCAGCAAAATCATCTCCCCAATAGAAGAACGCCGGAAGAATAAGTTATAATCGGATAAATTAAAGGCGAAGAACGTGGAGAGTCTTCAAATGGTGGTTATTAGGGATTTATAAAGAAATTATTGAATTTCAAATCCCCAAAGTCTAGGGGCAGGTGGAGGCTACGATCAAATTAGAGCCAACTGTAGCTTTAGGTAACATAATGACCTCCTGCCATAAGTGTCAAATCAGTCAGGCACAGCAGAAAGCAGCCGTCACACTTAAAATAACAATAATGATCGAGAGGTTGCTATGAGAAGCTTCTAGCTTCCACCCAAAGTTTCAAACGCGGAAACTTTAGGTCATAAGCTTCTAGCTTCCAAACCACACGACAAGGAAACATTTTCCAGCTCTTGGGCTTCAATAAACAAGTCCGAAACAGCAAAATGGGTATATATGCCTTGGTATATGAAGAGGCATGCCGCTGAGCCCAAAAGCATTAAACACCTAGGGGAACATCAAGAAGAAAACGAGTTGAGTCACAAGCATTTATCATTGCAATCTGAATACTTATGACTGGGGGCTGATGACATGGGTACCCTTACCCACTCAGAAGTCAGGAAAGCTTAGGATTCAAGAAGCAGCAAGTACAAGCTGATAGACCAAGAAGCTCGAAGCTTCCCCAACAAGATTCCTAAGTTGACCAGCGAAGCTCCTAGCTACAGTAAACCTTAGAGAAGTCGTCTCTGATGTGACATAAAGCTGAAACCTGCAATAAAGCAACTATGTTGACATGGCAGACAAAAGTAGAAAACAAGTTACACGAAAATGGTATTGCTTGTCTGCATGAGTGAAAAAGGAGTTGATCATTTCCCATTTAGAGTTTAAGCTTCCCCAAGAGAAGCTTCTTACTGCTTTTGAAAGGAACACTTCAGCCAAAGGTACTATTCATTCTCATTCACCCCTATTTCTCTCTACTCTCTCTTCATCCTTATTCTCCTATCAACCATTGTATCATATTACTGATTCTCAAACCGGGGATTGATCGACCCCCTCCTACGGTGAGACTACTAACCAGTCGGTTTTCTTTAATCTTAGCAGGTTAGGAAGCTCTAATAGTAACACACACTTGGACCGCCATACTACCTCTGTTAGCTATACCCGTTGTAGCAATAGATACATAAGTGGTTTTAAATTGGACCCAAAGGGTTTAAAAAGAGAATATCAAATTTACACCTAATAAGCTAGTCAGATCATTAAAATACCCATTATGCCCTTCATGCACCTAGGTATCTATATCTGCGCGTTGCGGTTGGTTTCAGAAAATGTAGATTGTATCATATTCTGAGTTCAAGTCAAATTGAATAAGTCGAGCTTGTATGTTTCTATTTTGGTTCTCAAAAATATTTTGTTTGAATTTGCTTCGATTTCAAATGTAAACGAAAATTGAAATTGAATTAAAATTTTCTTGCCGCCGAATTCGGTTAATCAGCCGAACAGAAAGATTTTATTTTCAGTTTTGAGACCAAACTGATGGAACAAACTCGAAACGAATACAAAAACAAGTATAAAACAATGTGTCACAATTATACAAAAGCGAAATATAAGAAGGGCCATACTCTGTCTTCATTATTATAGAATGGTTGCTTTGAACCCTGCAAAATGTGCTCTTCATTAAGCATATAGACATCTAAGGGATTACAAATTGTGTTCTTATTAATACATCAAATTTGCATTGATGGATGCGCAAGAGCTGTTCATTCTGTTTGATAAGAATTAAACTTTAAAAACTTAGACATGCAAAACTTAAAAGCAATGTGAGTTGAATATGGAGCCCTACAACAATAAACATCGCAGACCCAAAGTAGCTCAAATACTTGGATTCTAAAAGCACCAAACTTATAAAAACAGTGACGAGAATTCTATAAATGCGAATCATAAAACACTATACCCAGTCATTTTTCTAGCATCCTTGTCTGAACACGTTTTGACCATTTAAAGTCACTGATCTCTGGCCCAGACCAATGTTTAGTCTTTTTGAAAAGCGATGTAACACCCGGAAATTTTCGTGAATTTGCTTATGTGTCTTTATAAGTTTTCATATTATTCAGGATAAAAATTATCCAAGTTGAGGGGCTTCCCGGTACTTCTTAAAAAGCCATTTAAATTATCTTGTGGTTCAAGTTGTCTCAATATCACTTTAGAGGGACCAGAGTTGTAAAATGTTGAAAGATAACAAACCCCATGCCTGTTTGCGATCAGCACTCTTGGCAGCCCCAAACCACGGTTCTTTTCACTTCTCCTAGCAATCCAAGCCTGGTTCCAATCAATTGAAGGTTAGTATTGTTCGATTGAATGTATTTTTAACCATTAAACCTTTTATTGAACCTTAGAGATGTCGACATGTTAGGGTTTGAGTTTTGATGATAACAGTTTGCTGACAGATTCGTACCAGTTTATTGTTTGGTCTGTAACTCGATGATAATTGATTGTTTTCATCGATTCTTGTTTCCATGATGTTCTACTTTGAGCTTTCAGAAAGGTGTAATTTGTAATTTTTGGACAAGATTTGAATGGTTTTTATGATTTTATAAAAACATGTGTTAAAGCTAAAGCAGGGAGTCAAATTCTGGTCTGTCTTCCCTACATCATAACTCTTTTATGACATGTCCAAATTAGTTGGTTCCACTTCTGGAACTTCACATTTTGAGTTAGTATTCCAACCCACTCGGAATCGTTTAATTTGGTTTGATATTTATTTTTAAAAAAATAAAACTCTTTTTTTGCGCACTGAAGTAGCTGCACGTACCTTTCTGTATTGGATGAATTTTACTGATTTTTGTGTGTACTGGAAAAATATAACAAAAATATTTTTAGAAACCTAAGTCCTTTATGCAAATCTGGTAAAACTTTTATAATTTATTTCTATGATTTTCCTATGTAATAAAATACATCTTTGCTTGCTAAAATCTGAATATTAGACTCGTTATTGATCGATTCTTTCTGTTTAGGTTAAAATAGGTGGCTACCCAATTAAGTATTTACAGGGCTGTTTTGACCAAGGATTTTGTTCCAATAGCTCCCAAGGTATGCCACTTACTTCATACTAAGATCACTTGGCCAATGGATTTGATTTGATGGGTAAATCGTTAATAGTTCGGAAACTAGGATTCCGGTCGTTTAAATTATTAATTGTTGTGTTTCGCGTGTTGTTTGAGGGGATTAACAACCAAATCAGTTTGTGTAATGTTAATAAGATTTGCGGGGTATTGAAACATTAAATTTTAATAAAATGGGGCTGAATTGGTTAGTGATTGCTCAAACGGTTCGGTAGAATGCGAATTCTCGCTTAAACGGTAATTCGTCTGTTGTACAATGGGATTGCCGATCCGTTCAGCTCGTGTAGTTTCGTGTGGACTTATTTGCTGTAATAAAGTGATATTTTCTCTAAATAGGGCTGAATTGGTTGGTGATTGCTTAAACGGTTCGGTAGAACGCGAATTCTCGCGTTAACGGTAATTCGTGCGTTGTACAAGGGGATTGCCGACCTGTTCAGCTCGTATAGTGTCGTGGGCCAAATTTGATCTCAAACTTAAAAATTAAAACGAGATGAACTATTACAAGTTTACAATAATATACAACATTTGTTAAAATTGTTTTGATCATTACCCATGGATAACTATAATGAGTGAGATGAGAGATTTGAAAATTAGAAGGGAAATTATAACCCATTTGTCAAAATTGATTTGGCCCATGACCCATGGACATGTACGATAAATAAGATGAGGAATTAGAAAATTATAAAGGAAATTATAACCCTTTTGATTAAATTATTTTGACCCATGACCCATGTATGGATATGAATGAGATGAAAGATTAGAAAGGAAATTATAACCTATTTAACAAATGGTTTTGCCCATAACCCATGGATATGTAGAATGAAAGAGAAGAAAGATTAGATCAAGAATGAATGTGGGATTGCCACATCATCCTCATTATTTTCTTTTATTAGTAAAGTTAGATTAGATTATATTGTTCTAACTTCGTTTATAGTCTAGGTGATAAAAAAAAAGCAAGCATTAACTGTTCCACTCCTTACTAATATATTTGTATCTATTCACATAGCATCAATCATATTCCAAGACATGTAGCACATCATCAATTCATTCCGACTTTGGTATACCTGAAAAGTAGTTTAAAGCGGGTTAACTATAAGAGTTTGTGAGTTTCACGAGTTTCAAGAAATCAGTCATGCGTAATCACAATTCATGTTTGTATAATTACTATGTATGTATGTATGTATGTATGTAAGTACGTACGTACGTATGTACGTATGTATGTATGTATGTATGTATGTATGTATGTATGTATGTATGTATGTATGCGTGATGTAATTATGCTAAGCTACAGTGAAGCCTTCGCTGTTCGTTCATGCTACGTGCCTCCATTTCCCACGCACAATCACCCACTATGCCCCCTTCTGCCCACAGCATGCCCCAAGTAGCTATGTCTAACACTACATAGCCTATTTGTATAATTATGGTCATGTGAAATCGGCGTTATGTGTGACACGGAAACCAGACCGATTCTGTTTGGATTTGTCAAACCAATAGTAGTATTCATAAGCTACCAGCTCAAAGTTAATCACTGTGTTAGTGGGGACTTTCATGTGTTACACTTAGATAATTAACATCATCATATGTTTCAGGTATGTATATAGATATAAGAAAACATGTTTTTCACCCAAAAGTTTGTAAAACAGTTCAGAAAGAGGGGTCATGAAACTCACTGTTTTGTCGGTAAGCGGTACAGTGTCAGCTCACAGTTTGCTCGACTTGTTATCACTAGTCCTTATAATATTATAATAATATTAATATTTTTAATAAATTATTATAATCTCCATACTAAATTGGGCTGTTTATCTAATCTAGGTATAGCTGTCACGCCCTGAAAGTGTCAACAGGCTTAGATTGTGATATTGTTCAATGTCTAATATTTAAAAGCGAATTTGGCCCAGTTTCCTCGTTTCACCTGCCGGCCAAGTTGATCATTTACGTGTTTAGAAAACATGTATGACCATATAAACTCGGTTAAACATGTTGGTTGATAAAATGATTAAATTTATAAAAATAGATCATAGATTAGATGTTTGGATTTGCTACGGTGCTCATTTCTGTTTATTCAATCTGGTTTGGAGAAAAACGCGCACAATCCATCCAAATTATCCGGATTTCTCACAAAAATTTTGATTCTACTTCATAAATATGATTGTTGACCACTCTTGATGTTCTAATATTCCAACAGGTTGGTTAATCACGATCTCGTCGATTTTTATCAGAATTGAATTTGTTTAACCTTCAATTTACCACAATTAATTATCCGTTTAACATTAAATTATGAAAATTATACAATTATCAATTAAAATATATAGATTTTTATAAAAATATTTCTGGAATTATTTACTGAATTATTAATTTATAAAAATTCATTTTATATGCTATATTTAACCCGTAAATCGTCCGTTTATATCAAATGATTTCCAAAAAAATCCAATAAAATTACTAAGTGATCCAAATAACTCCCAAAACACCCTGTAAAATTTCCAAAACCTAACACTTTTTCCAAGTTACATTTTCGAACCAAAAACAACTATAAAAACTCGAATTAACGCGAATCCGGAAAACATAACTAGGTTTTCCAGATAACCTCAAATTTCATATATGATCATATTATGCCATACCTGAGTTCTCAACAAAATTTCATAATTTTTCAAGCATTGTTAGTATTTTTCCCAAATTAACGTCTCTAAATGGTAATAAATTTGCCAAATATTCTCGGATAGTCGAAAAATTACCAAATTTGGACAGGGCCTCATTCATATGGTCTCTGATGTCTCTACAAATTTTCATAAACTAAAAAAACGCGTTACAATCTAATACTAAACAACCCCTAAACAAGTAATTCGATATTACCTTTGCGGTTTTCGTTCGTTTCCGCTCTCTTACCCAATTTTCCAGGTTCTTGTCCCTCTAACTAAGGTAACTGCAGGTATATATCACAATACCATGCATGTATTATCAATAAATCAACTTTGAAACTTAGGGTTTCGGTTAGGGCTTTAAACCGAACTTTTGAACCGTAAAAACGCGATTTAAACCCCTTAATCCGTGTTTATGGCCAATAAAAACTTATCAAATCAGGTTCCTAACCTTGTATATATTTAAAATATGTTTATGGATAATTTTTAGGGTTTTGTATGGTTAGAAGTGATTTTTGGTAATCAAACTATGTTTATATGTAATTAAACATGATTAAACAAGTTAAAAATTTATGAAAATAGGCGAATTTACCTAGGTTTTTGATGGAAGTTGATAGAACCAGTTCTTGGCAGTTGCTTTGGGTTGATATGTTATGAAAATGATGGTTTGAAATTGCTTAAACAAGAAGTTATATCAAAGGAGGTGGGTCCCCCCTTTGGCGGCCGGAAGTTATTTGGGCCCTCTTGGGCCTCATTTTGGCCCACTTGCCTCGATTTCCATGCCCGATCATGAAATCCTGAGTCCAAATTTATTTCGAGTTAGGTTTTTGGTGAGAAAAATATATCGGGTACGATAAACAGTGAAAACGAGTGTTTTTCTACTAATTTCTTGTTAATTTAGAAAAACATACTATTTGTTTGTAAAAATTGAAAATATTTTCACGGATCTCTTAAAAATTTCAAATAAGTTTCTTGTAGGTTTTTTTCAGCTTAACGGATAATACAGTGCTTGTTTCGTAGCTTTCTTTCGCGTGTAAGATCATAGCGGGTAGTTAAACGAGTATGTTTTTGTTTAACTGGTTTGCTATTATACTAAGGCCATAATATCAATATGTTAGCTTGTATTAATCATATCACTTATAGATGCCCCCCGGGATATCTGGGTCATAACAATACCCGTTTGGTTATTCGTTTGTTCGATACATAATAAGCGGTTAATCGTTTAATCGGTAAATACATACTAAGGTGTACCTGGTTTTTGCCATGAATATCACAATTAACTAATTAATAAAGAAAAGTAAATAAAAGAAAAGAATTGTAAAAATTACACATATTGTCTTTGGTTGTAAAGGCAAAATGGTCCTTTTTATTAACTAACAAAATATGTTAACCACTAAAGGACAAAAAGTGTTAAACCATATGAACTTCAAGGATATATTTGTACTTATGAAGTTAAAGGACACAATATGTCAGTTACGCTATACATAAAGAACTAAAACTGTAAGTTAGCCTTTCTAATTTTACCAGGAGCTGCTAGACCAACTACAGAAACATAACGAATTCGTGTATAACTACAATATTATTTGTAATAGCAAGATGACAACGGGGTAAAATGGTGAATACATATCTTGATTTTAAAGTTTGGGTAATCAGGGTAAGGATAAAAAAATGTGTTCCTAAAATCTTAAGTTTTGAAAGTAAATATAGTAAAGAGGTTAACATGCCTGTATGCTAGCTAAAAGTTGTCTATGTTCGACAAGTTATGCAGCTAATGATTCAGTTTGGCCACTTGTAGTCTTGTACCACCATTATTTGCACCCAATCAGAAGATCTAGGCCTTCACATCATTTGCCTTTGCCTATAAAATATCAAACATTACAACATCGAATGCATTATTTTTTTTTTAATCAGATAGATAAATCTCCAAATAGGTTCATAAAATAAAAGTACTGGATTAAGTGTCTCTTTAAGTTTTTTCATCTTAAGAATTTATCATATATTTTTCTGTACTTATTTTCATTTGTGATATATTATTTTGTTCTTTATCTACGTTACTAGATGAGCTACCTTTATCCATAGCTGCAAGAAGAGTTAAACCCGAAAAACGGTATCTAACAAACAAGCATACTATACACACACACACACACTCACCCCACTAGCAGAGCCCGAAACAAGTAAGTTACTCAGAGTAACTTATAAGTTATAAAAGTTAAATATTTGATTTTCAAGAGATGATTACCGATGCTTCCGATGTGCTATCAGGTCCTCAATTGGCCCTGAGGCAAGAACTTCATGTTGACCTACAGGTCAAACTAGTATAGAAATTTAATTACTTCCCAACTACAAATAATTATGTGATAGTGCAGTAAATATGGTGCATAAACCTAACTAAAATATTCACGGCCGGTAATTATATCATCATGCAATAAATGTGGGAATTAAAATGTTCACATTAAACTTTATTTCGACTATACACATTGAAAAGGTACTACTTTAATGATATATATAAGATACAAAACTTCTGACCCAAAAACAAAGTGATAAATCCAAATGTTAATTTATCAAATTATAAAATATATATTACTTACTTTTACGAGACAATAAAGAATCGCATAAAAGAGTAGCTCTCTGAACAAGATGAGAATTTTGATTTGAGCTAGATACAATTTCTTCCCATGGTTCACCTTTCGTATTTACTTTGTTGCTCAAGTCATGCAACTTTGTCAACTCTTGTTACAAATATGCCTGAGCTTCAAATATTCCAAAGAAATATTATGCACAGTAAATAATCAATAATTGGTGAAGTATAGAAACAGTCATACCACTTCAGCACAAAGACCACGATACTCTGCTGCCATTACATCAGCCAAGCTTGACCACATAGCCCGGTTCCATACCAAAAACCACGTATTGGGAAAAATGATTTTTGCATAAGAATAACCAAATTAAACCAATGTAAATATAAGAGGTGATTAACGATAACTAAAAAACAAACCATGTGAAAATATAATTGTATAAAGAGAGAAGACTGGAAAATTCCTGCCAAAGGTCAATAACTTCTCCAACGATACAAATCCTCCACCACGGTCATCTAAAGTCTTGAAAAATAACAATGTACTTGTTGTTCTGGAATTGAACCATCATAGGCTATGTTACAAATCCTCCATCATAGTCATCTAAAGTCTTGAAAAATGACAACATACCTGATGCTCTAGAATTGAACCATCATGGGCTATCTCTACACGGTTTTGAAGCCTTTGTAAGCAATGTTCCTAGAGAGGTCAAATAATGAGATCATTTGTTCATAATCCAATTATTATGCCTATAGATAATATTTTAAGTCATAAATCATTAGTTCAAAATCAGAATATTATGCAAACCTAGGCAAGGATGAAATCAAATGTTGTCTGCTTATGCCTATTATTAATAAGACTATGATGTTTAGCACTACTGTAATTAATTAAAGACAATATTTGAAAGACGAAAAAGTTACATACTTGCACTTTAGCGGACTTCAATGAGTTAGACTGTTGATTTCTTTAATGGTGTTCAAAACAAACAAAGATTATTCGGCCAAATTCACACCGGAAACAAACATGTGGTGTGCAAACATAGTGAACTTGATACCCATAGCAAACATATAATACGAATGAAATAATTGGATTGCATCTGTTAATTGATTTGATTAGTTCCACAAAATGCAGACAAAAAATTGATATCTTAGATGGTTGGGTGATGTATATAAAAATATACATCTTTTATGCATCAAATAATCTCTAAAACTGCATCTCTTATCATATTATCTAGTTCAAATAATCACTTATTGCGTTAATTTCTCTTTTCAAAACGCGAAGTAAAACAAAGAAAAAAAACAGCTCAATACACCCCCAAGTTTTAAGCAGCGCACCCCCATGTTTCTTTATGCGGGAAAAGATAAAATCCTAATAGAAAAAGACAAAATCTGCTGGACACCTGAACATGCTGGCGTGCCTGAGGAAGCACACTGGCGTGGTCACCTTTCAGAAAAGACAAAAAAATATATATCTAACACCAAAAACACAGGGGTGTGCCTCATGAAGCACGCCGGCATGGTGAGTAATCATTTACATCTGACAGAACAATTAATGCATCTGGACACCTGGACACGCCGGCGTGTCCCATGAAGCATGGCGGCATGCCTGACTCTCCAGGCAGCCTATAAATAGGAGTGCAATGTGCATTGTTTCAAGTGTGCTTGAAGAGTTTTATGACGAGTTCTCTCTATAAAATACTCACTTTTTACCTGGGTTAAAGTTTCATAAGAGAGTTAGAAGGCTTGGAAGCTATCATCATCTACCATTATCATCCATCACCATTAAAGAAAGGAGTGTCATCCATATTGGTTTGATTGTTCTAGTTTAATCATGTTTTTGTTATCTTCACTCTCTTGATGTACACCATAATACTCATTATAAGCTAAACCTCCATTTACCATCTAAAATGTATGAAGAAGCTTTGTTCGAATTGATGATTATATTGAATATATGAATTAGTTTTTGTGAAGTACATGGGTATTTTGCAATTATCCTTTGATGAGACATGTTTTGTTATCTTAAATCACTTATTTAAGATTGATGTTTAACACTCATTCATGATTCATTCATGTTCTTGGAAATTATAAATGGTAAAAAGAATATCTTGATATTTTATCCAAAACATATATCCTTGTATTGTACTTAGAAACGATGAGATACAAGCTATGATCAATTTCTCTAGTTTTGATAATTCTGAAATAAAATTGTTAACACCATTGATTAGGTTATCATGCTAGTTAAAGAAATCATATGTTAAAGGAATGTGTAATTATAATCTACTTAAATCAACCAAGGGGAGGTTGTGTGAATAAACTATAACCACTCGAAGTTGTTAGAATTGGTATTTGAGAAATCGAAGTCTATCCTAATCTTAATACTTCACTAAAACTACTTGCTTACTTAAATTGATATTTTCGTGGTAGACATGAAGATATGCATTCTACTTTCTTCTTTGTCATAGGGTAATTCACTTAGAAATGAGGGGTTATTCTATCATATATTATTAAAGCAAGTTCTCACGTATTCATCATAATAATCAAGAAAGAATGGAGTGGATTCTTGATTTAAGATGGTAACATTGAATTATTGATTTTCTCATTTAAAAACTTATCTCCTCGTCACCTATTTATATATATATTAAAAAAAAAAGTTTAAAAAACCACCTTTGTATGATTATTATCTCCGATTAAATTAAAACAATGATTTATTATTAGAAACCATTTGTGTCTACGGATCGATCTTTGGTTCTTACCAATACTATCCTACATATACGATAGGTACACTTGCATATTTGTGTGCGGTTTAGTCTTAGTAGAAATCACTTTTATAAATTTAAAATAAAGTTTTGTGTGAATCAACAACCACTCTTTCAACCATCAATACCTACATCACCACACTAAACACCATTGGGTTTGATTCACAAACGCACCTGCTTTTGCAATTGTGAGGGGCTGTAGCAGTTACAATTTACCATCGGCCATAAATGAAGATAACCGCCGGCCATTAGATTGCTAAGTGATTAAATGGGTTTCAAAATTGATAACTTAACTGATCGCCATCAAATTGAAGCAAACATCGATCAATTGAACCATTCAATCAATCAATTAATTGAACGGTTGCAATCAATTAAACGTTCCAATCATACATTGATTGAGCCAGCCATTGATTTATTGAGCAATTAATAACGTTGCTTGAGATAGACTCGAAAAGTCAACGGAGGCGAGCCTATTTAATTTTTACGGAGTCTCACCGGAAATGCTTAAATTACCATTTTACTCATCTAAAATATTTTATAGATAATATATACCTATAGATATAGGTATCAAATCACATAAATTAATTGCTTTTTTTTTTTTTTTTTGAATGTTTAAACTTGCCTCCTACTATTTAGGATAAACCGCCATTGCCAGGAATCAAACCCTGGACCTCTCACCCAAAGGCCTAAGCCTTTACCATCCCACCAAAGTGAAGATGGCAAATTAATTGCTTGTTGCTAACCAATTATATTTTCATATTTGTGGTGTGGAAACCTACAAATCAATGAAAATGTCTACACATTAAATGTACACAGAACCAATTTGATTGGAAGAGAAACAGATTTTACAATCAAATCACAACATTTCTTTTCATCCATTCATACATGAAAAAAATAAAAACAAAAGCATAAAAGCCAGGGTGTAAACCTATAAACTACACACTTATTTTCACAGGGAATTTATGAATGCAATCCATCCATGGGTTACTATCCGACGGCTTCACCTCTCTAACGGCTTCCCCAACGGCGCTGTTACATTTAAAGCCGCTACCGAAAGCAATCTGCCACACGCGGTTTCCTTTCTTCATCCGCCCTTTAGCCTCCGTGTAAGCCAGCTCATACCATATCGAGCTTGATGACGTATTCCCGAACCTGTACAACGTCATCCTCGACAGCTCCACGTGCTTCTCAGACAGCTGCAAGTTCTTCTCCAGCTCGTCGATCACTGCCCGACCGCCAGCATGAATACAAAAATGATCGAATGCTAGTTTGAAATCCGGTATGTAGGGTCTCATTTTGGAGTCCATTATTCGTCTAGCAATTAAGCTGGCGAAGAACAAAACCTGTTCGCTGATCGGAAGCACGAGTGGGCCTAAAGTGGTGATGTTTGATTTTAACGCGTTGCCAGCGATCGCCATTAGGTCTTTCGAAAGTGAAACTCCGACTTTTCCCGAGTCGTCTTGTTCCTGGTACACGCAGTTGAAGGCGGTGTCGTTTGATCCGCAGTGGGTGCGGACGGTGTGAAGGAGCTTGTATTTTGCGCGGCGTTTATCAGAGGATTTGTTGGATAATAATACTGCGGCTCCGCCTACTCGGAATAAACAATTCGGAATCAGCATTGACTTCTTGTTTCCGAAGTACCAGTTTTGAGTTATGTTTTCCATGCTGACGACGACGGCGTACGTGTTACGGTGGACCTGCAGCATATCTTTCGCTAGGTCGACCGCGATCACGTCGGCGCTGCATCCCATGCCGCCGAGGTTGAACGATTTAATATTCCCGCGGAGTTTGTATTTATTGATTATCATGGCGGATAAGGAAGGCGTTGGATTAAAAAGGCTACAGTTTACTACCAATATTCCTATATCTTTCGGATTAATGTTGGTGGACTTAAAAAGATTGTCAAGAGCTCCAAACATAACGTCCTCGGCTTCTTTTCTCGCGGCGGCCATCGATGGAGCGGGCGGGATGCTGTGTAGTGCCTCGGGGAGGTAAGTCTCCTCTCCGAGACCGGCCCTTTCTAGAATCTTCCGTTGAAACTTGAGTGACGACTCGTTGAACCCGCCGTGGAGTCTCGAGCGTTCCATGAAGATGTCGAATTTGACTTTTAGGTGGTCTGGTGGGCGGTAGCAGGAGTAGTCAACGAGGTAAACGTGTCAGGGTCGGGTCATGAGGTAAGCCGTGGAACCTAGTAAGGCGGTGCCTGATAACGCGATGACGGTTATGAGGTTGTATTGGAGGAGGTTATAGAATTTAATAATATCATCAAAGTTTAGCTGGGATAGGTGGACCGCGGTGATGGTCACTATTGGTAGGAGAAAGAGTGTGAGGAGATGTGACATGAGGTAATGATATCCTAGTTTAACGTATTTTAACTTAACGCTATTTAGGAAGTTAGGGAGTGGGGCCGGTGGTGGTTGGATTTCGACGGTGGCGCCACCGCTAGGAGCGGCGGAGTCATGGTGGGATGAGTTGGGCATTGGTGGTTGAAGCTAGGTTGAGATTTTGATCTTTGACTTGGAAGAATAATATGATTTGTGTGAGGGTGGGTGAGAGGTGAAAGGGTATATATAGAGCAAGTAATGGTAGACAGGGTAGATACAACTTTGTGAAATAAAAGTCTATACAACCATCAACCGCCAAGGCCACGTGTCATAAAATTAAATGATTTCTTCAATAATTAGTGAAATTATTTTAATTGTTACTTGTATCATTATACAAGGTTAAATGCATTAAATACTATCAAATAAGGTAAACCATTTGTGAGTAATAAATTCTTTGAAACTTACTTTCAAGTTTCAAGTCACCTACCAAAGCTTACTGGATTCTAAGGGCGCGTTCGTTTCACGAACATTTTTTAAATAATTTGGAATTGGAATGGAAATTTTGAAAATCCTTATCATATGTTTGGTTGGTTAATATGTATTGGAATTGGAATTGGTTTCGAGCTGCCACGAGTTTTCGCACCGGACGGGTTGGGTTTCGGTTTCCTTTGTTTCTTTTTTGGTCGGTTTAGGAGCACTGGACGGGTTGGGTTTCGGTTTCTTTTATTTGTTTTTGGTCGGTTACGGATTCGTTTTCGGCCTTTTGTTTCGTTGTGGTCGGTTTTTTTAGTTTCATTTCTGTTCGGTTTCAGTTTTTTGTTTCGTTTTGATCGATTTTTTCGGTTTCCACCAATTCGGTTCAGTTTTGGTTTGGGTCTCGTTTTCGTCGACTTTCGGTTTCGGTTCATTTTTCGGTGTTTTTTTAAGAACGGGGGCAAAGGCGGAAACGTTTTAGTTTTTATACATTTTTCGTTTTTTATTTATATTTTGAGTTATGATTTTTTTATTAATTTTTTTGAATTTTTTTTTGGAGGGATTTTTATTATTAATAAGAAAATCCTTTATTTTCCATAACAATCCATTCAAATAGGTGGGATTTTAAAATCCCATGAAATGTGGGATTTGATGGGATTTAATTTCCATTCTCATTCTTTCATTTAATGAAACGAACTTATCAATTCATAGGATTTAAAATTCCATTTCTTAGAATTCCTTCCAAATCCTTGAAACGAACAGGTCCTAAGAAAATAAAAACTAGGTAAAATCCCCAAAATAGCCCATCTATAAAATGAGATTCCAACTTTGTCCCCTAAACTTAATATTTCCAAAAATGGCCCTCTCTAACTCATCTTTGACCATGTATTAGGAAATTTAACACGTCTTTGACGACATGTTAGCATAACACGTCGTCAAAGACGAGTTGGATTTCCTAACACATGGTTAAAGACGCTAACACGTCGTCAAAGACACGTTAGATTTCCTAACACATGGTTAAAGATGACTTAGGCCTCCAAACACGTAGTCAAAGATATGTTAGCATCAAACGCGTAGTCGAAGATATGTTAGCTTTTTTGTTTGTGTTTTTAATATTATATTTTTATAACTAGTTTAACTTATATTTGTTTTACTTATATAAATTTTAATATATAAAAGTTTTATATTATTTCGAATATATCGACGAGACATGCTTACTTTTACCTACTGACCGACATAAACTAACTCAAACTCGAGCTGTGCCAAATCAATATCGAAATATTCAAATAAAATTTGAGCCCGCTCGGTTTTAAATAAAATTTATGTCGGTCCGTAGATAAAAGTAAACATTTCTCGTCGATATATTCGAAATAATATAAAATTTTATATATTAAAAGTTATAAAAGAAAAATAAATATAACTAAAACTAGTTATAAAATAAAAAACAAACAAAAAAGCTAACATATCTTCGACTACGCGTTTGATGCTAACATATCTTTGACTACGTGTTTGGAGGCCTAACTCAGACCTAACTCATCTTTGACCATGTGTTAGGAAATCTAACGCGTCTTTGACGACATGTTATGCTAACATGTCGTCAAAGACGTGTTAGAGACGTGTTAGATTTCCTAATACATGGTCAAAGATGAGTTAGAGAGGGTCATTTTGGAAATATTAAGTTTAGGGGACAAAGTTGGAATCTCATTTTACAGATGAGCTATTTTGGGGGTTTTCCATAGTTTTTATTTTCTTAGGTCCTGTTCGTTTCAAGGATTTGGAAGGAATTCTAAGAGATGGAATTTTAAATCTCATGAATTGATAAGTTCGTTTCATTAAATGAAAGAAATCCAACGCGTCTTTGACGACGTGTTATGCTAGCATGTCGTCAAAGACGCGTTAGATTTCCTAATACATGGTCAAAGATGAGTTAGAGAGGGTCATTTTTAAAAATATTAAGTTTAGGAGACAAAATTGAAATCTCATTTTCTAGATGGGTTATTTTAAGGATTTTCCCTAAAAACTACGGTTAACTAGCTAGGGCTATTTCAATTTAATCAAACTTCATTCACCCTAATTAAATGAGTGATGATATGATCATATTTGAAACCAAACTAACTGAGGTTTTTCTTTGGTGCTGAGTTTTCTTATTAGTGTTGTTTCTGAATGAGCTAGAGTTAAAGCGTTAAAATTAACATGGACGGTTGAAATCTCGTCTCATGATAACTCACTCAATTATTTGAAATAGTTTCAGATAATGTTAAAAAAGAAATTCAAATTTAACAAACCAATCTAGCCATGGCCCACTTGGTGCATGATTGGAATTGTCCAAGACTCCATATAATTAATCGACTCTCTTTTGTTTCAGCCTGTGTCTCACTTGGTAAATTTTGAGGAAACTGAACCAGAATGTATCTTAACCTTATAATATTACTTGTTCAATGAAGACATAGAAGGGATTTAAGTGTCCGATGTTTCAAAATCACCTAGACTTGAATCATGTTATAGAAATACACACTAACCTATTAATCAAGCTAATTTGATGCTCGTGAATCTTCACTACTCAAACCTTAGGGCCCTTGCCCCTTCACGATTCATTCTACATGTTTTGGTCAAAAATTAACAACAACGATTTCGTAACCAAATTAGTAATCGGGACTAGGTGCTTGTATGAAATGAACGTAAAGGTGCTTGAACACGAGGATTTATTGTGAGGAAAAACCCGTTATTCTTAGGATAACAAGCAAAAAACCCCGGGCGGTGAAAACTATCACCACCGGTTTATTAATAATAAAGGTGATTACAATGGTAGAGCTCAAACTTGATCGTGATTACAGAGAATGCGAGTACTAGTAAGTTCTCGAGTGCTAGAGTGTGTGTTATGATCCGTATAGAGCTCTATTTATACAATATAAAACTAACAATATGCCCTATATTTAAGGAAAGTAAGGATCATTCCAATTAGCCGTTAGCCCTTCAATCAGCACGTTTCCTTTCTTGTCACGCTTTATTAACTGAAAGCGCAAGTCTTTGGGAGATCACAATAACAATCTTTGACCTGGTAAACATAGAAAGTAGCAAAGATCGTGTTATAAATATAATGAAATTAGGATACCAGTTATCTTAGAGGATACCGCATCCTGGATTCGTCCTGAATATAATCTTTGCTGAGGATACTGAAAATCCGTGCCCTAACAATTGTCCCCAAATTTTAACAGCTGTAGATATAGTTTACAGCAGTAAAATTTTTGAATTTTGAATTTTGAATTTTGAATCTTCGCATGTGTGGTGGATTGCTGATGCACGTGTTGTCCGTCCTTTGAGTAAACCCTAGGCCGTCCTTATAATCACTTGGATAAATAACATTTTCAGTCATTTGTTCTTCCATCCAGGTAATCTTTTCTTACTTTCTCTCCTTTAGCTTCTGGAAATCATGAGCCCTAAACTCCATGATTCTGGTATTAAGGACTTCGTGTCCCAAAATCTTCTTGCCAATCCCGTGAGCGAGATATGCACGTTTAATAATAATGACATTGCAAGCTTACAATCCCGAGGCTGCTTCCCTCCGGGAACTGTTTTCCAACCCTTTGATCCGGCGGTCGTATCTGACTTGGTCTCTAAGACCTGGATTTGTTTTCCTTTTTTGCCGTTCAAAATCGGCTTTTCGTATCCATTCCCTGCCTTGACCATAGAGTTCTTTTCTAGAACGGGCCTTAGTTTCGCCCAAACCATGCCGATGGTTTGTAGGACTCTGCTTGTTCTAGAGATACTGATTACCAATCATGCTATTGATTTCACTCTTTCCGAGCTAGCATCCGCGTATGATCTTCGCAGCCACGGATCCTCAAGATACCTTCTCAAAATCAGATCTGGTCGGAACCCATTAGTTTTGAAAAACACCCAGAACAATGACCAATGGAAGAAACAATTTTTCTTTGTTAGGAGAGACTCGCTTCCGAATCCCGAAAACCTTCCATACATCTGGGTGACCAAAAGTAGGACACTTTATCTTGAAGATATACATTGACATCTTTGTGACTGATATGTTTTCTTTGGTTTCTACAGCTTTGAAGTTTTTTGAGATCGCTCATTCCACCAGAGAAACCGAGGATAAGCTTGCTTCTTTCTTTCTCATTGACGAGGAAGAGAGGACGTATTGTTTTCAGTCAAGTTTTCAAGAACCATCTCCGTCCTCAAGTTTCGTTATGTTTGGTAAGAAATATTTGAGATGTTAGTATAAACATTTTAAGGATTAGGGATACTAACCTGTGTATTTGTAGGCAAGTCTGCTTCTGCTTTTGCCCTTGAAGATATTGAAAGCATGGTATCCACCCGAAGCGCTATCAAGAAAGAACCCATATCCAGCTCTATCCCACGTCCAGAAGGCATCCGAGCGAAAGGTTCCAAGAAATGGAAAAGCCAGGAGACCAGCGAATCCGTTCCCGTGCACGATGTTGATTTCCATGACTCCATGAATAAGACTCAGCAGGTATCTTCTTCGTTTGTCATGATTTCTCACATCTTGAGAATAACTTATATTGGGGATTCTTTACCCTTGTAGGGCCTCGAGTATCTTTCCTCCCGGTTTGCTGCCATGAGCCTTGAACTCCATGAAGCCCATACTCGTATCTCTGAACTGATGAAGATGGGGGCGACAAAAACCAGTCTTCTTGATAAGAAGACCAAAGAGCTAGATGACCTGAAGCTGGAGTTGTCACTGGTCAAGAAGGAGTTGGTTCATTAAGAGGCGGAGTGATTGATAAAGGTTTATAATGCTATGGAGGGGGCAAAGAAGTCTGCTGCTGTTTCTGTATTCCAATCCCGGCTCAAGATGGCTAAAGAGGCGAAGGACGCTGGTCTGGATACTCCTTTCTGGGATGTAGCTGGTTGGGAGAAGATACTGACTGAGCTTGGCGGGGAGAAGGTGGATGAAGCTGGTCCTAGTGGTACGGAGAAGTCTGCAGAGGAGGCTGTGGAAGTGGCGATCAAGGGAGCGGCAAAGGCGGTTGGTGATGAGGTGCCATTGGGCAGTGATGGCGGTAAAGAAAAAGCCTGAGCCCAATTTTTATGTGCTTGATGTTGGGTTGTAGTGGTCTGTTTGAACAATTTTTATTTTCCTGTCTTGAACAAGTAAGCTTAGGATAATAGGATACATGGGTGGAGGGATCTTGACTTTCCAAGACAAAGCTCATATTATCTTGACTTTTGAACATGTGGCAATATTCGGGTGGAGGGATCTTGGTTTTTCAAGACGAAACCCGGGCGTTGCCTTTCTAATTTCCTGCACTTATGATCAGTTGTAACATAATCTTTTGGCCTTAAGCACTGTGTCCGTTACTTAACTTATTTGAATAAGTTCTAGTTAAAATATTACATATATTTCATTTTCTGAGACAAGTCACTTTGGCGATAACGTATCCTGAAAATATGTTTCTCAAACATTTTGAGGATTATATATCTTTAAGACTTTTAATAAAACATTTTGAGACTAATGTATTCTGATAAAATGTTTTAACGATTATATATTTTTAGAAAACATAATGAAAAGAATTATTAGGAATCGATAAAAAAATATCTTAAGGATAATGTATCTTTATTCTTTGTGTGAGTTATCACAATCGAACCAAAAGATCATACCTTGCAATATAAATTGTGTGATAAAACTAAGTGTAAAGAGTACCTTCGCGGAGATTGTTTATTAATCCAATAGGCTTACATGTGATGTCCCCAATCGTTGACCTTTTTTAAGTATCAAGCTTCTAGGATTTTGTTAAGTTAAAAAGCAACTTAGTAACCTTCTTAGATTTTGCGATCTGTCAAAACAGAGTTAGACAATTCTGGCGACAAAGCCCGTTAACTGGCGATAAAGTCTTTTTACTGGCGACTAGGCCTTTACTTTAGAGACATGAAAATGTTTAAACTTGAGATAAAACTGGGGAAGGTCCCGAACGCATGGGCATGATTATGCCAAGACTTTAGATAACACGGACGTGTTATAAACCTTAGATAACATGAAAATGTTATAAATCATTTGTGTGACACGTTTGTCACTTATATTAAGGATTCGGTATATAGCCAACAACAGACGGATTGTCAGCTGGTCTGGTCAGCCTGCCTCGAACTATACCCGAATCATCGTGCGCTCCAGGCGTCGTTAGAAAGGTGAAGACCTCTAAACCTTTTGAAAAATCCGGGATATCATATTCGTGCGCCCCTGGCGTTCGTTGGAAAGGTGAAGACCTTTAAACCTTAGGGGATATCATGGATATCATATTCGTGTGGGAGGTGATCAGCCTCTGACTATTGTCGAGATAACATTTCCTTAGGATATCTGCAAAACACTAAGCTCTTGGTGAGGGGTGGGTGTTAGCCTGGCTAACACCCCTCCGATGCTTAAGTCAGTAAACTTGATTTAGGGATAATAAAGTTAAAAAATGTAAGAATAGATAAGGAAACATACCTTCATCTTGAGGATACCAATATACCAGTTAAGTATACTAACAAAAATACGCCTTGAGATGGATAGCATTCCAAGCTCTTGGTATAGGAATACCTTCCATAGTGATTAACCTGTAGGCCCCTTTTCCTGCCTCTGAATCTATCAGGTAAGGACCTTCCCACTTTGGAGCTAGCTTTCCATCTGCTGGGTCAGTGGTATTCTGAAATGCCTTTCTTAATACCATGTCTCCTACTTGGAATCTTCGAATTCTGATATTCTTGTTGTAGGACTTGGCTATTCTCTTTTGGTATGCCGCCATTCTGATCCTGGCAAGATCTCTGATTTCATCAATGGTATCCAGGTCTTCGGTAAGACTTTGGTTGTTGGACTCAGTATCCTGAATGTTGGTTCTTGCTGTAGGGATCACCATCTCGGTAGGGATAACGGCTTCGGCCCCAAACACCAAGGAGAAAGGTGTCTGTCCCGTTGCATTTTTTGAAGTGGTTCTGTCGGCCCAAAGAACGAATGGTAGTTCTTCTGCCCATTTTCCTTTCTTGGATCCCAATTTCTTCTTCAGATTGTTGATGATGATCTTGTTACTGGATTCTGCTTGACCGTTAGCTTGAGGATGTACTGGAGTTGAAGTCACCATCTTGATTCCCCAATTTTCACAAAAGTTGGTTGTTCTTCTTCCGATGAAATGTGATCCGTTGTCACAAACAATCTCTGCCGGGATACCAAATCTTGTCAGGATATTGCATTTGATGAATGAGATCACATCCTTTTCGTTAATTTGAATGAATGCCTCTGCTTCGATCCACTTGGAAAAGTAATCTGTCATGGCCAGCATAAAGACTTTTCCCCTAGGAGCCTTGGGCAGCTTTCCCAAAATATCCATTTCCCATTTCATAAATGGCCATGGGGAGATGATAGGATATAATGGTTCAGCTAGTTGATGTAATATGTTGCTGTGTCTTTGGCAAGCATCACACTTCTTGGAGAAATCCATTGCATCTCTTTTCATTGTTGGCCAGAAGTAGCATGTCCTTTGTATCTTGGATGCTAAGGCTTTGCCCCTAGTGTTGTTTCCATAATCGCCTTCATGTATGTCTTTGAGAACTTCTTATGCTTCTTGATATTCCAAGCACCTCAAGTATGGACCTGCAAGTGATTTTCTATATAATACATTATTTAGGATAATATACTAGGTTACCTTCATTCGAAATGCTCTGGGATTTTCTCCTTTTAGGATCTCGTTATCCTGAAGATACCGTATTATGGGATTGGTCAAAGATGCTGGATTATCCTTAGAATTTGAAGTTTCTAAGATTTCGAGGTTCTCCTTTGTTGCTGGAGTCAAGATATGCACGATAGGTATCTTGACATCTCCTGGTATCTTGAGAGTTGATGCCAAGTTTTCTAAGGCATCTGCTTCAGTGTTCTTTTCCCTTGTTACCTACACTATGTCAAATGTTTCGAAACACATAGCTAACTGCTTGACTATTTCTAAATACTTCGCTAAGTTTTCTGCATTCGCTGCATAAGAGCCATTGAAAGGGTTAGCTAATAACAAAGAATCAACGTAAACTTGAAGATACCTGACCTTCATATCCTTAGCTAATTGCAAACCAGCTATTAAGGCCTCATATTCAGCCTCATTATTAGTAGCCTGAAATTCACAAGATATAGATAGAGGTATTATGTCCCCTTGTGGAGATTTTAGCAGGATACCTAGACCTGTTCCTCATTTTGTTGGAGGCACCATCGGTATGCAAAGTCCAACTTTCCTTGATGTCCAATTGTTGAACCTCTTTCTCTACTTCCTCAAGTATATCCTGGCTAAAATCAGCCACAAAGTCGGCGAGTGCCAGAGATTTTATGGCTGTTCTTGGCTCATACAAGATATCGTATGCACTAAGTTTCACAGCCCATTTTGCCATCCTACCTGACATTTCTGGTTTTCTCAAAACAGCTTTAATAGGATAGTTGGTTTTTACATGTATAGCATGAGTTTCAAAGTAATGTCTTAGTTTAGTGGAAGCCATTATAAGTGCTAAAATTAACCTTTCAAGATAAGAATACCTGGATTCTACATCTAGCAGATTTTTACTTACATAATATATTGGATGTTGTTGACCTTCATGATCCTTGACCAAGACGGCACTGATTGCACTCCCAGAAATGGCTAAGTATAGGGAAAGAGGCTCACCATCAACTGGCTTCATTAGAAGTGGTGCAGAGGATAAGTATTCCTTCAGGGATACCAATGCCCTTTCTTGCTTTTCTCCCCATTCGAACTTTTGATTCTTCCTCAGGATATCATAGAAGTCTTTACACTTATCTGAAGATCTTGAGATGAATCTGTTGAGAGCAACTATTCTTCAGGTCAACCTTTGGACATCTTTGACATTTCTTGGTGATTTGATATCCAGGATAGCCTTGATCTGCTCTGGGCTTGCTTCTATTCCTCTCTTGGCGACCATGTATTCCAGGAATTTTCCTGCTTTGACCCCAAAGTGACACTTGGCTGGATTCAATTTCATGTTGTATTTATCCAGGATATCAAATGCTGCTGCCAAGTCTTTGAGATGATCCTCAGCCTTCTTCGACTTTACCACCATGTCATCTATGTAGACTTCCATCGTGTCCCCCAGTTGGTCTTTGAACATCATGTTGACGAGCCTTTGGTATGTTGCACGTGCGTTTTTAAGTCCAAAAGGCATTGCAGTATAACAGTATATACCTGTGGGAGTCATGAAGGCCGTGTCTTCTTGATCTGAAGGCTCCATTTGAATCTATTGAAATCCTGAGGATGCGTCCATGAATGTTAGCAGCTCGTGGCCAGCAGTTGCATCCACCATTGATTCAATGTGCGGGAGTGGGAATGGGTCTTTTGGATAGGCCTTATTCAGGTCTGTGAAGTCCACACACACTCTCCATTTTCCGTTTTTCTTCTGGACGACAACTAGATTGGCCAACCATCTAGGATATCGGACTTCTCTTATCATCTTGGTTTTGAGCAGCTTCTGCACCTCTTCTTGTATGATAACGTTTCTCTCAGGAGCAAACTTTCTTCATTTTTGATGTACTGGCCTGAAAGATTTATCTATACCAAGTTTATGAGTTATTATTGATTTAGAGATACCTGTCATATCTTCATGTTTCCAGGCGAAGGTAGAAGCTCTTTTATTTAGAAAGGATATCAATTCCATCTCAATATCCTCAGAACTTGATCCTAGCAATACTTTGACTTCAGTATCCTGAGGATCCAAAGATACTTCCTTCACATCCTGCTCTCTTGTTTGCAGGACCTTCCCTGGTTGTTGCTGTAATTGCTATGCTTGAGTAGGCTTTATAGTCCACTTCATTGATAAAGCATAACATTCCTTGGCATCTTGTTGATCACTCTCAATTTTGATGACTCCCCAAGGACTTGGGAGTTTTGCACACTGATGGTAGGTTGATGGTACTGCCTTCTTGCTGTGGATCCAGGGCCTGCCTAAAATCACATTACAACAAGATAAAGAGTCAATAACGCAAAACTTTTGTAGGGAGTTAGTTCTCTCAATATATATTGGAAGTTTTATTTCTCCCAAGGTGTTCTTGATTTTGCCACTGAATCCGAGAAGAACTGAGGATTTCGGGATAATCTCTGTTTCTGGGATATCCATTTTCTTCAATGCATCCATCTGGATAATGTTTACATAGCTTCCTCCATCAACGAGTATCCTGCGCACAAAACAGTTAGCTATACATAAAGTGATTACCAAACCGTCGTGGTTGGGATCTACAAGGTCACATCTTTCTTCCTCATAGAAGGATATGATTCTTTGAGTTGTCAATGTGGAAGTACGGAGAGGTCTTTCTCCGTTGTCCATCTTCGTCTCTCTAGAACGTTTCTTGGCTGCTGAATACGAGGTCCCACAGATGTCAGATCCTCCCGAGATAAAGGATACCACCTTAGCCCCGGGTGGTGGAGAAGGTGCCCTTTCAGGTATCTTGACAGGATCCTGGATTTGTTCCTATTTCTTCCAAATAGTTCATTCAGGTATCCCTTACTGGGAAGGTATCCTATTTCCTTCCGAAGTGCTATACAATCGTCTGTCCGATGGCCAAAGTCTTCATGGAATGCACACTATTTTGACTTGTCTTTGTTTAATCCGGGCTTCTCATTCTTCTTGGGCCATCTGTCCTTGTCACCTAAATCCTGCATGGCACAAATTACACCACCAATATCAAGGTTAAAGCAATATTTGGATATTTTAGGATATTCTTCGTCGTCTTCGTCTTCTTCCACAGCGTTGATCTTGGGATTACCCTGCTTGGAATAAGGCTTTGGCCTAAAGAACTTTTGGGGAGAGTCTGATTTCCTGTTGGTGGACTCATATTTCGGGATAACCAAGCTTCCATGAGCCTTCGTGTCATCCTCCAGTCGAATGTATCTTAATGCCCTGTTCCTGACTTCATCCAGATTCCTGCATGGAGTCATGACGAGGTCGTCGTAGAAAGGAGAATCCTTCCTAAGTCCCATCTTAAAGGCTTCAACAGCAGCTGCCATATCAAGATTGGGAATTTCCAAAGCTTCCCTGCTAAATCTGATTATGTAATCTCTTAGGGATTCATTGTTATGCTGAACAATTCTATATAGATCACCTGTCATTTTCTCAAAAGATCTACTACACGAAAACTGATTATTAAACAAGTTAATTAAATGAGCAAAGGGAGTGATAGTGTTGGAAGGAATACTTAGTAACCATTTGAGGGCCGGCCCCGTTAGTGTTGAACCAAACCCTTTACATAGACAGGCTTCTTTGATTTCTACGGGGATAGGGTTGACCTCTATCCTTTCTCTGTATTGAGCTACATGTTCCTCGGGATCCGTAGTGCCGTCATAAAGTTTCATGTTGGGCGTCTGGAATTTCCTGGGGATCTCCACGTCGCATATGGGCCAAGTGAACCTGGAAAGTTTGTGGCTGCTCGCTGGAACTTCAGCTATGGGACGGATTATCCCGGGGATACTGGAAATCATATCTTTCATCTTCTGTAATTCCCTGGCTATATCGGGGGATATCCCCTTGTCCTGCACAGATCCACGGTTAGTGTATAAATTAGAATTAAGTAAACTGTTACCAGGATCTTGGTTAGGTCTTTGGTATCCCAAGCTTGGGTGGTTAATTCCTCCATTGATGGTATCCCCAGGATAAGGCGGTGCCTGCATAGGGATGTCATCTCCAACATGCACTTCCGAGGACATCATAGGGGATCCTGATGAGAATATGCCGGCAGGCACGGTTGAGCGAGGCTGCATGTTGATGGACTCTGGCCTCGTTGGTCCGGGTAACTCCAAGGATACTAAAGGAAAAGCTCCCTAGTGTCCTGATTGCTGCTGCGATGGAATCCTTGCTGATTGTGTCCCCAAGGATCCGGGATTCTGAAGGATAGATGATCCTGGAGAATCAAAATCAAGGACCCTGGGCATGATTGGAGTGGCCTCCTGCCCTGGTTTCTTTTTGATTCCTTCAATCTCCTTGAATAGCCTTGAGTTGGTCTTCTCTTGCTGCTCTATGTGCGTTTTGACCTGTTTTATCAAGCAAAAATATCATTGTTAGAAATAACCGGGTCTACCCGTCTAGAGGATCCCGCGAATGGTGGAAGTTCTCCTCTAGGCTGAGTATTTTTCTTCGGCAGTGGTGGAGGTCCTGGGTTGACACTTGGAGCAGTAGTGACCACTGGAGCAAAGACTGAACTGGTTTTTGGTTGTGAGGCCATTGTAAAGAGAATGAAGGTGAATGAAATAAACGGATTTAATGGATTAAAGCACCGTTAGCCCCACGGTGGGCGCCAAATTGTTTTGGTCAAAAATTAACAACAACGATTTCGTAACCAAATTAGTAATCGGGACTAGGTGCTTGTATGAAATTAACGTAAAAGTGCTTGAACACGAGGATTTGTTGCGAGGAAAAAACCTGTTATCCTTAAGATAACAAGCAAAAAACCCCGGGCGGTGAAAACTATCACCACCGGTTTATTAATAATAAAGGTGATTACAATGGTGGAGCTCAAACTTGATCGTGATTATAGAGAATGCGAGTACTAGTAAGTTTTCGAGTGCTAGAGTGTGTGTGTTATGATCCGTATAGAGCTCTATTTATACACTATAAAACTAACAATATGCCCTATATTTAAGGAAAGTAAGGAATCATTCCAATTAGCCATTAGCCCTTCAATCAGCACGTTTCCTTTCTTATCACGTTTTATTAACTGAAAGCGCGAGTCTTTGGGAGATCACAATAACAATCTTTGACCTGGTAAACATAGAAAGTAGCAAAGATCGTGTTATAAATATAATGAAATTAGGATACCAGTTACCTTAAAGGATACCGCATCCTGGATTCGTCCTGAATATAATCTTTACTGAGAATACTGAAAATTCGTGCCCTAACACTACACACATTTGTATGACTTTTAACAAAGTTTTGATACTCTTTTATTATTAAAAATCAAAATTTTATCATTTAATAATAAAAATAATTTATTCTCAAAAACTACATCGAAAATTAGAGCGTTACATGAAGCGTCGACTTGTAAGAGGAGAACAAACAAAAACTTGGAAGATATCTTTTTAGTCATTATTACAATTCTTAGGCAAATTATCAACAATTTTGGAAAGTAAAGGTGTAAAAATTTAGAAAACATTCTTTGTTGTGCACAAATAAGCTTGAAAATTTCACGACGGTTAGAATTGATTTGGTTACAGGTGTTAGACCACAGGTTTAGGTCAACATGAGTTTTGGTCGATACGAATTTTAAGTAAAATGAGTTCGAGTCAAAACAATTTGTTTCAAAAATTATCAACTTGTGTTGTTTAGATAAGAACAAGCCTCACTAGTGAACAAATGACATCATTACTTGGTAAGCAACCAACCGTACCAGAACGTGTTCAAATCATATATTTAAAGAGTCCCTTATTTTGTTGATTTTGAAATAACCCCCCTCTCCTCACCGACGGGGAGAAAATACATCGCTCAGTCTCATCCACACTCTTTTGAGTCTTAGGGTATTTTCTTGTTCTAGACCGTCATCTAGATTTCTCATGATAACTACCTATCATGATCTTGGATACTTAACTTTGTTAGTGTATTTGTATAACATCGTGATCTTTTGGTAGTGAAAACTATTTTACACTGCTAAAATAAATTTTAATGAGCCACCATCACTAGGAATACAAATCAATTGATAATTTTCTGATTAATTAAAAAAGGAGAATTAAGATAAATATATGCTGTTGATTACCGTTGGGTTAAGGATGCGTAGCCTCAATGGAAAAAAGAAAATCATTGACGGATTACCAGAGGACCACCAACACGATAAGTCCTCAAGGCTTACTATTCGTTGTTGTGCAACTGTTTTTCAACAGACATGCCTTGGGTAATTCTCGGTTAATATTAAGTAAAATTCAAATAAGATTCCTATCCTAAACTTTTTAGGCGTTCAGTGAGAATTGTTATTTGACGTGTATGCTCTCCATAATTATAAAGATAGAATTTTTGCCAAGCTTTTCTGACACTTGTTAATGCAGATTATTTTTTGAAATCTATCGTTAATCCATCAGGAAAGGTGACAAATGTTACTTGAATCTCACTGATGGAAAAATCCTTCAGACCTTTTTCGGTAATACCTCGTCGATGATCTCTCCATGAAACTTTCGTCGTTCTTGACATGTAAACTGTTAATATATCGTGTCTATCAGTGATCACTCTGTAACATTCATTGATAGTTACTTTACCCTCGCCATTGTTTTTGAGGAAGTAGCACTAGCATAACCAAATTTCATCAGGAATATCCACCCCCCTTGCTAAACGTCATGAGCATATATTGCTATCGCTGTATATGATCATATATATAGTCATATCCATATCAATTAGTGATGGAAAAAAACAAGCGTAGCGGGTATACTCGAGACCTAAAACATCCAAGATATGTAGACCCAAAACCCAGCTGGTATATGACCATGCATGAGTAATTTTTACTGGTATGAGACAAGTATGAAATAAGGTGGCACCTGAATCATATAACAAAATTTTTTTAATTTCCTTCCACTTTATTGTTGTTGTTGCTGTTTGTTGCTGCTGTTATCAACGAATTCTATGAGCTACTAACTAAATTCATCACATTGTGTTACACACGTCTTTCAATTCGAGGAAAACCCTCACCTAAGGCCAACGCTCGTGAACACTCATCCAAAGTAGAGGTGCACAAATCGGTTTTTTTGAAAAAACCGGTTCGGTTATTAACCGGACCGGTTTTTTTTATCCAGAAAAAAACCGGTTCGGTTAATAACCGGACCGGTTATTAACCGGTTTTTGTCAATGAAAACTCAAACCGGCCAAACCGGTTTGGACCGGTTTAGAAACCGGTTAGAACCGGTTATTAAACCGGTTTTTTTACAACCGGTTTTTAATAACCGGTCTAACCGGTTAACCGGTTTTTTTTTTTTTTTTTTTTTTTTTTTTTTTTTTTTTTTTTTTTTTTTGCTTTAGGGTTTAGGGTTTAGGGTTTCGTTGTTAGCATTCTTTGCTTGGAAAATTAAAAACACATAACTTTCATTTATAGCTTTTACATTAAAAATACAAACATTAAATCGTTATCGCATATTCGTAACTCAAAAATACAAACATTAAAGAATGCTTAGACACGATTACATTAACAAGTTGATGTTTGTTACTCATTTTCTTCGCTACCCGATCCCGAGCTATTCCTTAGGTAATCGTCGTACGCGGCTTCTTCATCGGTCATTGGTTGAGTGTGTCCTTGATTGACCTCGTCTTCATACAAGGCCGCCTCATACTCCATTTCCCCCTCGAGTGAGCGTTGATGTTGTGCCCTATCTAAAGAGTCCAAGTAATCCTTGTAGCAAATCGACATCTCTACAGCTGGTGGAGTGAGTCGAGTCCTCCTAATCGATATAACCCTGCCAGAAACAGAAAAAGCAGACTCCGAAGCTACCGTGGAAGCTTGGACCGTTAGTAAATCTTTGGCCATGGCGGCGAGGATCGGAAACTCATCCTCCTTACCTCTCCACCAAGCCAGCATATCAAGACTTCTAAATTCATCCGGAGTCATGTGTTTCACAAAGTTGGTACCACAATACCTTCCAAGTTCACTGCTTGGGGTGTTTACCCTTTGACGTTTACCGGCGTCTTCCCAAATCATGTAGTACATCCCCATTTCAAGGTCGGTTTGGGATTGGGATTGGGCAACAGCTCTTAACGAGTCATGAATTTGGGAAGACGACCCGTGTTTTGTAAGGTAAACATCATACATGTTTGCCAAGGTGGTGTTGAAAGCATTCTTTAAAGTTTGGTTATAATGGGGGTTTTGATCGTCGTTTAACTCTAGCTCATCACAAATTTTTTCTATTAAAGCTTCAACACCACCAACATTGATGCAAGGGTTTAACGCAGCCGCACAGGTCAAAACAGCGGGTAGTTGTTGAAAATATTTTCTAAATTTTTCTTTCATTTTTGCACCCATATCAAAATAAGGTGCACCCCTACAATGAATTTCAGTCAACTTTGTGCACATGACAGCAATTTTTGGTAAAGCAATGGGGCTTGTTGGATAGTAAACCCCGGATAAACTAGTTGTGCAAGATTTAAAAATTTGAAGAACCTCCGTAACGATCTCAATCAATAACCAGTTTCTAGGATCGTACGGTGCACATTTACCCCTATTTGACAAAATTTGATGAAACGCAATTAACGATTGTTTTTGTTGGATGGCTTTCTCAAACATTTCACAAGTCGAGTTCCATCTTGTTGGACAATCCCAATTAGGCCCCAACCATTGACAGTTAGCTTCTTCACAAAATTTTTTGTATCTTGAAAATGTTGAATTGTTGCTAAAAACATCTCGTAACATTCTTTTAAAATTGTTTCTTTGCGTTTCGATCACGTTTAACCCATCTTGCACGGCCAAGTTGATAATATGTGCAATGCATCGGCTATGAAAAAACGCTCCATCACAGATAGGTTTATACTTTAATTTTAAATGGCCAACCGCGGCCGTATTGTTGGACGCGTTATCAAACGATATTGAAAAGATTTTATCTTCAATCTTGATTGTCGAATGACTTTATCCAAGAGTTTAAAAATATTTCTACCCGTGTGCGGGTAATCAAACAATTGAAACGCAACGGTTCGTTTCATCATTTGCCACGACCGGGGGTCAACCCAATGAGCCGTCACACAAATGTATGAGTCGGGCGAACCATTAGGTACCGACCACACATCCGTTGTTAAGTTCACACCAGTTTGTAAGTTTGAAAAGTATGAAATTAGTTCGGATTTAGCGTTTTTCCATGCTTTAAGACAATCTCTTCTAAGGGTCGAACGACTTACGTGTTGGTAGCGTGGTTGAACATACTTTTGCATCATCTCCGTGAATTGAGGGTTGTCGAAGTGGTTGAAAGGAAGTGATTGTTGAATCACAAAGTTGCCAAACTGTTGACGTACCGCTTCAAGGTCGTACGTAAACACCGTTCCTTGATTCGTCATCTCCGGCTGCGAACTACTTCCGGATTCGTCCTTCAAGACCTTGCAAGAGGGCTTTTCTACATGAGCTCTTAAACTGGAGTTTGCTTCTTTGTTATAAAACTTCAAACAATGTTTGCATCTAGCTTTTTGGGTTCCGTTAGACATTTCGCATAGGTCGAAATGTTGCCAAATATCTTGGTTTCGTTTCGTGGGGATGACCCGAACGACGGTTTCTCCCGTGTTCGAGGCACCCATGTTGACCGATGAAGCAGCACTTTGGGAGGCCATGATAATCGACTACGAATTAAGAGTGGTATACTCGAGTATGAAATAAACGACTACGAAAGAAGAGCGTTTGGAGTTGTATAATCGCGTATGAAATAAACGTTTAGAGCGTTTGGAGTTGTATAATCAAGTGTGATCTAACCAATACCCAACCTAAACTATATATAGATGTTTGTGGGGGTAAAATGGTAAAAAAACAAAAAAAAAACGGCTAAAAAACGGTCAAAAAAAAAAAAAAAACGGCTATAAAGCCGTTTGGTAACGTTCGAAAACCGGTTTAACCGGTTAACCGGTTATTAAAAAACCGGTTAACCGGTTTTTTTTATAACGGTAATAAACCGGTTATTTTAAAAACCGGTTAACCGGTTTTTTAATAACCGGTTATTAAAAAAAACCGGTTATAAAAAAAACCGGTTATAAAACCGGTTTTGGCTCCAAAACGTATAACCGATACGTAAACCGGTTACGTAAACCGGTCAAACCGGTTACGTAAACCGGTCAAACCGGTTTTTAAAAAAACCGGTTTTTAAAAAACCGGTTTCCGGTTGAACCGGCCAAACCGGTTCCGTAACCGGTTTTTTTGAACACCTCTAATCCAAAGGCACAACTGTGTCGGTGAGGTAAAACTCGTTTAGTTCAAAGATCCAACTAGTGAACGCCACCAACTTGTCTAGTCGCTCATCATCACCCGGTGCCGCCGAAACTAAATGACGGGAGCAGGAATCGAACCTGGGTCATGTGGAACACCAAGTCTTTACCTTACCACTCCATCAGCAGCTTATTGGCATTAATTCTTTATTTTAGTAGGTTCATTGTTTGAAAAATTATTATTTTTTATTTAGGATGTATATTTGATGATATTATTTATATTTTGTATGCCAAAAAGTATATATATAAATTTATATTAAAATCATAATGATATTATTTATTTATAATGATGCTTATATTTATGTGATATTCTGTTTTAATTTGTACTCCGAAATAGTAATAATAATAAAAACTTTACAGTAATTATAAATTTATAATGGTAAAAAGAAAAAAGAAATACATATGGAAATGCCGATAGTTATTTATTTTTAACAAACTAACGGGTATATGTATCCGATATCCGTGGGTGTGCCTGATGTGTAAACAAGTAATTTATTCAACGGGTAAGCCACATACAAAATACAATTTTACAATTAGATATGAGACTAGGATTATCAATACCTAATCCTAAAACTCCAACATTTGCAATCCTTAGGTCCTGTTCGTTTCAAGGATTTGGAAGGAATCCTAAGGAATGAGATTTTAAATCCCATGAATTGATATGTTCGTTTCATTAAATGAAAGAATGGGAATGGAAACTAAATCCCATCAAATCCCACGTTTCATGGGATTTCAAAATCCCACCTATTTGAAAGGATTGTTATGGAAAATAAAAACCCCTCAAAAAAAAATTCAAAAAAATTAATAAAAAAATTATAACTCAAAACATAAATCAAAAACGAAAAATGTAAAAAAACTAAAACGTTTCCTTCATTGTCCTCGTTCTTCAAAAAAAAAAACCCAAGAATGAAGAAGATTCCAATTTCAATACATATTAACCAACCAAACACATGAAAGGGATTCTTAAACATTCCATTCCATTCCATTCCATTCCAATTTCAATTCCAAATACTTTAAAAAAAGTCCGTGAAACGAACGGGCCCTTAATGTCATGATAGACGATGGTAGGTAGAATGAGTCATCCTAAGCTGGTCCTATTCAAAGGGGCAAGTTGATGTACTAGCTAGTCAATCTTTGTGCGTTGATCTTTGACACCAATGCGAGACCCAGCCCTTGAAACTAAGAGGTGCTCAGCTTTTACTATTTAAAATCATTAATTTAATTAAATATCACACTTTTGAAAAAAAAAAATCATTCATTGAATACACACAAATTGCTTTCAAAACCATAACATGAAATTGCCAATAACTAATGTATTTTCTTTGTCCTTTAGAATTGACGTTATTGCATAATGTGTGCGTTTTTAATTTACGCTTTCCTTTTTATTTGATAGCTGGTTGCTTTTAATCCTAAGGAGGTTAGCGTGCGAAACGTACAAAGGCCTTTCGTGTCACAATTACGTACAATAACAAACTAATTACGCAAACAGATTACACAACTAATAAATTAATTACCCAACGTATATTTACTTTTTCTTTCGTATTGTACGTTAACAATACTTTGTATTTAAATATTTTCCAATAAAGTTACATATGCGTGCCCCGCTCATCATGGAAGAGAACATAATTATTAGGGCTGTAAACGAACCGAACGAACACGAACAAGGCCTTGTTCATGTTCGTTCGTTAAGAAAATAATGTGTTCACGAACGGTTCATGAACACTTACCGAACGAGATTTTTTGTTCGTGTTTGTTCATTAAGGAAATTAATGTGTTCATAAAGGGTTCACGAACATAAACTAACACAAATAAAATCGGCAAAGCCTAAAGATTGAGACCGATGTGTTCATCAGTGTGAATAATGAAAGCCTGTAAACGAATCGAATGAACATGAACAAGGGCATGCTCGTGTTCGTTCATTTAACTTTAAAAGAACACGAATACTTAATCGAACAATTATTTATGTTTATGTTCGTTTATTTAAAAATGAGCATTTGTGTTCATTTGTTTAAAATCTAAACGAACATGTATGAATGAACCAAATATAAACGAACTTAAATGAAAACAAATTAACAAATATAAAACCTTTAAACAAATGACACATCCAGATAATATTTAATTATTTTCCATTAATACATAAACGAACATAAATAAACAGACATAAGTGAACATAAACGAACGAAACATGTGTTCATGTTCGTTCGTTTAATTAAACGAACACAAATTTTTTGTTTATGTTCGTTCATTTATTAAATAAACGAACTTCCCATCGAACAGTTCACGAATAATTCACGAACGTTCGGTTCGTTTACAGGCCTAATAATTATTATATAAAATACATAGTATGAATATAATTTGCTTGATTTTGTGATTGTAAGTTATGATTGGTAAGTTAAAATAAGAACTATCAATGGGTAATGATCCATTGCAGAAAGACAAAGTCTTTAAACACCTAAATTTGATTTAAGTCTTACTTACGACAAGGTTTAAAAAATTTCGTTGTTAAAAAAAGTTAAAATAAGAACTGTTAAATGATCCCGCTTTTGTACCTTCATTTGGAAAAGACAAAACAAGGAAATGTCGTAATTAGAGATGAGATCGGTGCCGTGCACGCACTTGTACCCGAAAGTACCCGTACCAAGTAAATATGGATACCCGTACTCATACCAAATTTATGGTGCGGGTACTTTCGATATGGTAGTCACTTTGGTACCCATTTGTTCTTTTTTGAAAATAATCTCCACTAAACTTGGTATCGTAGCCAATACGATACCAACAATCAATTATTTATAATATCAGAACCGTAATACAACAACCAAAACTAAACATGAAATAAATCAACCATATTATAAAATCCATTCATGATCAAGTAATGAATACTAAAATATAGGTGGAACTAGGGATGATATTTTTCTATCGATCGAGGGAAGAGTGGAAATTAAGGCAATTAGGTTTTGAAAAGCTCGCTTAAAACCTTGAACCTTACACTACCTGATGATAAAAAGCACAGGTAGTTAAGTCATGAGAGTTGGAAACCCAATAAAAGCCATTACATATTCTAAACGGGTACCGGGTACCCGAAATGCCCCTACTGATGAACGTGTCGTACCGATCATGCAAAAACCTAATTTTACCTATAGACAGAGTAAGTCAGGTATCGAATCCAGAGGAGCATGTGGTCAATGTCATACGTTTGTTCGTTTATTTAACTATATTTACAAAACAATTATGAAGATTTGTCAAAAGTGTTGATCACACTAACAAATGATTCAGTTATAAAAGCAGTTATGTAATTAGCAAAGATTAATCAATAAACAAAGAAAATCACCCCCTGGAATCCAAGTAAGCAATTAACATTATTCTCATGCAACCTAACAGATTAATTTTCCTAAGTTAACTAAAGATTGTTTAACAAGCTAAATCGTAGGCATCCACAATCGCTAACACACGACACTAGTTATCAAACGGTCCCTGCCAGTATGACTCAACCAAGGGAAATTGTATGCTTTCTTGTAATTAACTAGTCAACACAACCCTACGAGCAATTATTATAGCAACTGGCAAACTAATCGTTCTGTTCGACGAAAATGAAAACCGACTGAATGCACAGCAATACTAGACAACAATACTCATAGATTAACAAAAGACAATTACAATTAGTTGTTCTAATGCGTGAAAAAAATGCTGAAAAATTACCAACTTTACATCCCGAGAATGACTCAAGAGGATTCAGCCGCTCATGATCTTCGATTAGTCTTCGTCTCTTGATTTAGGATGATGAACTACGAATCCCGAGGTGATCGCAGGTGATCCGGGGCTCCCGGAATCTCCCCCTATCGTACCAAAATGGCTAGAAGTCGTTATATCTGATTAGGGTTCGTAAAATAGAAGATATAGGCCAAAACTCGTTTTTTCCCGTCTGTGGGACCCATCGTGTATCGCGATAGCCATATGCCCATCCCGTCGCGTAGCACGATGGAATATAATCTCATTTTTGGATTACTCTCGTCGAGAAACCCAAAGTTCATATATTATGGGTTCTGTAACTCATTTTCTAGCCCAGGATATGCTCGTTTTACTTCCTAGTCGCTTTTTGTCAACCCATCTTGTTCAGTTTTCGCATCGGCTTTAGGTTTCTCATCCAAATTCTTCCCCAATCCTTCTAAAACTTTCTAAGACTTTAATTTATGCTCCGGTCTTCCTGAGATATCATTCCATGCTCGTATAAGTCTCCAATTTAGCATCTTTGACGATCAATGACCTGAAATACAAAAGCATGTATGAAGTACCAAAGTTCTAACAATATACTAAACAAAACTGCATAATTAACACAATAATATATATACAAAATACCGACCATCACATCCCCACACTTATCTTTTGCTTGCCCTCAAGCAAACTCTAAAGTAAACATCAACCTCCATCATAGGTATATCAATTATCACCATTAATACTAGCAAGTTTTATGGTTATGCCTAGTTTTCCAAACTGACACTTTCTAGATTGACAACCCACAAATACAGTTAATGCTACAATAAAACTATAGAACCGCCTAGACAACTGTACTTTGTTTCCTTTTAAGGCATACATGTCCATACCCCTCACACTATCAACACTCCACTCGATTTAATATCGGGACTAGCAAAAGATGTGCCGGTATATGTCTCTGCCCTCAAATACCAAATATGAGTTACAACTTAATATGTTTGCAAGTCAGTCTTATCTCCACCCATTACCCACCGGTTGCATAAAGACTCGGACTAAGGGTTTTGCTGAGGCTTAGGTTTGGGTGCAGATTAGGAATATTTAGTGACTAAGGTGGATGAAGCCCAGTTATACAACCCAATATACAAACACTTAAATACAAACGAACTATTTAGCACTATATAGTGCTATTTACAACTGAACACAATAAACTGATAACTTCTTTTTGCTTTTTTGCTATTTTTTTTACTAACAGCAATACAAAACACTGATAAATAAATACAACTCTGACATTCACATATTTACAACTCTTCTGACTAAATACAACTCGATCTATATACAACTCGATAACGTCTGGATTTCATCACACGGGTAAAAAATATAAGTAAAGGCCAATGCTTAATCGGTGTGTAATGTAAATAAAAAGGTAAAAGGTCCAAATGGGCTCCTAAAGGATAATGTCGGTTAAGGGATTTTATTTCGTAGGAAATTATAACAAGCAAGTTCTAATCCTGTAAAACATACCGGTTTCCCTCAACTAATGACAAGACATGTTTTATATCTATTATATACTATGTGTATTAAGTATAGGGGGTTGATCTCATAATATGTCTGGAATTACAGGCTGCCGATATGAAACATGTATACCCGTCCCCTTGACTCGTTATCCCTGCCTAAATGATTCCATTTTTTTTAAACTTCTCATTTTGAAAATATTTGTCGGGAAAACTATAGAGAAGCTGAAAAACCAACCATCACCAAAAACCTCTAACTTGGCATCAATATCAATATTAACAGTTAATACATTTGGTTTCTGAACACTCTTCGAGGTATTATCGGGCTAAAAATTTCAAATTTTCTCCCATCCCCACGCTTGAGGTTGACATTGTCCTTAATGTTAAAATTTTAAAACAATTAATGAACATTTGAGGGACGAGGTTGAAATTGACTGTTTAACAATTTAAAACTCAGGGCACTAATGTGATGCGCCTAAAACTAGAATTATACAATTACACTTCTAACATTCAAACTAGAAATAACAAAATAAATATGAAACTGAAATCACCTAATATGATAGATAATGCAATGCTAATCGTGACCCGTAAACTCTTAGCAACACTCGTGACACTCGTCTCCGCCAAATACCAAAACCTACTAACCGAATCTGCAAAATCTCGAGACGTGTAGACGTAAGCTTCTCACCAGTGTAAGACATAGGTCTTTTAAGAGTTATAAAAAATGAATTTTACTTAAGTTTATGAAAACAATTACCGAGTCGAATTAGTTAATTCCATAATAGATTTTGTTAAACAAGTTAAAAATGTTTATAAAAAAAACACACCTAACTCACTTTCGTAGAAATCACAGTTGCATTTAGCGTATGCAACAAGCCCTTTAAACCGCCTGGTAGCCCGGGTGGACGAGTGAGGTCTCGTGAGGGTTTATAGTGAACCACACCCACAAAGTTCCAATCCAAAAAAAAAAGAAAAAAGAAAAATAGACGTACCTGGATTAACCGTAGTAAAGCATGAACGCACTCTGGGTAGCTCGAATGGCTAAAACCTCGTTTTCTGACATCTTCACCGAACACTTCAAACTCTATTTTGTTTTCCATGTGGCATCCGCACACTTAATTTCTACTATGATGGCGCGATTGAAATAAACGATTAGTAATATACAAAGATAAAAACAAAAGCACAGAATAAAAATAAATTACAAATAACAAAGCCGGGTTGCCTCCCGGTTAGCGCTGAATTCAATGTCTACAGCTCGATAATACCTGAATTCCTCATGGTGGTCGAAGTGAACACTTACCCATCGAGTTTCCAATATATGCTCGGTAGCTTACATGCCGAGTCCATAATCGCTTTACAGCGATTGACATGCTGCTTGAATGATTGTTGCGAGGCCGCTTCTTGATTATTTGTCCAATATCATGCAAGCTTACTTTCATGCTATTCATTACCAAGCGTTTATCCCCATACTTGTTGTTTGGAATAATAAGTACTGGAGAAGGCACATGATACACCTTGGCTACCTTAGGCTCTTCATACTGTGAAGGAGTTGTGTCTTCTACTTTAGTCAAGCTTTCACTTTCTTGCTTCTGAAGATCAACAACCTCATCCTCTTCATCACTATCAGACACAGTACCGCTATCCAACTACCCTTGGTCTCGTTTGATTTCGATTGTATCCTTAGTATTCTGCTTGAGCAAGGCCTCAAGTTTTTTTTATCTTTTAGCTCATATTTCTTTTCTTCTTCCATCATCCATCTGTTATGTTCCACTAACATGCTCATGATAGCATAGAGCTTAGAGTTCAGTATATTTTGTTGTTCTTCATCAACAGACTGAGGATATTCATACTCACCTTCAACATGAGAATATTCATAATCATCTTCATCCCAATCTGGTTTAGTGTGCATAATATCTTCATTAATTTGATTGGTCCACTTAGCCTCAAGAGATTTCCTTTGTTGTTCTGCTTTCTTGTTATTCTCAACCATCATATTTATCATTTTGTCAAGTTTGGATTCCACCGTGTCTTGATAACTTGAGAAATAGGGCATCTCATGTTCACAGTTGTCATAATACGGCTCTTGATCATATTGGTAATCCATGTTTGATTGACAATATTCATCATGATTCGGTGTTGTGTGTTGTTCAGAGTGTGAATAATATGACAAACTCTCTTCATCTTCATAGCATGTCAACATATATCTCCGCCCATGTCGACGCTCTTGCCAATTTTGTGAAACTGCTAGACAATCTCGATAGTGATACGGGCCTTCACAATAACAAAATTCACCATCATTGCTCATGGTGACAATAGCGTGCTCGGGTTACTGGATTTTCTGTTAAAAATAACCTACAAAAAGAACTAAAATACCCGAGGTAAAGGGAACAGAAATAAACAAAACAAAACAAAACAAAACAAAACAAGAAAAATCTTTTTGTATTTTTGAATTTTTTATTATTATTATTTTTAGTTTTTTTAGAAAGCTCAAACAAACGATATAACACTAAGCGCACTACTCCCAGGCAACGGCACCATTTTGATGACCGTGTCATACCAATCATGCAAAAACCTAATTTTACCTATAGAAAGGGCAAGTTAGGTATCGAATCCAGAGGAGCATGTGGTCAATGCCATACGTTTGTTCTTTTATTTAACTAAATTTACAAAACAATTATAAAGAAACCATTATGAAGATTTGTCAAAAGTGCTGATCACACTAACAAATGATTCAGTTTTAAAATCAATTATGTAATTAGCAAAGATTCAATCAATAAACAAAGAAAATCACACCCGGGAATCCAAGTAAGCAATTAACAGTATTCTCATGCAACCTAACAGATTAATTATCCTAAGTCAACTAAAGATTGTTTAACAAGCCAAATCGTAGGCATCCATAATCGCTAACACACGGCACTGGTTATCAAACGGTCCCTGCCAGTATGACTCAACCAAGGGCAATTGTATGCTTTCTTGTAATTAACTAGTCAACACAACCCTACGAGCAATTATTATAGCAACCGGCAAACTAATCGTTCTGATCGACAAAAACCTAAACCGACTGAATGCACAGAAATACTAAACATCAATACTCGTAGATTAACAAAAGACAATTACAGTTAGTTGTTCTAATGCATGGAGAAAATACTGAAAAATTACAAACTTTACATCCCAAGGATGACTCAAGAGGATTCAACTGCTCATGATCTTCGATTAATCTTTGGCTATTGATTCAGGATGATGAACTACGAATTCCGAGGTGATCGGGAGTGATCCAAGGCTCCCGGAATCACCCTCTGTCGTCCTAAAACGGCTGGAAGTCGTTATATCTGATTAGAGTTCGTAAAATAGAAGATATAGGTCAAAACCTATTATTTTCTCGTCTGTGGGACCCATCGCGTATCTTGATGGCCATATGCCCATCCCATCGCGTAGCGCGATAGAAGATAATCTCATTTTTTGATTCCTCTCGTTGAGAGACCCAGAATTCATATATTATGGGTTCCGTAACTCATTTTCTAGCCCAATATATGCTCGTTTTACTTCTTGGTCGCTTTTTGTCAACCCATCTTACTCAGTTTTTGCATCGGCATTAGGTTATCATCCAAACTCTTCCCGAATCCTTCTAACACTTCCTAAGACTTCAATTTATGCTCCGGTCTTCCCGAGATATAATTCCATACTCGTACAAGTCTCCAATTTAGCATCTTTAATGATCAATGACCTGAAATAAAAAAGCATGTATGAAGTACCAAAGTTCTAACAATATACTAAACAAAACTACATAATTAACACACTAATATATATACAAAATACCAGACCATCACCTACATGTACCCAAAAGTACCGTACCTAAAATTAGGAAATCTAGGTACCTGTACCGAATAGGCGGGGTATTTGTACAAGTGCGGGTATCGGTACAGAACTGAACAGATATGGATACGGGTTTTCGAGAAAAAAATCTCATCCCCAGTCGTGATTTATCTAGCGGGCGTGAAACAAGAGATGGAAACATTAACAATCCATGAAATATTTTTTTGTTGTATTTCGAATTGTCGACAAAATAATCTTTCATGAGTATGTGTTGACATCATTCATGATCACGTGACACGTATCTTTTCTTAGATGTGGTCGTGTCTTCATCTTCAAGCTAGCCAATGATATTCTTAAAAAAATAAAAAATAAACTACTGTTGTATGGAAAAATATCATTGTCGTAATCGATAGGTAGAATTAACAACCCGAGTCCATCACCTGTGAAATTCATCTTGTAGAAAATAGAAATTGTGATGAAAAATAATAGTGAGATATAAAATTAGAAGATGATTGTGGAGAATACGTTTAAAAAATGACGGAGATAGATTATGTGTCATAGGAGTATAAATTGTTTTCATTTTAATGGCAAAAAGTAACTGCTAGTTTGACTCCAACGGATATATCATATACTAAGTTAGAGCCCGTGTGATACATGGTTGGTTAAAAAAATGCAATAAAAAGAATAAATTTAATAATATTTTAATAACATACCTTAGTGATTTATATTATAATCATCAATTTAACGGATTATTTTACATAAAGCTGCCGTGATAAAAAAATTACAACTAATAAAAACAGCTTAATAACACAAATAATAATATATAAATAAATTTGTGTGAACTATATGTGGAACCGATCGAACCGATAAGGTTGATTATTTTAATTCAATTTTGATTTATCATATTAAGAAGAAATGTTAGAAGTTAATGTAATTTAATTTAATTTTAAATTATTTTATTAGCAAGAAATTATGAGAATGTATGTTATTTATAGAAAGATGTATTGTTTTTATAGTATAATAGATGCTATGCCATCGGATAGTAGTATCCGTCAACTGGTACCCGATTTTTGACTCAAACAATCGTCTGCAGTGATATCCGCGTTGGTATCATACTCGCATATTGGGCATCTGCAGGTGCCCCTTGCCCCCCTAGGCACTAGAACCATACATACGTAATTGTATACGTCGGGTTTAACAGATAACCGCATGAACATTGAATTACAACTACTCAACCGTTTGTGTTTATGTTGACTATCTACAAATCGTATAAAATATGACTATTGTTTCATCATATTAGTTAATAAAAATTTTTAAAGATAAAATAATTTGAGGGGGAGGACTTATGCAAGTATACTTATTTATAATTGTTTCTAAATAATACTATAAAATTGAAATAAAAATCTAACTACCGTATTAAAGCACCATATAGTTTTTACATGACCTTAAATTAAGCTATCCAAATAGGATTTTACCTTAACAATTTTCAGAATTATAATTTACACCTAATAAGTTATTTAATTTTAATCTACCTATTTATACTATTAAAACAAAATCATTCTTCAATAAGGTATGCTATTATGAATGCATAAGATAAAAATTTATTTTATTAAACATATTTTTAGACATATAAATATATTTTAATATGCTTTTGAGACAGCAATGTAAATTATTACGTATATTATTAAATTTAATTTTTTTGTTGTATTTTTTTAACCACCCATGTATTACACAGGCTATATCCTAGTTCTATATGTAATTGAAACATGTGTTGTTGCTACGATGAATTTGATTGGTTCACGTGCCATCAATCCCATTATAATACTTCTAGTTCTCCTTTTTCTTTTCTTATTTTTTTTGGTATTTTTAACCTATGATTTGGTATCGGTATTGTTATGAGTTGGTGTCACGGTGGATTTGATTAGTCCGCGTGACGCTAATCCCCTGTTGACACTTTAAGATGTTTTTGTTCTTTTTCTTTTATGTTAAATTATTCATAGCCTATAATTTAGTGTCGGTATCTTCGATAACAATCAAATTCTATGTTTACGATTTAGTGATGATGCCGTCGATGCTGACCGAATTTATGTTAGTTCGACGCTAAAGTGTGGGGTTTTGTGATTGCCCGAGATCATCTTTTTTTTTAGCCTACGATTTAGTGTTGGTACCGTCAATAACGAGTGAGTTGTAGGTTTACATCTTGTGTCGATACCTACCAAATTCCTTTCCACTTCGCCGCCACTAAGGCGCAAGTTTTTGTTATCGTTGATACTGTCCAATGATTTTGGTCGAATCCACGCCATTTCTTGGGCGTAACATGTATATGTTTTTTTTGGTTCGCCTAGTTTTTATATTCAAATATTTAATTTGTTATATTTTGGTGTATACGATTTTTTTGCTTTACTTTTGGTTCTTTAACTCGATCACAACTGAATTTGTGTAGGTTCACAACTGCACTACACGAGTTTTTTTCATATGATCTGGTGCTGACACCGTCGATTCCAGACTCACGTCAATTCATAATATTTACAATAAAAACATTAGCCCGGTGCAAACTACAAAGTGTGTAGTGTTGATTCTTTCTTCTTTTTCTTCCAGCATTAATATTCTTATTTAGTTGGTTGAATAACATCATTATATTGCGATACTTATTTTGGTTATTTTAGCGGTGGAAAACGTCACTATTTAGATGAAGTTTCTTACTATATCGGGCAAAAAATGTCACGCGTTTTACTTTGAACGTTAGCATCAATCACACGAATATCCTTTAAGAAACCATTAATACAAATTATTTTATAATTAACATTAACATGTCAATTAGTATGTCACATCATAACACCAAACAAAAACATATAAAGAGTACTAGTACTCTTGTGGGATGTTATCCATTTTAAACGTCATCTTAGATACTTTTACATGATAGATCAATATGTAAATGTATAGGTTCGTTTAAAAAATTGTTATTTTTTATAAGAAATATAATAAATTAGAGTAGTTGCTGACCTATATATTGTTTTCATGAGTTGCAATATGTTATCTAAAAACACTATTTCAATTTTAGGAAAATGTAAAATTTGAATATGTAATATTTAAATTGTGTGTAATAATATTATAATTAATCTATAAATTTCAAAAAAAATCTTTAAAATGCATATGATTAAATGCATGAATTTCACTCATTTGAAAAAATCCCGTGTAACATACGAATTAAAAAAGCTAGTAAAAAAATATATGAGTTTCAAAAGTTGTTTCTACAAGTCAAAACACAAAATCAAGCATTTTTGTTCGGAAGCGTCGAGATGGCTACACCCTATTAAATTCGATTCAAAAGACATCGTTTTAGTTGTTGGAAGATAACTGGCTACGTCATGAAATGTCGATAATACCCCTCACTGATCACCACACCTTCTGCTCGAATTTATTAAGGGCAGTTATTGGTTGCAAGTTTGCAAGTTGCAAGCTAACCCTATATCATTATTATTATTTAATAATATTGATTGCTTTATCGAGTTGAGAGAAAATATTGTAAAATAGTCGAAAACTTAAATAAAAAGAAATAAACAAGCATATATAACATTTTAATATCCATACGTAAACATAATCATCCTTCATGACCAGGGTTGTCTGAATATGGATTATTACTTCATAATTTATGTATGAGTCAAAATTGAACATATGAAGTGTATAACTTGTATTTTGGTTTTTAGTTTTACACTTTTACATAATCAGTTTGATTATAAACGATTCGGTTAATACAATATTGAGAAAGATGCTTGGTTAATTCATTTAACCACAATTGGACCCTGGACGTTACATTCTTTTTAAAAAAAACACAATATCATAAACAAAAATAAAAGAGGCAGCTTATAAAATGCAAGAGCCCAAAATACAAAGAAAAGTAAGCATGAACAAAAACTACTGTAAGTTCATAAAAGAAAATTAACGAAATTGAATCTATACCATTTCTCCCAATCTAGATGCGGTCTTGTAGTCCTTTGATTGACCTAAAGGAAATGAGACGGCTTTAATACCATTTTACCAATTTTGTGGCTACAAACGGTTTATTATTAAAAATAATGTCATTATGAGCTCTCTAAACCATCCAGCAAGTGACAACCAGCATAACTTAGACCGCCTCACACTCCACTTTACTATGTTTATACTTCGCCCGATATTCCAATATCTCCTTGATCGAGTCAAAAAGTAAATTTAACCATACATGCACACTAGCCCAAACTGACTTTGCCGCCCGACAATGAATCATTAGATGCAATAAGGATTATGGTTCAAAATCACACAAAACACATTTGACATCTCCAAAATTAATTCTTCTTACCAATAATGCCATCTTTGTTGAGATCCTATCCATAAGCAATCGCCAAATGAAACAATTCACCTTAATCAGTATTTGGACCAAAATTGTCAACCATCCCTATTTGGACCTGCAACCTATCTTGGAAGACCATTTATATTTTATCTTGTATATAGCCTGATCTAGTTTACTTAGGCCCTTCCAAGTTCTTCCCAATGACTTATTGACCGGACTAATATCCCAATTATGAGTAATTGTATGTACATCATAAATTACCTTCACCCAAAGAGAAGAATTACAATTTTTATATCTTGACCACCATTTGTGATAAGAGCTGTATTTTATGCCTTTAAACTGCCGACCCCTAAGCCACCTCGATCTTTATCTCTGATAACTCTTTGCCATGCCACCCAATTGATTTTTTCTTTATCCTTTGTTCCACCATATAAAACCGTATGCATTTAGATTCTAATTGTTTAAGCATTTTCTTTGGGGCTTTAAAAATTGAGAAACAATAACTCCCAAACTCTTTACACATATTTAACTAGTGCTAGCCTACCACCAAAAGAGAAGATTGTTTCCTTCTATTTGGATAGCTTTACATCAAACTTATCCAGGATCGATTGCCGGTCCCTAGAACGACAATTTTCACCAATTGGAAGTCCCAAGTACAGGAAAGGAAGTTTACCCACTTTGCAATTTAACACCGAATCCAGGGAGCTCACCGAATCCAGGTCCACCTTGACACCAAACAACGTGCTTTTCTGGAGATTAACTTTTAAACCCGAAGCCACATAATAAATTGGGTTAATAAATCAAAGAAGCCATTTTAGACGTCACTTGATTCAGGCTAATTGCAATTAATAAATCGCGTTATGTTTGAGGGACAAAGAAAATATTATGATATTAATTTAAAAGAGCGAAACAACGATGACTAATATTATGTTATATTAAAAAACACACGCAATAAAATTTTCTAATATTTATAAAAATTTTAAAATACAAATGTTGGTTGATTGGGTTTAAATAAGAAATTTGATTATCCAGGAAAGTTGCCGGAAATTATTATCGGAAAATCGTCGAAAATTTTTTGGCCGGAAAGTCGCCGGGAATTTTTGTCGGAAAGTCACCGAAAAATAGTCGTTGGCGGGAAAAGCACAATGGAAAAACATTATGAAAAAACACAATGTAAAAAACACAACAAAAAACACAATTTAACATAATTTTGTAAAACACAATTATTGTAAAACATAATTTGTAAAAAACCTATTATTTTTTTTATTTTTATATATTAATATGGTACTCATATAAAAGATAAAAAAAACACTCGTTATTATTGTGATTTTTTTTAAATGTCGTATAAAATGTTATGGACGTTTTAAAATGACATGAGAATTGACATGTGTCTTGCACGTGGAAAGAGAAAATCAATGAATGTGTTATCCATATTATGCCCTTCCCCTTATATAACATTTGATTTCACTTATAAACTAATCTCAATCATCCATTTTCAAAATCAATAAACTAGATTACTTCTTATATTTCAAGAATAGTCATACTTCCTATTATAACCTAACCCATAATGTTAGTTCACTTTTCATCATTTAAAAAAAAAAAAACTATGACCATACCATAAAAGTTGGTTTTTAAAATAAAACACAATAGAATAATCGATTTTTATGCTAAGGTTTTTTAAATACTTCATTGTCACACCCATGCCAATCCTACACGGGCCATGAACTTGAGAGATTTTTGTTTCGTAAAGAATGTCCAACCTTTTAAATTACCAACACGTTTTGGCTTAATGCTATTGAATGAGTGGAGAGCTCCACAGTTAAACATGCTCATATGGAAGTAGTATTAGGATGGGTATCTCCATTAGGCAACCAAAAACAAAGATGTGAGCTCTTCGTGAGCAAAACAGACAATATTAGTGGTATGAGAGGCCGAATGTTACAAATAGTATCAGAGCCACTCATGTATCGTTCAAAATGGTTGGACAAACCTCATTAAGGATAGTGAGTCCCCGGGGGTGTCACGAGGTACACCTTAGGTGGATTTCACATCCTGGATTGGATGGTGGAGCAAACCTCATCGAGGACGAAGAGCCCAAAAGGGGATAATCCCACATCGACCATGGACATGAGAGATTCTTACTTCATAAGGAATGCATGGCTTCTTAAATCATCAACGCGTTTTGGGCTTAATTCTAGTGGACGTGAAGAGAGCTTCACAGTTAAGCGTACTCAGATAGGAGTAGTATCAAGATGGGTGACCTCCTGGGAATAGGGATGTAGCTTAGTTGGGGCCAGGGGAGGCCCGACCTCCTCCGTTTTTTTGCTCGGCAGTGTAAATTTATCTTTTTCGGCCGAAAATTTCATACATGGTGTAAATCTATAAGTTTTCGACTGAAATTTTGAGCCCGCCCCACTCTGGTTTATGAATTTTACACATACTAAGTCTGCCCTCCTTGACGTATATGCCCAAGCTTCGCCACTGCTTGGGAAGTCTCCACCTAGACAACTAAAAACAAATCCGTGAACTCTTCGTAGACAAAACGAACAATGTTTTTGGTGTGAGAGCCGAATATTACATTTATTATTGTTTGGATTATTAGGTTTTCTCACTACATGGCTACATGTAAACATAGCTACATGCAATTTTAGGAACAGCTAGCTCCTCATATTATTTTCCCATCATTTTAACGTATAAGCATGATGTTAGACTAGTCAGAGCATTCTTAGCCTATTCCCTATATTTTTGTGAGGGTTTTGTAAATTATATGGTATGACTATGAGTGATTGTGAGTAAAGGAGATAGAAAATGTTATATGGGAAAGTTAAATTTGAGGTTTCACTGGTCATACCGTATAATTTTTTTAATATATTCTCAAAGTGGCTGCGAGTGAAGGAGAGAGAAAAAATAATGATAAATGTATAAAAGTATTATTTAACTGAAAAGTAGAGAGAAAATACAGTGATTTTCAGTGTAATCTTAAATATATATAAAAGGAACCTTCCTACATTCTCTTAAAGCACCAGATCGCTTTATTTGTAAATTGAGGCTTCTCATGCATTTGAACCGAATTCACGGGTATGGGTCTCACCAAACCCAGATAGCTCTTTAACGGGTTATAACATCTCATTAAATTAAAAATTAATTTCACCAAATATTTGATATGAAAAATGCTATAAAATAGGGATATGCTAAAAATTAATATTAGATTTCATTTTAAAAAGATATTATTTATAATTAAGAAACAATTTTATAGTAAAAAAATATGTGGATAATCGGTCTCACCAAACCCAGATAGATTTTAAACCGGGTTATAACATCATTTATTTATAAAACCCTTTTATCATCAAACCTTAAGTATATTATTAATTTCCTTACAATAAATAAAATTAAAATCCAAAAACATCTTACTATTATAATAAATAACTACTCCTATGTGCCAACTGTCAACCTCTTCAACTCTTACAATTTTTAACCCATTTTCAAAAAATGGTATCTCTTTCGGGTCAACCCGTCCCAATAATACTAACTGGATCCTTTTTATTATTCTTTCTTTCTTTTCATTCAACACCAAAAGAGATAACAAACCCTAATTCCCGTTCATTCCAACCGCCGTTCCTCTCTTCCATTGCCACCTCCGTAATCGCTACCTACGATACCGCCATCGCCACCGCCACCTACGATACCGCCATCGCCACCTCCGTCTCCTACTTTCAGTTATTGAATCCATGTATTTTCTCCACTACGAGACCGTCTTCGCCACTGCCGTCTCCTACCGTCATCGCCACCGCCGTCTCCTACCTTCATCGCCATCGCCATCAATTTGCAGGTTTGATTAGAGTAGTAACATTATTTTTATGGTTGAACAATTTTACATTGTTCCTTATTTATTATTATTATTATTATTATTATTATTATTATTATTTTGAATTTACTATAAATGTTCAAGTTTTGAATTTAACCTACTGTTTTTTTATTATAATACATTAATGCATGTTTTCAGGTTGCTGCATCTATGAAAAAGGATGTAGATGGTCAACTTCCAAGCTATCCAAATCTTCAGTCAAAATTGTTGTGCATCCTTCATAATGCCACGTTGCATGTACGCTGCTGCGCCCCTTATTAATTGTTTTTGTTGTTTTAAATAGTGTTGTAGAACTCGCTTATTAATCAGATTGGAATTCTTATATGTAACTTTTCAAATTATATATATAATTTTGATAACTTAACATAAAAGTTCACATAAATACTTCAGTGTTCACATAAACAATTAAACGTAAATATAACAAATCAATGAGAAAATCGATAACTGGGCTTAATGGGTTAAAACCAAGGTCCAATTGTCTTTAAAAAAATCCCATTTGGGCCAACTAGAGATTAATCTATTAGTTGCACCGATTAGCTGAAAATTAGTCAATAACCCATTGATTAGCGATTAATCACAGATCAATTCTGATTTTTACAACACTGGTTTTAAATACGAGTTACTTTTGAAACTTTGTTACAAAAAATGTTTTTTTGAGGCTGATACAGAAACATATGAAGTGTATGCTCAGATGACACTCCAACCTGTTCCTTCGGTATGGAATTTTGTAATTCACCGGGCTTAAATTTAGGTTACTGACTATAATTCATAATTGTTTATCATTAGCAGTTTGATAGAGAAGCACTATTGAGGTCAGATTTTTCAATAAAAGCATAAAAGCCACACATCGAGTTTTTTTGCAAAACTTTGACAGCAAGTGATACTAGCACTCATGGAGGCTTTTCTGTTCCTCGTCGAGCAGCCGAAAAAATCTTTCTGCTTCTTATGAGTTCAACTTCTTTTTCAGTAGACGTTGGTTGACTTTTGACTCGGTCAACTCATTTGACCCATTTCCTTCTAATTTTGTTAATTCTACCAGTTTGACCCGTTAGAGAAAAACCTTAACTTGAATCAACCCAATCATAAAGTTGGAAAATTTGTATTTTATGTGATAACAAACAATTTTTTAATAGGATTTTTCCATGCAACCGCTTGCACAAGAGCTTCTGGCCTGAGATTTACATGACAATGCATGGACATTTCGCCATATTTATCCCGGTAAGTAATAAAAAACAAGGTAATCTGACCAATACAACCACAAATGTAGCGTACACGGAAATTTTTTCTTATTTGTAGACTACTTGCGTAATGTTTGTTTTGTAATTCCTGTAATTTTAATGAAATTTGTAATTGTATTAACAATATATGATAATTGTGTTATTGATTGTATTTTGTTTAACGTTTAAATATTGTAATTTTCATTAATTCCCCGTGTAATACACGGGTCTCAAACTAGTATATAAATATTAGAAACGAATAATGTAAAACAACCCCCCGAATTATGGGAAAAAAAGTTAGTTGTATGATATATATGGATATATGATAGGAAACTGGCTGAGAATGCTCTTATATAAAAATTATTATTTCACCCGTATATAATTTTGTAATCCAAAAGTAGAACAATTGAAGAAATTAACGTAACTTTATGTTATATAACTAAGTTAAAATTCAAACCTAAACATCACTTTAAACTAATAATCTTACTATACTATTAAAGTAATATATTTTTTTCACATGTCATTTAACCAGGTTATTCACGTAGAATGCCAAGTATACAATTTCTATAAATAAGTTATTATCCACCTAATAATCAATTTAATTTTAAATATTAACTCCTAAGTTGGAGAATGTTTCAAAATAAATGGTTATAATTACCATTTATTGAGTAACAAAGGCAATTAATTGTCTTCATTGTTATTTTCTAAAATTTCGAGACTTTGTTATTTTTTTTTTATTTTGGAAAATTATTTATGAACGTTTGGACTTGATGTATGGATTTTTGGATTGAAATAATGTTTAAGTCACGAAGTTTGGATTTTATTGTTGCTTTATTAAACGGTTTATTTAAAATTATAATTGTTATATCTCATTGTTATATTCATATTTGTTGCATTCTTTATGTTGTGTACTTATATGTTTTATAATTTCAATAAAAATAGTATTTATAGCACACAACTTATGTTACAACATCTACATGTTTATGATTTATAGCTTACAACATATGATTTCAGTACATGATAAAGTTTTAATTAATATGTCTTTCTTTATTTCATGGTATAAGTTAGAATATGTTTTAAATTGTTATTTATCTCTGCTTTTCTTTGTATGTTGGAACTTTTTAAGTAAAACAACAATGTGATACCTTATATTAATAATGTTAGATTATCTGCCATTTACAATTCATTAAAATGTATAACACACACACACATATATATATGAAGTTTCATATATTTCCACACCCGTGTGTAACACGAAATCTAACATAGCTAATAATATATGGTAATGAATTAACGAATGGGACAGATAGTAGGCATGTTCATATATAGACTTAAATAATATATTAGCCATGCTTTGTGGCGGGATTTTTCTTTATTTTAAAATTTGGATCAGACGGAAATCTCTGTTAATTACATCTTACAAATCTATATCTCTATTAAAGAAATTGAGTTTTTGGACACTTGTCCTCTTATGATTAGTCCATAGCTATTAATTTCATATATATCTATTATTTTAATAATTTCTTCACAATTAAATAAATCAAAAAAGAATTAAAATGCAAATATTTATTAATCTACATTGAATTCTATGATTTGCAGGAAATTAATGCTTGAATTTGTAATATATTTTGACTCTCTTATGAATGTTGACTCCATCCTTGTTAGTTTTCTTAACCAAGAAAGAAATTATGATTTGAATTAAATTATTTTCAACCATTTCAAAAATATTGATTTCTACACATGGTTTTAAATACGGTATAAAACAATGTTTTCTACACACCTCATTGAACTCTCCCCTCTATCACTATTGATTCGACGCGTATTTCGACGACCACCGAAGTTTGGAAGCAATTACTTATGCTCTTTCCGGTTCGACACCAATGATCATCTTAGTTACATCAATAGGAAGCTGGCAATTCTTCCTATTAATTATGTTCCCATACCTGGTAACAAGTCAAACCATAGTTTTATACTTTTATTATAAACACAACATATTTGCTTTCAAACGCTACTATTTAAGGTCACCTAATCGTTCGTTTATGAAAATATATTAATTGGTTTATGATTTTACTCTCAAAAATCATTACCGGAAGTATTGAAACCCTAGAATTATGAGACGATTTATTTTAAATCTTTACTTGCAGTATATATATAAAGAATGTTATATGTATTCTCTATAAAGAAAACTCAAAAGTATATATAAAATTGTTTGTCACCACATTCAATAAATTTAATAATTGTTCTTTAAAGAAAATAATAAAAGTTTTAAAAGAAGAATTTATTTATATGCTTACGTATAAAGAATCTCATATTTTACTTGAGACCAAACAATTATTGTTTTATTGTGCTATACAATTATCTAATTTTGATATAACTATTTACAAGTGTGAACTGATTTCATGGCATGAACCTATCATGAAATTTGTGGGTTGGAGTTTACCATAAACTATAAACGGGTTCAAGTTGAGTTTAGCTATAAATTATACGTTCCATTATTTTCTTAAACTTTAAACCTCTGTTTGAATAGGTTATGTATAAATGTTTCATATATATTTATTGTTTTCGAATATTTTTAAACAGATGCTTATGGTTTCTTAATAATAGATTGTGGTTTGTTTTAACTTAATTATATATTTGTTACTTATGTTCATTTTTTTCATCAATTTCTTAACATATGATATCTAGCTCTTTATCACATGTATGACACCTCTATGTGACTTATGGGTAACCATTTAATTTTATCATTTCATTTTGTTTTTTAATATTGATTGTTCTGAACATCTTTAATATTGTAGTCACTGTTATCTTTATTATGTCAACACGTATTCAAAGACATCACCGATGCTCATCAAGTTCTTATTCATAAAATGTTTTGTATCAAGATAGATGTACATTTATTTATATGAAACTTCTATCAATTGTTATATATGGAAACAATTGTTATATATGAATAATTATTTATATGGGAATAATAGGAAACAATAGGATTGGACCAACAAGAAAAGACTATGTTTGCTAAAACTCTATTGATTTAATAGTATAGTTAGATGTACATTTATTTATTTATGCTTTTATATAATACTCTTAATTTATTTTAATATTCATAACAAATTTAAAACCCATTTTAAATACGGAATTTGGCCAATTTTTCAAAAGTTTCCATATCTTCTGTCTTATCAAGGTTTCTATTTTTTATATTTGATCATTTTTAATTATCCATAAATGCCAATATTATTATCTAAAACAAACCCTCCATTTTAATGTTTCAAACATCAAAAACGTTTCCATAATTTTTGGAAGTTTTCTAAATAACCGATTTGATTTTAAATTTTGTAATCATATCTAAATTATTTAGTAAAGATTTCTCAAACTGAATAGCTAACAGATTTGTAACTTGAGTCAATATGTGGAGTTTGTGACTGAGCTACTATCACGTTATTATTTATATTTTGTTTTTAGGTCTTATAGATTTTTATTGTATTGTAGTTATTTTTTTGAATGGTCAACAGGTTATATTGCAGTTTTTAAACTTTCAGTCAATTACTCAAAGTATTATCATAGTTATATAGTTACTTATGGGTATATAGATGTATAATTAATATGAAATATTTAATAACTGATTTGATTAGCAATAATGATTTCCTTAATTACATATCAATATCAATATTTGAATAACTGTCTTTAAATATGTTTATTTATAAATGTCTTATATAATATTATTGTTACGGGATTTTAATACTTTCAGACAAATTAAAATTAATCAAATTATTAAGTTATTTTAAGATTTCTTAAATTTTGACATATATTTTTTTATTTCTAATTTTATTTTATTTTGTGTTGATTTTTTTCTTTTTTTGACAACGAACTAACGGTGTCACAAGATGGATTCATAAACATTCAATTAAATTTCTTTATATTATTTTCTGTGATTATATTAAAATCTAATAGCGCTAAAACAAGAAGAGTTTAAGGATCATAACAATACTTACATTCTTATTTGTTCATTCTCAAAAAAAGTTTAGTGAGTAGTTCAGTAAATGAAATAGTTTCATAATATTATAATTATTAGGTATGACTCTCTATGCATTCCAATTTTAGATACATTTCAAAAACATAACATTTATATAGAATTATCCGTTCATATAAATACAAAATTTATAATTATAATTATTATGTATGACTCTCTATGCATTCCAATTTTAGATACATTTCAAAAACATAACATTTATATAGAATTATCCGTTCATAAAAATACAAAATTTATAATTATAATTATTAGGTATGACTCTTTATGCATTCCAATTTTAGATACATTTCAAAAACATAACATTTATATAGAATTATCCGTTCATATAAATACAAAATTTATAATATATATTTCAATATATTAACATATATTTATAACTGACGTCTTTTTATATAATTTTCTCCCGTGTAGCACACAGGTCACTAACTTATAACCTATTAAAGTATATATTTTTGAACGTTTTTCTTAATGTTACAAAGTTTTAGGCATGTAACATATGAATTAAATAGATTTTTCATATTTTTCTTAATGTATTTTTTTGGTTAATGGTTTAATTTATAAAGATGATTGAACTTATAATTTTACTCTTATAAATACCTTATACTTCATATTTAATTATATATTTTTTTTAGAAATACAACTTTTTACAATTCATTATAGTGTATAAGATATACATATACATATATGACATATTATACATTTTCCGCCTGTGTGGTAAACGGTTCTTTGATTTACTAACCCGTGTTGAACATTTCTCTCTTTATTTTAAAATAATATATTTTTTTACAACCAAATCTTAGTCTTTGTAAATTTATATTTTAAGTCCGTGATAACATTTTTTTTTCTAAATATCATTTTTATACACAAAAAATGTAATATAATAATATCGGTATGAATGTTTTATTTTTAAAATAAATCACACCAAATTTTGGTTTGCTATTTAGAATTAATAGTGTATAAATACATCAAAAACTTATTAAAAAGTCATATATAAAGGTTATTATATGAAATAACTGAATTTACGTATTATATATATATAGGGGTGTGATCTAGTGAAAACTCTTCTTAAAGAGAAAACTTAAAAACTCCTAAAAAACTATTTTTAACTTAAAAATTTTTTTTTTTGAAGTTTCTTTTTTTCCATTATTATTTTATGTTGTTATTGGTTCAAAAAAAAAAAACTTGTCGGTAACCTCGTCGGTATAGTGCGCATGTGTAATAGTGTGCATTGCATATATGAAAAAGTGTTTGTATTGCATAGAATACAACACTATTGCACATATTTGATACACACTATTGTATATATGCAATATAAGACTAATACACACATCGAATACACATTAGTACGTATGTGTAATACAACATTAACACACATGTGCACCACAACGACTTTTATTTTATTATTTTTTTTCCATATAATACAACACTACAACACATATACAATACACAAATATTGAATATATGCAATAAAACAATATTAAACTCAAAAATACATAGTAATACACATGTGTTATACAACAGTATCGCACAGTAATACGTATGTGCATTACAGTGGTTTTTTTTTGTTTTTTTTATTTATTTTTTATTTTTTTCGAGTGAAATATAAGAATAATGGCTAAAACAAAATTTTGAAAATATTTTTTTTATTTTTAATTAAAAATAATTCTTTAGAAGTTTTTAGAAGTTTTTAAGTTTTCTCTCTAAAGGTGAGTTTTCTCTTGATCCTCTCCTTATATATATATATATATATATCATAATGGTCATGACTCAAGGTGGATCTTTAATTAAAAACATTATTTATTATTTTTAATATGTTTTATGAACAATCTAAATTATAAGTAATTTAATTAAATTATTTCTAACACATAACCATTTTCTTACACAACAACTCATAATCAAGTTCAGAAATGTTAGATAAAGATATAATGAAATACTTGAAGACAATGTTGGATTCTCAAAATCCTTTGGTTCAAGGATGCCGGATGGTAAGTGACTATTTTTAAAATGATCCCGGTATGTATTTAAAGTTATGCATTATTGGAACAAAGGCAAAAAGATGCAAGGACTTATAACCTGCTAAAAACTTCTAAAGTTGTAGGTTAATCGTTGGTGATATTTGTGACACAATAGATAAGCACGATATAATTGTAACAACTTAAAGCAGATCTCTAGCAAGAGTTGGAATATATATGAGACTTGTTTTTACTTATGGCCAACTATATGTTTCTTTATCAAGAGTGAAGAGCAGAGATTGTATTAAAATACTTATTTTGGATAAGAAAGGTCAAGTTACAAACAAGACATCAAATATGGTTTATAAGAAAATATTTAACAGTTTATAAATTTGTAATTTTTGAAGTTTTAGATTATGTTTCCAAGCAATGTAAAATGAATCTTCTTTTTAGTAAGTTTATTATGTTTTTAAATACTTTGTTTACATGCGAATATGAATTGCAATTATATCAAATAATTCTCCCAATAAACATATAAACAAATTTTTGTCATCTTAATATGTCTTTAGTTGACGATTTATATATTTCCACCCGTGTCGTACACGGGTCAATAACCTAGTAGTGTAATATAAAAAGTCAACATCAAACACCAAAGGTATAAGTCCACGATTATAGGTTTGCTCGTATAAAGAACATAATTGGACAAATATGTTTCTTGCCAACCCAACCCGTTTCAAATATATAGTTTTGATCATTACCCGTTTGGCTCGTTTCACGTTGCCTATTTTTTATTTGGCCCATTTCAAAAGGATCTAATTTTATGTGATGCGTTTTTATATTATTTGCACACCCTCTACATCAAACAACTAATATTATTCTTGTAGTGTATTACCCGGCACGTTGCACCGGGGCAAAACAGTAAAACCGAGAGAGTAAAATTCAAGCGTTTCTGTCCATATTCTAAGACGGTAAGTTGACGCGAATTCGGTCAGTTTAAGTTATTTACGTTATGGTGTTAGAACTAAAACCAAAAATAAGAAAAAAAAACAATATAAAAACCGAGGCGGGCAATGGGTTGGCGCCGGTTACTAAAATACTGGCGTTGGTAGAACCTGAGCGTTTTTTATCCGGCTGGACGTTGAGGCGATGCAAATTTGGTCGGTCCGCGTTACGTTTGTTATGGTACCGAAACTAAAACAAAAGGATAAAAACAAAAACAAAATTGGAATTGGGTTGGTTTTTATTACATTCGTTACGGTACCGATAAAACACGGGTGATTGAATTCGGTCGGTTTCACTTAACAATACAATCATCTAACCCACACCAAAGTTAATGTTGAAAGACAACCATTCTCACATATACGAAAACATTAAAAAAAACGGTAGCAAAACAAAAACAAAATTGGAATTCAGTCGGTTTTTATTATAATCGTTATAATACCGAAAGTAAAACAAAATCGGGTGATCGAATTCGGTCGGTTTCACTTAACAACACAAGCATCCGAACCACATCAAAGTTAATGTTGAAAGACAACCATGCTCACATAAAAAAAAAACCTCATGTTTGCACCATCAGAGATTTAAACGTGGGTTCCAAATGAACCAAACATTAACCTTACCAAGACAACCATTCAGCCAACACAAGAATTATGTAAAAAGACAAAAACCATTACCATATATGTAAAAAAAGAAAATTACACACATTGTAGCATCAAAGTTCTCAATTATACTAGTTAGATAATAATATTATTTGTCAACTCGTGAACTCAAAAATCCTAACATCAATAAAGAAAGAAAGGGATATTGGTTTTTAATACTCTCAACTTTCATATGTTGGTTGATACAATTCCCAACTTTTGATTTGTTACCCACCACTCTCAAATTTCATCCTACTTGTTTCTGACACTCCCAAACTTAACGGACTAACTCCGCTAGTTTTCTTGCTGACGTGGCGTTGTTCTTGATGATGTGGGGTTGTCTTTGTCAAGGAGTTGTCATGCACCACAACCCACCATAACTACCACCCATCATTATCCACCTTTCTTCTTCATTTCCAAAGCTTCAAAAGCACACCCCCTTATTTATATGAACCAACAACATGCCTCCATCATCAACATTTCTTTACATACCCGATTAATATTGTTGACGAACACACTACTTAGATATCAGCATCATCACCTAGCTGGTAGCCAGAACCATCGTCGTCAATAACTCAACACTGAAGAATGCTAACAGCCAGGATGTGATATTTTTGGGTGAAACTATTCTGGAGGATGTTTTGGAAAATGAACATGTCTGTTATGTGAACGAGAACCAGGAATTTCCAGAATTCGATGAAGATTTTGACAAGAAAATAGAAATGATCAGACAAGAATTTGATAATCAAGGAAATCTGGTACCAGTGGACAAGGGGAATACAATTGAAGAAGAAGAAGCTACTAGTGAATAGCTTGATTGGTTTGAACGTTCGAAGGTGGAACCGAAAAGGGTATAGTTGAGATATCTCAAGTATTACAAAAATCCAAAGGAGGTGAAGCTGGGTAAAGTTATTAGCATTGCTTATTTGTCAAAAATCAGGAAGATTGCGGTTTGAAGAATGTTTGTATTTCAGTATTTCAATAGTTTATGTGAGTTGAAATCTCTGCCGTGAATGGATGTGATGGACATTGTGCAGAAAGAACTTTTTTATTGTCCTAAGAAGGGTCCGGTGAAGGAGTTCTGGGAGTTTATTGTTAGAAACTCAAAGTGTAATTTCAAGAATTGGACTCTACAGCGGCCTTTCATACACGAGTCATGAGTAAAGATTGATCCAGAAATGGAAGAATTGGTAAAGGCCTGGAGGTACAGGAATCCTGGAACGTTGAAGATAATACCTGCGTATCCTATGGAACAAGACTTTCATGTATATTTTCGGTGGTGGTATTATGATAATAGCCGAGGAGAAGCGGCGATTGTATTGAACCGGGAAGGTAAGTGGGATGTGATTGACGTGATGGATCCAATGTAGTTAGTGAACTGTTCTAATAAAGACATAGAGGTGTTGTTTAATCACAAGATCCAGATCAGTAATGAGAAAGAGGTTGATCAAGCATTGCAGTACCACAAAGTGATAAACGTATGCCATGCTTATAAAATTCATTCAAGTCGTGTGTGGAAAAGCAAATGGATTAAGCTGGGAGAAAAGGAAGAAAGGAAGGGGAAAGAATGAGAGAAAGAGATTAAAGACAATATAGAGTATGCATCAAGGTTGAAATACAAGTTAAACCAACTGGTATATCTATTCCTACAAATCATGAGGGCTCGAAGAGAAGATCGTGGGAAGACATGAGATGAGATTATTGGGAGACTGTATTTGGGATGAAGGAATGAAGACCGGAAGATCAAAGACCTAGCAATATCCTAGGGGGAGTTTGTTGGAGCACAACGTCTATCGCTAGGGTCTTGTATTTGATTTTGTTGTATTAAAATGTCATATTTTGTAATAGATCTATAGTCCAGCACATAAGTTCCCTCTGGACCGCGCATAACTTATGCGCTATATATACTTATACGTCCACTAGTGTACTTTATCATGTCTATAAATAGCTTCATACTTATGCGCTGAGCGAGAGACTTTTGGAGAGTTCTAGGGAGAGAAAGTTTATTCTAGAGAGAGATAGAGCACTGATATTGTCATATCATATTGTACTTATTCTTGAAGTTAATGAAATGAATGTTAAAGTTACTTATGTGTTTTCTACTTTGATGGATTCCGAACTTCAAGGTTAAAGCCAATAACACGTTGAAATCTTACGTACGTTCGCGTCATCATCAACACCTTTGACAATTAAAGTTAATAAAAAATTTAAAAGTAAAATTGCATACTCTCTCTCTCTCCTTAAAAATATGATTAAAAGTAAAAAAAAAGTGTAAAAAAAATTATGAAACAAATTCTTTTTTTTTATAAATTTTTCGATGTTATGTTTGTATGTATGTATGTATGTATGTATGTATGTATGTATGTATGTATGTGTGCGTGTATGTATGTGTGCATGTATGTATGTATCTATATATGTATGTATGTATATATGTGTGTGTGTGTATGTATTTATGTTTGTGGTATGTAGCTTGAATGTATCTATATATGTATGTGTAGTATCTCTATGTATGCACGTATGTATTGTATGTATGTATGTATGTACAGTGGCAGATCTAGAACCAAATATCAGGGGTAACGTTGAAATTTTTTTTCACCTTATTTCATCAATGTAAACTAAACAAAAATAGAAACACGATGATAAATAAATTTAAACACATGGGTTGTATATTTCTCCCATTCGGTTTTTGAAAGCTTGAAATCAAGTCATCACATCCTCTTCTTTTACTTTATCAAGCGCTTCTCTTTCAACCGCACAAATTAAGGCATTTTTCAAATACTCATCACCCATTCGATTGCGCAAATCCATTTTGATAAGCTTCATTTTTAGAAAAACATCTTTCAGCAGTTGCGGTTGTAACCGATAAAAAACGATAGCAAAGGAAAAGTGGCGTATTTTCTGGTTTCCACCATTACCACGAGCAAGGTCACACATTCCACCCACATTTGCAAATTTATAATCTTTCTTTAAAGTGTGATAAAAGGTCGTAAGATCGTCTGAAATACACAATCTTTCTTTATTACTAAAGTCATTCGGATACATATAAGAAAATGTCACTATCTTTGATATGTCAAACTTAGACAACGAATCACAAGGATTTAAACCGGGCATATTTTCTATCAGACTAGTTGAGACCTCACTAAATCTATTTCTAAGTTCTTGAATTTGCATATCCAAATGGTATTAAAAACTTCAACATCAAAATGATGTCGATTAGTAATGATATTCTTTCGTTTTCGTTGATTACTGTAACTTTCCGTCATATCTATCATCTTAATCTTGTTTTTTTTTTCACAAAAAAATGTCACTCTAGCCAACATCTTGTCAAAACCGTTTTGTCTTTGATTATTCAATGCTCGGTTTGTCCGGCTTATCAACTTAGACGCTTCTAACCAGTCTTGATTTTTTTTGAAGATGTTTTGATAGAGCATTTGTGAGGCCTAAAATATTGTCTAACAAGTGTAAATAAAACACAAAATTAAGACTCTTAAAATATTTAAGAATACCTTTCACATTAGTTCGTTATTGCACACTCTCTCCATCTTCTTTAATAAAAGCAAGTACCTTAACAGCTTCCGGGAATAATTTTAACAAACTTAAGATTGTTCTATATTGACAATTTATATAAACAATTATAATTTTAGTTAAAAGTTGAAGAATACCTAAATTGAGAAACTATAGGTCGAATCGTGAAAGAGGGTTCGAACCGGTGAACCACCTCTTCTCGGCTGCAGCGTGGAGTGGTGGAGGTCACCTGGTCAGGTGATCGTAGGAGGAGGAGGGCAGACCGGCAGAGGGTAGCCCATAAGAGGGTAGTGGTTTCTGATCACGGTGGTGGCTTGGAGTTTTTGATTAAATGAGGACTGGCAATTTTGTTTTAAGTGTAACATATATTATTTTAAAGGTTAACGGGTTATATTGGTTTGGGCTTTACACCTTTGTTTGGACTTTAGTTGGGTTGAATTTTTAAATTGGCTGGGCTTAAAACTTATAGGGGTAACGCTATTTTTTTCAGGGGTAACGAAACATGAAAACCGACCTAAAAGCTTGTTTTTACACTACCGACGAGAAGTTGAGGGGTAGCGGAGGCTACCCCTGGTATTGCACTACATCCGCCACTATGTATGTATGTATGTATGTATGTATGTATGTATGTATGTATGTATGTATGTACGTATGTATGTATGTATGCGTGTATATGTGTATATGAGTATGTATGCATGTGTGTCTATATGTATATATGTGTGTGTATTTATGTATATACGTACGTACGTATGTATGTATGTATGCATATGTGTGTATGTACATATGTATGTTTGCATGTGTGTATCTAACCAAGTGTGTATGTGTGTATGTATGCATGTATGTATGCGTGCATGCATGTATGTATGTATTTATGTATGTGTGTATGCATGTATGTATGTATGTGTGTGTGTATGCGTGTATGTATGTATGTATGTATGTGTGCGTGTGTGTATGCGTGTGTATGTATGTATGCATGCATGCATGCACGCATGCATATATGTATCTGTATACTTATAATAGTTTGTAAATAAACCGGTTAATAGACCGGTGTAATTGGTGACTAGAAAGAACGGTTACCCTATGTATTGGTTACATTTAGAATGGTCTTATGGACCGTCTTACAAATATACAACGGGGTTTTGTGAGGAACTATTTTAAATTCACTAGTTTTTTTCCACGAGTTTTATGAAACTGAAGCGCCAATTCGTCCACAATAAATTCTTTATCCACTTCACACATTCTCAACATTGTTTCACACAAACAAAAACCCTAACACCCCAGTTTCAAGATGATGGCTTACGAAGACGCTCTACACACTTTTCTGTTAACTCATAATTTGCGAAAGAGAACGAAAGCCACGGGAGAATTCGAAGACTTCAAAAATATGATTAATATGCTAAGACCGAGTCCTATCGCCTACACCCTAAATGATCGAGTCAATGTATATCGACGATGGATACAACGATTTTGGGATTCTATTGTTACTGGAACCTATACAGTAAATGAGCATTTAGAACGAGAAATTCATGGTGTGGTAAATGAGTCAAAAATTTTTGTCGGTCAAGCGAAAATTCATGCTGCTCTGCGAATAAATGATGTGTAAGGCCTCGAACCCGGTAGCCCTACTGTAAGGCCCCAATCCCGGTAACCCTACTTTGGTGTTGGATTTACTCATAAACACAGTTCTAAAATCAGAGTTAACTTAAACTTTCGCGGAATAATTTAAAACTTCAAACATCACATTACAAACATTCATTTTTGTCTTAACATACAAATTGTCTTTTCATAACATAACATAAAATAGTCATGACACTTCTTCATAGATGCCAGTCTCTTTAGCTCGTACCATGCGTCCCTCCTCAAGCCAGCTGCCTCAACCTATCTGCCTGCGTGCATACTAAAAGTCAGCTACGCTGAGTGAGTTTTAGTTAATCAATTTAACATACAATACATTCCTATCCTTACTCATACGCGTCCGAAGATACGTATTCATACCTTACTTTGCTATTACTTCTTTCACACATACTTTATATACATGCATACGTACTTACATACTTTCTTTCATAAAACCCTATGGTATACCATAAGCTATTCTATCTTAAACATGTTAGACATTATAAGGGTCTGGTCCCTATCATCTCAGATATTATAAGGGTCTAGTCCCTATCTGTAAGTCCCGAATCTGGATCACTACAATTATGATATCAACAATCTAGGTGTTGGTGCGGAATTCCAACGCTAGATGATTCAATAACACAAACAAAGCACAAACACTTCGAACACAAGAATGGCTTCAAAACACACGTTAATATTAACGTCGGGTGCTTAAGCACTAGCAATACAATACTCGTCTAAGATAAACCTTAGACAGCTAATAACCACGTGAACGAACAACTCCTAACCCTATACAATGCATTCTATATATATAGGGAACAAACATGATAGCCCAACAAAAGCCCAAAGCCCACCGAGAACCACTAAAGTTCTCGGCTTACATAATATATCCTATCTAAGCCCAACCTACAAGCATAAACCACAAATATAGCCCAACATTCTCCCCCTTGGTTTATTGCTTGATCAAAACTGCTTTGGTGGTAGATAATCATCGTCCATCAATACCTTTATTTAGGCCATTCGGTGTATATACTGTGGCTTCGAAATAAACACTTGGAGGTTTAGTGTCATATTAAGCGCCTTAATTTAAGAACCTGGCTGGGAGTCCGGCACAGGTCATGCTACTTTCCATATGAAATAGATAAACATGATGTTCGTCATCATAGATAGCAACGAATATTAGACTTGATTGACTTAGAAAAGTCAAGCACGATGTATCTTTGGTAGGACCAACGATTCCTTTGTCAAGATTTGACCGAGAATGCTTTAACAACTCTTCAAAACGAAGATCTCTCTGAGTGACCATAAAAACCTGGTCAGTCCATGCCGAAAACCTCAGAGCACTGTTCATCATCTTCAACATGCCACCAATCATCATTAAAGACCAAACCTGTAACTACAATCAATGACTAAAACCAACCATCAGTAACTTCAACATAGATCAAACACACCGTTTGAATGATGAATCAAAATCAAATAATCTCTAACAATCTCTCAACCATAATAGACTTCCTTACCTATTTAAAGAAATTTTCTTAAGAATCTCAAGGAGACAAGAAAAGAAGTAAGACATCAAGATAGGTGAAAGATTTGATGGTTAGAGTGTGAGAAGATTGTGGAAGATAAGAGAAGTTGAATTTTTCAGGAGTAATGAGTGCCTTTATAGACTACATGGTCACATCAGACCAGACCGAAAACAAAGATTGCTGAAAACATGTGGCAGAGAACTGTTCACTGAAGGCAGAGAACTCTCAAATCTGGCCGAGAACAAGAAGCAGCCGAGAACATCGTCATCACAAGCAACCGAGAACTCAAAAATCATGTTTAACCGAGAACGATTACTTTTTAAAAATATCTCAGCGCACTTTGAAAAGTATCCCGACTTATGTGAAAAACGATCTCTTAAAAGCTTTGTTTAGACATGAGTAAACACGAGGCAAAAATAAAATAAATGAAAGTAGATGAGAATAGAAAAAATAAAAATAAAAAATAAAAATAAAACTAAACTAAAACAAAATTTCTTATCCAGTCTTTAGAAAATCAAAGTATATTGGGATCAAATTTCAGCTAATTTAAAAAAAACCACCTTGAAAAGATCCGAACATGAGATCATATTGATTAAGGTACTTTCACAATGATTCATTTTCAGCATTATTGTGACATAATGAAAAGGTTGATAGTATGAATTTCATTGCAATAGTGATATGATTAAATTCGATTAAGCATAAAACTTACATGGACATCACTTATGGACCTCTGATGCCCCTTATCTATTCTCAAGGCGTATTTGGCTTTCCCCAAATCACCCCAATTTGACTCCAACCCCTTAGCACTTGATCAAAGTATTTTTCTCTATACAAAATGATTTTAAGCTTTAAGGTTGAACGTTGGATTCACATGCCTTCCGGACTTACAAGCCTTACATTCAGAGTGTTTAGGACTTATTTGAATGCCCCACCCTGTAGTTCCCTGAGACCTCTTTAAGCTTTTAGAAAACAATTTAATGATGAATTAAATGATAATATTTTTTTTTAATGAAATATAACCTTTTTGGTGATCAAGATACTAACGGGCTCGTGTATGACTGGGTAATTGCTTTTCTGCCTATCATTCGGAGAGATGTGTCTAGGGACATGCAAAAATTTTCAAAATGACTCTCCACAATAAGTTTAGCAGGTTTAGTTTATATCACTTCAACTTTTACATATCATGAAAAACTTCCACACACATCAATAACTAATCAAAAGCCTTTTTAGCCTAATAACTTCACACATTAGGCACTCAAAATCAATTTATCTATCATTTCTCAAAGGTTGGATTAATTTTCATTTGAAAAATTTTAAGCAATCTGAAAAGCTTTTAGCTAATAATAATATCACTTCCCAGATGATATTCCAAAGACGATTTAAATCCAATCACCCCAGCTGCCTTCAGTTTTCAGGTGAATGGCTATCCTATGTGTTTACAGGTAGACAATAGGACCAAACACATAATAGAATGTGTCCATCAAACTTTAAGTGGCCGACATGATTCTCAGTGAAAGAACTTAAACCGATAGTTAAACCAAAAATTAATTTTTATGTATGTTCAGTTGCCCTGGTCACTTTCAGTCCTAAGGTTAATGGCTATCCCGTGAGTCAAGAATTGATGACAAGACCAAACATATGAAATATGTCCTTTGAACTTGAGTAACCGGCATGATTTTAAGCAAGAGAACAAAAAAGATTTTTGATTTTTTTTAAATAAGCGCACACACACTCTTTTTGTATTTTTTCTTTTTCTCCCCCTAAATTTGTACAGAAATTTTGAAAAGAAGAAAAAAAATTTATGTACACAATTTAAACCTTAAAATACTCAGTCTTCAAAACGCAGCATCTTGAGAAACCCTACAAACACATTGAATCTGACTGTTCCGACTGGCTTCGTAAATAGGTCCGCCACATTATTATCAGTGTGGACCTGTTCAAGATGAATTAGCTTCCGGTCGTAACAGTCACGGATAAAATGAATTTTAATGTCAATGTGCTTGGTTTTAGAATGCTGAACGGGATTCTTAACCATTGCAATGGCAGCATCATTGTCACAAAAAATGGGAGTATCAAGAAATTCCAAACCGTAATCTAGCAGTTGATATTGCACCAAATAACCTGAGAGCAGCAGGCTGATGTAGCAACATACTCCGCTTCAGCAGTCGAGGTGGACACCGTCTGTTGTTTCTTACACTGCCATGAAATGAGACGATCTCCTAAGAACTGGCATTCGGTAGATGTAGATTTCCTGTCAATATCATCTCCACCATAATTAAGATTGCAAACATGATATCGGGTCGGCTGGCGGTGAGGTACATTAGAGACCCGATCATTGATCGATAGTATGTTTGATCTATGGGACTCCCTTCCGGATCAGATGACAGTAGAGGCCTTTCCGCCATGGGAGTGTTAGCACTCTTGGAGTCTTGAAACTCAAACTTGGCGAGCATATCCTCAACATACTTTCCTTAATGCAGCAAAGTTCTCGCGAAACTTTGGCGAACCTGTAACCCCAGAAATGTTGTCATTTCACCCAGCGAACTCATCTCAAAACTTTTCTTCATTACTTCTTCAAACTCCGCGCACAACTCAGCATTGGTGGATCCGAAGATGATGTCGTCTACATAGATCTGGACTAAGATCAAATCTTTTTCGACAGTTTTGTGGAACAGAGTTTGATCAATGGTTCCTCGCTTATAGCCATGATCTAGAATATGTGCTGTCAATGTAACATACCATGCTCGAGGAGCCTGATGAAGCCCCTACAATGCCTTGTCTAATTTGTAAACATGATTTGGCTTCTTTGAATCAATGAAACCCGGTGGCTGATCCACAAATATCTCTTCCTTGACCTCGCCATACAGAAAAGCGGTCTTAACGTCCATTTGATACACTGTGAACCCCATAAATGAAGCGAAGGCCAGAAAGATTCTGATGGCTTCAAGTCTAGCCACCGGAGCATAAACCTCAGTGTAATCCAACCCTTCAACTTGACGAAAACCACGAACTACCAATCGAGCCTTGTTTCGAACAATAACCCCGGTGTCATCTTGCTTGTTCCGGAACACCCATCTCGTATCAAGAGCTTTCTTTCCCTCCGGTATCTCAACCAATTTCCAAACTTTCAACTTGTCAAACTGATTTAACTCTTCATGCATAGCGTCTACCCAACTGGGTTCCTGGAGGGCCATGTCTACTGTCTTTGGCTCAATCTGAGATATGAAACAAGAAAACAAACAACTGTTTATATTTCCAGTCTGACTTCTGGCGGACACGCCCATTTCAAGAGGACCTATGACGTTCTCAATTGGATGATCTTTCTGAATTCTTGAAGGAAGTAATTGATCGGAAACATCACTGGTAGAATTCAAGTTTGACAAAGTCACTTCAATGTCAGCAAGGGGGTTCTTCCATCCGGAGGTCACTGTACTATGTGAGTACGAAGTGCTGGCGACATATTCATTTGGAATGACATCGGGAAATAGTGTGCTCCCGAAAATCTGACGAATAGGACTCTCCCCCTCGACTGTCGCGGTATCTTTAGACTGACTTGGCGAACATTCATTTTCCGGAACTGCTATTGGCTGAGAGACGGATGTGGGTTTGTCGTCAATGACTGGGTCTGGGATGTCGTCATCCAGAAGTGGAGAGATGTGGGATATTGCATGTGTGTCATCTTTCTCAACATCCATTGTAGTGCTGCCGGAAGGTTCTGTGTTAATGACCGGAAATACATTGAATGGTTTAAAGGGTTCATTATAATCGAATAACCAGTCCGGACCAACACGAGCATCAGTCTCGTTTTCTTCCAACCAACGAACATCATACGATTCTAGAATCTATTTGGTTGACTTGTTGTAGACCCTGTAGGCAGTATGGCCTGCATAACCAACAAAGTAGCAATCATCAGCTTTGGCCCCAAATTTCGGAGTAAACTCGAGGTTCAGTAGAGTGCATGGGCAACCAAAAGCCTTAAAGTGCGCGACAGTTGGCTTATGTCCATAGACAATCTCATAAGGAGTCTTCATTTGTGATTTGTTGATTATCACCCGATTCTGAACATAACAGGCCGTATTAATAGCTTCTACCCAGAAAGATAATAGCAGCTTAGAATCACACAGCATGGTCCTTGCCGCCTCGATAAGAATCCTGTTTCTCCTTTCAGCCACACCATTCTGTTGAGGAGTCCGAGCTGAATTGTACTGACGAAGCACTCCCCTCTCAGAACAAAAATGATTCAAGGATGCATTCTTGAATTCCGTACCATTGTCACAACGAATTCCTTTCAGCTTCAAATTCAACTGATTTTCCATAAGCACCACGAATCTTTTGATCAGCTCTGCAGTTTCACTCTTATTGGACAAGAAAAACACCCAAGTGAAGCGTGAGTAATCATCAGTGATAACCAAACAATAAGAACTGCGAGAGAGACTTAAAACATGAACCGGACCGAAAAGATCCATATGCAATAGCTGAAGAACTGAGGAGATGGTGTTGATCAGTTTTGGCTTGTGAGATTTACGATGATGTTTGCCCAGAGCACAAGCCACACACTTTTCAATGGTAACAAAATCCTTAATGGGTAATCCACGTACCAAATCATTTTTAGCAAGTCGGTTTAGATTTTTCACATTTGCATGACCAAGACGACAATGCCAAAGCATTGCATTGTGTTCAGACACTTTTGAGAACAAACAGGTTATTTCATCAGGAACATTTTTGTTCATGTCGATCACATAAGCATTATCTTTTCGTTGTGATCGAACAAGAATCCAGTCTTCTGGTATAATGATACCAGGTTTCAAAATCAGGCACTCCTTTTTAGTAAAATGAGTTGAAAACCCTTTGTCACAGATTTGTGACACGCTCAGCAAACTGTGCTTCAGTTCTGGAACAAAATTTATGTTTTCAAATTTTAGAACACCATTAATTACAGTACCCTTCTGTGTGATCTTTCCCTTTTCTCCACCCGCAAAGGACACATACCCACCCTTAAAAGTTTGAATGTCGTGTAGCTGGGAAATGTCTCCTGTCATGTGCCTGGAACAGCCACTATCAACATACCACGGTCTGATGATATTCCTCCATTGCTGCTCCTGCACAAAGTGCGGGATTAGTTAGATTTTGGCACCCAGTCCATTGTGACACTGGGTTGACTCATCTACACTAGTTATGGGTTGCCATGACATATCTTCTCGATTATCTAACATGGAAGAAGAAATCTTCTTTACCGGAGACTTAGGCATCTAGTTATATTTACCATTGTAGGATTTACTGTTGTTTGTACGAATGGATGGTTTAGTCTCTAGTTTGCGTGTAGAGGGAACAAACGAATTTGTTCTCCCAACAGGCCGAAGTTTAGAAATTGAGTTAATTTTTGAAGTAGGAACATGGTTTCCACCCCTTTTCCGAGACATGTTAGGCTTGGTCTGATGAGGACTAAACCTGCCAGATTTGTTTCGGTTCCAATCACCGTCAGAGGGATTAGCCGTATAATGCCTAAATCTTTGCCTGTATGAATTGTGAGGCATATAGGGCATATTCCTTTGATAAAATCCATAATATGGAACATATGGACGATGTGGACAGTTTCTGGCAATATGACCGGGAGTGCCACAGTTAAAACACGTTTGTCGCTTTATGTAAAAATCATTTTGGGCAACTCCTTGTCTGGACTGGTTGTGTGGACCAGTTGGTTAAACTTGCGAGAGCCATGTTTCACATTGTGAAACATGTCACCTTGTTTGTCATTAGAGCAACCCTCCTTAACAAATTTAGGTGGTAGATACTTGTTAAAATTTTTAGATTTTTCAATTTTATTTGAAACCACATTTTCAGAATTTAAAGTTTCAACTGAATCAACCATACAAAAATCGTTGCTCTTTAAAACAGAGCCCCACACAAACGGTCGGAATAACAGAATTCAAAGCAGGTAGTTTTAAAGTAACATCAGAACTAAAGTCTTTATTAAACGAAACACAAGCTTCATCATCCTCATCAGTCCGATCCTCAACAATTACTTTCTCTGCACATGAAGTAAACACGTTAGTATCATTCACTCCTGAGGTGGATGCACTCACATGATCAGATACGTCATTCTTATCATGTTTACCATTCTTGTCCTGTACCTTTTCTTCCTGATCTTTGGTGACAGGAAGTTGAACATAGTTGTCATTATAAGGTGGAGGTACCTTGCTGTATCCTAATCCCTCACCTTCCTTCTCCTTCCACCATAATTGATTGTCAATCATTGAATTAACTACCTTACTGGAACTCTCGAATTTTTTAAAATCAAGTTCAGCTCTTTCAATTTTAGCATTTAAGTTCAAAATTTCCAATTTGGAGGCTTCCAGTTTAGCAGTTAATTCAACAATTTCCTGCTTAGCATCTAGGTGGTGACAACACTTTATACTGAATTCAGACTTAAGCTTAGTGAGATCCTTTTTATATGCTTCTATTTTATCTACAAAGGATTTTTCATTTTTTTTAAGTTTAAAATTTTCTGATTTTACTCTTTCCATGTCTCTGATTAAGTTATCATTATGAAGTTTATATAAGTTGATTTTATCAACACAATCTAGAGAGCATGGTTGAAAACTTACCTCAGATGAGCTGGAGGGAGTGAACGCCATGAATGCGAATTGAAGTTCCTTGACTTGCTCCTCAACAGCGTTTTCTTCTTCAATGTCTTCAACATTTGCAAAATTTGCGGTCTGACTTCCAATGTTGACAGCAGCCATCTGATCCTCCCAAGAGAACTGTTGAGCAATCAGTCCCTTTTCACCATTTCCCGAACTCTCACCAACATCTCCCCTAGCATTACCCACTGGAACCAGCGCCCTTTCTGTGTTTCCTTCCTTCGTTGGGTTAGTACATTCACGAGCAAAATGACCCGGATCGTGACAGTTATAACACCTCAGAGTGTTCTTGTTAAAACCCACTTTCTGATTATTAGGCATGTTCCAATTGTTTCCACCAGTCCTTTTAGTGAATTTCTTGGCACGAAACACTGCCATGGCGATTTGCCAAGCTATATCCATTTCCTCAACATCATCAGGGTGAATCTAATTGAGTTCAGCAGCCACAACTGGTTGAACCAAGTCTTCAGCTAGAAATGCATTATAGCAGTTCATGAACCCTGCCATTAGAGCTATGTTTTCCTGAGTCTCTTTTGGAATGGAGGGAAGCTGGCTTGTGTTCAGACCTTGAGCAGCACCAGCAGATGGAAGTTGAGCTGATGAAGATTGAGCAGACTTAGTGAAGAAAACTGGAGCTGGTTGAGGTGGAATAGAAGATGAATGGCCTTGAGTGGATTTAAACATCTAAAAGTTTCCTTGGGTTGGAGGTTGCTGAGTGGCCTTGAACGTAGAGAAACTATCTTGAGAGATAAGAGCATTGTTGGAAGCAATGTTGTAACCAGCTGCACTGTAGGAATTCGCATGATTTATTTCACGTTGCTTGTCGTCCATATCACATGCCTTGATAGTAGCCATCATCTCAGAGATCGACATTCTGTTGAGATCTTTAGTCTTCTTGATAACAGCAACATTCATATCCTAACTCTTTGGCAATGAGTTCACCAGTTTGTTGTTTATCTCTGAAGTTGCTAGATAAATACTAGCTGATCTCATTTCAGTCACTAGAGATATGAACCTTTGGAGTTGAGTTTCCAACGACTCCCCCAGAACATGGTTGAGCATGTTGAACTTTTGTCGCAGCAAGTCTTGGCGACTCCTTTTCATATCTTCATTTCCCTCATACACCTCGATTAGTGCCCCCCATAGCTCCTTGGCAGATTGAAGTTCTCTAAAACCAAGGGCAATTTCAGGTGAAAGAGCCATGGTTATAATTGATAGAGCCCTTTCATCCTCTTCAACTTTGGCAAAATCATCATCATCATACTGTGCAACCGGCTTCACAACAACCTCATTTGAATCTTCACGTTGATACGTGATGATTTGGGGTCCTCTAACAATGCTTCTCCAGATCTTAGCATCTTTCATTTTAACATATTTTTCAAATCGAAATTTCCACTCGCTGAACCCTTCATGAGACAATAGGCGAGGTACACGAGTTGTTGTCCCCATTATTGAATCAAATTCTTTATGAAGTAAAGCACTTGATGATACATTGTTGTTGGTTAACTGTTCCATTTTTAGATTAGTTTAAAAATTGATTTTGGTCCAGAAGAATTTATAGTCCAAATCCAACTATCAGGTCCAAATCAACTAATCAGGTCCAAATAGAGCCTGCAGTTTACTAAGCCGAAACTAAGGTTGACCGAAAACACCTTCAGTCAGTAGAGAACACCTCTATTGACCGAGAACAATAATTATTGACCGAAAACTCAAGTCAACCGAAAACTGCCCTAGCCGAAAACTGGTAGTAGCCGATAACTAAGTGTAACCGAGAATTGACTTTGGCCGAAAACTAGTTGTTGACCGAAAACTGTTGTGGCCGAGTACTAGTTGTAGCCGAGAACACTGATTCTCACCAAAAATGAATCTGAAGCGTAACAAACTTCCGAGAAAGTTGGGATTTTGATTTGTTTCCAAACCAAAACCAATCTTTTCCCAAAAGTGATTCTCCTTCTTCTTCGATCACTTGTTCACCAAAAATACAAGCAAACCACATCGGAAAATCAAACCACAACCACCAAAGATCAAAATCTTGAGTCTTTGATATCACAATAACGAGCCTGAAAAGGTCTAAGGCTCTGATACCAATTGTAAGTCCCGAATCTGGATCACTACAATTATGATATCAACAATCTAGGTGTTGGTGCGGAATTCCAATACTAGATGATTCAATAACACAAACAAAGCACAAACACTTCGAACACAAGAATGGCTTCAAAACACACGTTAATATTAACGTTGGGTGCTTAAGCACTAGCAATACAATACTCGTCTAAGATAAACCTTAGACGGCTAATAACCACGTGAACGAACAACTCCTAACCCTATACAATGCATTCTATATATATAGGGAACAAACATACTAGCTCAACAAAAGCCCAAAGCCCACCGAGAACCACTAAAGTTCTCGGCTTACATAATATATCCTATCTAAGCCCAACCTACAAGCATAAACCACAAATATAGCCCAACACTATCATCTCAGATATTATGAGGGTCTGGTCCCTATCATAAGCGCATACTTTACTTGTCTTATGTATATAATATTTACATACACATTCATTCACATAACCATCATATAGTAATAACATTCAATGCACGATCATACATGTATCATATACCTATCACTTAAGATAAGCATTTTAACTGCCACATAGGAGTATGCACACAGCCCCGAAAACATAACCAGGAAATGGGGCTAGAACTCACCTGGAGTCGGTTTCTCTCGCCGTTAATGGTAATTCCCTTCCTTAGTTGTGCACGGATAACTGTACAATACATTACGCGTGTCAATTATCCATTACTACTACTTCCTACATCTAAGTTAGTGAAACTCTCAACTAACGGGGGTCCGGGGGCAGCGCCCCATGGTAGCAGGGTCTAGGGGCGGCAGCCCCTAGCAGGGTCCAAGGGGCAGAGCCCCTGGCTGGGGTTGAGCTATTTCGCATGGGAGGAATTTCGCATAGAATTTCGCTTCGCATAACCTGTTTCACTTCTCAAGGCTGAGCGAAGCAAAATGCCTGTTTCGCTTCTCATGGCTGAGCGAAGCGAAATGCCTGTTTCGCTTCTCAAGGCTGAGCGAAGCGAAATACATGTTTCGCTTCTCATGGCTGAGCGAAGCGAAATGCCTTCCTTTCTTCGTTTTTACCATTTTAAAGCCATTTACTTCGTGGCTCTTCCTCAGGACTTGATTTTTTTTACTCGTTCTCAACTTTCGACACATTCTAACCCCATGCACCTAATCCTGAACCCATTTCTCAAAGTCCAAACGCCACCTTTTTTATCTTAAAGTGCACCCGAGAGGTTATAACTTACCAAGTTTATATTTTTCTTACATTTCACAACCCGATCTATCATTATATCTGTTTGCATGCCGATTCTAACCATAAAACTTAACCATTTAAACCGAAACCTACCTTTTGCTTCGGGTTCGAGTTCAGATCCTGACAATACGTAGATCTGGACGTGATTCTTGTTATTTGATGATGTCTACACATGAGATTCTTCCTCTTTTTACACGGATTTGGATCCGGAATGTAGAGAGAAAGTGTGTGTGTTCTTGAGTGTGTGTGTGGTGAAAGGGTGGAGATGTTAGGCTTATATAGGGGGCCATGGGCCCCACAACCCACTCACAATTCCAAATCCAAATATTATCCAAACACTTAACACACAACTAACTTAACGACACACAGTTAATAACAAAACTTTCCGTCAATTATTATTTAACAAAAAGTTGGATGTTACACCTACTTGGACGTTGTATTTACCCATAAACACAGTTCTAAATATCAGAGTAAATTAAAACTTTTCGCGGAAGACTTAACATTCAACCATATATCGTATAAACATTAAATCTTCTCTTAACAGAATTTAAACTTGTCTTACACAGAACATAGAACATCGTAACATTTCTTCTAAAGATGCCAACCTCTTCAGTCCAATGCCATGTGTCTCCCTCAAGCCAGCTGCCTAATCCAATTTGCCTTCGTGCATACTAAAAGTCAGCTACGCTAAGTGAGTTCTAGTTTTACAGGCAACTTATCATACATTCACATATTTACACATATGTATCAGGAGATACATTACATACTTAACCTGTTCAACTATCTTACACACACACACACATACACACATACATACAAAAATACATACATACATGCATGCATCCATCCATCCATCCATACATACATACATACATACATACTTTCATTCTTTCTAATGTGAGGTTGAAGACTCAATAAAAAATAAACCAAATATAGCTAAATAAGTAGCAGTAAGTCGGTGTCGAACACAAGGAGTTTGTGAAATATGTGTTAGTAAAGTAGCTTAGCAATTTAACTAATATAAAAGTAAAAGACAAAAAGTAATCTTCAAGTTGATTTTGATTTGATTTTAATATCTAAAATAAACTAACACGAAAGTTGTAAACAATTGATTAAAAAATTATTCCTCTAGGGGTTCTGGTTATTACTCGACACTCTTGTTAATATTCAATGGATAAACCATATTATCTCGGTTTTGTGTATATGCAATTGTTTGTGATTAATCAAGAACTAAGTACTCGGATTCTTAGAACGCGAGGTTGTTACTCAACAATCAATCAATACTATTAACCGTAATTCTCTCCACTAAATCTCAATTGTCAATGACACCAAGAACGCATGGATCAAAACTAGGTTTAAACGATATAGACAAGTTACAACCAATCACACAAACATCATGATTATACTAACATAAACATTTAGATAATCAATCCAAATTCAAGAACAATTAACATAAAGTGTCTTGTAATTATCCTTACATCCCAAGAGAAATACCAATGGAATTAGCCACTCATAGTTTGGTTGATCATCATTGCTTCAATTGTCTTGTTCATACGAATCAAACACCCAATCTAATGATTACAATCACCAAAAACAATGTCTTGAACTCAACAATTCGCCTCTAAGTCGTCCCAATTGAAAGATAAGTCCAAAAGACAAGCAAAAACAGCCTAATATAACACCCAATTTCGGCAGTTACAAACCAAACCGTGGCCCACGGTCCAGACCGTGTGCCACGGTCCACCCACGGTCCATCTTCCACGGCACGGTGCAGTGTACTCTACCAATCTGGTTCCAGGTTGACCCTGGCCCACGGTCAACACCGTGGACCACGGTGGAGGGTTTCTCATTTTCTTATTTTCTTCATAGTTTTCTCGTTCCAACTCTATTTCCTTTGCCGTTTTCGCCCATGTTCTCGTATCGTCATCCTTTAACTCCTCCTACCTGCAATCACACAAGTAACCATAGTCAACTAATTCCATGAAATTAAGCAAATATATCTACGCCCCACTGCCTCCACTACTGCCCTCTCCCGATGGTGGTGGTGGTGCCATCGATTGCATAGGATCTACCCACATTGAATGATGAAGAGGTAGCTCGGGATAACACACCGAACCATCATATGGTGGTAACGTCGTGTAATCCACGCTTGGTGGATCTTGTACAACTTGCTCACCAGCGTGCCATTGGTCGTGCATTCTTCTATTCCGATCATCTAAATACCACATATTCATTTCATGCTCTCTCCTGTAAGTTTGGGCGCGGTTCCAAATCTCTAAACGATCATGTCTATCCTTCTCAGCACGCTCATGATATGCCTTTATGAAGGTTTGATGGTCGAATAGAGCTCGTTATTCCTCCGACCAATTACCATAAGTTGAAGGCCTATGCCTTTCCACCACATCATTAATTGACCCCATGTGGGCCCAATTACTAACATATGACGCATACCCAGACGAATAATCCCAACCCCCATGTTTGGAACTACCACCACCACCCGTCTCCATGTCTTCCAGTTCACTCGGTTCCTCTGCTTCTTCTTCCAACTCTTCACCCGACTCCGGCTCTACATCCTCTCTCAACACTCTCCATCTCACATTCTCATTTTTTACCTGATGGTACCTCTCATCTTTAGTATATTTCCAACCCGGGCCTAAATCATCCAACTTATGCTCCTTGAAAGTTTTTGTCATTTGAACTGCACCTTCCAGAATAACCCCGTGAAGCTTTAGTAAGGCTGTAATCAACTGACAGTGTGGAATTAATTTCCTCTTGTTACTTTCTCGACTAATCCACATGTTAAGCATAACTAAGTAACGGAAGGAGATTAACGGTTTTCCACACATCAACGCGTACAGAATAGGAATATCACTATTCCTTACTATTGAAATATCACTCCGACGTTTGATAAATAGATCATCATCAACAGCCTAGCTTCAATATTCAAATCTCTCCTCCTTATATTCGCACTCGTACCCCTACCTCCTTTTAAAACTTTTTCTAACATAGTATGCCATTGCGGGTGTTTGTCAGGATTTTCAAACAAATCTTTAACCGATGGGTAAACGTACGAGTTGGGCGGCTTGTTATCAAATAGGGAGATTTGGTTAAACATTTCAAAGGACATCACAACTTGATTTCCACCCACTGTACCAATCAATTTCATATCTGAACCCTTTTTAAATGCTGGGCACCTCAAGGTGGATACCCATTCTTTGATTTCCCTATCATACAACGTATTACTTTCTTCATCATAGCACTTAAGGGCAGCCTCCCACCCTAGTGCTTCAAATCTGTTAAATACATCGAATGCCTCAAAGCCCGGGTTATTCACTTCATTTTCCACAAGAATGCCTCACATCTCTTGGTCAAAGCGCTCAATTTGTCTCTTAATAACTCTGGTTGCCATTCCAAAGCATAACTTGTCAATATCCCACCTCTCCAGTTGGGTTTGGGAATGTGCACCCGCACTTCTTCTTGTTCCTCTTGCATATGTTGCCTTTTTGCTTGCGCAGCCCGACCACTAGCAGATGTGGCCTTTCCCTTTCCTTTATCCGAGTTTCTACCCATCTACACACATAAACCACCCAAAACAAACCAAGTTAATTCAATAAGAATTTCCCCACACTTGCTTGTTACTGTGGCTGTGGATATTCAACCCAATATTCAATTTTCCAATCATCTCAAAACTCAAGTAAACACTTGATTTCCAATTTTTTTAAAGTAAAAACAACATGTTCAAAACACTTATCTACTATCCATAACTGCAACGTTTAACCATTACAACTAACAAGCAAGTGGGTATGCTTTAATGTCATCTACCTTAACAATTTTTTTTTTTGCAATGTATACAAAGAATTGACAAAGGACATTCCTTGGTTGTTGTTTAGGATGATAAACTAATACTCTTTCACAAACAAGCAAAAATCCCCACCCCAAATGCCCAACAATTGGTTTAAAGCTTAGAATTTAGTGGAAATAGGGTTGGTATTGTTGATCCTTACAAAAATCCACTCAAAATCGGGTTAAGAAACTAAAGATTTGATGATTGTTGGAGAGAGATTTGGTGAGGGAATTAGGGCTTGAGGTTTTGAAGAAGAATAATGAAGGTGGAAGAGGTGTTTGGTGAAATATGTGGCTGGAATGGTTGTGAAAAATAAAGTTTTTTTTTTATTTTATTTTCTTACTCAGCCTGACGGACACAGCATGCACCGCACTGTGGGCCATGGTTCAAACCATGGTCCATGGTTCACCTTAAACTGCTAACCATCATGATTGGACCGTAGGTCACGGTCAACTTCACCATTTCGGACAGAACCCACCGTACTGTGGTGGGTTCGTCCATCGTCAGACACGGTTGCATCACCATGGGCCACGGTTCAAACCGTGGTCCACGGTTCACCTTATTTTTTTTAATTATATTTGGGTGAACATTGTAAAACACGAGTATTTACAAAACAAAATCAAAAAATTACCCTACCCCCCATGAAAAACCCGAGTTGTCCTCAACACGGTAAAGAAATTTATAAGAATTTCCCTACACTTGAGTTGGACACACTCCTAACGAGAAAGGTAATTTTTAAAACTAAATTTGAACAAAAACTAAACTACACTATACAACCAACCTGGACCGTTTAATTGGTTGTTTTCTCAGGCGACCGCAACAGGTAGACTACCTTGTCCACTTCACACGTGTTAATGTCCTTACTCTCCAAGTATGGTTTAAGTCAGTGTCCGTTCACAGTTTGTCTTATCTGATTGTGCAAGTCCTCAATTTCTACATCACCAAACTTACCTACTCTTGTGATAAAATATGGGCACATCCACTTGCTTTACAATTTTTCGGGAAAAAGCTTAAGCCGCGAGTTATATAACCAAACTTTTTGCCCTTCTTCCAAAACTCGCTTTCTCAATTTGGCATCATTTACTCTTTTCAATTTATCTTTGTATGTCGATGCACATTCATACACCTCATCCCTTATCTCCTCTAACTCAGCCAACTTCAACTTCCTCAACTCACCGTCTTCATTATAATCCATATTTACACTCTTAATAGCCCACAATGCCCGGTGAGTCAACTCCATGGGCAAATGACATCATTTCCAATAAACCAACCGATAAGGAGTCGTTCCTATAGGCGTTTTGTAAGCAGTTCGACACGCTCATGTGCATCATCCAACTTCACCGACCAATCCGCACCGCCTTCATCAATATTTCTTTAATTTGTCGGTTTGACACTTCAACTTGTCCACTTGTTTGCGGGTGATACGGAGTAGCAATTCGATGATTCACATTATACCGCTTCAACAATTTTCCAAAATTGAAGTTCTTGAAGTGTGTTCCACCATTGCTTATAATCACTCTTGGAATCCTAAATCTTGCAAAAATATTGGACTGAACAAACTTACATATCACAATGTGATCATTAGTTCTTGTTGCTATGGCCTCAACCCATTTTGAAACATAATACACCGCCACCAAAATATTTAAGTACCCACAAGAGTTTAGGAATGGGCCCATAAAGTCAATATCCCATACATCAAAAATGTCAACCACTAATATGGGTTGAAATGGCATCTCATCTCTTTTTGAAATTCCACCCATCTTTTGACAATTAACACAATGGCGGGCATATTCACTAACATCTTTAAAAAGTATGGGCCAATAAAACCCACACGTAAGAACTCGGTAACCCGTCTTTTGCCCACTAAAATGACCGCCACAAGCCGACGAATGAGCGTGTTTCAAAATCTCTTGCGCTTCACTCTCGAGTACACATCTTCTAAGAACTTGATCCGCTCTAACCTTGAAATGTATTGCTTGACTTGGGTCATGAATTGTTGTCTCCTTTTCTTTGACCAATATTCTGGAATCGCACCCATGGCCAAATAATTAACATAGTGAGCATACCATGGTACGGTTGAAACAATCTGCAACTGTTCATCCGGAAATTTCTCATTTATCTCTATCGGATCATCAACACCTTAAAGTGTAATCCGTGATAAGTGATCCGCTACTGCATTCTCACAACCTTTCTTGTCACGGATCTCATGGCATACACCACCGTGAGCAACTCCTTTTTGGTAGTGGTGTAGTTCAATTGTGCCTCAGATAAAGTTTTACTCGCATAATAGATTACCACCGGCTTTCTGTCCACTCTTTGACGCAATACCGCTCCAACCGTGCTATCACTAGCATCGCACATGATTTCAAAAGGCTTTGATCAATCAGGTATTGCCGAATGGGTGCTTGCACCAACTTTTCCTCCAAACTATCAAAGGCTTGCAAACATTCATCAGTAAACTCAAAGGGGACATCCGTCAATAAAAGATTACATAAAGGTTTTGAAATTGCACTAAAACCTTTGATGAATCTCCAGTAGAATCCGGCATGTCCCAAAAATGATCTCACACCTTTGACATTTTTCGGGGGTGGTAAAGATGAAATTACTCTAATCTTTGCTTGATCAACTTCCATCTCCCTACTTGAGACCACATGACCCAGCACAATGCCTTCTTGCACCATGAAATGACTTTTCTCCTAACTTAAAAACCAAGTTTGTCTCAACACATCGTTTTAAACTTTTTCTAAATCATTGAGACAAGACTCGAAAGTTGAACCAAAAATGGAAAAGTCATCCATAAAAACCTCAAGTGAACCCCCGACCATGTCTGAAAAAATGCTCATCATACATCTTTGAAAAGTGGCTGGGTCATTACACAATCCAAATGGCATCAGTCTAAAAGCAAATGTGCCATATGGATAGGTGAAAGTGGTTTTATGTTGGTCGTCGGGATGGATTGCCATTTGATTATACCTCGAATACCCATCCGAAAAACAATAATATTTTTGACCAGAAAGTTTTTCAATTATTTGATCAATGAATGATAACGGAAAATGGTTTTTTGAGGTGGCGGTATTTAATTTCCTATAATCGATGCACACTTGCCATCCAGTTACCGGTCGGGTGGCAATTTGTTCACCGTTATCGTCTTTTATTACCTGGATGCCAACTTTCTTGGGTACTACCTGTGTCGGGCTCACCCATTCACTGTCTAAGATGGGATACATGATCCCCGCATCCAACCACTTGATATCTCCTTTTTCACCACTTCCCTGCAAGTTCGGGTTCAATCTTCTTTGAGTTTCCCTTGTTGGTTTAGCCTCCTCATCTATAATTATTTTAAGCAAAACAATAGAATGACTAATACCTTTTAAATCTGCAAGTGTCCATCTAATGGCCGCCTTATGTGCTTCCAAAACCTTCACAAATGCCCTTTCTTGATCTTCCTTCAAGTTAGAAGCAATGATAGCCGAAAGGGTTTTATTCTCCCCTTAAAACAGGTACTTCAAGTGGTTCGGAAGTTCCTTCAATTCAACTTTTGGTGGACACTCCAAAGATGGATTGTATCGAGTTGATCTCCTTTGGCAAGCTTTCCATTTGATGTGTCCATGGTGGTCTTCCCTCATGCATGGCTAAAGCATCTTGTGTTCGTTCCTCCATCCGCAAAGCACACACGTGTACCTGCTCAGAATCACCACAAATACAAGCTTCCACACAATCCTCATCATATTCATGAGGACTACAATGATCCACCACATCTGCCAAAAAACACTCTTCACCACTTAAAGAATTAGCAATGTTAGTAAAAACATTTAATCGCATTTTTTGATTACCAAAAACCATGTCAACGGTACCAAATCTACAATCAATGATTGCATGTGCAGTGTTCAAAAATGGTCAACCCAAGATAACATTTTGTTGTTGACTTGAGTCACCCAGTTAATAATCTAATACCAAAAAGTCCACATGATAATAAAAATCCTCTACTTTCAAAATTACATCCCGCACGATTCCACAGGGAATCTTAAGAGACAAATCAGCCAATAGAACTGTGGTCTCCATACGTTTCAAAGGACCAAAGTAGTATTGGTTATATAAACCCCCCGGGAGCGCCCTAGACATTTGGAAATCACCCACTTGAATGTTAATCAATGGTGTTCCCAGATCTTGAAGCTTAGGAGGAAGATTTCTTTTTAAAACTGCACTTACCCACTAAGTTAAATCCACCCGTTTAGGCACTATTTGTTGCCTCTTTTGAGTGCATAATTCTTTCAAAAACTTTGCATATGTGGGCGCTTGTTTTATTGCTTCAAATAGAGGTAAATTCACTTTTACCTGTTTAAATACCTCCCACATTTCCTCCTTTTGAGGATCCCGTTTTAAAATTACATTTTTCTTACCCGGGTCAAGCAAAGCCAAAGGAAATGGACCGACATTTGATTCCACTTCCTTGTTTTTATCATTTGAGCTTGAGGCTTGACCCGAAGTATTTAACGGTTTTTGAAAAGTGACATGTTTAGTGGGTTTATTGGTTTCGATTTCATCATAATTACTTTCATTACCCGTAATATCCTCAACTTCCCCATCAACCAAACCTGGTGATAAATTAGCTTTATACTCTTTACCACTTCTCAAAACACTTACATGATTAATAGGAACATTACGGGATGCACTATGAGAAGGATTTACCTTAGTGTCACTCGACAATTGGCCTTTGTTTTTCTTCAAATCCGCCACTTCAGTTACAAGTTGACCCATTTGCGTGGTCAATGATTGGATGGCCTTGTCACGAACTTCATCCTTTTGCATTCGAGCTTCATCAAGTTGATTTCATTTCTGCATGTCTTGTTGCATCAACTTTAACATATCCATAACTTCGTTCCCACTTGATGAACTTTGACCCGAAGACCTACTTTGACCACCACCCGTTCCTTGAAATTGACCTTGACTTCCTTGATTGTTCCCACTTTGAGCATTCCCTTGATTAAAATATTGTTGACGAGGAACAAAATGGGTTTGAGAAGTCCCTTGAAAATTAGAATTGAGTTGAGTCGTATGATTGCCATATCGAAAATTTGGAAGATTTCTCAACTCGGGGTGGTAAGTGTTTGAGTTCATGTTATAGTATCGACCACCTCCCCCTTGACCTTGAAATGCATTTACTTCCTCCACTTTCACTTGCCCAACCATACACACATTCGATGCATGACCCAATTCATTACAATTCGTACAAACGTCAATTCTTTGATTAGTGGTTTGTACTCCTACATCTTCTACAGCATGCACTTGCGGTCTTCCAATCGCTGGCCTTTGCTCTTCTTGCGGTTTGAGCCTTTCTCTTTGATGTGACCGACATTTGCTCCAAGAATGCCCAATCATCTTGTTCATAGTTAGTACCAAATATACCATTTGTGATTGACATTAAACCCCGCTCATCTTCCGTATTCAACCCCTCATGAAAAGCATTTATCAACTCTTAAAGAGCAATACCATGGCGAGGACAATTCTTGATCATCATATTGAATCGCTCAAATGATTCATGAAACATCTCACCCAATTATTGTTGGAAAATTCTCAAGCTTCTTCTTGCATCATTGGTCTTTTGAGCTATATAAAATTCTTTCAAAAATCTTTGTTGCATCTCGGCCCAAGTATAAATTGATGCAGACGACAATGTGTAAAACCATCTCTTTCCTTATCTTCTAACGAAAATTGAAACAAAACTAACTTAAACTCATCCGGTGAAAAACCTTGACCCTCGATCGTTTTGCAAATAGAATCATGCCTCCAAGTGAAAGAAAGGTTCTTCTGTTGCTAAACCCTTATACTTCAGTAAACTTTGAAGTGCATTGGTTCTAACCTCAAATGTTCTTCCTTGCTGATTCTGAGGGATAACCACCAGAGATGGGTTATTAGTGATGACCGGTCTAAAGTGAGCTTTAATTCCCCCATACCATCTCTCTTGCATGCCTTCTTGGTACCCCCAATGGTACTCTTGGTTGAGCCATTTGCCTATACATGGGCCTTGGTTGTACATATTGTTGAAATTGTGGTTGGGGCATTGGTTGTTGAGGAACTTGTTACAATGGTTGTGGTTGTCGCAGTTGTTCTTGATTGACATGTGGTCCACTCCATTATTGCAAAGTTTGTTGTGGTTGTTGTTCGGGTGCATAACCGAATTGACCTTGAACCCTTAATTGATTCCTATCAACCCCACTTGAATATCCCCCTTCATACTCTTCATACACTTCATTGTTATCACCATAACATGGCCCACCAAATAGATGCGGGCCCGACCTAAGACCCGGTGAAGTATGAGTTATGGGTGGGTCTTGAGGTAATGTATATTGTTGATTATAAAGTGAACTTTGTTGAGATTGGAAAGGTGATTGTTGTGGGGAGTTTGATGATTTTCCTTGAATAGGCATAAAATTGCTTAAGGGTGGAAGGCTAGATGGTGATTGAAAGCTAAACACGGTTGAGCTGGGCGCACTCATGGGACTTGTAGTGGTAATGGGTTTAGGTCTAGTGGATGTAGGGTTTTATGGATTGATGGGTGGCGACATTTGTGGTTAAGATTGACCTGACGCCGTGGATGTTATATCAGTTGTTCGACTTTGCGTGCTCGGAGACCTAATAAAATTATTCTCCCATTGAAGAACTCGATTCTGACGGAAGGTTCGTTCGATTTCCGGATCAAAATCTAACGGAGATGAAGACCAAGAGCTTCGCTTATGCATATACCTGTAAGTACCTGCACACTAACACAACCCGCGTAAAACCTGACAGTAACAAATAACCAAAAACTAAAAAAGATAACACGCGTTGCGCACTACTCCCCGGCAATGGCGCCAAAATTTGACGTGAGGTCGAAGAATCACTCAAAAATAAACCAAATACAACTAAATAAGTAGCAGTAAGTGGGTGTCGAACACAAGGAGTTTGTGGAATATGTGTTAATAAAGTAGCTTAGCAATTTAACTAATATAAAAGTAAAAGACAAAAAGTAATCTTCAAGTTGATTTCAATATCTAAAATAAACTAACACGAAAGTTGTAAACAATTGATTAAGCAAGCAATCCTCTCGGGGTTCAGGTTATTACTCGATATTCTTGTTAATATTTAATGGATAAACCATATTATCTCAGTTTTGTGTATATGAAATTGTTTGTGATTAATCAAAAACTAAGTACTCGGATTCCTAGAATGCAAGGTTGTTACTCAACAATCAATCAATACTATTAACCGTAATTCTCTCCACTAAATCTCAATTGTCAATGACACCAAGAACGCATGGATCAAAACTAGGTTTAAACGATATAGAAAAGTTACAAACAGTCACACAAACATCATGATTATTCTAACAAAAACAATTAGAAAATCAATCCAAATTCAAGAACAGTTAACATAAAGTGTCTTGTAATTATCCTTACATCCCAAGAGAAATACCAATGGAATTAGCCACTCATAGTTTGGTTGATCATCATTGCTTCAATTGTCCTGTTCATAAGAATCATACACCCAATATAATGATTACAATCACCAAAAACAATGTCTTGAACTCCACAATTCACCTCTAAGTCTTCCCAATTGAAAGATAAGTCCAAAAGACCAGCAAAAACAACCTAATATAACACCCAATTTCGGCAGTTACAAACCGAACCGTGGCCCACGGTCCATCTTCCACGGCATGGCACAGTCTACTCTTCCAATCTGGTTCTAGGTTGACCGTGGCCCATGGTCAACACCGTGGACCACGGTGGAGGGTTTCTCATTTTCTTATTTTCTTCATAGTTTTCTCGTTCCAACTGTATTTCCTTTGCCGTTTTCGCCCATGTTCTCGTATCGTCACCCATTAACTCCTCCTACTTGCAATCACACAAGTAACCATAGTCAACTAATTCCACGAAATTAAGCAAATATATCTATATCCTTTAATTTGATTAACGGCCTCCCTATGGTCACTCGTCACTTTCATACTTTCCTAACTTTATTTATCTTACTTTATACATACATAATTACTTCTACGTTTTAAAGAGTCTTTCGCCCTAAAACCTCACAAATATTATTAGGGTCTGCCACCCTACTTTCCACATATATTATTAGGATCTGCCACCCTTCTTCCACAGATATTATTAGGGTCTGACACCGTTTTTTACATATATTATTAGGGTCTGTCACCCTCATTTCACAGAAATTATTAGGGTCTGCCACCCTTTGTAACCAAACAACTATACATCCATACAACCATAAAACAATACATATATTTCTTTATATAAATAACTATATATCTATGTACATATCCTTAACCTTTCAATATTCATACAAAATTCACATAACATACACTTACTAGTTAAAGTAAGCATATTAACTTATCATATTTAGTATGCACACAGTCCCGAAAATACAAACAGAGAAAGGGATTAGAAACGCACCTGAATCCTCTTCCTCTCGGAGCTTATGGTCGTACCTCTTCTCAGCTGGGCACGACTAAATGTTAAAAAATATATGCATTAATTAACTATCTTTCTAACTAACCCAAACTACCCAAGTTAGGGAACTGATTTAATCTTAGTTAATCGGAGTTTACTGTTTCCCTTAATCGCATGGCCTATCTAATAGCATCACATGGATACAAACTAATCGTATCGCATGGATTCAAATAAATCACATATCATGGACGAAAAATCAATCGCATCGCATGGATGCAAATCAATCGCATCGCATGGATGAAAAATCAATCGCATCGCGTGGATGTGAACCAGTCGCATCGCTTCCTATGCCTGTGCGATTTAAACTGGGTTTCTTTCCCGTTTTAGTAGTTTTTCTCCTACAAAGTCCATTACCTTTTGGTTCCTTATAGCCCGATTTACTATCCTAACGGGTTTTATGTCAAAACTACTTCGTTTACTTATCGTTTTCACGAATCCATCTTTATATATTTTATACGAAACCAAATACATAACTCGCTTTTTGTAAAGTTTGCATCTTTCTGACTTTTTATATCCCGATCTAACATCCTACCATTTCTTATGGCTATCCGACATCAAATACATAATTAACCTTTAATTTAAACATAACTTAAAACGAACCGGTTTTACCATGGTTTGGATTCGGCTCGATCTTGGTTTGAACTAAGGTGATGACATTGGTATGTATCTTGCTATTTGGTGAAGATTAAACCACGAAACACCTTGGTTTCTCTTGGATCTCGGATCTGCTAGAGAGAAAGGAGTGTTCATGTGTGCTTTGAGTGTTTATGGAAGAAAGATGGTGAATGAGGGTTATAAGGTTTTAGGGAGGTTTAGGGTGTTTAAATACCCTCAAGCCCATGGACCCTAGGCCCATAACCATTCCCCAATCCATCTTTTATCTTCTAGCCCACAAGTCAACTTATTATTTATCCTAATTAAATAATAACGCGTCGTTAAATAAATAAAACTTCTTTATTATTTTTAAAAGGCGGATGCTACAAGTTTACCCTCTTTAAAAGTGGTTTCGTCCCCAAAACCTAACTATCACTCAAACAACTACGGTTGGGACTTCCTCATTTCGTCCTCAGCTTCCTAAGTTGCATCCGATCCCTTACCATGCTTCCTGTTAGGTCATAGTTTGTGGTTTATGCTTTGTAGTAGTGGGCTTTTGTAAGTAAACTGAGGATCATTTGATCTCGGTGGGCTTTAGTTTGTATTGGGCCTAGTTGGTAGCTTATATATAGGATATATGTTTACTATTGTCGGGTTGTTCGTTCAAGTTTATTTTTCACCCGTGTAAGGTTGTAAAGGGCTTAAGCACCCGACTTATCAATATACGTGTGTTTTGAAGCTTATTCTTCATGTTCGTTTGTGATTGTATTGGCTTCATAGAATCAACTTGGTGATTAGTTTCTGCCTAATCATTAAGTTATTTGATATCACATGGAAAGATCCATTCTCAGGACTTACTATTGGTATCAGAGCCTATAGACCTTTTCTAGGCTCGGTTATTGGTGATATCAAGGATTATACCGGTGATTCACTGGGGTGCTTTTGGTTGAACATTTCTGGAGATTGAAGAACTGTTCTTCGTGTTCTTCGGCTGGTGAGGAGCTTTGTTTGGAATAGGTTTTGGTAAATCTCGTGTTTGATTTGAATCCCATCTATCTCGGGATTTAGTTAAACATTCTTAGATTACCATATCTTGAACTATTTCTAGTTCTCGGTAAATTTGTTTCAGTTCTCGGGTTGACTTCAAGGCTTTCGGGAAATTTTCTAGGTTCTCGGCTAAACCTCAAGGTGTTCGGGAGGATTGTTAAGTTCTCGGTTAAACTTCAAGGTTTTCGGGAAGATCTCTTTGTTTTCGGTCAACTTTCTGTGTATTCGGAAGACATTTGTTGTTTTCGGCCTTTCTTTCAAGTTCTCGGTTAAGGCTATTATGGATCAATCTGATGTTAGTGCGTCTTCCAATGCCACTCTTCATCAAGAACTCGACTCCATCATGGGGACTACCACTCGCGTGCCTCGTCTACTGACTTTGGAAGGGTTTGATGAATGGAAGTTCAGGTTTGAGAAATATGTGAAGGAAAAGGATGCGAAATTATGGAGGAGCATTGTTAGATGTACTTAGGCTATTTCATATCAGAGGGAGGGGTTTGATGAAGTGGAGACGAAGCTAGTTGAGTTGTATACATATGCTAATTTTGATAAATTCGAGCAGGATGAGAAGGCTCTGGCTACTTTGACCATGGCACGTTCGCCTGAAATTGCCTTGGGATTTAGAGAGTTGAATTCTACTAAAGCACTCTCGGAGGCTCTTATTGAAGTGTTTTAAGGAAATGAAGACATGAGGAGAAGTAGGCAGGATCTCCTAAGACAACAATTCAACATGTTCAACTATGTCTTGGGAAAGTCTCTTGAAAAACAGCTTCACCGGTTCATCTCATTAGTCACGGAGATAAAATCGGCCAATATAAACCTCACACATGTTGAGATTAACAACAAGCTAGTCAACTCACTGCCACAGAACTGGGATCTGAATGTGATTGTTATTAAGAAGACCAAGGATCTAGCCAGACTGACACTCTCTGAGGTGATGGCTATCATCAAGGCTTGTGATATGGAGGACAAGCAGCGTGCAATCAATCATGCAAATACCTACAATACTGCTGGTTATGGCATTGCCTCCAACAATGCTCTAGTCTCACAAGACAGTTTCTCGTTGTTCAAGTCATCTCAGGGTCCGCCAACTCAGTCGCAGCAATCTCAGCAAACCTTCTCCATGTTCAAGTCTCCTTAGAATCAACCTACTCCACAACCTACACCAGTTGCTCCCATTTTCTTTCCACAACCAGCTCTTGCACCGAAATCTCAAACTCCTATGGCCACCTCTAGCCAGTCTCCATTCAGATTCCTACCATTCCTAAGGAGACACAAGAGAACATCTCTTTAAATGCAGGTTTCATGAATTGTTATAATGTCTTTCTTGCTGGAGACCTGGTACAACCCGTTGTGGCCGCTGAGCTGGATCAGATATACCCTGATGATGTGGAGGAGATAGACATCTCTTGGCAAATCGCCATGGCTGTTTTTAGAGCCAAAAATTTCACTAAAAGGACAGGCATGAACAACTGGAATGTGCCTACAAATCAAAAGGTGGGATTTAACAAGAGTTCTTTGAGGTGTTACAACTGTCATGAGCCGGGCCATTTTGCTCGTGAGTGTACCAATCTGACAAAGAAAGGAAACAGAGAAAGGGCAATGGTTCCAGTGAATGGTGGAAGAGGAGAGAATGTGGTTATTTTGAGTGTGGGTGAGCGTGGTTTGGTGGTTTAGAACTTCTCCTGGGAGGATCAGATGGCAGCACTGAACATAAGTGATCAAGTTGCAAACTTTGCTGAGATGGATGTTGAAGAAGAGGAGAACGAAGCTGAGGAGTAGGTCAGGGATCTTTAGCATGCTTTCATGGTCTTCACCTCCACCAAACCCTTTGAGGTAAGTCATGTATTATGTTCTCAATCATGCATTGATAAAGTAGGTTTGTATAAAATTCACAATAGCAACTTAATTAGGGAAATGGAGGGTGTTAAATATGAAAATTCCACACTTAAGAAACTTGAAAATGCTTTAAAAGACAAAATAGAGTGCAATAAGATTTTTCTAAACTACAATCAGATTTTAGAACAAAGTGTTGTCACCATCTAGATGCTAGAAAGAAAATCGTTGAACTAACCGCTGAGTTAGATGCATCGAAGTTGGAGATAGCAAAACTAACAAATAAATTCGAAAATGCTGAATTTAACTTTAAAAAGTTTGATGTCTCTAGTGCTGTTGTTGAGTCAATGGTAGAAAATCAATTAAATGGAAAGAAAATAAGGGTGTGGGTATTGGATATACCACGGTTCCCCCTCCATACAATAATAATTATACTAGTCTTCCTTTTACCAAGGAAGAAGAAGAAGAAGAAAAAGAAAAATATTTGCAATATGGTAAGTCAACGGGAACCGTCAAAGGCACGGCTCGTTCAGACACAGCAACTGAATTAACCTCCGGGGTGAACAATTCTAATGTGTTTATTTCATGTGCAAATGAAGTAATAGTTGAGGATTGGACCGATGAGGATGAGGACTTACCCATTAATTATACTGCTTCGTTTAATTTACCTATTTTGTCTGTCTTGAACAAGGATGTTAGTGATGTGTGTGTGGGCTCAGTTTTTAAGAGCAAAAACAATTGTTTGGCTACTTTTTCTAAAACTTCAAAAGGCAGTGATCTGTCTCTTAATAAATCTGATGAGCTTAAAAGTCATAATAAATATTTTTCGCCTAAGTTTGTGAGAGAAAAGGGTTTGTGTAATAATAAATGTGGAAGCTCAAATGCTAAGTCCAAAGATGGAAAACCAAGCTCACACAACAGAGCAAGACTGGGAATCGGCCACAATGATTTTTACGTTAAAAGGCAAACCTGTTTCAACTGTGGCATTCCCGGTCACATTGCTAGAAATTGTTCTTGTCTCCCGTATGTTCCATATTACAAACGCCATCAGAGGACTATGCCTCAAAATGCCTACAAAAACTTTCACTCTGAAAAAATGAGGTATTATAAGGCAAAGCCCTCTGACGATAATAGGAGGAGAGACGAGGCTGACGGGTCAAGTCCTCATCAGACCAAGCCTAAGCCCATTGTGACTCAAAGGCGGAACAGAGACACGGTTTCGGCTCTGAGATGAAAGTTGGCCTCGAAACCAAAAATGCTTAAAAGGTCAAAGCCAAACATTTCTCCTGTCCGCAAACCAGAGACTAAGTCAGCCAATTGTATAAACCACAAAGTTTTCAAACCAAAATACAAATGGCTGCCCAAGTCTCCTGTAACAAAGTCCTCAACGCCTTCCGATTCGATTTTTGATAATAATGACGATATGTCATGGCAACCAGTAACACGGTTGAACAAATCCGGTTTACCCATAACTACTATGGACAGGGTACCCAAAACTAACAGATCTCGCACATCGTGCAGGAACAGCTATGGAGGAATATTATCAGGACTTGGTTTGTTGTTAGTGGTTGTTCCAGGCACATGATGGGGGACATATCTCAGCTGAGTGATATTCAAATCTTTAACGGAGGATATGTCTCCTTTGTGGGAGGAGAGAGAGGGAAGATTACACAAAAGGGTACTGTGAGCAATGGTGTTCTGAAGTTCAAAAATGTAAACTATGTCCCAGAGTTGAAGCATAGCCTGCTAAGTGTGTCACAGATCTGTGACAAGGGATTCTCTACTCACTTTACTAACAAGGAATGTTTGATTCTGAAGCTTGGTATCATATACCAGAGGAGTGGGTTCTGGTAAGATCTCAGAGAAAAGATAATTCCTACCTGATCGACATGAACAAGAACGTTCCTGACAAAATCACCTGTCTGTTTTCTAAAGTGTCATAACATAATGCCATGCTTTGGAATTGTCGCCTTGGTCATGCTAATGTCAAAACCCTGAACCGTCATGCGTAAAACGGTATTGTTCGTAGCCTGCCAGTTAGAGACTTTGTGACTATTGAGAAGTGTGTGGCTTGTGCGTTAGGAAAGTATCATCGAAAAGCACACAGGCCGAAGCTGATTAATGCTATTTCCAGCGTCTTTCAGTTGCTTCACATGGACTTGTTCGGTCTAGTTCATGTCTTGAGTCTTCCTCGTAATAATCATTGTCTGGTCATCACACCGACGGGCGACGACTACTCTCGCTTCACTTGGGTGTTCTTCTTGTCGAATAAAGGTGAGACTGCAGAGTTGATAAAGAATTTTGTGGTGCTCATGGAAAATCAATTGAACTTGAAGCTCAAGGGAATTCGCTGTGACAATGGCACGGAGTTCAAGAACTCTACATTGAATCATTTTTGTGCTGAAAAAGGAATTCTTCATCAGTATAGCTCAGCTCGTACTCCGCAGCAAAATGGTGTTGCTGAGAGACGAAACCATACTTTGATCGAAGTTGCGAGGACGATGTTATGCGATACAAAGTTACCGTTATTCTTCTGGGCTGAAGCAATCAACACCGCCTGTTACGTTCAAAATCAGGTGTTGATCAAGAAATCTCAGATGAAGACTCCTTATGAAATTGTTTATGGTCACAAGCCTACAGTTGCACATTTTTTAGCCTTTGGTTGTCCGTGTACTTTATTGAATCTTGAATCGACTCCAAAGTTTGAGGCCAAGGCAGATGATTGTTACTTCGTTGGATATGTTGGTCGAACTGCCTACAGAGTCTACAACAAGGCATCGAAACAGATCATCAAATCATATGATCTGCGCTGGCTGGAAGAGAATGAGACTGATGCTCGTGTGGGGCCTAACTGGTTATTTGACTACAACAAACTGTTTAAGCCATTCAATGCGTTTCCAGTAGTCGATACAGAAAACTCGGGGGTAGGAACTTCTACTGTTGTTGATGATGAAGAAGATATTCCTGTTGATATACAAGTGTCTCCCATGCTGAGGGTCGATCCATCTGAATCTCTGGACACCACTCATCCGTCATCTGAGAATCTGGGAGAGACTGGCACCGAGACTGTATCCCCACAAGAGCCTTCTACAGCAAAGGTTTCATTAGTTGACGAGGAGAGTGTCATTCGTTAGATATTTGTTAGCACTCTATTCCCTGATGCCATTCCAAATGAATATGTTGCTAGTACCTCATACTTGCACAGTACCACAGCATCGGGATGGAGGAGTCCTCTCACTGAAGTCCTCGAAGATCCAACTAACTTACCAGCAAACTGTTCTGTTCCTGATCACTCTATTCTGTCTAGAATTCAACGGGATCACCCTATTGACTGTATTATTGGTCACTTAGAAGCTGGCGTCTCAACCAGAAGTCAGATTGGAACAACCAACAACTTCTTGTATTCTTGCTTCATTTCACAAATTGAGCCTAAGACAATCGACATGGCTTTGCAATAACCAAGCTGGGGTTATTGTGGTTCGTGTTTTTCGTCAGGTAGAGGGTTTGGATTATACTGAGGTGCACGCTCCTGTGGCTCGTCTTGAGGCCATTCGGATCTTCTTGGCATATGCATCATACATGGGATTCACATTCTATCAGATGGATGTCAAGACAACATTCTTATATGGTGAAATGGAGGAAATTTATGTGGATCAGCCATCGGGTTTTGTAGATTCAAAGCATCCGTCGCATGTCTATAAGTTGGGCAAGGCTCTCTACGGTCTTCATCAGGATCCTCGAGCATGGTATGCGATGTTGACAGCTCATCTTTTGGAGCACGGGTATAAGCGTGGAACCATTGATCAGACACTTTTATTAAGACTATTGGAAAAGATTTGATTCTGGTTCAGATTTATGTGAATGACATCATCTTCGGCTCTACCTGCTCTGCCCTATGTTCTGAGTTTGAGGAAGTTATGAAGAAAAGGTTTGAGATGAGTTTTGGGGGAGATGACGACATTTCTGGGTTTGCAAGTTCGTCAAAGCTCGACAGGCATTCTGCTACATCAAGGGAAATACGTCTACGATATATTGGCAAAACTTGAGTTTCAGGATTCCAAGAGCGCGATGACTCCTATGGCTGAAAGACCTCTTCTTTAGTCGGATCCTGAAGGGAAACCTGTAGATCAAACGCACTATCGATCGATGATCGGGTCCTTAATGTATCTTACCGCCAGTCTCTCTGACATCATGTTCGCAGTCTGTCAATGCGTTCGTTTCCAGGCTAATCCTAAACTCTCTCATTTAATTGCTGTTAAACGTATCTTTAGATATTTGAAAGGGCAACCGAAGCTCGGGCTTTGGTATCCTAAGAATTCAGAATTTGATCTGTATGCTTTTGCTGATAGAAATTATGGAGGTGATGATATTGATAGGATATCTACATCTGTTGGATGTCAATTTTTGGGGGATCAACTAATCTCGTGGCAATGCAAGAAAAAACAAACAGTGTCCACAAGCACTGCTGAGGCTGAATATGTTGCTGCTTCTGCCTGCTGTTCACAGGTCATATGGATGCAACATCAATTGCTGGATTACGGTTTGGAATTTCTTGGCACTCCTATTTTCTGTGATAATGATGCTGCCATTGCCATTGTTAAAAACCAGTACAGCATTCTAAAGCCAAGCACATCGATATCAATATTCATTTTATTCGTGACTGTTAAGACCGGAAGTTAATTCATCTTGAACAGGTCCACACTTATAATAATGTGGCGGACCTATTTACAAAACCGGTCAGAACAGCCAGATTCAATGTGCTTGTTGGGTTTCTTAAGATGTTACGTTTTGAAGACCTAGTATTTTTGAGGTTTAAATTTTGTACATAAATTTTTGTTTTTGCTTATCATAATTTCTGTACATATTTAGGGGGAGTAAACGAAAAATACAAAAAGAGTGTGTGTGTGTGTGTATGTAAATAAAAAAATTCGTTTTGTTCTGTCGCTTAAAATTATGTCGGTTACTCAGGTTCAAGGGATATATCTTTATGTTTGATCTCGCTGTCAATTCTTGACTCACGGGATAGCCATTAACCCAAGGTCTGAAAGTGACTGGGGCGACTGAATATAAAAAGGTTATATATAAAATTTTTTTTTTGTTTAATCATCTGATTTTAGGTTCCTTCACTGAAAATTTTGTTGGTTACTTGAGTTTGAAGGACATGTATTAATACATGTTTGGTCCTATTGTTTACATGTAGACATATAGGATAGCCATTTACTCGAAAACCAAAAGTGACTGGGGTGATTGAATCAAAAATTGTCTTCTAAGTTATCATCTGGGAAGTGATATAAGTATTCAGCTAAAGCTTTTTAAAGCTTAAAATATTTTCAAATGAAAATTGATCCAACCTTTGAGAAATGATAGATAAATTGATTATGCGTGCCTAACATGTGAAGTTATTAGGCTAAAAAGGCTCTTGATTAGTTATTAATTTGTATGGTAGCTTTCTATGATAAGTAAAAGTTTGAAGTGATATAAACTAAATCTGCTAAACTTATTGTGGAGAGTCATTTTAAAGTTGTTTGCATGTCCCTAGATATATCTCTCCGAATGACAGGCAGAAAAGTTATTACCCAATCATACACGAGCCCGTTAGTGTCTTGATCGCAAAAATTAATTTTAAAAAAAAAATATTTTATTTAAATATATTTACTTTAAAAAGGCTTAAAGGGGCACCAGAGAACTACAGGGGTGGGGCATACAAGTAAGACCGAAACATCCCGAATGTAATGCTTGTAAGTCCGGACGGCATGTAAGTCCAATGTTCTACCTTTAAGCTTCAAATTATTTTTGTATAAAAAAATTCTTTTGATCAAGCACTAGGGGGTTGGAGTCAAATTGGGGTGATCTGGGGAAAGCCAAATAAGCCTTGAGAGGAGATAAGGGGCATCATAGATCCATAAGTGATGTCCATGTAAGCTTTATGCCTAATTGAATCTAATCGTATCACTGGCGCAATAAAAATCATGCTAAGTTTATAAATACCTGCTATCAACCTTTTCACTATGTCACAATAATGCTGAAAATGAATCATTGTGAAAGTATCTTAATCAATATGATTTCATGTTCGAATCTTTTTTTTTAAAAAAAGGTTTCTTGTTTTTAAAACAGCTGAAATTTGATCACAAAATATGTTATATCTGCTGAAGGCTAGATGGGTAAATCATTTTTGTTTAGTTTAGTTTTTGTTCTAATTTTATTTTATTTTTTATTTTTATTTTTTACCTCGTGTTTACTCATGTCGGGAAAAATGTTTTAAGAAATAATCTTTAACATGAAACTGGATTTTTTATTTGACAACTGCGGGTTTTGATTAGTGGGCCATCCTGTTTGGCCCAACAGTCTCCACTGAAGTGTGTTCTCGGCCCAAAATTGTTGCTCTCGGCCTGGTTCATTTGGCCCAAATAGTTGTTCTCGGCCTCATTTAAGTGTACTTGGCCTAAGAATGTGGTTCTCGATCTATATGTGTTCTCGGTTCATATGTGTTTTAGGTACGAATTGATGTATCTTGGTAGTTTAAAAGGCACTCATTGCACATCATTAGTCACTCTTGAAACTCACAAACACTCAAGAACCTTCACCTTCCTCAATCTTCCAATATCTTCCAAAATGTAAAGCTATCTAATCATCTTGTATTCATCTTTTCATGTTTTCTTCTCAGCTAGTATGAATAAATCCTTGAGAGAGATAAGAAAGTCTAATAAATATCTATCTTTGATTCTTGGGTAGGATGTTTTTGAGATAACTGTGACTCGATCGATAATAGTGACTCGATCGAACCATGAGTGTAATTTATTTTTTCGGTTTCTTCTTGAAGTTACTGATTCTTTTTGAGTTTTTGGAGAGAGTTGCAGGTTTCGTCATCAATGGTGATGGGTCAACTAGAAAATCCCTTGGTCAACTGACGTCTCAAGGATTTCTCGATCAAACTTTGACCGAGAATCCATCTGTTCTATCGAAAACATATCGTATTCGAAGTTTCTGAGTCGATTGAACCTAAGAACTCCTATTATTTTCTTTAACCAAAGGAATGAGCATCTACTTCTGTTGGCAAGTAGCAGGACTTGTGCTGGATTATTAGCCGGCTTAAATATTTCAGGAATAAAGGCACTAAATAAGACACTCAACTTCCAAGTGTCTTTCTCGAAGCCACGTTATATATGCCGAAAGGAAGGTATCAAGGAATGGATGCCGATCAATCAGGCTGGGAAATAGGTCCCACTCAAGAAAATGATACATCAAGTGGCTGATGGGAAGCTATTTAATCTGACCAAGCTCAATTGATGAAAGCTATGTATGCATGTTAAAAGACTACGGTTGACATTTTGAAAATAGCTGAGATCATCAATAAACCAAGAGGGAGAATATTGGGTCGTAGTTTGTGGTTTATGCTTTGTAGTAGTTGGCTTTTGCATGTAAACTGAGATCATTTGATCTCGGTGGGCTTTAGTTTGTATTGGGCCTAGTTGGTAGCTTATATATAGGATATATGTTTACTATTGCAGGGTTGTTCGTTCAAGTTTATTTTTCACCCATGTAAGGTTGTAAAAGGCTTAAGCACCCGACGTATCAATATACGTGTGTTTTGAAGCTTATTCTTTGTGTTTGTTTATGATTGTATTGGCTTCATAGAAATTAGTTTCCGCCTAATCATTAAGTTATTTGATATCACATTGAAAGATCCATTCTCAGGACTTACACTTCCATGTCACTTTGACTAAAGGAATGACCTTATGACGAAGCTGTTTCTCCTTTAGATCAACTATTTATACCAGTTGTTCAATGTAATTCAACTACTCATCAACTTCGATGTCTTCTAGCGGCACGAGAGTTGTGTCGTCAGCTAGACATTTCCTCAGGTGAGAAACATGAAAAGTGGAGTGAAGTCCTTCCAGTTTTGCAAGTAAATCAAGCTTGTAAGCCACTTCCCCCACACAATTTATGATCTTAAATGGTCCAATGTATCGCAGACTCAACTTTCCTCTTTTCCTGAAGCAAATAATTCCCTTCCAAGGCGAGACCTTAGGCATCACGTTATCACCAACGCTAAACTCAATCGGTCATCGCCACTTATCAGCATATGACTTCTGACGATCTTGTGCAGCTTTCATTTTTACTTTATTATTATCAAACCTTGAAGAGGTTTCTTGCACGACTTCTAAACCTCCAAGCTCCTTCAGAACAATCTCTCCCCAACATACAGGAGTTCTACAACGTCTACCATACAACATCTCAAATGGCGGCATACCAATACTCGAATGTTAGCTATTGCTGTAAGAAAATTTTGTTAGATGTAGGTGATAATACCAATTTCCTCCAAAGTCTAACACACAAGCACGCGGCCTACCCTCAAGGGTTTGTATAGTCCTTTAAGACTGCCCTTCTGCTTGAGGATGATAACCCGTACAAATGTTTAGTCTTGTTCCCATAGCTTCATGGAACTTCTTCTAGAATCTGGAAGTAAAGCGAGTATCTCTATCAGAAACGATTGACAATGGCACTCCATGCTTTGCCACAACCCCACTAATGAACACTTTAGCTAATTTCTGACGAGATAGCCTCTCGTAGGCAGAAAGTGAGCACCCTTCATTAAACGGTCCACAAGCACCCAGATGATATTATGGTTTCTAACTATACACGGTAGCTTAGTTATGAAACCCATGGTGATGTGTTTCCATTTCCATTCTGGTATCTCTAACGGCTGCATCTTTCCATATGATATCTGATGCTTTGCCTTGACTTGCAATCAAGTTAAGCAATTACTGATGTAATCTACTACCTCATTCTCATAAACGAAGAGTCACTTTTTAGGTCTTGGTAAATTTTGGTGGATCTCGGATGAATCGACTATCGAGACTCAAGAGCTTCATCTAGGATTCGAGCTCTAAGATCTCCACGGCGAGGAATCCATAAACGGTCAAACCTGGTCTTTACACCATGAGGGTTATCTATCAACTCGTTATGCTGCCCGAAGATTCTTTCTTTCTTTATTAATACTTCATCATTGAGAACTTCCGACTGTACCTTGCTGATCTCTCCAAAGAAATCTGAGTTGATGATTAACTTATATGAGTTTACCGTCGCAATGACTTCTTCATTCTTACGGCTTAGCGCATCAGCGACCACATTCGCCTTACCAGGGTGGTATTTGATATCACAATCATAGTCCTTTATCATCTATAACCATCTCCTCTGTCTTATATTTAGTTCCTTCTGCTCAAAAAAATACTTCAAACTCTTATGATCTGTATAGATGGTACACTTAATACCATACAAGTAGTGTCTCAAAGTCTTGAGAGCATGCACTACTGCCGTTAACTCTAGGTCATGCGTCGGGTACGTACTTTCATGAACCTTCAACTGTTTAGACTATACGCTATGACCTTGCCTCGTTGCATTAATATGCAACCTAACCCACGATGCAAAGCATCAATACAAACTACCAAATCCTCATTACCGTCGGGTAACACAAGGATTAGAGCTTGTGTGAGTCTTTTCTTCAATTGCTCAAAAGCTTCTTCATGATACTTATCCAAATTGAAAACTACAGCCTTTTAGGTCATACCGGTCAACGGTGCGACTACCTTGGATAAGCCTTCAATGAATCTCCTATAATAGCCAGCCAACCCTAGGAAACTGCATATATCAGTTCGGTTTTACGGAGTCTTCTAATTCTTTATCGCTTCGATCTTAGCTGGGTCCATAGTAATCCCTTCATGATTAATTATGTGACCAAGAAACTGTACCTCTCGCAAGCAATGCACACTTCGAAAACTTAGCACACGGTTTCTCTTTTTTCAAAATCTCTAACACTTCTCTTAAATGCTCTGCATGGTCAGACTCACTCTTAGAACAAATTAAGATGTCATCAATGAAAACGATAACTGACCCGTCTAACATCGGCTGACATACCTTGTTCATTATATCCATAAATGCTGCTGAAGCATTCGTTAGACCAAACGACATCACGTGAAACTTGTAGTGTCCATACCTCGTTGGTAACGCCATCTTAGGGATGCCTACCTCTTTCACCTTCAGCTGATGATAGCCTAAACTAAAGTTTATACACAAGAATCTATTAGCACCTTGCAATTGGTCAAATAGATCATCAATCCGTGGCAACGGATATCTACTCTTCACCGTAAGCTTATTCAAATCTCGGTAGTCTATATATATTCTCATACTTCCTTCTTTCTTCATAACAAATAACACCGGTGCGCCCCATGGGAAACACTTGGCGTTATAAAACCTTTGTTAAGGAGTTATTGCAGTTGGGACATCAATTCCTTCATCTTGGATGGTGCCAGGCAGTAAGGTGCTTTCGCAACAGGCTGTGCACCTAGTATTAACTCTATATGAAATTCTACCTCAGGCTTCAGTGGTAACCCTGGAAGGTTCTCTGGGAACACTTCTGGATAGTCACACACTACAGGAACATCTTTCACTTTTTTCGTCTCGGCCATAGCTTTGACAACATATGTGAGGTAAGCACTGCTCCCTGACCTTAACAAACCTTCGGCTTTTATCAACGAAATGATGTTAAGCCCTGAACTTTCTTTATCACTGTAAACCGACATCGTACCACCATCCTTTAACTTCAATCTTATCAACTTACTCTTACATACTATTTGAGCCTTGACTTAGACAACCAATCCATTCCCAAAACCACATCGAATCCTCCTAAGGTCATTACATACAAGGTAACAAGGAACTCACGTCCCTCTAATTCTATCTTACAATCCTTAATCATTCTCATTATTTTAATAGAGGCTTCACTAGCGGTTTCTACCGTAAAAGTTTTAGGCACACAACAACATTTCATTTAGCTATCTTACAAAACAACGTAGCTGCAAAACTTCTATTTGCGCCTCAATCAAACAATACATAAGAAGAATACCGTTTACTAGTAACATACCTGACACAACTTCCGGAATCTACTTGGCTTGTTCCTGTGTTAGCCTATAGGCTCTGGTCTTCGGCATGGCCTGGTCAGCATCCTTCTTCCCACTTCCCCCGGCTTCGGTACATTCCCTTGCCATATGACCCGTCTTACCGGACTTGTAACATGCTGGCTTAGTATTGCATTCATGGGCGTAATGCCCTACCTTACCACACTTATAGCATGCATTCGACCCAATCCTGCATTCCCCACCATGAGTTTTCCCACATTTGTGACAAACATTAGTACCAGTACCCCACTTGCACTCACCACTATGCATCTTGCCACATGTCTTACATGACTTTTCTCCCACACCTTTGGCTTCTTATCTTTAGAATTCCAAAGTTGAGTACCGGGTCATTTATCAGGATCGACCCACTTCTTCTCTTTCTTCTCTTCGACCTCCACATCATCCACAGTAAGGCCATCGTAAACCATCTCTGCTAACTCAACAGTAGAATCAAAGGTTGCTGGTTTACTAGCCCTAATTGGAGTGCGGACATTTTGTGGAAGTCCTCTTATGTAGAACCTAATTTGCTTCACCTCAGTATTCACCATGTCAGGAACCAGTCTGGACATGCGATTAAACTCGGTAGTATATTCGCGGTGTGTCTTCTTGCCCACCTTCAAGTTCGGAAATTTCAACTCACCCTCCCTATCTCGGCATAGCACAAAAACGCTTCATAACCATCTGTTTCAAATCTTCCCACCTCATAGCCTTAATCTCCCCCGGATTCTTCCTCTGCTCAACAGTGTCCCACCATAATAGGGCCTCATCATTAAATGACTGGGTAGCAAATCCCACTGCTTGATCGGGACGTCATTCAATGATTCGGATTACCTTGTCCATAGCACTTATCCATTGGTGTTGGTGCATAGATGTCAGTAGTTCATATGTCTAATGTCTGTAATCGAGTCTGTAATATTGTTTGTATATTTGTTTGTTAAAGCGAAGTTGTTGACAAGTTCGCTTAGGCGAACTTGTTAACCAAGCGAAGTTGTTGACAAGTTCGCCTAGGCGAACTTGTTGAACGAGCGAAGTTATAGACAACTTCGCCTGAGGCGAAGTTGTCGTGTATTTAAATAGTGTACGGCTTACTGTTTACGAATCAGAGTTTTAGTTGATCGAGTAGGTCAGTTTACGTATAATTCAGTGAGTCTATTGACGTGAGGTCGAGAGTCTGTAAGTTTCACGGTTCGAGTTATTAATATAACGTGAGTTTGTTCATATCATGTTCGTGTGTTTGTGTGATTGTGTTCTACGTCCGTAACGATCTACACAGGGATTCCGCACCTGTGTATATCGGGATATCTCGTGTGATCCGTCCAGGGAACCTACAATTGGTATCAGAGCTTTTGCTCGATTGTGTGGTTCGGGATATTCACGCAGGTGTAGAATTCGTCTCATTTCGGGTATTTACGGGACGAGTTTGTGGTGTTTTTGCTCATTCTAGCCTCCTACCAATGTGTTTAAGCCTTTAAACCGTCAAAATCGTCGTTAAAATCCGATTTTCAGATCTGCAGAAAGTTTCAGTTCGTCAGGCGAAGTTGCTGTTCATCAGGCGAAGTTGCCGTCAGGATACGTAGGGTTTCAGCGAAGATATAAGGAGAAGCGAAGTTATTCACAACTTCGCCTACCTCCTCAACTTCGCCTAACTCAGCGAAGTTCTCCTCAAGTTCGCCTAGCTCAGCGAAGTTCTAATCAACTTCGCCTACTTTCTAAGTTCGCTTACCCTAAGCGAAGTTATTCTCAACTTCGCCCAGTCACGCGAATTTAAGAAGGATCCAGCGAAGTTATTACTTAAGCGAAGTTATCCTTAACTTCGCCTACAGTACTGTTCAGAAGAAATTTTTTTAACTTCGCCCTTTTCAGAATTTTTCGGGTTTCTTAGTCTTCAAGAAGGATGTCGTCGATCAACATTTCGGAGCTTGTAAAGATGGAAGTTGAAGCGGGGTCAGCTACAAAGGCCCCAAGGTTGCTGAAGGGAACCGATTTTGTCGCGTGGAAGGATCGGTTCATACAATACGTTAAGTACCAGGATGCGAAAATGTGGGTATGCATCCAAGATGGATATATTCCACCAATCATGGAGTATGAGGGTCGAGACCAAATCAAGAAATATAGTAAAATGGAAGAGGAGGAGAAAAAGATGTATGAAGCCGAAAGCAAGGCTCATGCTGCAATCACAATGGCTCTTCCACAGGAGATCCTCCATACATTCAGAAAGTATACATCAGCTAGAGAGCTTTGGGAAGCTCTTGAGAGCAGATTTGAAGGGAATGCAGGTATTCGGGCTTCAAAGATAAAGTTGCTCAAGACTCAATTTTCAGTCTTTAAGTACTTAAAGAACGAATCTCTTGATGATATTATCACTCGATATTATCATCTAATGACTGAATTGAGTAACTACTCCATTTCCTACCGAGAAGAAGAGATTGTGGAAAAACTTCTCGATGCTCTCCCACCAAAATGGGAGATGTATACTGTGCTAATGAGGGAAGACAAGGACTTCCCTACTTATGATCTTGAAACCACTGTCAACAAGCTCAGAACTTTTGAGCTTAATATGGTAAGAAAAGAAACATCTATGGATCAGGTTCAAGATCCAGGCATGTACGGTGCTAAAGTAAACTCCAATACAAGTTCAAAGACTGATTCTGCCGCCTACTACTCGAAGGGTGAGTCGGGTGCCAATTCTTCACAGGAGGGGCAAGTGTCAGTAAACTCAAATGGGGATGTTTGCTTTGTTGCGGGTGGATCAAGTGGTACTCAACAGACAGCAAGCAAGATTAGTGGATCTTCAAGTTCCTCAAGCAATAATTACTCTAAGATGCCAATGAGCGTCAAATCTGCTGAAGAGCAGTTTGGCCTCTATGCTTCATTTATTGCTTCATATGAAAACTATATTCAAGGAAAGGTGGTTGATCCTGCGATGCTAGATGAAGACTATGACCAGATCGATGCTGATGATCTGGAGGAAATGGATTTACAATGGCAGATGGCCATGATAGTTAGGAGAGTAAAGAAGTTTATGAGAAAGACGGGGAGAAAGTTTGTTGGTGGCAGGCCAGGGTTCGACAAGTCTAAGGTGAGGTGCTATAACTGTCAACAAAACGGGCACTTTGCCAAAGATTGCAGAAACGAGAGAGTTGAACGTGGTCAAGGCCGGTCTGCACAGCACACTGGGAATAATAAGGAAATCAATGCCATGTTGTCCAGAGAAGCAGGTGAATACAACTGGAACCTGCATTTGAATGAAACTAGTGAGCAGGCAAATATGGCTAAGGTTGAGAATGAAGAACGTGAGAAGATTACCGGAGAAGAGTAAGCTACTGGTAAGGAAAAAGCTTTCATGACAGATAACAAGGATCAACTCTCCGAGGTAAGTTCTAAATCTATTTGTACTAAATGTGAGAATTTGTCTGAGCAACTTGCAACAATAACTGATCAGTATGTTCGTTTAGATGCTGAATTTAAAACTCTTAAAGAAGATCATCACTTTATGAAAGCAAGAGAAAACAGTTACAAAGTTAAAATAAAAGCGTGTGAAAAAGATGTTAAAAGCTTAAAAACAAAACTTGCTGAAAAAATTGAAGTAATTGATCTAAGTTATGAGATTTTAGAAGAAAAGACTAAACTGATTGCTGAACGAGAAAAGCAGATTGCTGACCACCAGGTGAAAGTGGTGGAACTGAACCGAAAACTTGAGCAGTTCCGAAATTCCTCAGCTATTCTTGATCACCTTGTTAGTGATCAAGGTACCTCTGCGAAGAGGGGAGGAATTGGTTATCACGAGGTTCCACCACCTTATAACCACAATTACACTTTTAACCCTAGTGTTCAGAAATCTGTTGATTTTGAAGTTCCTCAGACAGTTCCAATCAAGGTTACGAGTAAAGAACCAAGTGTTAGTAGTGGCGAAACGAGTTCGCCTGTTTCAAGTGAGAAAATTTCTGTTACGAGTCCAATATCATCAGATTCGGATAAGTTGTCCGAATCGGGTAAGACAAAAGAGAAGGTAGTGTTACCCACTGGTGGAGAAAAAGATAAAACTTTTAAAAAGAGTACTCCACTCAACCCGTACGTCCCACCTTATGTGAGACGAACGGCCGGTAACACAGCCTCTACATCCAAAACAACCTTTGAAAAGAAAATGGAGTATAGGTGTTGTTTTAGGTGTAATAAGTTAGGACATCTTGTTGCAGATTGCCCTCTGACGCCGAAATTCAGAGGTGTGAGACCTATTAAAACTGAGCATAAGTCTAACGGTAATTTTAATACTGCTAAAAATGAAAACCCTTCAAAGTTTCGAAATGTAACTAATTCAGGTTTTCACAGAAACATACCTCAGTTTAACAATACTAATAACCAAACAGCTAGAGATAATACTTTCAATACACATAGGTTTGGAAGGCCTCACACTCAATTTCCAAGGAGATTTCCTAATAGGACTGACAGGAATTATCCAGATGCTAACTTTGGAAAGCAGAAGTACGGGATGTATAGATCCAAGACCAATTGGTCTTGGGTCCCTAGATTCTGATCCTTTGCTTTATTGTGCAGGAACAGTTGAACAGGGCTGCCCACAGTCTTTGGATTGTAGATAGCGGCTGTTCCCGGCACATGACGGGTAACAAATATTTGTTGCACGACTTAAAACCTGTTCAAGGAGCGAGAGTTAGCTTTGCTGGTGAAAGTGGAGGAAGAATTACTGGAAAAGGAACGGTGTCCAATGGGAAAATGACACTTGAGAATGTGAATTTTGTAGAAGAGCTGAAGCACAATCTGCTGAGTGTGTCGCAGATTTGTGATAAGGAGTATACTGTTCATTTCACGAAGAATGAGGCGATTGTGTTGAAGCCTGGTTTTCAGATACCAGACGAGTGGATAGTAATGAAAGCTCCACGTGATACAAATACTTATGTGATGGATATGAGGTCTACTGAAATGGCCACGGGAGAATCATGTTTAATGACGAAAGCAAGCGAATCGGAATCTGAACTATGGCACAGGAGAATGGGGCACATTCATCTTCGGAAGATGAACCACATTGTCAGGAATGGACTTGTGATGGGCGTTCCCTTGAAAAGTTTTAACTTTGAAGACAAATGTATAGCATGCAAGAAGGGAAAGCAACACAAGAAATCCCATCTCACCAAGAAGGTCAACTCTATTGCTAGTACTCTAGAACTGCTTCACATGGATCTCTTCGGTCCCGTGAATGTAAAAAGTCTAGGAGGTACTTCTTACTGCTTGGTGATCACTGATGACTACTCGCGATACTCGTGGGTATATTTTCTGAAATCGAAAGACGAGACGGCTCAAATGGTGAAGAATTTGATTACGAAAGTTGAGAACGTCATGAGTAAAACAGTTAAGTTCATCAGAAGTGACAATGGGACGGAGTTCAAGAATTTTGAGAAGGAAATCTTCTGTCTTCAGAAAGGAATTGAACATCAATACAGCGCTCCGTATACTCCGCAACAGAATGGAGTGGCTGAAAGGAAGAACCGAACTTTAATTGAAGGAGCCAGAACTATGCTGGCAGATTCGAAGTCTACAACTAGAGGATGTCAGTTTCTTGGTGGCAGATTGGTGTCGTGGCAATGCAAGAAGCAGACTTCAGTCGCAATTTCAACCTGTGAGGTAGAATACATGGCAGCATCCAACTGCTGCTCTCAGGTTCTTTGGATTCAACAACAGTTGCGCGACTATGGTCTGAATTTCTTACTTACTCCTATTTGCATTGATAACACAGCTGCTATCTCAGTAACTAACAATCCCGTGAAACATAGTAAAACTAAACACATTGACATACGTCATCATTTCATACGGGATTGTGCTGAGAAGAAACTGATAATTCTTAAAAAGGTGGATACGCTTGATAATTTCGCTGATTTATACACTAAAGCGTTTGACAAATCCAGATTTCAAAACCTTATTGAACTGAATGGGATGATCAATCCCGAGTAACCATGCTTTTCTTATAAAAAAAAAAAAAAAAAAAAAAAAAAAAAAAAAAACGTCACTAATCGCTTAAAATTATGTCGGTTACATCAGTTTGTAGGACTTGTCTTCGGATATGTATTGGTCCTCATCTTCTACTTGTAGATTTTGAGAATAGCCATTAACCAGATTACTGATAGTGACCGGGGCGGTTTATGATGAGTTTTTCATTCTTTCGCTTAAAATTAGTCGATCATACTTAGTTAGAAGGACACATACTAGTATGTGGTCGGTCCAGCTGATCCATTGGATCTTCGGGATAGCCGTTTACCTGAAGACTTTGTTTTGATCAGGGCAATTAATGTTAAAATTTTGAAAGAAAAAAATGGAAATGAAATTATTTTTCAAGTCTGTTACTTCGTATGAAGTTCGTTAGCTATGTTAAATGGAAAATTGATCCAACCTTGGAAAATGATAGATATACTAACTTTGTGTGCTTAACTAGTGAAGTTATTAGGCTTAAAAGGCTGTAGGACAATCATTGTATGTCATGGTAACTTTTTATGGTGCGTAAAAGTAGACGTGATACAAACTAAATCTACTTGATTTTACGTGGAAACTCCTTAAGAGTTTTGCATGTCTTCATATATATCTTTCCGAATGATAGGCAGAAAAGCGATTACCCAGTCATACACGAGCCCATGTGTGTTCTGATTCCCGTGAAGATAGCGTCTCAAGATACTGCAGTGATCCAGATTAGGGACTTGCAGTTAATTTCTACTTTGAAGTCTATGTTTATTTAAAATATATATATATATATATATATATACATATATATATATATATATATATATATATTTGGAGTTGTTGAAACATTTTAGAGATGACAAAATATAAAGACTTCTCAATCTTAGAGCAAGAAGAAGAACGGGAACCAGAAGAAGAGTACTTACATGTATAATCAGACACTATGGGTCGAAGTCAATTCGGGGTGACTTGGGGAAAGCCAAATACGCTTTGAGGATAGATAGGAGGCATCAACAGTTCTGAGTTGTTGCCCACTTAAATTTTGAGGCATAATTGAACCTAACTCGTATCACAGAAACGATGAAAACCATCATAAGTATATTACCTGCCTACAACCTGTCTCTATATGTCTTAATACAGCTAAACACGGATCTATGTGACAGTCACTTAGTTAGTATGATTCCTGTTCGGATCTTTTCTAAAACTTAGCAGTCCCTATTGAGACTGAAATTTGATCCCTTATACTTTAAATTTTTAAGTATTTGTACTTAGATAGTTTTATGATTTTTAACTGGTTACTTAGACTTGATCGTGTCGTTTAGTTCTTCAAGAAAAGTTTTATAACTTAATTGGAAAAATGTTAAACTTATAAGGTTTAATTCTGTAAATATATAGGCGATCTTGTTAAACAGGCGAAGTTGTGGATAACTTCGCCTAGGCGAAGTTATCCGTAACTTCGCCTGTATAACCCAGACCCTATATAAGGATGTTCAATCGGCATTCTGTTCATCACTTTTCAAATTAACAGCGAACTTATCCATCTTTTCCGGCGAACTTATATTATTCACAGCGAACTTATACTAAACCTTCGTGTTATCTTGCTCTTCGATTTCAAACCGATCTAAAGGTTGTTAGGGTTCGTTTATCACATGTCATATGTTCTTTGATTAATCTAAGGTTGTTTCGACAACCGGGTTATTAATCTCGAATCGTCGGACTTTCAACCGATTTTCAAAACTTGTTGTTACGTGTTAATAAACATTCTGATCGTCCACATGTCCTAAAAAAGCTTGTTTTAAGGGTCCTTAATCGTCTAAACTAGCCGAATCATCAACTGCACGTTGTTCCATTAAACTTACTGTCGCCGATTCAGATTCAGGCGAAGTTAGGGTTTAGGCGAAGTTATCCGTAACTTCGCCTGAAGCTTAAGTTCGCCTGAGGCGAAGTTATCCGTAACTTCGCCCGAAGCTTAAGTTCGCCTGAGGCGAAGTTATCCGTAACTTCGCCTGTAACTTAAATTCGCCTGAGGCGATGTTGTGATGAGGCGAAGTTAACATTAACTTCGCCTAGATCATTTTACTTATTATTAATTAGACGAACTTAAAGCTGAAGCGAAGTTGTTCCCAACTTCGCCTCAACTTGAACTTCGCCTATACAGAGTTTATCACAACTTCGCTCATGGTAACAAAGCGAACTTGTGCTATGTCTTTATGTCGTTCTAACTTGGTTAGTTTGTTGCAGATATGGTTGCGGTAGCTGGTGCTGGAGGTGCAGGAGGAGATGATGGTGACAATCAGAGACAATTTTTCCCGGGTCACAATATGTACATCACTCTTGACCCGGAGGCGAGCGGTGTGGACAATTACCGCGAGATCATAACATTCCTCCTGCGCTCGAGGATTTTTCATGCGATCACAAACACACTGCCGATATCTCTACCGAATATCGAAGACTTCTGGCAGACGGTCGAATACGACTGTCGTGTTGAGCCCCCGGTCATGAGAGCGACTGTGAACAATCAAGAAGTTCAGTTCAATTCTGAACAGATCCGGGTGGTGCTACGGTTTGGAGAGGAGACTCGAGACGATCCAACTGAGTTTGTCGCTCCCTTTCGTGATGGAGCGTTTCTCCGAATGGGCTACTCTGGTCCATTAGGAGATACCCAGAGGAGGAAGGGTTTCCTTCTTGATCAGTGGCGCTTCCTCATGCACGTTATGATAGTTTGCATGTCTGGGAGGAAGGCGGGCACTGACGGTATGGGTGCGACCATGCAGTCTGCAATGACTGCACTGACCTATAACAAACGTTATAGCTTCAGTCAAATGGTCTTCTACGAGATTGATAGACAAAGAAGGGCGATGTCTCGGGAACGGTTCATTATGTACCCACGTTTTATCCAAATGATATTGAACCATGTGGCTCTGAGTCTACCTCAGAGACGCCCGATAAGATACGTGGAATCGGTGAGCAAGCGTATCTTTGCTCAATGCCGCACGTCGAGTGCGAGGAGCAACCCTGAACGTCGTCCCAGGCATACTCCACTATTTGGGTTTTTAATTAACCCAGAGTATGTTCCTGCTGGTGGGGACAAGTTCAGAGATCCACAACCGCGACTGGCAAGAGCAACTCAAGCTGTTCAGATGATAATATCGAACAGCAGTGTGATTGTGTTCTACGTCCGTAGCGTTATGATGGCATTCAATACTTCAAAAGAATGTTGAGATCTCTCAACACGTTGCCGGAATGTGAGGTGAAGGATTTGGCCAGGTTGGGCCTGATAAATAGAAGTGACAACAACATGGCAAGAATGATTGAGAAGATCATGTGGAAGGAAAGCGTAAAAGAAAAGAAGTTTGAATTATTAAAGCCACAGAAGGGAAAGCTCGTGGAGGATACAGAAAGGGGATTGAGAGCAGATGGCAAGCCATGGATGGTGATGAAGTACAAACCGATCCGATGCATCAAGGAGGTTCCAATGAAGACTATGCCTCAAGATGTGTTGAAGAATCTAAAATGGTGGTACGTTGATTGCCAGACTGCTGAAGCCGTGATGGAAGACGAAGATGAACAAGAAGTGCTGAGGGTGTATGACCCGATGCATCTTGTTAACTTATCGAAAGCTGATTTGCAAGTGTTGAATGAAAAAAAGATTTTCTATATTCTTGCTTGGAAGGATGAAGCAAGGAAATATCAGCGAGTAGTCACGGTATGTGTTAGAGAAGGAGTACACGCTTGAAGATACAGGATTACGAGACAAGAGCTGAAAGATCAAGATATGAAGCTACTGCCAAGGGGGAGTCTGTTGGTGCATAGATGTCAGTAGTTCATATGTCTAATGTCTGTAATCGAGTCTGTAATATTGTTTGTATATTTGTTTGTTAAAGCGAAGTTGTTGACAAGTTCACTTAGGCGAACTTGTTAACCAAGCGAAGTTGTTGACAAGTTCGCCTAGGCGAACTTGTTGAACGAGCGAAGTTATAGACAACTTCGCCTGAGGCGAAGTTGTCGTGTATTTAAATAGTGTACGGCTTACTGTTTACGGGTCAGAGTTTTAGTTGATCGAGTAGGTCAGTTTACGTGTAATTCAGTGAGTCTATTGACGTGAGGTCGAGAGTCTGTAAGTTTCACGGTTCGAGTTATTAATATAACGTGAGTTTTGTTCGTAAAAAAAATATATATATATTTGGAGTTATTGAAACATTTTAGAGATGACAAAATATCAAGACTTCTCAACCTTAGAGCAAGAAAAAGAACGGGAACCAGAAGAAGAGTACTTACATGTTTAATCAGACACGATGGGTCGAAGTCAATTCGGGGTGACTTGGGAAAAGCCAAATACGCTTTGAGGATAGATAGGAGGCATCAACATTTCTGAGTTGTTGCCCACTTAAACTTTGAGGCTTAATCGAATCTAACTCGTATCACAGAAACAATGAAAACCATCTTAAGTATATTACCTGCCTACAACCTGTCTCTATATGTCATAATACAGCTAAACACGGATCTATGTGACAGTCACGTAATTAGTATGATTCTTGTTCGGATCTTTTCTAAAACGTAGCAGTCCCTATTGAGACTGAAATTTGATCCCTTATACTTTAAATTTTTAAGTTTTTGTACTTAGATAGTTTTATGATTTTTAACTGGTTACTTAGACTTGATCGTGTCGTTTAGTTCTTCAAGAAAAGTTTTATAACTTAATTGGAAAAATGTTAAACTTATAAGGTTTAATTCTGTAAATATATAGGCGATGTTGTTAAACAGGCGAAGTTGTGGATAACTTCGCCTAGGCGAAGTTATCCGTAACTTCGCCTGTATAACCCAGACCCTATATAAGGATGTTCAATCGGCATTCTGTTCATCACTTTTCAAATTAATAGCGAACTTATCCATCTTCTCCGGCGAACTTATATTATTCACAGCGAACTTATACTAAACCTTCGTGTTATCTTGTTCTTCGATTTCAAACCGATCTAAAGGTTGTTAGGGTTCGTTTATCACATGTCATATGTTCTTTGATTAATCTAAGGTTGTTTCGACAACCGGGTTATTAATCTCGAATCGTCGGACTTTCAACCGATTTTCAAAACTTGTTGTTACGTGTTAATAAACATTCCGATCGTCCACATGTCCTTAAAAAGCTTGTTTTAAGGGTCCTTAATCGTCTAAACTAGCCGAATCATCAACTGCACGTTGTTCCATTAAACTTACTGTCGCCGATTCAGATTCAGGCGAAGTTAGGGTTTAGGCGAAGTTATCCGTAACTTCGCCTGAAGCTTAAGTTCGCCTGAGGCGAAGTTATCCTTAACTTCGCCCGAAGCTTAAGTTCGCCTGAGGCGAAGTTATCCGTAACTTCGCCTGTAACTTAAATTCGCCTGAGGCGATGTTGTGATGAGGCGAAGTTAACATTAACTTCGCCTACATCATTTTACTTATTATTAATTAGACGAACTTAAAGCTGAAGCGAAGTTGTTCCCAACTTCGCCTCAACTTGAACTTCGCCTATACAGAGTTTATCACAACTTCGCTCATGGTAACAAAGCGAACTTGTGCTATGTCTTTATGTCGTTCTAACTTGGTTAGTTTGTTGCAGATATGGCTGCGGTAGCTGGTGCTGGAGGTGCAGGAGGAGATGATGGTGACAATCAGAGACAATTTTTCCCGGGTCACAATATGTACATCACTCTTGACCCGGAGGCGAGCGGTGTGGACGATTACCGCGAGATCATAACCTTCCTCCTGCGCTCGAGGATTTTTCATGCGATCACAAACACACTGCCGATATCTCTACCGAATATCGAAGACTTCTGGCAGACGGTCGAATACGACTGTCGTGTTGAGCCCCCGGTCATGCGAGCGACTGTGAACAATCAACAAGTTCAGTTCAATTCTGAACAGATTCGGGTGGCTCTACGGTTTGGAGAGGAGACGAGGGACGACCCAACTGAGTTCGTAGCTCCGTTCCGTGATGGAGTGTTTCTCCGAATGGGCTACTCTGGTCCATTAGGAGATACCCAGAGGAGGAAGGGTTTCCTTCTAGATCAGTGGCGCTTCCTCATGCACGTTATGATAGTGTGCATGTCTGGGAGGAAGGCGGGCACGGATGGTATGGGTGCGACCATGCAGTCTGCTATGACTGCACTGACCTATAACAAACGTTATAGCTTCAGTCAAATGGTCTTCTACGAGATTGATAGACAAATAAGGGCGATGTCTCGGGAGCGGTTCATTATGTACCCACGTTTTATCCAAATGATTTTGAACCATGTGGCTCCGAGTCTACCTCAGAGACGCCCGATAAGATACGTGGAATCGGTGAGCAAACGTATCTTTGCTCAATGCCGCACGTCGAGTGCGAGGAGCAACCCTGAACGGCGTCCCAGGCATACTCCACTGTTTGGGTTTTTAATTAACCCAGAGTATGTTCCTGCTGGTGGGGACGAGTTCAGAGATCCACAACCGCGACAGGCAAGAGCAACACAAGCTGTTCCTGCTCCTGCTGTGCCTGTTGTATCAACTGCTGAGGATATAGATCTTGACGCTGTCTTTGGAGGTCAAGGTTATTTTGATATGGATCAAGTTGAAGAAGTGCAGGTCTCGGCTGCACAAGGTTCGGGTGTGAGTATGACTAGAGCAGCTACATCGATGGCTGACTCTGATTTGGATGAGATTATGAACGAGGGGAGACGGTTGATGGTGTCTCGAGAGAGAACGATAGGGAAGAGAAAGAGAACGGAGGATGATGATGAGTCGGAAGAGGAAGAGGATATACATAAGCTGATAAGAAGATCAAGACGGGAAAGGACAGGTGCTGGCATGGGAGCTGGAGAGACTTCAAGGACTGTACGTTTTGCTCCGGCCGCACTGTCTGGTATGTCTATTGTTCCTTCTTCTGTACAGGTAACAAGTACAAGCGCTGCGGATGTTCCCGTGGTGGCTACATCAGCTGCTGGCATTCCATCCATCACTGCGATCCAGACGTCGACTCCGGAGATCGTGTCTCTACCACCTCCAACGCTTACTCAGTCGGTGGTAGCTGCACGATTTGTAGAGTCAACGGTCGTTACTGCTGCAGGGTTATCAGGTATGGTACCACCTGCGGTTACGCCTGCTTCTGGAGTCTCGCCTTCGCCTATGTCAGACTCAGAGAGGATAGCTTCACTAGAGCGGATCGTGGCAGAGCAATCGAAGACTATTCAAAGCCTAGTGGAAGCAAATCAACTACAGTCATCCCTCCTGGTTGAGCATGGGAAAATCATAGATGCCTTGAAGGAGTTCTTGGCATCTCAGGGGGAGATGAGCTGTAAAGGCGACGAGCTCAGGACGAAGAAGAGAAATGACCGAGACGATGATCCCAATGCATCGAAAGATGCAGGTGGTGAGCTGCCAAGAACTTCTGAAGCTCTTGGTACTTCCACAGCTGAGGGGGAGTCTACCGACGCAGCTGGTGGTGATGATGTGGTGTTAGTTGAGGATGACGTGATTGATGCGCTGAAGGAGCTTGACGATGACATGTTCAGTGATGAGGTGTTGTTTGATGAAGATGTGCTGCCGAGTGATGTGATTGAGAAGATCGGTGAGCAGATTGTGATTGAAGATGGGATAGAAGAAGGGGAGATAGTAGAAGAAAACGTTGAACACGAGATCCCTGACGTTGAGAAAGCCGACATGGGTGCTGAGATGGATGAGACTGAGTGGGAGGAGCAGCCTAGGTGGAAGGAAGGCTGTGCTCATTGGTTTATCAAGACCAAGAAGCCTGCTGTTCCAGCCATGTTCAAGAAGAGTTATAACATCAAAGGCTATGCTGAGTCGAAGAAGGGAATTATCTGTTGGATATATGATGAACAGATAAAGTTGTTTGTGGTGAAGCGTTATGATGGTATTCAATACTTCAAAAGAATGTTGAGATCTCTCAATACGTTGCCGGAATGTGAGGTGAAGGATTTGGCCAGGTTGGGCCTGATAAATAGAAGTGACAACAACATGGCAAGAGTGATTGAGAAGATCGTGTGGAAAGAAAGCATAAAAGAAAAGAAGTTTGAACTATTAAGGCCACAGAAGGGAAAGCTCGTGGAGGATACAGAAAAGGGATTGAGAGCAGATGGCAAGCCATGGATGGTGATGAAGTACAAACCGATCCGATGCATCAAGGAGGTTCCAATGAAGACTATGCCTCAAGATGTGTTGAAGAATTTAAAATGGTGGTACGTTGATTGCCAGACTGCTGAAGCCGTGATGGAAGACGAAGATGAACAAGAAGTGCTGAGGGTGTATGACCCGATGCATCTTGTTAACTTATCGAAAGCTGATTTGCAAGTGTTAAATGAAAAGAAGATATTCTATATTCCTGCTTGGAAGGATGAAGCAAGGAAATATCAGCGAGTAGTCACGGTGTGTGTTAGAGAATGAGTGCACGCTTGAAGATACAGGATTACGAGACAAGAGCTGAAAGATCAAGATATGAAGCTACTGCCAAGGGGGAGTCTGTTGGTGCATAGATGTCAGTAGTTCATATGTCTAATGTCTGTAATCGAGTCTGTAATATTGTTTGTATATTTGTTTGTTAAAGCGAATTTGTTGACAAGTTCGCTTAGGCGAACTTGTTAACCAAGCGAAGTTGTTGACAAGTTCGCCTAGGCGAACTTGTTGAACGAGCGAAGTTATAGACAACTTCGCCTGAGGCGAAGTTGTCGTGTATTTAAATAGTGTACGGCTTATTGTTTACGAATCAGAGTTTTAGTTGATCGAGTAGGTCAGTTTACGTGTAATTCAGTGAGGCTATTGACGTGAGGTCGAGAGTCTGTAAGTTTCACGATTCGAGTTATTAATATAACGTGAGTTTGTTCGTATCGTGTTCGTGTGTTTGTGTGATTGTGTTCTACGTCCGTAACGATCTACACAGGGATTCCGCACCTGTGTATATCGGGATATCTCATGTGATCCGTCCAGGGAACCTACAATTGGTGAGTAGCGATTGCATCACTCATACCAGTCAACTTAGGTGCATCACAACCCTTAAACAGCCTGTAAGTGCACCCACCAAGATCCTTCTCTCTCTTACCAACTCTCACAGACCTGATTCCACTTTAGTCACCTTTCTCAGTGTCATCATCCTTCTTAGTATCATCCTTAGTCTTCTCGGTAGCTTTGGTGTTAACCTCACTTGACCTCCTTGCACTCTTACTCATACTCCTCGTAGACCTCTCGAGTTACATATATTTCACTACATTAGCCACAGCTTGAGAAATGGCAGCTTGAATAGCAGGATCAAGCTTGTCCCCTCATTATTGTTGTAGCCTCGCACAGTTATGCTTCATTCCTATTTGGTGTTAGTGACCGATTCTTCAGAAGGCAACGTGTTAACACTTGGCACACCACGGCGTCCCGTGCGACCTCCCTAACCAAGATTTTTCCTTGCGCCAACCATCTGTATTCTATAAGAAAACACAAACGTCATCACTCTAGGAACTGTTTAGTACAAAAATAGTAAGGAAAACAGTTAATAACAGTGGCTAGCTATGATTAACCAATCACGTTACTCTTCGTGTCCTATACACTTCCTATCATGACTTCACTTGTGCTAGGTTCTACTTTCAAACAGTTAGACAATGGATCAAGCATTCCATATAATCGCATATTCTTATCTCTAGCAATTAAGCTAACTTTCTTACTCATTCTTACATTATGCATCAAATATGCACTTTTACCGTTACTGAGCTTGCTTGAGCGGCACATGATTGAACTGGCATCTTCCTTCTTTCTTTCGATTAATACCATTCTATGTTCGAGTCTAAGCATATAGTATGCTTATTTCTCTTGAACTCATGCTCTAATATCTACTTGTAAGGCCCCGAACCGGGCAGCCCTACTTGGACGTTGGATTCACTCATAAACACAGTTCTAAATAAGAAAGTGATTTAAAACTTTGCGTGGAAGACTTAACATTCAACCATATATCACATAAACATTAAATCTTGTCTTAACAGAATTTAAACTTGTCTTAAACATAACATAAAACATCATAACGTTTCTTCTCAAGATGCCAGCCTCTTTAGTCCAATGCCATATGTCTCCCTCAAGTAAGCTGCCTCATCCTATTTGTCTACGTGCATACTAAAAGTCAGTTGCACTGAGTGAGTTCTAGTTTAACAGGCAACTTACCATATATTCACATACTTACACATACGTATCCGGAGATACATTACATACTTAACCTGTTTAACTTTCTTACATACATATATACATACATACATACATGCATACATACATACATGCATACATACATACATGCATACACACATATATACATACACACATACAAACGTACATACGTACGTACGTGCATACATACATACATACAAACTTTCATACTTCCATTCTTTCATCCTTTCTTAACTGTACTTACCTTACTTAATACATACATAATTACTTCTACGTTTTAAAGAGCCTTTCGTCCTATAACCTTACAGATACTATTAGGGTCTGCCACCCTACTTTCCACATATATTATTAGGGCCTGCCACCCTCCTTTCACAGATATTATTAGGGTCTGCCACCCTTTATAACCATACAACCATTCATCCATACAACCATACATATATTTCTTTTTATAATAACTATATATCTATGTACATATCTTTAACCCTTCTATATTCATACAACATTCACATAAAATACACTTAATAGTTAAAGTAAGTGTATTAACTTATCACATTGAGTATTCACACAGCCCCAAAAATACAAACAGAGAAAGGCTAGAAACTCACCTGAATTCTGTTCCTCTTGGAGTTATGGTCACACCTCTTCTCAGCTGAGCACGGCTATCTGTTAACAAATAAATGTATTAATTAATAATCTTTCTAACTAACCTAAACTACCCAAGTTAGGGAACTGGTTTAATCTTAGTTAATCGGAGTATACTATTTTCCTTATTCGCATGGCCTAGCCAATCATCACATGGATGCAAACCAATCGCATCGCATGGATGAAAACCAATCGCATCGCATGGATGAAAAATCAATCACATCGTATTGATGCAAATCAATCGCATCACATGAGTGAAAAATCAATCGCATCGCATGGATGAAAAACCAATTGCATCTCATGGATGCGAACCAATCGCATCACATGGTTGCAAACCAATCACATTGCGTTCCTGTGCGATTTAAACTGGGTTTCTTTCTTGTTTTAGTAGTTTTTCTCCTACCAAGTGCATTACCTTTTGGTTCTTTATAGCCGATTTACTATCCTAACGAGTTTTATGCAAAACTACTTCGTTTACTTATCTTTTTCGCGGGTCCATATTTATCCGTTTTATCCGAAACCAAATACATAACTCGTTTTTTGTAAAGTTTGCATCTTTCCTATTTGTTATATCCCGATCTAACATCCCTACCAATTCTTATGGCTATTCGACATCGAATACATAACCTTTAACTTAAAACATACCTTAAAACGAACCGGTTTTTTACCATGGTTTTGATTCGGTTCGACCTTGGTTTGAACTAGGGTGATGATGTTGGCATGTATCTTGCTATTTGGTGAGATTGAACCACGAAACACCTTGGTTTCTCTTGGATCTCGGATTCGTGGGAAAGAAAGGAGTATTTGTGTATGCTTTGAGTGTTTATGGAAGAAAGATGGTGAATGAGGGTTTTAATGTTTTAGAGAGGTTTAGGGTGTTTAAATGCCCTCAAGCCCATGGACCCTAGGCCCATAACCATTCCTCAATCCATCTTTTATCTTCAAGCCCACAACTCAACTTATTATTTATCCTAATTAAATAATAATGCATAATCAAATAAATAAAACTTTGTTATTTATTATTTTTAAAAGACAGATGTTACGTGATGCTTAAGCTAGAGATTTCTTCTCTCAAGATGAGGTGCGCTAGACTTTTTGGGAGATGAGGTATACCGGAACATTTCGCCATAACAAGGTGAACAAAAAGCACCTCTCTGAAGAATGACAATTTTTTTAAACAACTTTGTTTGTGTTTTTCTACACAAGGTTAGGGAATGGGAGTTTGTGCCATAAGAAGTGCAACAAATAGTTCATGTTATTGCGAAACAACCCTACAACTATTTCAAGCTTCTACTACGAGATATGCGTGACAACATTGAACATGAACGTGGAATATTTTTATATCCCAGATTCATCATGAGAATAATTTTGCCGTAAGTGCCATGGCCACAATTGCCGGATAATTAAGTAATAATTGAAATGATCAATCAAGATCATTATCTTATGTCAAGTGCTCTTCGTATTAAACATGCCTTAGGTTAAGATACACATTTCTTCATCACTCTACTTGAACTGTTAGAAGATTTGAACTAATATTATTTGTCTACTCTATATCTTTTTTTACATGTAAATATTCTACCTTTATTAATATTATTATCAATTATAATTATGTCAATTTGTTTGTAATATTTATACATGCTTTTAGATAGTTGTTAGTAATTTCTACAACATAAATGAACAAACAATATTAGATATGATATTTGTGAGACTAGTTGACTAAAGTCAAACACAAACAATGTTCAACGCGTTTAATTATTTTATTATTTGGTCACATACAGTATAATAATTCAACATAATAAACAATATTTCTAACACTAACAAAATTAGTTTAATAATACAAAGGATTTAGTACAACAAGAATTTCTAAACAAAAATAGTCTTTGGAATTTCGCACGGGTATGTGTATGCATGATTGGGTATGTGTCTACATGATTCACCAATGCATATTAGCATTCCTCCGTGACGCCAACTATAAGATCAACGATCTATTTTTTATGAATGATCTAGCATTATATATCATTACTTACCTGACGATATATATGAATCTCCAACTTTGAATAACACTTTGATATCTCGGGTAGCGTTTATCAACACGCTTACATCGATGCATACGTTAGTTGGATATGATTCTCCAACATTAAATAACATTTAGGGATCTCGGGTACGTATTTAACAACATGATTACACCGATATATTCTGTTTAGCATTTCAAATGCATGCTACCCGGTCATCAGTGTTAGAGGGTGTTGGGCTAAGCTTAAGCTTAAACAATTTATAAAAGCATAGCTAAATAGCCCCTAAAGTCAAACCTTCGGACACCATTGAAAGCATAAAACTCCATAACTACTAGAGATCCAGGAGAACGTGGCAAATCAACACATTGGATCCACTAATCGAATGTGTATAGCCTTCCATTTCTCATTGCCTAGAATCGAAAAAAGATAAGAGGTCGTTCAAAAGGTATTATATTTTTGAGACTACCAAATCCAACAAAAGTTCAAGAACCTACATAGTGAGGAGGCTTCGGAAGAGGATGTAGCATAATGTTATACATAATTTGGTGAAGGGGGATTTTGCCAAAGGAAATTATTGGAGAATTTTGAAAGTGGCCGAGTAGATTGGAGGAGTACGTTTGCAAGTTGAAATTTGAAAAGTGATTGATCTTCTATTCATTGATATGATTATGTAATGGTTGCACCTAACTCATTTAATCGATATTAATTCTTATTAGTTGGCACATGGATCACATATTATATTAAAATCCATTTATTATAAATGCTTTATTTCAAATCAAACATTTGTTTCAAACTTATAAATGTGCAACTATTTTAAACTTATAAAACGGTTTACATTATAACCGGTGTAAAATTACGTAATTTTTTTATTAACAAAAGAAAAGGTTTTGTATTTCCAACGGTTTAGTATTATAGTCGTCATTATAAACAAAATATTTTAAGCTTTTGGAACGGGTCTTTGTAGAACCATTCCAAGTAATGAATATAATAACGGAATCTAATTTGAAGATGTTAATCGTTTTTAAAACAGTTAAAACCGGTTGTCAAAGGTTTTGTTTATAAAACAACGCTAGTTTCCTTCTTATTTACAACGGGCTGGGGTATTGTTCAAAATAAAACGGTGCTTTGCATTATATTTAGCGGTTGGACCTCACACCGTTATAAGTCATTTTAGGCCGGTGTTATAGGCGTTTCTGTAGTAGCGAGGAAGCCTTGTGCAACAAATTTTCCCTTTACTTCCTAGAAAATCCAAAAGAGAGGGGAAAAAACAGAAAAGTGTGTCTAGATTATCTGAGGAAGTTGAGGACAAAGCTATGGAACCACTTATTGTGTTGATGTCGTGACGTGGATAGGATAGTTAATTTTTTTTGCCACTGATTGATATGTTTGACGAAGTAAATTTACTATCTTGATAGGAGCCAGCTAATCATGTTTTTCATAATTTCATTGACTAACTAATGGCATTGAAACATTTTTGTAGTTGGAAAAACTGTTAGCATAAGGTTTGTTATAAGTTTATAACCATTGAAATAGAATTTGAGTTTCAAATTGCAGGCGTTTTCATAAAAGGTTTATCTTCTATTTGTTAGCTAACATAAAAGGTTTATTTTCATGCACACTATACTATTGTCTTGATTAAAAAATCTCAACCCCCTACTTAAATCTAGCTTTCTTCCATTTAAATGTTAGATGGGTCGAATTTAAATCACATAAGGCTTAAAGTACATACATATTTATTAAGACGATTCAGTACATCAAAACTTCAGTAGATTAGCCAAAGAAAATAAAATTAAACGATTCAGTACATGGAAAATAAAATTAAACCACAGCTTCACGCTCCTACAACTTCAGTAGATTAGCCAACGACGATAGAGATTTCCTGCTCAGTTTTAACAGAATCAAATACAAGGAATCATTTTACTGATTCCGATTTACGAAAAATATTCCTCTTTGTTATTGCTACTCATTCATGCCCATGCTTAATTTCTTGGTGCTTTAGGTCTTTTTTTCCTGCATTTTAATATTTAAACAAAAAGATTAACAAATGTAAAAAATGAATAATAAGTATTTCCTAGAATTTTTTTTTTTCATTAACGAGTTTATGACAATCTTTTTAAGTTTGTTTCCAGAGGACGATAGCAAATCTTTTAGGATTGAACTAATTACTTATGGTCGTTTTTTTGAACCACTTGTCTTTCTAGGCAATTGGCTACCTTTGCAAGCAGTTCACTTGGATGGCAAGCGAACTCCATAGAGTTAGGTGAAAAATTATTAGACGGATTAAGTTTTTATGTCAAACTCTATGGAGTTCAATTGTCATCTAAATGAACTTGCCAAGTTCGCTTGCCTCACGAGTGAACTCCAAAAGAAATTGCCAAAATTTGCATGAGTTCGCTTCTAGGCGTAGCAAACTGGGAAGTACAAGAACTTTAAGAAAAGTTTGCGGGTACTTTGCCGAATCCTAAACCACTTATTAGTCCGAAAAGTTTAGACAATCGCATGACTTGATTTTGCAATTGCTAAACAAAAGTTGGTTTTTAAGGATTTTGTTTCTTTTGCTAGAGGATTGTAGAAGCACGTCTACATACCCTAATAACCGAATTCGAAGGAACAAAGATGAAAGATACCGAGTCTATAGAAGACTTTTCCGGGAGACTATCCAGTATAGCCTCAAAGTTTGCCCCGCTCGGTTCTCCACTCGATGAACAAAGGCTAGTAAGAAAATTTTTTACAAGCATGCCTAAGTGTTTTATAAATGTTGTTGCCTCATTAGAACAGGTTATTGATTTGAAAACCATAAAGTATGAAAAAACGGTAGGTAGATAAAGGCCATGAGGACCGTGTGAAAAGTGTTGATGACGAACCCGAGAATAATAGGAAGTTACTGTTCAATAGGGCTAGAACTGGTAAGTTTAAAGGGAAGAGCAAAGGAGAATATGAGCAATCCCGTGATAACTCAAAAGGTGACCAAAACAAAGAAGGTAATTCATGGAAGAAAAGGGATTATTCAGGGGTTCAATGCTTTCGTTGTGACGAGATGGGTCACTTCGCCTCGGTATGCCCGGAAAGAAGAGGAAAACGGGCCGAAGCAAACTTAACTGAAGCAAACAAACCAGCAACAAATAAGGAAGTTTTGATGAAAATTAGTATTAATGATCAAGTTTTTTTGATTGAAGAAGCGTGCATCCGAAGCGGTATGAGTTGGAACCGATGGAGAATGATTTTTGGTACCTCGATAACGGGGCGAGTAATCATATGACGGGTATGAAATCTTATTTTTCTAAATTAGATGAAACCTTTGTTGGGCAGGTGCGTTTCGGTGATAGTTCATGTGTCGGCATCAAGGGAAAAGGCTCCATTACAATTACTTGTGATGATGGTGTTGAGAAAATTATCTCAAACGTTTATTTTATCCCGAATTTAACATGCAATATTTTAAGTTTTGGACAAGCAACCGAACATGGGTGCAAGGCGATTATGGAGGATGAGCAACTTTTAGTTCTTGACAAATCGAGAAAGGTGATTATGAAGTCTGTTAGATCAAGAAATCGTTTGTACAAGGTTAGGCTTCAGGTTGAAGCACCGATGTGTTTGTTATCAATTACTTCGGTTAAAAAGTTTGATGACCGATATACCCCTATGGTTAATCTCAGTACCGAACCCGGAAAAAAGGAATACCGGAAGTCTAACCCGGTTCAGAGCCCAATACATGTTTCTCGAGATGTGATCTTTTATGGGAAAAGAGGGTTGAGCCGGGTTGATAAAAATCCTAAAAACCGAGTTAATTCGCTTCAGAGAAGCCCAAGTAGGGCTGCACAATGCTCGTTTTCGGTAGTTGAAACAGTTGGGTATGCGGCCCAATCTACTGATAGCATAGCTGCTGGAAATTTGCAGCCCAATTCAAAAATTCAGCAACCTCGTTCTGTTAAAAAGAAGAAGAGAAAACAATTTCGATAATCCGAAATTACTTTTAACTCAAGATGGTGAACCGGCGAGTTATGGCTCGACATCCGACGGAGTAAATGAATGGGAGAATCGAGACATAGACATGCTCGGAGTGAGGTCCGCCTATTTCAAGTCGGAAATTAGGGGGTGAATGTTGGAATTAATTTTTGTCCTCGAGTCAATGAGGCGGGTTCGGTCGACTCATCGAGCCTGTGATGAGTTGGTGTCTTGTATATCAAGTTGAGTACGTGACTTGGTTTACATGGAATAAATTACTTGGTGAACAAGTCGAGTAAATGACTTGGACAACAAAGAATTTATTTATTAATTATTATTTAGATTTGTTTTTGCCAATTAGTCTTTGAGTATGATTATGGTATTTGTATTCTAGTCTAGCTGGGTTTTCAAATTTAAATTAGTATATATACCCGAGCTTGTGGGTTATATCATTAAGAGTTTAGGTATTGTAATTATCGAGTTAATGGGAATTATGAGATCGTGCTTATGATCTAAATATTTTTTTTTGTGTTTATCGATCCTGGTCATCAAACTTCACTACACTATAAGTGTAAGGGTCGGCCGTACTATGTAAAAAAAGTTTTTGGATGCATATATATATATATATATATATATATATATATATATATATATATATATATATATATATAGGGTAAGGTTAAAATGAAAACCCACTTGAGTTGTGAAAACCCGCGAAAACCTTATGTAACATCGTTTTTTTTTTTGTTACATGTAATATATGTTGTAACATTTAATACAAAACATCGAAACATAAAAAAAAATGTTTTGCTATTTTTTAACATTTTTTTTACTAATTTTTATATATGTTTTTAGGAGAGAGAAAAAATTATATTTATATTTACATTTTTTATTCACTTTAATTGTGGACCACAAGATTTAAACATTAATTAAAAACATGTGGTTGAGAATGAGTTTCTAGAGTTTTCACAACTCAAGTGGGTTTTCATTTTATATTTAGCCTATATATATATATATATATACACACCCGTCATACCCTTATGAAATTTTGGTACCCACCCTCTTCCGACCTTGTGAAAATTTTTTCTAGGTCCAACACTGCATAATTCTATAGATGTTACAATAATTGTTAAGAGCAGTGGAGTCTTAGGTGTAACAAAAATTTAGCTATGTCGTTGGCTTGTTTTTGCATGAACCGAACATAATTATGAATGTTTCAGACTTATTTCTATTATGCATATGAACTAAAGTCAACGTGCTTCTATAACATGGTAGCTAACTGAAAATGGGAACATTGTATTTATTAAGAAAGTGATAGCTAGGTATATATCTGGTCATTATACACTTGGTACCATGTATGATGGAGGACTCTGGATTAAGTTTTCCAGCTCATATTAATTACTACTTTACCTTGATCATGCACCGTTAGTGGTCCTATAATTCGGGAAAGGAATTTGACCGCTCTCAATGTGCTTCACATCCTCCACAAGAATTTCGTAGTGCCTCTTCACTTCCTCTGCCGTTTTCCCACCGACAGCCTTAGCAACATTGTGCCAGCGGTCCGGGGTGTCCTTGTCAAACACAGCCAAAGCGTCTTCAAAGTCCTTATTCTGCTTCACAGTCCATGAACCTGACCCATGCGAAGACATTGAGCTAGATGTTATGCAAGCACTCAAAAACTTTAAAAATAGGGTTATGCCTTTAAAGCTTTATGCAAACTAATAATGGTGGAAAGTGGAGAGAGAGAAGATCAAGTATCAAGATCATCTCATATGTGACAATAGGTGCCAATGTGCCTTTTTGTAGCTCCAGAACATAAGGAGGTAAAGAGAGGTCATATTTCATTCCTATCTCTACTGGCCCAAGTTAGGATTCATTGGGTTGGGCTTATTAAGCAGGTCTGGCCTAATTTTTTTTATTATCGTTAAAATTAACTGGGGTACCGTGCCCTTTAAAAAACTAAAGGGAAAAAAGTGGGATCAAGCCTTGTTATATGGTATATTAAGTCCAAAAATCATTTACAATCAAGTGGTTTGGTTTATAGGGATCTACTATCTCATCTGTAGTTAGGTAAATCAATTTAAGTCAGTGGCTTAAGTCGTAAGCATGCCAGTAGAAGGAAACAACATCCATCCTTAAGTCTGATCAAGACTAATATTTTAACACGAAAACACCGGCACTTTTGTTGTGTATGTTTGTTCTTGACTCTGATACCATGAAAGAATTATTAATTAATATAATAATTTTATCAGTTTATATCTCATCCTGATAACTACAAGTCTACAACTCACCAATTCTATAAAAATAAATAACCTTCTATTTAGTTCCCCCAAAAAATAAAAATAATAATAATAATAATAATGCATGCTTATCTAAATGGTGTACCTTGTCCTGTCAAAAAAATTTTAACTAGCCAGCTGTACATGTGGCCTACACTGATTGATTTTCACTAGCCAAAAAGTATGACATAATAACATTCTATCTCCTGAAGTAAGAATCTCATTTTATTTGTCCGAAAACACAGTAACACGAAGTAGAAAAGAAACACAAGATGTCTTAATCCTTGGACAAGGACTGAGATTCTTTTTTCTTATTGTAGGGTGTTTCTTGGTTACATACATGGTACTTATGTGCACCGAATAACCCGACCCTAGCTAGTTACCATCGGGTAAAACCCAATACAAAATAAAAATCGATAGTTGTCTCTTAGAAATTTCACTTCGGGTCCTAATCGCCAACTATATTCTATGTTATAAATCCTTTTGGATAGGGTTTCAAGGGGCTCTAACCCTGGTGGAAAATTTTCATGTTACTTTATTGAAATGCTATTAGAACTCGCTTTCAGATTTTTTGCATACTTGATGGCACTGATCATTGGTTGTAAATAGTTATGGATAGTAATCATGAGTGGTATAAGTAACTACTAATGAGTGGCAACTTGCTACATAAGTGGGAAGTAGGCGTCAATACTCAATAATAACTTGCTACCGATCAACAATGATTACTAGTCATTAGTGGTAACTGGTCATCATTAACATATGGTTATCAGCGGTAACTATACCGATAGATTTTTCACAACTATTTCACTAAGAGTAAGATGTTAGGATTAAACGCACACACGAAACCGAACACGACACGAAAGCAGTAAACGAACACGGATAACGTGGTTCGGTCTAAACTGACCTACGTCCACGGGTGGCAACTAGGTATATCTTTATTGAGTGACCAATATTACAAGTACATAATGTTGTTTATATAGAGACTGAACTAGGGTTAGTAAATTATTATGCAAGAAATCTAAACCGGGCCGGGCTTGGGCCCGACCTCCCACACCCGTCTCCTCTTTTGACTTCATATAATAAACCGGGCCAACAAGGCCTACGAACCCAACAATCTCCCACTCGGATGCCTTGAGTACTCTCGTCTGCACTCCTGATTGTACTTCTGTAATCTGAACATTAAACTTCTTCTAGTTGCCACCGCCTTCTCATCAATTAACCTGAAGGCCCGTTGAAGCTCCCCGGAGCTCCAACACGTCAGTCATGGCTGAAACTGCCCCTGACCCGTTCTCTGTCCCTACCGGCTCCCACTGTAACGAACTACCGGATCCTGAGATAACCTGAGAACAAACACTCTCCATATTCAGCAAGTAATTCACTGGAGAGACTTTTACAGCTGGAATACTGGTTTTCTTAATCCACTGTCGACCTGGAACTGTAACTGAAACACGACCTGTGCTCCCACTGTCACGATGTCCCCCAACTGATTTAACCTTCCTAGCTCGTTCATCCTGAATCTTCACTTTGGCTCTGGGTTTGTTACTTGCAAAACGAACCTTCTTCTGCCCACGAGATTCTGTGAACCGGACTTTGTCTTTCACCAAAACTGGATCCACTCCTTTCGGTGACATATCGACCATATACAATGAACCAATTTTCTTTCCACGAGCAACAACGAGATTCCCTTTGACTACTTTCCACTGCCCATTCCCGAACTTAACATCGTGCCCTTGGTCATCCAACTGCCCAACTGAAATCAAACGTTTCTTCAAACTTGGAATAACCCTCACGTCTTTCAAAGTCCAAGAAGTACCGGCTGAAGTTATCAAATCAACGTCTCCCATACCCGTAACCTCTAAAATATCATCATTCGCTAGTCGAACCTTTCCAAAATCCCCAAATTTAAGATTCTTCATCGTTTCACTACAGTGAGTGGCATGAAACGATGCACCAGAATCCATCACCCAAGCATCAACGCTACTCTCAACACTACAAACCAAAGCCTCATCACTACTGACCCCGTCATCTGTGTCGTCTTCTGTAACGTTCACCTCTTTCTTACCATTCGGACACTGATTCCTGAAGTGTCCTTTCTCTTTACAACCCCAACATTCAATATCCTTACGAGTCTTAGACTGACTCCTCTTCCTGCTCCCACTGCCTCGCTGTTTTCCCCTACCTCTACCTTCTGTGACTAGCATATTGCCTGATGATTCACCTGAACTTCTGCGTCTTGAATCTTCTCCCAGAATCAGATCTCGAATCCTATCGAAAGTAATATTTGTAGACGAACTACAAACTGCAGTCACTGTTTGCGACCAACTGTCGGGCAAAGAGGATAATAACAAGAGGCCTTGAACTTCATCATCAAACTTAATGTCAACTGACACTAAGCGGGACAAGATCGAATTAAGATTATTGATATGAGTTGTAACTGACCCACCCTCTTTCATTCTTGTTGTCACTAGCTCTCGGATAAGATAGACCTTATTCGCTGCCGAAGGCTTCTCATACATGTTGGATAGTGCGTCCATCATACCACGGGCTGTGGTTTCTTTCATGACGTTAAACGCCACATCTTCCGACAACGACAATGTAATACAAGCCCTAGCTTTCTTGTCTAACTTCTTCCAATCTGCTTCTGACATCTTTTCTGGTTTTTCATCCTCAAGCACTACATCCAAGTCTTTCTGACAAAGTAGTGCCTCAATCTGCATCTTCCACCAACCGAACTTCTGTCCGTCAAACTTCTGTATCGAAACATTTCCGTCTTCTGCCATAACAATGACTAAAACGAAAAACTGGATAAAAAAAACAGAGACAGACACAGCAACACGAGCCTGAACTTAACGATTGTTCTACTGAACTCTGTTAAAAAATCAACCTATTTAAACCGCAGCGGAAATACGAACTGTAAATCAGAAACAGAAACTTTAACCAAAACGATAAAACCTGACAAACGCGGTTGGTACTGGTTCTCCGTTTCTTTAACGCTTCTTCTGACTTAAAACTGTACTTCAATGAAAATAGGAATCGATTCAACTGTTCTTAGCTCGTACTTTGCTAAACCGAAACTGATTAAAGGCCACACAAAATTATCAAACTGGGCTAACGGAATTTTTGGGCTTACTGCCTTTTCTTTACAAGCCCAAATTAATTTAAAGAAGTAAGAAATTGATTTGATCTTGATTGGCCTACTGCCCAACGTAACGGCCAAAAAAAAAAAGAAAAGAAAGGATCTGGTCTTGCACTTGTCAAAGCAACCTAACTTTTCTTGGTCCGCCCCCTTATTTTTACCCCAACAAAAAATTCCGATCAACAAACCTACTTCAAGGGCGTTATTTGTTAGCGGCGGTACACGGTGGTAAAGCGTGCACGACTTCTACTTCTTTCGTATGGAACCCGAACACTCCAATCTTTGACGGCAATCAACCGCGACAACCGGCTGCTGTGGCGGTGAGAATCGGACGACGACGCGGGCGGAACCCTAGCGCAGTAGGGTGGCGGCGGCGGAAGGTTGGTTCCCGTGTTCTTCGTGTGATCCGAACCTAAGCTCTAGATACCACTTGTTAGGATTAAACGCACACACGAAACCGAACACGACACGAAAGCAGTAAACGAACACGAGGATTTAACGTGGTTCGGTCTAAACTGACCTACGTCCACGGGTGGCAACTAGGTATATCTTTATTGAGTGACCAATATTACAAGTACATAATGTTGTTTATATAGAGACTGAACTAGGGTTAGTAAATTATTATGCAAGAAATCTAAACCGGGCCGGGTGTAACACCCCGACCAAAGGCGGATTATACATCGGGGCGCCACATATTGTTTCATTACTCGTGACACTATTGGGTGTCAATATTTAATAAATACATTCATTCGCGCACGCGCAAAGTAAACAAGATAACATAAAACATCATAAATCAATATATTATAAATCATAATATTCGAACAGCAAAAACTTGTCTTGATACATTTTAATCTAGGTCCAAAATAAAGAAAACTTCCTATGTGTCCACAAGCTCCAGAACAGCTACTGCAAACCTGAACATGTGTTAAAATAAACGTCAAACACTTGCGTGTTGGTGAGAAATCAAGTTTAATAGTTAATACATAGATAACAATAAATCTGCGCGCATCATGTGTATGTCTGGTTTTCAACAGGGGTGTAATCTGATCGGGACCAACTCTAAGATTCATAGACTGCCAGTGCTCACAATTGAGCTCACAAACAAGACAAACTGTGCATGTGTAAACAAAAGAGAAAATCATAAACGATAGTTCTCCCGTGTTCATCTAATGGTACCATGAGAACTGCGGAATAGACCGACAAGACGGTTAATGATCCACACATACAAATAAACAGCCAAGTCTACGTCCTCAACACATGGGATACTGCGCGACTAAAGTTCATAAACAGTTTAAGACTCTAAGTTTGTATGAACACATGAACATCCCAAAACATTAAAATAAAAGGGATTAGGTACGAGATTACTCACTTGATAAACGATGAGAAGATAGGTAAAGCAAGAACCAAACAAGCAAAGTTAACCTATAATTAAAGATTATTGTTTTAATGATTTGTTTTAATGTCTGGATTATAAGTTAGCATAATTAATAAGTAATTTATTATATATAATATATATTACCGGAAAAGCAGGGTAGAACAGGGAGGAAGACGGAGGCAAAGAGAGGAGACGGCAGAGGACAAGGACGAGAGCAAGGAGAAGATTTAAATTAAGTGTTTGTGTGTGATGTGTTAAGAAAATAACATTATTATTTATAAGGAAACCCTAGGGAACACAATCCCTAGAAAAGGGGAAAAGATCTCCAAAAAGTAAAAGAAAACAAAAGCAAAAGATATCAAAAGATATGGCAGCTGCAGGGGACAAGGAAAAGCTGACAGGGAACAGTAAAAGCATGTGCGGGTCAGATAAAGGTACTGGTCAAGCATGGAAAAAGCAGATCTCAAAAGATAATGTCAGTCACTTTTTCTGTCAACCAATGGGGTTGGTGCGCATGCTGCGCCGAAAGTAACTTATCAGACATCAGACAGGTTAGGTCAACAGCACAGAAGATAAGACATCATAAAAGCAAACGGCTAGATTAAACAGGAGAAAGGACTCAAGGGTTAAACGCGAGAAGGCATCGAGCGCACGCGCGGGGGCGAAGGCTGACAGAACAAACCTTAGCGCGCCGCGGGAAGAACTAATATCCTTGACGCGCCGCGGGAAGAATTACCATTCTTAGCGCGCCGCGGGAAGAACTTATGTTCTTAGCGCGCTGCGAGAAGAACTACAATTCTTAGCGCGTCGCGGGAAGAACTACCGTTCTTAGCGCGCTGTGGGAACAGTTCGCCTCGCGTATCGCAGGAACAGCTGGTCTTCGCGCAGGCTTCCTTGTAAGGAGTCTGGCGCGTAGAGCTGCGCAGACAACCTTAGGCGGGAAGAAACAAAGGACAAAAATAAGAGAAGGGGTTCAAGGCTTAAGGGCAGGACGGCGACAAGAGAGAAAAGAAGGCGGAAAGAGAGAAGAACAGGGACGGGACGGCGGGAAGAAAAAGAGAGGAAGAGGCGGGAAGGAAAACATTATCATAAAAAAAATAAAGTATAAGTATAAATAAATATTAAATCATAAAAGAAAGAGATCGGATCAGAGAAACTGGTACCTGGGTCGGGTCGGATCGGGGCAGGTGTCACAGTCTCCCCTACTTTAAGAAATTTCGTCCCGAAATTTATCTCGAAGTAGGTTGCGCAGAGAACAGGTGCGGGTACTTGATCTTCATTTGATCTTCCCTTTCCCATGTAAACTCGGCTCCGCGCTTGGACTCCCAGCGAATTTTCATGATAGGGATACGACTGCGCTTGGTTTGCTTAACCTCGCGATCCATAATCTCAACAGGCTTCTCAACGAAATGCATGGATTCATCAACTTGAACTTCATCAAGTGGAATGTGAAGGTTCTCGTCAGCTAAACACTTCTTGAGATTGGATACATGGAACGTTGGATGCACATTACTGAGCGCGGGCGGCAGGTCAAGTCTGTAGGCAACTTTTCCCACACGCGCGAGAATCTTGAATGGCCCAACATATCGAGGAGCAAGCTTACCTTTCTTCCCAAAGCGGACAACACCTTTCCAAGGCGACACTTTGAGGAGAACAAGATCACCAACTTGAAATTCGAGAGGCTTTCGCCTGCGATCTGCGTAACTCTTCTGTCGGCTTCTGGCAGTCAGCAGATGATCACGGATTTTGGCGATTTTATCGGTTGTCTCTTGAACAAGTTCGGGTCCTGTGATTTGAGTTTCACCCACTTCGCTCCAACAAATCGGGGAGCGGCACTTACGACCGTAAAGTGCTTCAAATGGGGCCATACCAATACTGGAATGATAGCTGTTATTATAAGAGAACTCGATCAAAGGCAGGTGTGAATCCCAATTTCCTCCAAAATCAAGAACACAAGATCGGAGCATATCCTCAAGAGTTTGAATAGTTCGCTCAGACTGACCGTCAGTCTGAGGATGATATGCCGTACTCATGTCCAAGCGAGTTCCTAGCGCAGATTGGAGAGATTTCCAAAAGCGAGATATAAAACGGCCATCGCGATCGGATATGATGCTCAAAGGAGTGCCATGGCGGCAGACAATTTCCTTGACATAAAGCTGCGCGAGTTGCTCAACACGGTAGTTTTCACGAATGGGCAGAAAGTGAGCAGACTTAGTCAAACGATCCACTATTACCCAAATGCTATCATGTTTGCTTGCTGTCAAAGGTAACTTGGTAATAAAGTCCATTGCTATACCTTCCCATTTCCACGTAGGAATTTCTGGTTGTTCGAGCAAACCAGATGGGCGTTGGTGTTCAGCTTTTACTTTAGAACAAGTCAGGCATCTAGCTACCAACACAGCAATATCCTTTTTCATACCGGGCCACCAATAAGTAATGCGCAAATCCTTGTACATCTTATCAGCGCCAGGATGAACGGAATATCGAGATTTGTGCGCTTCACTCAGGATATCAGCGCGAAGATCCTCATCAAAGGGAATCCAGATGCGATTAAGATAACAGAGAATTCCACTCAGATTAGGAACAAAGTGCGCTTCCGCGCCACACGCTAACTCGGCGCGAAGATTACCATTACTGATGGATGCGCGCTGCACGTCACGAATGCGTGATTCAAGATTGTTCTGAATCGGCGCAAAGTGAAGCTGGGTGCGCGGCAAGATACAGTTAAGCTGGCTGGGTTTTCGGCTGAGCGCATCGGCTACCACATTAGCCTTACCAGGATGATACCGGATCTCACAATCGTAATCGCTGATGAGTTCGTTCCATCGGCGTTGCCTCATGTTGAGTTCCTTTTGATCAAAGATATGCTGAAGGCTTTTATGGTCAGTGTAGAGGATACACTTAGTACCATAAAGGTAGTGTCTCCAGATCTTCAAGGCAAAAACAACTGCGCCTAGTTCGAGGTCGTGAGTTGTATAATTCTTTTCATGAACCTTGAGTTGCCTTGATGCGTAAGCGATAACCTTGCCTCGTTGCATAAGAACACAACCGAGACCTTGGTTGGATGCATCGCAATACACGACAAAATCTTCATTACCCTCAGGTAGCGCAAGAACAGGAGCTTCACACAACAGACGCTTGAGCGTCAGAAAGGCTTCTTCTTGCTTCGAGCCCCAAATATACGGTTTACCTTTGTGCGTTAGAGCTGTTAAAGGCAAAGCGATCTTCGAGAAATTCGAAATGATGCGCCGGTAATAACCAGCTAAGCCCAGAAAGGAACGGATTTCGGTAGGAGTGGATGGCGTAATCCAGTTCTTGATTGCTTCAATTTTGGATGGGTCGACATGAATACCCATCTTGTTAACAACATGGCCAAGAAACTGTACTTCATCCGACCAAAATTCACACTTGGAGAGCTTGGCAAAGAGCTGCTCGGTTCGAAGCTTTTGCAACACCAACCGAAGATGTTGCTCATGCTCGGCCTTGGTCTTAGAATAAATCAGAACGTCATCGATAAACACAATCACGAATTTATCCAAGAAAGGCCTACACACCCGATTCATAAGATCCATGAAAATGGCGGGTGTGTTGGTTAAACCGAAGGACATGACCAAGAATTCAAAATGGCCATAACGAGTTCGAAAAGCAGTCTTCGGAACATCTTCATCGCGGATGCGCAACTGGTGATAGCCAGAGCGGAGATCAATCTTGGAGAAACAAGAGGCACCTTGGAGTTGATCAAAGAGGTCGTCAATACGCGGTAAGGGATACCGGTTCTTAATGGTGAGTTTGTTCAACTCGCGGTAATCAATACACATGCGAAACGAACCATCTTTCTTTTTTACGAACAACACCGGAGCACCCCAGGGCGAAGAGCTAGGGCGAATGAATCCTTTAGCAGTCAACTCTTGAAGTTGGCTGGCCAATTCTTGCATCTCAGCGGGTGCAAGACGATAAGGAGATTTAGCTACGGGGGAAGCACCAGGGACAAGATCAATACGGAACTCGACTTCACGAGTGGGAGGGATACCAGGAAGATCATCAGGAAAAACTTCAGGAAAATCACGCACAACAGGGATATCGCGAAGCTTCTTCTCTTCAGCAGGTTTGACCACATGGGCTAAGAATGCAACACACTTCTTCCGCATAAGCCTTTGGGCTTCGGCGCAAGACATAAGCTTAAGACCGCGGGAGGGTTTTTCGCCGTAGATATGAAGATCACCATTTTCTCGAGGTATGCGAATCATCTTCTTGGCGCAAATAACTTCGGCGCGATTCTTCGAAAGCCAGTCCATACCAATGATAATATCAAAACTTCCAAGAGGCATGGGGATGAGGTCGATCAGAAAATCATTTTCATTAAGGTTAAGCGTACAATCCTTGATCACAGAGTTTATTAAAATAGTTTCACCATTAGCCAATTCAACTGAAAAATCTTCTTTTAAGTTATCGCGCGGTCGCGCAAGCTTCTGCTCAAAAGCGCGAGAGATAAAACTTCGATCGGCGCCAGTGTCAAAAAGTATAGAAGCATAATTTCCGTTAAGTAAAAATGTACCATTAACTACGTCATTATTCGCTTGCGCTTGGTGCGCGGTTATGTTAAAAGCTCGTCCACGCGTCACTTGGTTTGAAATCTGGTTCACCGGATTCGCTTGCGTAATCTGAAATTGTAACCTCGGGCATGCGTTCCGGAAATGACTAGGATCACCGCAGTTAAAGCACGATCTGGGTCGTGGGTTTTGGTAGGTTGGTTGTGGGTTCTGCGGGTAGACTGGTGGTGTTGGTACAATTGGATTGGCGGGAAGAACTCTACAGTTTTCCGCCATGTGACCAGCGCGGCCACATCGGTGACAAAGTCGACATGGGGTTTGGGTTGGGTGGTGAAGTCTACAGGTTGGGCAAAAGGGGTGGTTTCCTGTGTAAGGTTTCTTAGTTGGCGGGGCAGGGAGTGCTGGATTGGTTAAGGCATAGTTGTGGACTACAGGAGGTGTTGGGTAGGCGGACAGTGGTTGAGGGGCGTATACTAGAGGTTGGTAGGCAGGTTGCTGGACTATGGGTGGGTTGGTAAGCGCATAGGCTTTGCGCCTGCGCTTGAGGTTGTTATGGTTTGAGGGTTCTGGTTTGGTTTCTGTTGGTTCAGGGGCAGTTTTGGTGAGTTTGGTCTTCTCAGATCCCCGCAGGAACAGGGTTCCTGCTCTGACATGGTTGTCGCTGAGCACAGCGGCCAATTCGATGGCGTCAGAGAGGGTAACTGGGTTTCTGGCCCATACAGAATCTTGAATTTCCATGGGGAGACCCCCAAGGAATTTCTCTATGGCTCGGCGGGAAGGGGTAACAAGGTGAGGGACCAGTAAGCTTAGCTCGTGGAAGCGCGTCGCGTACTCGCGCGCTTCTCCACTGTATTGCTTCAGGTTCCAAAATTCTTCCTCCAGGCGCTTTACTTCGTTGGGAGGGCAGAATTCTCGCGTCAGAATTTCCTTAAATTCCTCCCAGAGCATGTTGGAAGCAGTTTCTGCGCCACGCGCATGAGCTACTCCATTCCACCATGTAAGCGCTCTAGATTCCAGGACACTGGAAGCATATAGGGTTCGTCTGTCTGAGGGGCATTGGGTGTGGAGGAAAGTGTTTTCTATTTTCTCAAGCCACTGGAGCATCACGGTGGCTCCTTCAAGACCTGTGAACTTTGGAGGGTTACCCGCGTTAAAGGATTTAATGTTGTAACCAGAGGTGTTGGTATTGTTTTGGCTCAAAGCTTGGGCTATTGCGGTGGCCATTTCCTGGGAACGTTGCAGCGATCGCCTGCGCGCGGCTTCTTTCTTCCTAAGATGGCGAGCTGATAGTGGAGGCATTCTATAAAAGTTTTAATTTTAGTTAATATCTTGGTTTTAGCACAAAGTATAACCTCGAAAAGCTTGGTTTCACGGAGTCAGTTACTGTCAAAAGTTAAAGTAAAATAAATGACTTTAAATGCAGACTTAATAAAGGTAACAAATCCGAATCGAGAATCGACAATTCATGTATCACCATGACCTTCCAAATTCTCAATTTAAAATGTACGAGCAAACGGGTATTGGAGATTGACGATGCATGTATCACCATGACTTTTCAATCCTCAATATAAAACATACAAGAAAAATGAGTATTGGAGGTTGACAATTCATGTATCACCATGACTTTTCAAGTCTCCAACCTCAGAACATAATCGTAAATGGAAATTGAAAATCAACTATTCATGTATCACCATGACTTTTCGGGTTTTCAAATCCCAACAAACGAATATGTAAGAAAAATCAATAAAAATCGAAATTCAACGAAAATCGAAATATCGCGAAATAAAACATAAAATCATATACTGCGCAAGCGCGAGCATATTCACAAATAGCGAGTAATTAACAATAAGCGTGCAAACATGAGATTTCTCTCATGCGCGAGAAGGGACTCTTAGGTATTCGAGGCCGTTACGTCTAACCACCTATCCTAAAGTCAACGAGCTCTGATACCAATCTGTAACACCCCGACCAAAGGCGGATTATACATCGGGGCGCCACATATTGTTTCATTACTCGTGACACTATTGGGTGTCAATATTTAATAAATACATTCATTCGCGCACGCGCAAAGTAAACAAGATAACATAAAACATCATAAATCAATATATTATAAATCATAATATTCGAACAGCAAAAACTTGTCTTGATACATTTTAATCTAGGTCCAAAATAAAGAAAACTTCCTATGTGTCCACAAGCTCCAGAACAGCTACTGCAAACCTGAACATGTGTTAAAATAAACGTCAAACACTTGCGTGTTGGTGAGAAATCAAGTTTAATAGTTAATACATAGATAACAATAAATCTGCGCGCATCATGTGTATGTCTGGTTTTCAACAGGGGTGTAATCTGATCGGGACCAACTCTAAGATTCATAGACTGCCAGTGCTCACAATTGAGCTCACAAACAAGACAAACTGTGCATGTGTAAACAAAAGAGAAAATCATAAACGATAGTTCTCCCGTGTTCATCTAATGGTACCATGAGAACTGCGGAATAGACCGACAAGACGGTTAATGATCCACACAACAAATAAACAGCCAAGTCTACGTCCTCAACACATGGGATACTGCGCGACTAAAGTTCATAAACAGTTTAAGACTCTAAGTTTGTATGAACACATGAACATCCCAAAACATTAAAATAAAAGGGATTAGGTACGAGATTACTCACTTGATAAACGATGAGAAGATAGGTAAAGCAAGAACCAAACAAGCAAAGTTAACCTATAATTAAAGATTATTGTTTTAATGATTTGTTTTAATGTCTGGATTATAAGTTAGCATAATTAATAAGTAATTTATTATATATAATATATATTACCGGAAAAGCAGGGTAGAACAGGGAGGAAGACGGAGGCAAAGAGAGGAGACGGCAGAGGACAAGGACGAGAGCAAGGAGAAGATTTAAATTAAGTGTTTGTGTGTGATGTGTTAAGAAAATAACATTATTATTTATAAGGAAACCCTAGGGAACACAATCCCTAGAAAAGGGGAAAAGATCTCCAAAAAGTAAAAGAAAACAAAAGCAAAAGATATCAAAAGATATGGCAGCTGCAGGGGACAAGGAAAAGCTGACAGGGAACAGTAAAAGCATGGGCGGGTCAGATAAAGGTACTGGTCAAGCATGGAAAAAGCAGATCTCAAAAGATAATGTCAGTCACTTTTTCTGTCAACCAATGGGGTTGGTGCGCATGCTGCGCCGAAAGTAACTTATCAGACATCAGACAGGTTAGGTCAACAGCACAGAATATAAGACATCATAAAAGCAAACGGCTAGATTAAACAGGAGAAAGGACTCAAGGGTTAAACGCGAGAAGGCATCGAGCGCACGCGCGGGGGCGAAGGCTGACAGAACAAACCTTAGCGCGCCGCGGGAAGAACTAATATCCTTGACGCGCCGCGGGAAGAATTACCATTCTTAGCGCGCCGCGGGAAGAACTTATGTTCTTAGCGCGCTGCGAGAAGAACTACAATTCTTAGCGCGTCGCGGGAAGAACTACCGTTCTTAGCGCGCTGTGGGAACAGTTCGCCTCGCGTATCGCAGGAACAGCTGGTCTTCGCGCAGGCTTCCTTGTAAGGAGTCTGGCGCGTAGAGCTGCGCAGACAACCTTAGGCGAGAAGAAACAAAGGACAAAAATAAGAGAAGGGGTTCAAGGCTTAAGGGCGGGACGGCGACAAGAGAGAAAAGAAGGCGGAAAGAGAGAAGAAGAGGGACGGGACGGCGGGAAGAAAAAGAGAGGAAGAGGCGGGAAGGAAAACATTATCATAAAAAAAATAAAGTATAAGTATAAATAAATATTAAATCATAAAAGAAAGAGATCGGATCAGAGAAACGGGTACCTGGGTCGGGTCGGATCGGGGCAGGTGTCACACCGGGCTTGGGCCCGACCGCCCACACCCGTCTCCTCTTTTGACTTCATATAATAAACCGGGCCAACAAGGCCTACGAACCCAACATAAGAAAGTTTTAACAAAACGTTATGATGGTTAGCTACATGTATAAATAAGAATGGTTTGGCCTAATTCTAGTTGTTTTCATAGCATATATAACTGCATATCTGTTCTTGTTTTCTCAGTGAATTGTCCGATTGAATTTTCATGAGTACCCACAAAATATTTCAATCTAAAAGTGATCACTACACGATTCATTAGAGATATTCAACCCCACGAGTTTTGAAACTTATGGATGAATGGTCATCCAACCCATATTTACCTAATTCACGGTTCGCTTCGGTACGGGTACACGATTCGGGTACGCAATTCGCTAAGGCTAACGTATTCGGTACGGAAGGGGGTAGGCTCATTTCGGTACGAACTGGTACAGTGTACCATGAAGTTCGGTTCGATGTACCCAAATATATAATGTTAATTTAATATTTTTTATGCATAAAATTATAAGTAAGGATCAAATGTAAACTAGTGAAAATATAGGACGTAACTTGCTAAAATAACAAACTAATTTAATACTTTTTAATATTTTTATGTAAGAATTTATAAATTTCAGGGACTAAATGTAAAGAATGTTTAATATTAAATTATCTAAAACCCTAAAATACTAAAACAAATGTTCAAGCCCCACTCTTTCTCCTCCATCTTCTTCCTTCTTCTTCTTCTAGTTACACTTTTTTAACATTTAACCCTACAAATGCCCATTGAACTGGAAATTCTGGACCTAATTCACCATAATCGTACCCCTTAATTGAAATTCAGGGCCTCTCGCGGAACCAACAACGATCAGATCGAATTGAAATTTGATTTGGAACACCCATTTTGATTGATTGGAGCTGCGTACCAGAACGATTTGGAACAGCGAATTCGAATGTTTGGTACGGCGTACTGGAGCGATGCGGAATGTAGCGAATTCCGATTGGGTACATCGCGATCCAATAGTGTGATTGATGATCTCGGTGTAGGACTTAGAAAAGGAAGGGTACTATTAATGAATGTTTTTTTGTTTCATATCTCAACTTGAACCTAAGATTGTTCAAGAAGTAGTGAAGGATAGCATCTGGATCAAAAGATATGAAAAACAGCCTGTTCAGTTTGAAAGAAAACAGCATAGACTCTTGGTGGGCCGCTTCAAGTACCCTATTGATCGACACTACTTTAATCTACAGGAACAAGAAAGATAAGAGTGGAACAGTGGAAAGAAATAAAGCATTGTAATGTTAGTTGCACAAGGTTATTTATTGCCAAGAGGAAGGGATATAGTGTCGAGAGTCAAGACATTCGCACTTGTTGTAACGTTTGGTGAATAAAATTTTCCTCTAATTTGCCGCATCCGTAGACTTCAAAGTCTATCAAATAGGTGTTAAGAGTAAATTCCTTAACGTAAGCCGGCAGGGCTCAAAATTTTTCCCTCACTCATATATCGTAGATCAATTTGTTCAGCGATTATGCTTTATCCTTCTAACATTCCTTGAAATTTTGTAATCGAAGATTTAAATAAGAAACAAAGTAACCTGTCCATGGCCTTGATTAGTTAACTCACTGAAGAGGGCCTCAAAAACTAGAACCCGTAGAATAAAGCCTAGAGCCGCATGCCTCAGTCCTCACCGGCATACTGTACCACTGCAAACGACCAATCCATCACAATTGCAATCGAATTGTCATGTTTGGGAAACTTTCTTTGACTTTGTTTAATAAGGTTATCTATTATTTATTTGTTTTACTTATATTAGAGATTATGCTATTGCTATGTGAAGATTCAATAAATTTGCTACCAAAAACTAGGAAAGACTCACGATTTATTTAACTATGTAAAATTATCGTTCTGGTACGGAACTTTATTATGTTTATTGCAATAAAAATTATCATCATACTAATAAACTTTTGTTTCATATAAGTCTCTATTTTAAGTACCCATTTTTATGTCTTACACACCGCCTCCGAAATCTACGAACCAACTCTACAAATTAAAAGAGGAAATAAATGCATGTGTCAAACACTAGGCTTTGTGGATCCACCTATCCGCATTCTGTCTATAAGCTTAGTTAATCTCCGTAGTCTTAGTTAACTCCTAAAGCTTAGTACGACACCTTATTCGTGTTCCGTGTTCCTACTTGACAATGATTACATGCAGGATCGAGCGAAACCATAGATAAGACTTTTTTTTTCTTCTAAAGAGGATAAGAGAAGATGCCCCCTACTAGTGCAAATACACGATATATATTTGGGTCTACTAATTACGCAATACGCTAGAGGTGAAAAAAAAAACCGGTTCCGTACCCGACCCGATGGAACTGACCAGAAACCGGTTCCGGTTCGTACCTGGTGTACATAACGCTCAGTTTGGGTTATATTATACCCAGAAAACCCTACCCGGTCCTTAATTTTCTTTCAAAAATCAACCAGTTCTTACCTGGTTCCGGTTCGTACCCGGAATAACCTGTTCCACCGGGTTTTTCTGATCAAATGTTGTTGCTTCCAAAAAATAGCTGTTGGAATCGGTTCCAACGGTAATATAGCCGTTTTTAGGACCGTTGGAACCGGTTTTTGAGGTCCAAAAACTATATAATATGGTCTTTGAACAATTGTTTTACCACCCAACTCAAAAACATAAAAAAAAAAATTCTTGGTTTACACTCGTTTCACACTCCCGACTCACCTACATACACCTCCAATTTTTTTCACTTCCACCACCGCTTGTTATTATGGCAAGCGAAAACAAGGGCAAAAGGAAGGCGGCTTCTACATCCGTTTTTTTTTACCTGGTTCGTGTTGAAGATGACCCCGAAGTTGTACGGGTCATTCCGCATAACCGCAACGAAGACGTACGGCGGAATTAGAATTTGGTTGAGTTGATCAATGGAGACCTAAAAGCTCGTTGCAAATTTTGTGGCACTTTCTGAAAGCATGATTCGAACTCAACTTTAAAAAAGCACAACGAAAGAATTTTGCAAGGCGTTGAAAGAAGTTCCCGCATCGGACCAAGTCGAATTGGGTCGAGATGGGACAATATTTCATTACAACATGAAAGCAGTTCATGATAAGATGGCGAAGTTCGTGATTCAACAAGGTATGCCGTTTAATCACTTTGACAACCCTCAATTAACGGTCATGATCAATAGACTCTTCAACCTCGCTACACTCATGTAAGTCGTACCACCCTTAGACGTCATCAGTGGCGGATCTAGAAACTAATTTCAGGGGTAGCATAAAATCTTTTTTTAGCCTTACGTTAAGAAAAAAAATTTTCTTCACCAGTTTCGCATTTACGGGGCCTAATTACGCGTTTCACGCGTAGCGGAACCCAATAATGCGTTTTGCTCGTGCGGGTGTCTGGTTACGCGTTTTGCTCGGCTTCATGTTACAAGCGTACCGGTGCCCGGTTAACCCATTTGAAATGGCGGATCAAAACAAGTTGGTTTATAATTGACGCATCAAAATAACCTAAACTTGTTTGCTTAATGATATTGTAAAATTATTTAAACTTACTAATACAATGATTTTATTGATATCTTTCGATCAGATCAAACACATATTGTTAATGAGCAATTTTAAAGTTTACTCAGCAAAAATATTGATAAACACAATATTTAATTAAATAAGAAAATAAAAGAGTCGCACATGGTTGAACTTGAAGTTGGAATATTTAAAACTTGGTGATGAAATGATGCCATCGTTTTCTTTTCTTTGACGTTTAAAAAGGTTGCTAATAAGAGGTTGTGAGGTTGTTTACTCATCTTCAAAGTTCCCTAAACAAAATTTAAACCAAAAACCTAATAACATTTCCAATTTATACATAAAACTACATGCTAAATCGCTAATTAATCCAATTTAAACATAACCCTAAATACCTAGTCAATTCCAATTTAAACATAAACCTAAATCCCAAATTAATTCCAATTTAAACATAACCCTAAATCCCTAAATACAAGAAATCTTACCTGAAAGAAGGAGAGGCCGGAGGTGGAGTGGCTGAGTGAGGTCAGGAGGTGGCTGGTGGCGAACGGAGGTGGAGATGGCGACAGCCGTGATGAACTGGTGGTGTGTGGTGAGCAGAGTCCAAAGAGGCAGAGAGCAGTCGGCTGTGTGCATGTGTTCACAATATCCGGTCTTTTTTTATTGTTAAACTTAAAATGATTATTTGGGTTATTGGGCTTTTTTGGTTTGGGTTTTATAATTTAAGTGGACTTTTATTGGGTTTAAGTATTATGGTTGAGCTTAAAATACAAAAGGATAACGTTATTTTTTTTTTCAGTGATAACGAAACACGTAAACCGACCAAAAAAAACTTTTACACTACTGGCGAAATGTTGAAGGGTAAAGGAGACTACCCCTCCTCCTAAGCTAGGTCCGCCCCTGGACGTCATTGTCTACAGTTGTGGGAATGTGCAAAAAAAGATTTAATTGAGTTTTTTGTAACTATGCAAACGGGTGTTAATTCAACTAGCGATGTTTGGTCGGCACCACATGGGTTACCGGAATCGTACCTTTGTGTCACTGCTCATTAGGTCGATCCAGTTTCTGGGAAAATGATGAAACTCACCATCGCGTTTGAAAACTTTCCGTATCCACATACCGCCAACAAATTTTTGAAATTTTAGATGAGGTAATAACGACTTTTAACTTGAGGAAAAAATATATTTTCAATGTCGTTTGATAATGCAACAAACAATACAAAGACGGTTGAACATTTCACCTTGCTACGGAAAGTTTTTTTCATGCTCGATATGTTGCCCATATTATCAATTTTGTTGTTCAAGAAGTTCTTGCCAATGAAACCATGGAAGCCGGTTTGAGATGTTTTAGATATATGTTACAGGATGTTTTCAAAAGTGGGAAAAGAAGACATCTTGAATGCAAAAATTATTGCAAATCGGTTGAAAGAAAACATTTGGGGCCGAATTGGGACGTTCCAACCCGTTGGAACTCAACTTATCATATGCTCTCGTGTGCTTTTTCCCAACAAGAAACATTACAAGTATTTCATAAAACACTTGTGGATCGGTGTGAAGCCGATATGTTTCTTGACGGTGCTTGGGTAAATATCGCTTATTTCTTGGAGTATCTTGATGTTTTCAAAACCGCAACAACTAAATTGTCGGAGGTTTATTATCCTACTAGTTGTTAGGTGTTGCAAGAATTATACAACATCTCCTTGAATTTCAAAGAGTTTGAAAACAAGAATGATATTTTAAAAAAAATTGTTGAGCCAATGAAGGAGAAGTTCAAAAAATATTTTGAAGACATACCACCGATGTTTACTTGTGCCGCCGCTTTAAACACCTACTTGAATGTTTCCGGAGTTGAGGCATTGATCGAGGAAATATTTGACAACATGAGTATGCATGAGATCGATCCGATGTTGTCAACGGAAGCGAAGGATTTTTTCAACAAATCCTTTCAAAAAATTTATGATCATTATTTCCAAGTTTATGGTCCAAGCTCAAAGTCGACTTTTGTGATGCAAAAAACAACAAGTAGGCCATGTAAGGACAAGCTTATAAATATGATGAATGTTGTTCGTGAGTCGACGGCTAAGCGGCAAAGGGGAAACACACCAACAAGTGAACTCGGGCGATATAGTGGATGTTGAAGGTGCGTCAGTCGAAGATATTCGCAACCTTGATGTTTTGGCTTGATGGAAACGAAAGCAAAACGAATTTCCTATTCTTTCCGCCATGGCTTGTGACTTGCTAAGCATCCAAGCTTCAACAGTTGCTTTGGAATCAGTTTTTTCACTTATTGGAAGGATATTATCAATGCAAATAACCAAACTCACTTCAGAGTCGTTAGACATGTGCATTTGCCTAAAGGATCATTTGGACGCGGTGAATCGTATACAAGGCAAGGCGAACTTTGAAGATGAAATACCATTTGAACGTCCAATTCATGATGAAGAGGTGGAAGAAGGGCAATCTTCTGGGCTATCATGTGAAGAAGATGAGGACGAAGATGTTTGAAGAATTTTAATTTGTGTCTGTTCTAGTAATTTAATATGTAACACGAATCACTCGATCAATGTAATCGGTTTTTAAAGTGTTATTGGTTTATTTTAAATAACAACTTGTCTTAAACTAACTCTTAAGTCATAAATCATAAACACGCGCGCGCACACACACACACACACATATAATATATTACATATATATAAAACAACAACTTCATTGCATTAACGTTATAGCGAAACGACGAACATTTTATTATAAAACCAGATACTACAAGCATTATTAAACATAAAAACTAAAATAACAAACAGTGGTCGTCGTTTGCATCCCGCTCTCTACGCCCATTAAGCTTTGTTACTGGCGGCAGGGGCTGGAGTTGCAGAGCCGGCCGACTCTCCCGCTTCCACTTTTTTGGCATCCAAATGTTTTTTTTTCCTTAGAATACTTATTGGTATGCTTACGGAGAGTGGAATTCGACCCCGCTTTCAAAAACTTGCCACAATATTTGCAGCGCGCCATCTCCTGTGTGTGGGTCATAATGAACCCAAACCTCGGGGCATCTCGTGGTATCGATGGCCTTAACAACATCATCGTTGGTTGCCATTGGGTTAATCTAAATTGTGCTTTAGAGTTAGGGAAGTGGTTTAACAAGTTAGGGAAGTGTTTAACAAGTTAGGGAAGTGGTTTAACAAGTTCTAAACTTAACCTACCTATATATAGTATGTGTGTGTGTGTTTTATATATTCAAATCCGGTTCCAATTGTCCAAAAACGGCTATATAGCCGTTGGAACCGGTTCTCAACGGTCAAAAAGTGTTTAAAAATGGAAACCCCGATGTACTCGATTTTCGGGTATTAGCCATACCTGGTTCCTACCCTACCCGGTTCCACTGGGTCTTGATTTCTTGCTACCAGGTCGGGTCCGGTTCCTACCCGGTTTCTGACGAGAACCGGTTCCAGTTTGTACCCGGTTCCAAAATAACCGGTTCCTACCCGGTTCTGAGTTTAAATAATATCCGATTTGTGCACGTCTACAATATGAAATGAATTTGAGTAATTGGTTTAACTTAGAAGTTTAAGATGAGCTCCATGAGTGAGCTCAGCTTTTCATAGGTCCTCACACATATTCATAAGATGTTTGAATTTAAACCTCTCTGAGGACATGGTTTAGGATAGGAATTCTTAGAGACGTAGAATTAAGGTTAATGATTTTTAGGGAGAAAGTAATACCTTAGGGGTTTCTTTTTACCTTATTTTTGTTCACACGCAATTATGTTATTTTCTTTTCATATATTATGTAGTTTCTTTGTTGTATTTTATTTTTATTATTTCAATATATCTATATATTATTATCATTATTATTACTAAGTGTTATTATTAATTATATTAATGTGAATTTTGATTGTTTTTATACTCTCCCATACATATGACTTTTAGAACTGAGGGTCTCTCTGGAAGCCACCTCTCTATTCTATTGAATAGAGGTACGGTGTGCCTACATCCCACCCTTTCCAAACCCTACTCATAGCTTTGCTATTGATTGGATTTTATACTGGGTATGATTGATTGATTGATTGATTCATACTGCTTAATCTTACGACCTATGGTCTTGAAGGAGAATATGTTAATCAAGAAACTTACAATGGTATAATAGGTCTATTAATCGCTGAACTGCAGTAGAGACCTGGTCCAATGTTCTAAACATGTTTGTAAGATATCAAGTCATCAAGCTACATCTTACTAGTTTTGAAAGGTTAAATTGTTGGACTTGGGCCTCAAGTTGTTTTGTGTTATAATTCCCTCTGTCTGGTTTCATGAACTTCGGCATTCCTTGATCTAGATTCGAGGACCAAACTGAACCCAAAAAGTTCATAATATAGAAACAGAAGACCAACCACAGTACAACATATGGTGCTATTTCCGGCGTATATCGGTCCAAGTTTCAGGTAAACTCAATTTCTGATCAGCCCTAGAAGTGTGCAAAGTCATGTCTGGTCACAAGTTGCATGCAATCAAATAGAAGACTAGGTTGAAGAAGAAAAAATGAAAAGTGGCTGTGTGTGTGCTGTGCATGGTCTGGGTTCGAGATTTATGCATAATGTGAACAAGTTGTTGCCCAGAAACTTCAAACAAAAACATGAATAAAGATGGAATAATCTTGAACAAAATGTGCTCCGTTTATATTTATTATAAAAGACCGAAAAAAGCTTTTCCAAACAGCAGACAATTTTCTACAATCAAACTGCTTAAATCACAATATCAGGAATTATCTTGAAAACATCGATGCATCATCATACCTTCACAGAAACACAAAAAAGACAACATGCTGTCACGTGCTCATACATCACATGATCAGAACATACTGCAGAATCACCTTCACTTTATTCTAGTGACAAGATTATGAAGCCGGAACATTGGTTAACGATACAAGCTCTCTGATCTTAGATTCTCAGCTATCTCGGTTTCCCACCTGTCACCATTTTCAAGCAGCTTCTCCTTGTCATATAAAAGCTCCTGAAAAAAATAATGCACACATATTCAGATCTTTGTAATTGGCATAATAATTGGTCGACAGATATATAGAACATTAAAGCTTACCTCATGAGTCTCGGTAGCAAACTCAAAGTTGGGCCCTTCAACGATTGCATCAACAGGACATGCCTCTTGGCAAAATCCACAATAGATACACTTAGTCATGTCAATATCATACCTGTAACATTCAAACAGTATGTGAGTGTGGAGCGTGCGTTTGTGTGTGTCTGTGCGTGTGTGTGTGTGTGTGTGAGAGAGAGAGAGAGAGAGAGAGAGAGAGAGTAGCCAGTATTATTTCACCTCGTTGTTCTACGGCTCCCGTCTTCTCGTTCTTCAGCTTCAATAGTGATAGCTTGAGCTGGGCATATCTAATATACAACGAATATTCAATACGAATTACAAGAACTAGATTATTAAAATTAATAACAGCAAAATAAACATCTAATACTTACAGCTTCACAAAGCTTGCAGGCAATGCAACGTTCCTCTCCGGTTGGATAACGTCTGAGAGCGTGTTCTCCTCGAAAACGAGGGCTCAGAGGACCCTTTTCAAACGGGTAGTTAATCTGTATAAAGTATTAGTTGTGTATTAAGTTTAAGTAATTAGCATTTGGAATTTGGGATAACATAGACATGGGTAAAGTAACTAATGTCAAATACTTACTGTAACTTTGGGGTCAAAGAAGTATTTGAGCGTTAAAGACAAACCGCGAACGAGTTCAGTCAGAAATAGCGTGTTAATACTCCGCTCAAAAACTGTACTTGATCAACAATTAAGAAGTATAAATTTCATGAAAAGAATACGTAACATGACAAAAAAAACTAATGGTGGAAAAAGAATTCCATATTTAAGTACCAGATCTCCAATCTTTTGAGATCTCCTTTGCAAGCTTCTCTCTTTCTTCATCGTCTGTGATTGGACAGAGAAGAAATGGTCAAAATAGTCAGACACTACCCATGTAAAAAAGACACCACATCTATATGCGCAATTGTAAGCTTGTATGTTGACAGATTTCTCAACACAATACTAATTCAACCATGTATTTGGTCACAGATGAGTTAATGACATTGGAAAAGATCTTTTTTCAAAAAGCATGTATATTCGTTATTCTAAGTGTTCGGAGGCTATTTACAAAAAAGGAAAAAAAATACTTAGAAGGACACTGAGACAATCAAATATGTAGTTGAGCTTGTCCTTTTAAAACCATGGTTGTCTTAAGGTTTCTATATCCTGTGAAAAGACCAACCAACCTTTTCGTTTTACAATAATTTAGCCAACCATATTTCCCAAAAACTTAAGTAAATACTAGGTACACTATAATAACTTGCTCCTTCAATATAATGCATTAAAATTTCTATTGCTCTTTTTTACTAGTACGTTGACACCAACTCAGAAACCACACTACTTAAACAGAATGTACCAAGTTTTAGACTTCTTCTTGTTACATAATATAGTAGGTTGTCACATGTAGACAGTAGAATAAACACTAAAACAATATCCAATAAATCATCTCTCCACTGAAGTATAAACAAGTCATTCATGATAAAATATGTAAAAGGTTGACAACTTCTAGAATACAAATGGAATACATTTTAGCTTGTGAAACCAACAGATAAGGCTATGTGCGTTAAGAGGAAATGATCACGCTATTTTAGCTTGTGAAATAAGACACTTCATACACCTGTCTCTGTGTGTTTTCACTGGTACTGAACATCCTTGTCGCTGTTGATTAGTATTTTATGTGATCATTTCCTCTTGACTGTTGGTTTCACAAGCTAAAATAGTGTGTTAATGCACATAGCCTTATCTGTTGGTTTGATGATATCGTTATTCTTTACCAATTTCTGTCCTAAAAGCAATTTAGCGCAAACATTTCTTTCTTTTGATCTTCAACACAACATACATGCATATACATAACAATTTATACACTGTTACCCTTATCAAGTAAGATAAGAATAAATAAATAAAGAAACTTAACAGCCTAACACATACCTTTATCAGTAGAAAAGGAGTGTTTGGTTGCAAACGAGCGTGCACCGGATACTGCCTCACGGATGTTAGAGCCTTGTAACACTTGTCCTGACACAGCCTGGTAATAAGATGGAAGAAGCATATTATCGTGAGTCATGACACCGATCCAAAAGTGCGCATTTCATGAAAAATAACTAAATGCTGGCTATAAAGCTTAATGCCTTCTTTACTGTCTGGAACTGGCTTAAGTTCATACTTTGAAATGAAAAGAAAAGAAATCAATTAAATAATCTTAACCTAATAACCCTTGAAAGACAGGATCAATATAGGGATTATAGAACAGTTCATAAATTCAACATCTCCGATTCCAGATGCGGATTCAGAACCAACCGACTGAATCAAACCCGATTGATACTCAAAAGCTTACAAACAACCTCCCAAGGTCTCTTGATAAAACAGAATTCAATAATCATCAACTAAAAACTGGCATAACTGTTCACCAAGATACAATATTTATACTAGACCTAACAACTTTAGAGATAAACCAACTAAAAAAATAAACTAAAACAAGATGCAAAGTAAATAAACTTTATAAAACTCCAACTTGCGATAAACCTGAATCAATTCCATTATCATGTAACACTCATAGGATAAAAATTAGTTTTTTAATTATTGTTTTCTGTTATCTCCGTCTGAAATTGAGTAAATTAAAGTTCCAAAACTCACATCTTCAACAAATTAAAGTTCTTCCCTCTGTAAGAAAATGAAACATCTTATTGGTAAATGCATCACAAATGCTAGTTTAAGGGTACAAAACGGAAACGGTAACAGGTTTTAGGTGAATTCGGATTTCAGTTAATACAGGTTTGGTTGTTGCTCACCCCTACCTTAAACTATAACAAAACTGCAATTCCAATCATTCCCAAACCCTATAAAATCTGAATTGTATCAGTCCTAAAATTAATTCAACAAACCCCTAAAAAATGATAATTGGATCTACCCAAGCCCTCACAAATCAAAATCAAAAGAGAGCTTCTATCGAGCATATACACAACGAATCCAACTCGTCTGATCTCAAGCGTGCCCTAATAATAATATTTAGAAGGTGTGGTGTGTTTGTGAGAGAGAGAAAAGAGGATATGATCAATGGATCTTACGAGGTGACGGTAACGAAGAGCAGAGATGGACTTTCGAGCTAAGATGGCCGCCATTTGTGTGATCATATTAAAAGTATAAACCTTCCTTACGAACCGGCCATTTACTTCCACGTACAGCGGTACCCAGCCATACGTACTTACGAACCGACCAAACATTGCCCCGTCTAGTTTTACCAACAACGCCACTCCATTACTTTTTTCTGTTTTTTAGCTCCGGTGTCGTAACGAAAGTAACCGTAACCAACCAAACTCGTGCCGAGTTACCGTCTCAATGCTCAGGATTGACGACGCTTGAGTTTTACCACCGCCCTGGTTTATAGACCAAATAAACGTAGAATATTCAAATTTTTTTATATGTTAATATTTTTATTTGTTAATTTGGCGGATTTATTTTTTGGGTTTAAATACTCAAGTTTTGCAGAAATTTCTATACTGTTACAAGCGTAACCGATAATGTCCGAATTCGCATCGAATCGCCATAACTCCTGGGTTTTCCTAACACCCGGATTCCAATGCTGGGGTTTCACAACATTTTGCTCACTTTCACTGCCGTAACAAAAATCGACTGAATGTCAATTTTTGTTTTTCTTTTAGTTCCAGTATCATAATGAACGCGACGGAAACCGATCGAATTCGCTTAGACTTGCTGCATTTTGTTTTTAATTTTGATAGCTTAATGAACGTAACGAAAACCTACTGAATACTAATTTTGTTTTTCTTTTGTTTTAGTTCCGTTATAGTGACGGAAGTCGCCGAATTTTCGTAGACACATCGCCTCAACATCCGAGATTGACAACACTCAGATCTTCCCAATGCCCAAGTTTTACCGACCGGCATCACCAAATTGGTCCACCTCAAATTATATTTGTTTTTTTATTTTTGGTTTTTAGTTCTAATATCATAACGTACATAACCAAAACCAACCGAATTCGCATAGACTTATCACCTCAGCATTCAGGACCAACGGCGGTTAGGTTTTTCATCGTCCAGTTTTATCAACCTATCTGACGCAACGTACCGGATAAAACACTAGTTATATACATATTAAAAGAAGCTATGAAAGTTTTGTTTCTTTAAACTTGGCCACCTATTTAACATGTTAGAATGGTAGTAACAAAGTTTTGGCACCTAACTTTTTATATATTAACTTTGGCCATGCAACTTTGTATGTACTAAAATAATTAGCAACATCTATACTTTGCCCTTCCAATTTCTGAGTAAAACTTTTAGCTTTTTGACTTTAGACACCAAACCCTACCACTTACTTTTCTTCTTTCAACTTTTATCATAATACTTTTATTCTTTTAACTTTCATCATACAACTTTTTAGACTATTATGAAATGATTTAAAAAACCGTTTCACTTTTAAAACTCAATATTCTCTCACCTTTGGTCACAAAATAATTTTTTGACGATATCATAACGAACCAAACCTATACAAGCCGGGTTTCCGTCAAGTCTCCGTCGCAACGTACCGGTTTAAAACAACTTGTATAATTAAAAAGGTATATAGATTAATTAAGACAAATTAGATTTTAATAATCCCATACTTTTGCGGTTGACCAATAATAATTACATCTCAAAAAATTCTTTTCACTAGTCCCACCTTTCACCTCGTTTTTCTCATTAGACCTATGTTAAGTTGAGATGTTTTTTTAAATTTCAAACATCAGACTTGGATCCACTCGTCTAGTTTGTAGCATTCAATTTTTCGTAAAATTATTAAATATATAACTTTTATGACGGGTTTTAATTTACGTTGAAAATTTTATTTAAATGTTTATTAGGATAATGTTAATGGTTAATATAATAACATATGCTAGCTTTATTGTTTAGTGACGGGCATTAAAGTTTAGGTAAAACCTAACATATATAAGTAATGAGGGGCTAATTATGAGAATAGATGATAATTATTGACCAACCTAACCCAATCTTTATTATAAAACTAATTTCTTTTACTTCAACCTATCCAACCAACCAAACCGAACTTTCCACACTCATTATCAACCCAACCTACCATATTTTTTATTAAATAAATATAATTTATAATGTTGTTTTTTTATTAAAAGTGACTAGAAATATAAAAAAAATAACTTTATTGAAAAAATAACAATATATTTAATTTAAAAATATTTAAAAAATAAAAAAAATATTTATATTCATCAAACTCACTTAATATTTATTTTATATTAAAAAAATATATTTTTATAAGCTTTGTTTTTAATAAAATTTATACCAGTACGTTCACAAAGAAAAACTTAACAAGACTATGTTGATAGATTTTTTTAAACTCTTAATTATTAAAAGTCATTAGAAAAAACAATATTATAGTTAAAACTAATTAGTGTGAAAGAAAAAGGAAAAACTAACTAAAAAATATCCATACAAACGTTGACATGTGACATTGAATATGTTTGAGAATGGTTTGCAAATTAGCTTGCACAACTAGTTTGCTTCAATTTTATTGTTTTTTTTAACTTTTTTTATTTTCAAATAATGTAACAAACCACCCAAGAATTACTAATGAGAGTAGTCTTAATGTAATTATAGTCAAAAGGGTGTAAACCACAAAGTGAGAGAGAGAGAGATGTGTGTGTGTGTGTTGTGTGTGTTAGGATGTGCCTTGGATGGTGAACGACTTGAAGCAAAGGAAAACTAGAAATCTAACTTTTTTTGCAAGAAATCATGAAATGAAAAAGTATTCATTATCCTTGAATGAGTAACCAATTTGGTAAGTGAAATTCTAAACAGAAAGTATTCATCATGTGTGAATGAGTAACCAATTTGGTTAGTGAAATTCTAAACAAAAATCTAAACTTTGATGTGTTCTAAGTTAGCAAACTAATTAAAGATTCATGTTATTTTTTTATTTTACTAAGGATGAACTTTTTGTTATGATGTTATTAGGGTATAAGTAAACTCTATTCTTGATGAATAGCTCATGGTGTATGTTTTTGGAATTTCAAGAGGGGAGGTTTAGTTAATAATCTAATGAGCAAAATTTGTAAAATTTGTGATAAATATGCTTCTTTTAACCTGTCACGACCATTGGATGTGATGGGAGATGATAATAATCAAGTTATAGAGAATTTTGGTTATTGACCTAATTTGTTGGTTTTGGGGCTTTTCATCATCCTTGAATGAGTAATTATGTGCTTGATATCATGTATGGATGGAAATGGATCCAAATCTTACCCGCGTGTGTTAATTATCAAGAATGGAGGCTGAAAGATTAAAACGAATGGGTTTTCTTGACTTAAAGGAGGGGAGCATAAAGGAGTGAGAACATTTGCAATCAAGGTACCGTCAAACAAAGTTGAGTAATTGTATGTTTCTATGGTGAGTATATATGCATTATGAGATAGCCTGATCTAAAGGATCTTGTCTTCGGATATGAACACACAGATCATGATTACGTTATTGATTGTGTTGATTACGTTAATGAACGATTAAACGAGGTTGAGAGAATATTTTGGCAAAGTAACGGTGCTTTGATACATTAAAAATGAACTTCACTTAATAACTAATAGATACAGGGGCATTTATAGGAGACGACCTCATTCATTAGAGATGCTAACGAATGAGTGTTCCATTCGCTATGCCATTCATTATACAAACCATAACGAATTACTTACATACGTTACCTTTCATACGTTACTCATTTGTTAAACAAACCTTAACGAATGAGACAAAATCACCCGGACTCATTCGTTATTATAACTCTAACGAATGAGTCTTACACCATTTACATTAATAACCCCTATACATTAAACTAATGCCAAAATACGTTATACAAAGACCGAGACGCTCAAACGATACATTAACAAACTCCCCCTCGTCTCGAGCTCTTTGTATCTTAAATACTTTACAGCTTGAATCTACTAGTCTTCTAGTCGACACAACTATGCATTCCAAAGGCGTGACATACTCTAACAACCCTTTGAAATTGCATAGCCTGCTAGTTGTCTTTAACGTTGGCCCATCTGATCCAGCTCTTGAATAATACCTCGTTGTCGGATTCAGATAGGTTGACTAGCCACATGGGATCTAATACTCGAATAAACTCTGTCTTCAGCCCCGATCCCAAAACAATAACCGCCTCACTGGTTTTGTTGTCGTAGTACCACCTATTAAACTTCTTGTAAATACTTTGGGGAAAAGTCTTTACATGAACTTTCTTTAACGTCCTAGGTGGTTTAACCTTACGCACAAGTTTCCTCCAACCCGTAAGTCCATCAATCAAGTCCACATACTTCAGAGTTGGAACCTTCGGTTTAAAAAATTTAAACCCATATTTTACCTCATGTTATAGATGAAGATAAAACCAATCCGCCATTTGACTACCACCACGATTCATAAAGGGTTTTCATGCTAATGTACAAACGTCCCAACGCGGCATGGAAAGCATGTCAGCAATATGTTTGAAGTATTGCAAACTGTGTTCCCATTTGACAATGCATACTTTAACCGTCGGTTCGTATATCCACGAAATTATGTCACCCTTCATCGTCTTGACAGCAACAACCTTCTTCATCTGGTATGCTAATTCTCAAGCCTTCGATTATTGAATCGGCTTGGTGATTAGTTTCCGCCTAATCATCGAGTATGTTGATATCACATTGAGAGATCCGTCACGGGACTTACAATTGCTATCAAAGCCTGTAGACCTATTCTAGGCTCGGTTATTTGTGATATCAAGGATTTTATCGTCGAATTACGGGGTATCATTTGGTCGAAGGTTTCTGGATCTTGAAGAAGATTGTTCTTCGTGTTCTTCGGCTGGTGAAGGTTTAATTCGAAATAGATTTTGGTGTATCTTACATTTACTTTGAATCCCATCTTTCTCGGGATTTAGTTAAATATTCAAGATTTACCATATCTTTAACTATTCTCAGTTCTCGGGTTGATTTTGAAGTTCTCGGGAAAATCTCAAGGTTCACGGTCAACATTCAAGGTTTTCGGAAGTATTTACAAGTTTTCTGGTTGAATTCGTGATTCTCGGGTTAAATTCGTCGTTCTCGGGCAGCCTTCGGTGTTTTCGAGCACATTTCATCGTTCTCGGTCAACTTTCTGAGTTCTCAGAAAACTTTTGCGGTTCTCGGTTGTTTTGTCAGGTTTTCGGTTCAGAACATTATGGATCAATCAGATGTTATTACGTCTTCCAATGCCACTCTTCATCAAGAACTTGACTCCATCATGGGGACCACCACTCGTGTACCACGATTACTGAAATCCGAAGGGTTTGCTGAATGGAAATTTAGATTTGAGAAGTACGTGAAAGCAAAAGATGCAAAGCTGTGGAGAAGCATAGTTAGAGGTCCTCAAGTTATCACCTATCAAAGAGAATGCTTTCAGGAAGTTGACACCAAACCATTTGAGTCATACACAAATGCTGATTTTGACATCGTGGAGCAAGATGAAAAGGCTCTAGCTACATTGACCATGGCACTTTCACCTGAAATTGCCTTGGGATTTAGAGAACTGAACTCTGCCAAATCACTCTGGGAGGCCCTCATTGAAGTATTTGAGGGAAATGAAGACATGAGGAGAAGTAGGCAAGATCTCCTAAGACAACAATTCAATATGTTCAACCATGTATTGGGAGAGTCCCTTGAGAAACAGCTTCACCGGTTCATCTCATTGATCACGGAGATTAGGTCTGCAAATATAAACCTACCATCTGCTGAAATCAACAACAAGCTGGTTAACTCACTGCCACAGAGCTGGGATTTGAATGTGGCTGTCATTAAGAAGACCAAGGATCTGTCTAGATTGACACTTTCGGAGGTGATGGAAATTATCAAGGCACGTGACATGGACGACAATCAGCGTGCCATCAATCATGCTAGCACCTACAACACCGCTGGTTATGGCTTTCCAGCAAATAATGCTTTAGTTTCACAAGAAAGCTTCTCCTTGTTCAAGAGTCAGCCAGCCCAACCTCAGCAACCTAAGCAGAACTTTTCTATGTTCAAATCATCACAAGGTCAAATGACTCCTCAACCTACCCCAGCTACTAATGTCTTCTTTCCACAACCAACTCCTGCACCGAAATCACAAGTTCCTGTTACCACCTCCAGCCAGTCTCACACTCAAATTCCTACTATTTCCAAAGAGACTCAAGAGAACATAGCTTTAATGGTAGGTTTCATGAACTGCTATAATGCTTTTCTTGCTGGAGACTTGGTACAACCCGTTGTACTGAATTGGATCAGATACACCCTGATGATGTGGAAGAAATGGACATTTCATGGCAAATAGCCATGGCTGTTTTCAGGGCCAAGAAATTCACCAAAAAGACAAGCATGAACAATTCGAATGTGCCCGCAAATCAGAAAGTGGGTTTCAACAAAAGTTCCTAAAGGTGCTACAATTGTCATGAGCCGGGTCATTTTGCTCGCGAATGTACAAACCCGGCTAAAGAAGGAAATAGAGAGAGGGCAACGGTCCTGGTCAATGGTAGAAGAGAAGAGAATGTGGCCAGTTCGAGTACGAGTGAGCGGTGTTTGGTGGTTCAGAACTTCTCTTGGGAGGACCAAATGGCAGCACTGAGTTTAAGTAATGAAGTTGCCAATTTTGCTGATATGGATGCTCATGAATAGGAGAATGAGGCTGAGGAGAAGGTCAAGAATCTTCAGCATGCTTTCATGGTCTTCGCCTCTACCAAACAAACTGAGGTAAGTGCAGTACTTTGTTCTCAATCATGCGTTGATAAAGTCGAACTATATAAAATACACAACAGTAACCTAATGAGAGAGATGGAAATTGTTAAATATGAAAACTCAACACTCAAGAAACTTGAAAAAGCATTAAATGACAAAATAGAGGCACAAAAACAAGACTTTTCAAAACTACAATCTGACTTCAGCATAGAGTGTTGTCACCATCTAGATACTAAAAATAAAATAGCTGAACTAACTGCCGAGTTAGAAGCATCAAGATTGGAGATAGTCAAACTGACAAATAAATTCAATAATGTTGAATTCAACTTTAGAAAATTTGATGTCTCTTGTGCTGTTGTGGAGTCCATGATAGAAAATCAACTGAATTGGAAAGAGAATAAAGGTGTAAGTCTAGGCTATAACATGGTACCACCCCCGTATAATAATAACTACACTAGTCTTCCTCTTACCAAAGAAGAGGAAGAAAAAGAGAAAAGTATGCAGTATGGTAAGTCAACTGCAACTGGTAAAGGTAAGGTTGATACAGACTCGGCAACTGAATCAACCTCAGGGGTGAACGATTCTAACATGTCTAGCTCGTGTGCAAATGAAGTAATAATTGAGGACTGGACTAATGAAGATGATGAATCATTCATTGACTCTGCTGTTTCTTTAAACTTGCCTGTTTTGTCTGTTTTAAATAACAATGCTACTGATGTGTGTGTGGGCTCTGTTTTTAAGAGCAAAAACAATCGTTTGGTTAATTTTTCTAGAACTTCAGAAGGCAGTGATCTGTCTCTTAATAAAACTTGTGAACTTAAAAAGATAAATCAGCATTTGTCACCTAAGTTTGTGAAAGAAAAGGGTTTTTGTGATGTTAAATGTGAAGTTTCTAATAACAAGACCAAAGATAGAAGAGCAGGCTCACACAACAGAGCAAGACCAGGAATTGGCCACAGTGATTTTTACATTAAAAGGCAAACCTGTTTCAACTGTGGAATTCTCGGTCACATTGCAAGAAATTGCTCTAGACTTCCGTATGTTTCATACTACAGACGTCATCAAAGGTCTATACCTCGGAATACCTTCACACGCTTTAACTCAAATAACATGAGTTATTACAAGGCAAAGCCCTCTGATGATGACTGGAAGAAAAACAAAGCTGGTAGGTTAAGCTCTTATCAGACCAAGTCTAAGCCCACTGTGACCCAGAAGCGGAAAGAAAACACGGTCTCGGTTCCTAGACCAAAGTGGGTGTCTGAACCGAGAAAATTGAACAAGGTAAAGTCAAATGTGTCTTCTATCCGCAGACCAAAGACCAACACAACCACCTGTGTAAATCACAAAGTCTTAAACCCAAAATACAAGTGGTTGCCCAAGTCCCCGGTATCTAAGTCCTTATCATCGTCTAACTCCATTTTTTATAAATGATGATATGACATGGCAGCCTGTAACACGGTTAACCAAGTCAGGCTTACCCAGAACTACTATAGACTGGGTACCCAAAACTAACTAATCTCGCATATTGTGCAGGAACAGCTATGGAGGAATATTATCAGACCATGGTTTGTTGATAGTGGCTGTTCCAGGCACATGACGGGGGACATATCTCGGCTGAGTGACATTCAAATATTTAACGGCGGATATGTTTCCTTTGTGGGAGGAGAAAAGGGGAAGATTAATCAGAAGGGTACCATGAGTAATGGAGTTTTGAAGTTTAAAAATGTTAACTTTGTTACATAACTAAAGCACAGTCTACTCAGCGTGTCACAGGTCTGTGATAAGGGTTTTTCTACGCATTTCACCAACAAAGAATGTCTGATTCTGAAACCCGGTATTGTTATATCAGAGGAGTGGGTCCTGGTCAGATCTCAGAAAAAAAATAATGCCTACCTGATTGACATGAACAAGAATGTTCCTGACGAAATTACTTGCTTGTTCTCCAAAGTGTCGGAACATAATGCCATGCTGTGGCATCGTCGTCTTGGTCATGCCAACATCAAAAACCTGAATCGTCTTGCCAAGAACAATATTGTACAAGCATTGCCTGTTAAAGATTTCGTTGACGATTGAGAAGTGTGTGGCCTGTGCATTGTGCAAGCATCATAGAAAATCACACAAGCCAAAGATGATTAATACCATTTCCAGTCTCTTTCAGTTACTTCACATGAACCTGTTCGGTCCAGTTCATGTCTTGATTTTATCTCGAAGTAATCACTGTCTGGTCATCACCGACGACTACTCTCGTTTCACTTGGGTGTTTTTCTTATCAAATAAGGGTGAAACAGCTGACTTGATCAAGAATTTCGTGGTGCTTTATGGAAAATCAATTGAACTTGAAGCTCAAGGGAATTCGTTGTGACAATGGCACGGAGTTCAAGAACTCTACACTGAATTATTTTTGTGCCGAAAAGGGAATTTTTCGTCAGTACAGTTCAGCTCGTACCCCGCAGCCGAATGGTGTTGCTGAAAGAAGAAACCACACTTTGATTGAAGCTGTAAGAACGATGTTATGCGATTCAAAGCTACCATTATTCTTCTGGGCTGAAGCAATCAACACCGCCTGTTACGTTCAAAATCGGGTGTTGAATAACAAATCTCAGATGAAGACTCCCTATTAAATTGTTTATGGTTACAAGCCCACAGTCACGCACTTTCAAGCCTTCGGGTGTCCGTGCACCTTGTTTAATCTTGAGTCGACTCCTAAGTTCGAAGCCAAGGCAGATGATTGTTATTTCGTTGGTTATGCTGGTCGAACTGCCTACAGAGTATACAAAAAGGCATCGAAACATATTGTAGAATCATATGATGTACGCTGGTTGGAAGAAAATGAGACAGATGCTCGTGTGGGGCCTAACTGGTTGTTTGACTACGACAAATTGTTCAAGCCATTCAATCTGGTCTTTGTAATTGATTCAAATAATTCTTGGGGAGGAACTTCTGCTGTTAACAATGATGAAGAAGACATTTCTGCTAATACTCAAGAACTTCCCATGCTGAGTGTAGATCCGTCTGTACCTTCAGACATCACTCAGCCATCATCAAAGGATCTGGAAGAGTCTGTCCCCGACACTGTACCCCCATAAGAACCTTCTCCAACAGAGATGTCATCAGTTGAGGGGGAGAGTTTCATTCGTCAGATTTTTGGTAGCACTCTATTCCCTGATGCCATTCCAACTCAATATGTTGCCAGTACATCGTACTCGCACAGTACTGCAGCATCAGGATGGAAGAATCCTCTCACTGAAGCTCTTGAAGATCCAGTCAATTTACCAGCAAGCTGTTCTGTTCCTGATCACTCCATTCCATCAAGAATTTAACGGGATCATCCCATTGACAGTATCATTGGTCCCCTTGAGGCTGGCGTCTCAACTAGAGGTCAGACTGGAACAATAAACAACTGCCTATATTCTTGCTTCATTTCACAAAGTGAGCCCAAGTTGATTGACATGGCTCTGCAAGAACCAAGCTGGGTTGACACAATGCACAAGGAACTGAATCAGTTTGAAAAACTCAAGGTTTGGAGGTTGGTGGAGTTACCCGCTGGGAAAAAGTCGTTAGATACAAGATGGGTCTTTCGTAATAAGCAGGATGACTCGGGGGTTATTGTTAGAAACAAGGCAAGACTTGTGGTTCGTGGTTTTCGTCAGGTGGAGGTTTTGGATTATACTAAGGTGTACGCTCCAGTGTCCCGTCTTGAGGCCATTCGGATTTTCTTGGCATATGCATCGTACATGGGTTTCACAGTCTATCAGATGGATGTCAAGAAAACTTTTCTATATGGTGAGGTAAAGGAGGAAATTTATGCGGATCAGCCACCGGGCTTTGTAGACTCCAAGCATCCGTCGTATGTCTGTAAGTTGGATAAGGCTCTCTACGGCCTTCATCAGGCTCCTCGAGCATGGTATGCAACGTTGACTGCTCATCTGTTGGAGCACGGGTATAAGCGTGGAACCATTAATCAGACACTATTCATAAAGACTGTTGGAAAGGATTTGATATTAGTTCAGATTTACGTTGATGACATCATCTTCAGCTCTACCAGTGCTGCTCTCTGTTCTGAGTTTGAAGAAGTGAATGAAGAAAAGATTTGAGATGAGCTCATTGGGGGAGATGACAATGTTTTTGGGTCTGCAAGTTCGTCAAAGCTCGACAGGCATTCTACTACATCAAGGGAAATACGTCGAGGATATGTTGGCAAAATTCTAGTTTCAGGACTCCAAAAATGCGGCGACTCCTATGGCTGAGAGGCCTCTTCTTTCTTCAGATCCTGATGGGAAACCCGTAGATCAAACGTACTATCAATCGATGATCTGGTCTCTGATGTATCTTACTGCCAGTCGTCCTTACATCATGTTCGTAGTCTGTCAGTGTGCTCGTTTCCAGGCTAATCCTAAACTCTCTCATTTAATTGCGGTTAAACAAATTTTTAGATATCTGAAAGGGCAACCGAAGCTTGGTCTTTGGTATCCCAAGAGTTCGGAATTTGATCTGTATGCTTTCGCTGACAGCAATTATGGAGGTGACGATATTGACAAGAAATCGACGTCTGCTGGGTGTCAATTCTTGGGAGATCGGCTCATTTCGTGGCAATGCAAGAAACAACAAACGGTGTCCACAAGCACTGCTGAGGCTGAATATGTTGTTGCTTCTGTTTGCTGTTCTCAGGTCATATGGATGCAACATCAATTGCTGGACTATGGTTTGGAATTTCTTGACACTAATATTTTTTGTGATAATGATGTTGCGATTTCCATTGTGAAAAACCTGGTCCAACATTCTAAAACCAAGCACATTGATATCAAAATTCATTTTATCCATGACTGTTACGGCTGAAAGCTAATCCATCTTGAACAGGCCCACACTGATACTAATGTGGCGAACCTATTTACGAAACCGGTCGGAACAGCCAGATTCAATGTGCTTGTGGGGTTTCTTAAGATGTTACGTTTTGAAGACTGAGTATTTTTTTAGGTTTAAATTGTGTACATAAATTTTTTCTTGTCATAATTTATGTACAAATTTAGGGGGAGAAAAAGAAAAATACAAAAAGAGTGTGTGTGTGTGCTTAACTAAAAAAAACGTTTTGTTCTATTGCTTAAAATCATGCCGGTTATTCAAGTTCAATGGACATATTTCATATGTTTGGTCCCGTCATCAATTTTTGACTAACGGGATAGCCATTAACTTTAGGACTGAAAGCAACTGGGGCGACTGAACTTACATAAAAAATTACTATTTTGTTTGATTTAACTATCGGCTTAAGTTCTTTCACTGAAAATTATGTCAGCTACCTGAGTTTGAGGGACACATAGTATTATGTGTTTGGTCCTGTCGTCTTCCTTTAGACACATAGGATAGCCATTTACCTGAAAACTGAAGGTAACTGGGGTGATTGAATTTAAAATCGTCTTCGGGGTTATCATCTGGGAAGTGATAATATTATTCAGCTAAAGCTTATTAGAAGCTTAAAATATTTTCAAACGAAAATTGATCCAACCTTTGAGAGATGATAGGTAAATTGATTTTGTGTGCTTAACGTGTGAAGTTATTAAGCTAAAAAGGCTTTTGATAAGTTATTGATGTGTATGGTAGCTTTCTATGATAAGTAAAAGTTTGAAGTGATATAAACTAAATCTGCTAAACTTTTGTGGAGAGTCATTTGGAAGATGTGTGCATGTATCTAGATGCATCTCTCCGAATGATAGGCAGAAAAGTGATTACCCAGTCATACACGAGCCTGTTAGTGTCTTGATCGCCAAAAGTATTAAAAAAATAAAATAAAATAAAATAATTGTTAATTTTATATATGTTTCGTTCAATTTTTTTTGTAAAAAGGCCTAAAGGGGCTCCAGGGAACTACAAGGGTGGGGCATACACGTAAGTCCTAAACACTCTGAATGTAAGGCTTGTAAGTCCGAATGGCATGTAAGTCCAACGTTCAACCTTAAAGCCAAAAAGAAAAATTTATTTTGTATATAGAAAATTCTTTGATCAAGTACTAAGGGGTTGGAGTCAAATTGGGGTGATCTGGGGAAAGCTAAATACGCTTTGAGAAGAGATAGGGGACATCATGGGTCCATAAGCGATGTCCATATTAGCTTTATGCCTAATTGAATCTAATCATATCATTGGCGCAATGAAAATCATACTAAGTTTCTAATTACCTGCCATCAACCTTTTCACTATGTCAAAATAATGCTGAAAATGGATCATTGTGAAAGTATCTTAATCAGTATGATCTCATGTTCGGATCTTTTCTTAAAAGGGTCTGCTTGTTTTCAAACAGCTGAAATTTGATCCCAATATATGTTGATTTTTCCAAAGACTAGATAGGTAAATTATTTTTGTTTTAGTTTAGTTTTTATTCTATTTTATTTTATTTTTAATTTTATTTTTTGCCTCATATTTACTCGTGTCGAAACAGATGTCTTTAAGAAATCGATTTTTTATTTATCCGGGTTATTTCTCAAAATGAATGGGCTAGTCTTTTAGCTCAACTGATATCTTGGTTCTCGATCTGGTTAGATTAGCCAGGAGGTTCTCTTTAGGCCCAACGAATTTCTTGTTCTCGGCCAAATCATGTTGGCCCAGAAAGATTCACTGAGATGAGTTCTCGGCTCTAAATACCTGTTCTCGGCTATATGTTCTCGGTCAGTAAATGTTTTCGGCTCAGTTTGATGTGACTAGGTTGCTTAAAAGGCACTCATTACTACTTATTAATCATTCTTGAAACTTAAAACTTCTAAGATCTTCCAAGATCCTCCGAAATCATCATCTTCAAACCTCCTACCTACTAGCCGCCTTATGTCTTTTCTTATGCTTTCAAGTAGATTTCCTTAAAAGTTAAAGAAATCTCATTAAGTGTTTCTATAATCAGTATGGTTGAAGGATTTTCGGTGATGATCGATTGATTATTAGATACTACTGGTTCATGAATTTGGTAAATTTTGTTTGATTTCTCTTGAAGTTACTAAATGTTGTTTCAGTCATTGTTTGCAGTTACAGGCTTGGTCATTAATGGTGATTGGTAGTGTGGTGATGACGTTGAATAGTGCTCTAAAGTTTTCGGTGTGGACTGACCAGATTCTTCTGGTCAATCAGAGAGATCTTCGGTTTAAAGACGTCATGAAGCACTTTCGGTCAAACCGTGACCGAGGATTCATTGGTTCTACCGAAGATACATCGTGTTTGACACTTCTAAGTCAATGAAGCCTAATATCTTTTGCTGTTTTCATTAACAAAAGTCTTGATCATCTACTTCTGTTGGGAAGTAGCATGACTTGTGCCGGATTACTAGCCGGGGTTGCTATTACGGGGATAAAGGCCCTAAATAAGACACTCAACTTCCAAGTGTCTATTTAGAAGCCACAGTTTATACGCCGGAGGGAAGAAATGAAGGTGTAGAAGTCTGCGATTGGCATTTTTTATAATAGCTAAATTCAAGGAGTAAACCAAGGGGGAGAATGTTGGGTCGTATTTTGTGGTTTATGCTTGTAGTTTTGGGTTTGGTTTTGTTGTGTTGGGCTTTTGTATGTAAACCGAGATCTGTTGATCTCGGTGGGCTTTAGTTGTGTCTGGGCCTAGTTGGTAGGATATATATAAAACTTATGTTAACGATATTAGGTTGTTTCTTCATTATTATTCAACCGTGTAAGTTAAGGGCTTAAGCACCCGGCGTATAATATACGTGTGTTTTGAAGCTTCCTTGTGTGTTTTACTTGTGTTCTTAGTTGCTTTAACGAATCGGCTTGGTGATTAGTTTCCGCCTAATCATCGAGTAAATTGATATCACATTGAGAGATCCGTCACGGGACTTACACTAGCATAAAGATAAACAGCAAATATAATATTAGGACGAGAAGCGATTAAGCACATTAAAGAACCGATCATAGCTCGACAAATTGTGACCCACGGGAAGAGGCACCGAGGGGACTTTTCCAGCAGTTAACTTGAATCGGATCAAGACATCGTTCACGTATTTAGTCTGATGTATAAAAATCCCGGAATTAGACTGGTGAATCGGAAACCCCAAGAAAAAGTTCATTTCTCCCATCAAACTCATTTCGAACTTAGTCTGCATTGTCTTCTCAAAATCCTTACATAATGTGTCATTTGTCGAGCCAAATATAATATCTTCAACTTAAATATGGACTAGAAGGAGATCTTCTTCGACAGTCTTATGGAACAGGTAGAATTCACATTCCCTCGTTTGAAGCCGCTATCAATCAAATGGTCAGCCATTGTACTGTACCAAGCTCTCGGGGCTTGGTGTAGACCATATAGAGCCTTGTTTAAATGATAAACATGCTTAGGATAGTCGGGATCTTCGAAACCAGGAGGCTGCTTCAAATACACCTTTTCATGAATTTCACTGTTAAAAAACGCACTCTTGACATCCATTTAATACACTTTAAGTTCTTGAAAGTTGCGTATGCAAGAAAGATACGTATAGCCTCCAGTCGTGCCACTTGAGCATACACCTTCGTGTAATCTATGCCTTCTTACTGATTAAAACCTTGGACGACTAATCGTGCTTTGTTTCTCATGATTACCCCACGATCATCCTTCTTGCATTTAAATACCCATTTTTTTGGGATAACTTTCTTAACCCGAACCGGTTGATCAATGAGATCCCATACACCCAGTGGCTCAAACTATTGCAGTTCTTCATGCATTGCTTCTGCCCAAGATGGTTCCTGAAGTGCCATCAAAACACTTGTTGGTTCAATCTGAGATAGGAAGCAAGTGTATTTGGCAATATTCATTATCACCGTTTGAGGTTTTGGAGTTGATTTCTCCTCTTTGATACTTTCATTTACAATCATTTGAGGATCAACAGTCAAAGCACTATCAATATCAATTTTCTGTAAATTTCCAGAGTCTGGAATGGAAGTATAATCATTGTGAAATGGAGGACGAATCTTTACAAAACCTAAACCGGCCTTCCCATTTTTCTGATGAGAATATTAACCTCAATAATCTCACTCAACGGAAAAGATGAGTTTTGGAATTTGCCAAGTTTATTTAGTAACTCCATTCCCTCATTTTCAAGTTTTGTAATTTTAGTTCTCAATTTAAGTATCTCTAGAAACACACCATCGATTATTGATAATTTACATGACAACTCAGCTTTCAAGTCATGATTTCTAAGCGACAATGCCTCGATCTTAACTTTTGACTTTTAATCAAGATCAATGATCTATCGATAGTTATCACAAATGATAGTGAGGTCATGAACAAGTTGATCATTATGGTGTTTAAGTGATTCATATTCAGACTAATAATCACCACAATGAGTGCATTTTATTTCATCAACCACTGATGAAATATTATCGGTTTGAATCGTAACAGATTTAGAAGAGCAAACCTCTTCTATTTTTACCATGCAAGCAAATTTGTCTTGCATATCATTGCTTAAATTATCCGACACTCTTTCCAATTCCTCATTTTCTTCCAATACTTTATCAACCGTTTCCTCTTCCAGCTTTTCAACCCAGTCAAACACAGCCAAGTTGCTTGATTTCCATCAGAGGATATATTACCGAGCAGCTACTATAACCAATCTATGCCCTCCTATGCAATCAATGCCTGTGACCCACCAGATTTTGTATTATCAGTCCCAGATTTAGGTTTCTCCTTGGATGACTCAGATTTGTTATACTTCTTGTTGTTATTGAAGTTTCTATCGTGGATTCGTTGTCCAGAATACTCCTTTCTTGGCTTGTCGCACTCCTTGGCGAAATGGCCAAATTCTTGGCAATTGTAGCACTTGACCTTTAATTTATCAAAGCTGGTCCTCTTGATCATGGCAGGCAAGTCTTTACCAGTCGGTTGCATGAATTTCTTGATCTTTCGGACTATCATCGCCATGTTCCATTTAAGATCCATGAGTTCAAGATCACCATGGTCGACCTGATCATAATCTTCTTCGGTCATGTCATAGTTGGCTACTTGGACCCCCAACAATTGCTCGTATGATGTCATAAAAGCAGCCATGAAAGCAAAGTGCTTCTTGGATTCTTTCAGGTTCACAGTTGGTGGTGGTGATACATTAGGACTTTAACTAGCAGCACCAGCATACCCAGATGCACCGGTAAATACATTAGGCTTAGAAGCAGATTCATACGGAATCTTAGAAGTTGCTTGAGAGTAGAAAGCAGTAATAGGAACTGTATTAGTCTTATTCACTGGGCTTGATCCACCATACAGTGTGGGATCTTGGTTACCTTTAGAAGATTTTTGACACTTAAGTTCAAACTCCCTCTCCTCCAACTTCTGTACGAAATCCAGAGCAGCGAGGGCTTCATTCCTAAAATAACCGTTTTCAGTAAGAACCATCAAGTAAGTTGAATAGGAAGAAGGTAGCGAATTCTTCAAAGTGTCAATAAGATCACTATCAACCGGAAGTATTGAGAATCTGTTCATTTCATCAGTTAAGTGACAGAATCTAGTGATCACCTCTCCACTGGTTTCTCTAATAATAAGGTTAAAGTTCCTAAACTGATACTTTAACATTGACTTCTTGCTTTCCTTTGTATTTCCGGTGCTTCTTGTCTTCAAGGCTTGATACAAAGGAGCACATATCTTGATATGACTGAACTGTTGAAAGATATGCTAAGGTAAAGCCATGGTCAATGTGGAATAAGCTTTAGTTTCAATCTCATAAGCTTTCTTCTCCTCAGCAGACATCTGAGAGAATAATTTCTCAAAGTTTCTGAGAGTGACAGAGTTTATAATTATAGGTACATGTGCCACCTCTAAACTTTGCACACACTCTAGATGAACGGCACCCATATGAGCTTCGAACCTTAAGTCCCATTTTGGAAAATCATACAATTTGTTATGTCTGGGATATTTCATATGAGATCTAATCTCAGCATCAGCTCAACATCTATTGCATTAAAGCATAGCAAGAGTGTAAAAGTTTGCCATTATGTCAAATTTGAACGTTTAGGGATTAAACTTGACAATCTTTGAAAGTTTAAGGCTTAACGAATGAGAATGAGAAAAGCTTAGCGAATAGGTAAGCTTAACGAATGTGATTGAAACTTGATTAATTTAATGAATGTTCGAGAATGAATGAAGAATAATTGATGAATATTACTTTTCAAACGAATGAACAAATAATGAATGTTGATGAAACGAATGGAGTGAACAGTGAATGAATGAGCTTTAACGAATTGGTTTTAACGAATGTGAATTTTGGTAACGAATGAGAAGTGTAACGAATGGATGAAAATTTTATAAATGAGTTGTTAAAAAAGGTTATAGCAACTTTTTCAACTGGTTAACGAATGTATTCAAAAAGTAATGAATGGCTTCATGAAATTAACGAATGTATTCATATTTTTCCAGTTTTAAACTTCAAACAAACTTAACCAAATCAATTCAAACTCGTCTGAAACACAACCAAATCACACGCATTCGAACAAATCATTGTCAATCCGAACCATGTATTCGTCCGAAAATCAACTAAATTGTCCACAAAATACTCTTAAACTTCGAACACTTCCCCCCAAAATCTAATTCAATGATTTAGGTTGAAATAATACAATTAATTGATCTGATAATCAATTCACCATCGCGAACACTCCTAAATCAAGTTTAGCTTCAGTTATCATGTATCAGTAGGTTAATTGATCAATTACTTGTTACGAACAGTCCGATAACAATTACGATCAATTTGTTACAATTAACAAGCCAACACATGAATCAACTGAATTGAATTAGATCTGTAAAGGTGTTCAATCATATGCTAGGCTTTGATACCACTTGAGAGAGCCTGATCTAAAGGATCTAGTCTTCGGATATGAACACACATGTCATGATTACGTTATTGATTGTGTTTATTACTTTAATGAACGAGGTTGAGAGAATATCTTGGCAGAGTAAAAGTGCTTTGATACTTTAAAAATGAACTTCGTTTAATAACTAATAGATACAGGGGTGTTTATAGGAGATGACCTTATTCGTTAGACATGCCTAATGAGCGTTCCATTTGCTATGTCATTCGTTATACAAACCATAACGAATGGCTTACATACCTTACCTATCATACGTTACTCATTCGTTAAACAAACCTTAACGAATGAGACAAAATCACGCTGACTCATTCGTTATTATAACTCTAATGAATGAGTCTTACACCATTTACATTAATAACCCCTATATATTAAACTAACGACAAAATACGTTATACAAAAGACCAAGACGCTCAATGATACATTAACACATTATTTTGTATCTTGAGTATGAATTTGAATTTCATTGTGATTTGAATATGAATGCACTTCCTTATGTGAACTTGATATTTGTATGAATAGAAGGACAAATCCTTGTTTGATTACAAAAAAGATGTTGCTTAAGAGAACCATTTAACTCATAAGAGGGTTGTAGTCATTGAAGGGAGATGTGTTTCACCTCTAGACGGTCTAACATGAAAATGAATCATAAAAGGGAAAAAAGATCATGAGTCATGAGGGACGTGACATACAAAAATATGTGTCTTGAAAGGTTAAAGTTAAAGCATAGATAGATTGATTAGGCAAAAGCTTGGTGAGATTGATTGGGCTTAATGTGCCATTTGAGCAGTGACAGAACCAGAAAAATTTTTCTGTGGGTTCTGGATTTTTCGATGCTCGTTTTTTTTGTGTCAAAAGTTTTGGGCCCAAATGGGTGGGCTTGGGTCACTCATTCAGTTAAATAAATAAAATGTAATAGTACTATCATAACAAAACTATATCGTCAACATTCAATAAAATACAAAGTTATATTAAATAAAAGAAAGAGTCGGTTGGTCGTTGTTGTTGTCTGGCTGAAGTATGACAGGTGAGGGCTAATGCCATGAGGCGTTCGTTGAAGCCTTGAGATGAACTGACAAAGGCGATTAGATGAGGCAAGAGTCGAACTCATCGATGGAAACATAAATTGACCAGTTGTTTTTGTACTTTTTTTTTTGTTTAACTTATAGTTAGGTATCTTAATTGGGTTGAGCTTATTGACCCAATCTATGAATACTTTTGGGCTTTTTTTATAATCTATATATGTGCTCTTATTGGCCTATTTATAATGTTTGTTAGTAATTTTTATAGTTTTTTAATAACTTTTTATATTTATAAAAAAATATTCATTACTAATTTTTTTAAGTAAATTAATAACAATCAATGGGTTCGAATATATACATTTTAAACGATACCGGGCTCGATCGTAGAAAAAGAATGGATTCGCTCATTGCTATAGGTTATATATAAAACCGAAAATGACCGAGTTCGGCCGAACCCGACGGACTATATGTGGCTCCGCCACTGCGTGTGAGCAACCCAAGCCCAGTTAGCCAGTTGAGGCGGTCCAAAGGAATATAACCCAGTGGAGTAGAGCAAATAGGTCATGACGAATAAGACGTGTGTTCTTTCTGATCTTCCTTCTTGTAATCTCTAAGTTTTGCATCCCCTTCTCTAATACTTGTCCTTGGTTAATCTTAGTTTCCTATCTTTGATCATTGATAATTCAGGAGAAACTTATCATCTTCTATGCTATGCTTATTCGTAATGTTTGTTGAGGAGTGAAATAACCATTTATAACAGTGTGTCGTGAAAATTAATGTGATAATCAGCTTTGAAAGTATATGTTGTGAAAATTATTTAAGATTAAATAGAACCTAGTCTTTTTTGTTGCACTACATTTCTTTAATAACATAATATATTTTTATAATAATAAAAAATAAGTTTGTCCGTAATAATAATAACAAGAACTATGATTTAAAGCTTTACACATATAAAGGATCCACGAGACTACGTGTAACGTGAATAGAAACTGTTGCATTAAAAAACTCATTAAACATTTGATTATGCAATTGTAATCTACTGTCCTTTTCTAGGATAAGAAACTTGCAGGGATATTGAAATCCAGAAATGGACCACTGATCACCACCACCACCAACTAATTCCGGCTACACATCAATATACACAACACAAATAAATTCTCATAACTTCAATTTCAACAAATTATGATTGGGGTATATTTTTGGGACTAAAATCACACCAACGTACACTGAACCAACAGAGGATTTTTGTCTATTTGTGTAACATCCTAAAAATTTTAATGATGAATAAAGGAAGTTATGTTTAGTGATTTCGCGTAATTAATTAATATCGGGTAGGGAGCAGGTCTTGGACTTGGATTAATTGAGATTGGTTAAATGAGAATGGGATTTCAGGGATATAAATACCCCCAAAACCCCAAAATACCTTCATTTCCACCATTTTCCTAAAAACACACACATACCACACTAACTTCGCCGCCGGACCGAAGGCAGATCCGGGCAGATACGGCAGACCCGAGTGAGAGAGAGAGCGATTAGTGGTGATAAGCAAGTAAACGAGATCCAAACAAACCCAAAAAGGTATGATTCTTGATCTTTGAAGTTTAAAGATCCAAGCTTTTTAGTGTATAAACGACCAAAAATGGTCGGGTAGCGTAGTGGGTGATATTGAACCATAGCAAGGGTGTTAAAATCGCTCGAAATGCCGATCAGAAACTAAAACAGCGGCTGCCTGGGCAACTTCGCCTTCATATGGGCAACTTCGCCTTCAAAGTGACGAACTTCGCCTGCAAGCTAAGTTCGCCTGATGAACTTCGCCTGCAAGCTAAGTTCGCCTGATGGCAACTTCGCTGTAAAGTTAAGTTCGCCTAACTGGTAACTTCGCCTGAGGCCAAGTTCGCCTGATGACAACTTCGCCTGAAGCCAAGTTCGCCTGATGGCAACTTCGCTGTAAAGTTAAGTTCGCCTAACTGGTAACTTCGCCTGAGGCCAAGTTCGCCTGATGACAACTTCGCCTGAAGCCAAGTTCGCCTGATGGCAACTTCGCTGTAAAGCTAAGTTCGCCTAGCTGGTAACTTCGCCTAAAGTTAAGTTCGCCTAAGGTTAACTTCGCCTAAAGTCAAGTTCGATTAGAAAATAAATTAAAAATCTAATGAAAAAAATGTGTTAAGACAGTTAATGGAAATAAAATTTTTCCAAGCTGACCTGGCAGCTCGACCCCAGCCAGGGGCTCTGCCCCTTGGACCCTGCTAGGGGCTGCCGCCCCTAGACCCCGCTGCCAGGGGCGCTGCCCCCGGACCCCCGTTCGTTGTGGGTAGTAATTAAGACTAGAAAGATGTTATAAGTAGTGATAGTTAAATTGATATGTATACTTGTTATACAGTCAGCCGTGCACAACTGAAGAAAGGGATTACGATCAACGGAGAACGTAACCGTGTTCAGGTGAGTTTCTAGCCCCATTCCTTGTTATGTTTTCGGGGCTGTGTGCATACTCGATGTGTTGTTAATACATTTATCCTAAGTGATAAGTGTATGCCCTATGTGATATATGTGTTATGTAAGAATGATTGCTTGATGGTACGTGAACGATCTTCGGATATTGCACGTACTGTCAGGTTGTAATGCTATTTATAAGGTAAGTATAATATGAATGCTTATGCGTATGAATATGATAGAGATAATAAAAGAAGGAAATAATTATGTATGGTTGTATGGTTACGAAAAGGGGTACCGAGCCCTAATAATACTCGAGGTATGATGTATGGTTGTATGGCTACGAAAAGGGTACCGAGCCCTAAAAATACTAGGGGTATAATGTATGGTAACGAAGAGGTAACCGAACCCTACTAATATTCGAAAACTAGGGACCAGACCCTTATAATATCTGTGATGTTAGGGACCAGACCCTTATAATATCTGTGATGGTAGGGACCAGACCCTTATAATATCTGTGATGTTAGGGAATCGAACCCTTCTAATATTCGAAAACTAGGGACCAGACCCTTATAATATCTGTGATGGTAGGGACCAGACCCTTATAATATCTGTGATGTTAGGGAATCGAACCCTTCTAATATTCGAAAACTAGGGACCAGACCCTTATAATATCTGTGAGGTTATAGGGCGAAAGGCTCTTTAAAACGTATGATTATGTATGTAAAGAAAGTATGAAGGTAACAATGAAAGTAAAAGCACTTAAGTGTGTATGAAAGATAAGTTAAGAGGTTAAGTATGAAATGTAAAGAATGTATTGTATGATTATGTGATTAACTAGAACTCACTCAGCGTAGCTGACTTTTAGTATGCACGCAGGTGAGTAGGATGAGACAGCTGGCTTGAGCGGGGGACACATGGCAGAAGAATAAGAGCCTGGCATCTGAAGACTTACGATGTCTTAATTTTAATGTTTAAATGTGAAAGACAAAGGACGTTTTGAGACAAGTTATGAAATATTGTAATGTTTTATGAAAGTTTTATATTCCGCGTAAATGTTTTAATTAACTCTGATATTTAGAACTGTGTTTATGAGTAAATCCAACACGAAAGTAGGGCTACCGGTAACGGGGCCTTACAAGTTGGTATCAGAGCAAAGTTCGAGAGATTTAAGCATCCTACATGCTTAGACTCGAACAGAGTATGGGATATAAGTAAGAAATGAAAGAAGATGCCAGTCCAAGAATGTCATGTGTCGCTCAAGCAAGATCAGTAAAGGTAAATTGTATGATTAAATGATATATGTTAATGAGAAAGAAAATATATGTGAACAAAAGGGATAGGAATAATTGATTGTTGATTTGACTAATTGCTTAAGTAGAATCAGCACAAATAGACTCATAAAGGGAAGTGTATAGGACACGGAAAGCAATGTGATCAGCTAGTCACAGCTGGCCACTATTATTACCTGTTAGCCTTGCTATCCTTGTACTAAATAGTTCCTTGAATGATGATGTCTGTGTTTTCCCTTTTAGAATACAATGGCTGGAGCCGGAGACATTGTTGGAGCCGGAGGTCGCACTGGACGACGCGGCAGGCCTCGTCGTGTCCAGCAACCTTCGGTTGAGACAGCTTCCAACACCGAAGCTGAAGGAAGCGCAGCGGGAAGAAACCCGGAAAACAATGAAGGAGTTCAACTGGATCCCGCAATTCAAGCAGCTATTGTTCAAGCTGTAGCCACTGCTGTGAAAAATATTACCCCGGGAAGGTCTGCTGGAAGCCGTGAAAGAACTGTTGAAGGGGCAGGTGGTAATGGTAGGAAGGATGACGAGAGGGAAAGAGGTGACTCGAGTGAGGTAAGGTCTGTGAAAGATGATGATAGGAAGAGGGGCCGAGGCGGTTGCAACTATAAGTCCTTCAGAGGTTGTGACCCGCCTAAGCTGACTGGTCTAGGAGACGCAATCGCTACTCTTCAGTGGATAACCGCCATGGATAAGGTTATCTGCATAAGCGAGTGCCGTCCCGATCAAGCGGTAGGTTATGCTACTCAATCATTTGAAGATGAGGCTATGTATTGGTGGAAGAGTGTGGAGCAGAGGAAGACCAGAGAAGAGATCAAAGAGATGAGGTGGGACGATCTGAAGGAGTTAGTAATGAAGAAGTTATGTGCTGACGCCGAGGTTGAAAGGGCGGAGATGAAGTTCCTAAACTTGAAAGCTGGGACGATGACACATCGTGAGTACACTACAGAATTCAACCGAATGTCTAGGTTGGTACCCGATATGGTCAGCACTGAGGCTAAGAGAATCAAGTGTTATGTGAGGGGATTACCACAGAGAATCCGCATGTTAGTCAAGACAAGTAAACCTGCTACTTTCGATTCTGCTGTTGAACTCGCAGAAATGGTCTATGCAGACCTGGCTGCGGATGATGTAGTGGTGGGAGATGAGAAGAAAGAGAAGAAATGGGTCGCTTCTGCTAAACGACCCGGTACTCAGTCGTGGAACCCCAAGGATAAGAAGCAGAGAGTGTGGGAGAAGAGATCGTGTAAGACCTGCGGAAAGATGCATGGGGGTGAGTGCAAGTGGGGTAAAAGTTCTGGTGTTTGTCTCAAATGTGGAAAGGCTCATGGTGGCGAATGCAGAATGGGGTTGAATGTCTGTTATAAGTGCGGAAAGGTAGGGCACTATGCTAATGAGTGCGGAGCAAAGCCAGCATTTTACAAATGTGGCAAGCCAGGCCATATGGCAAGGGAGTGCACTGAAGGTGAGGCTGGAGGTAGTGGGATGAAAGGTGCTGAACAAGCAAGGCCGAGGACTAGGGCCTACATGTTGACCCAAGAGCAAGCTAGACAGATTTCTGATGTTGTGACCGGTACGTTCTTAGTAAACGGCATTTCTGCTGCCGTATTATTTGATTCTGGTGCGAATAGAAGTTTTGTAGCTACAACATTTAGTAAACTAGCTAAAATGAAATGTTGCCGAGTGTCTGAGACTCTTATAGTAGAAACCGCTAGTGACACTTCGGTTAAAATAATGAAAATGGTTAAGGACTGTAGGATAGAACTGGAGGGACATGAGTTCCCGGTTACCCTGTACGTTATGACCTTGGGAGGGTTCGATGTGGTTTTGGGTATGGATTGGTTGTCTGAGTTTGAGGCTCAGATAGTATGTAAAAGTAGGATGATAAGGTTAAAGTCATTGGATGGTAGTGCGGTGACGGTTTATGGTGATAAGGAAAGTTCTGGGCTTAATGTCATTTCGATGATGAAAGCCGAGGGTTTGCTAAGGCGAGGGTGTTGTGCCTACCTGGAGTATGTCGTCAACGCTACGGCCGAGACGAAAGAGATGAAAGATGTTCCTATTGTGCGCGACTACCCAGAAGTATTCCCTGAGGATCTTCCGGGGTTGCCGCCGGAGCGAGAGATAGAATTTCAGATAGATTTAATACCAGGAGCCCAACCTGTCGCGAAAGCGCCTTACCGTCTAGCACCGTCCGAGATGAAAGAATTGATGTCACAACTGCAAGAACTCCTCGACAAAGGTTTCATAAGACCAAGTGTTTCCCCGTGGGGCGCACCAGTGTTGTTCGTGAAAAAGAAGGATGGAAGTATGAGAATGTGCATAGACTATCGTGAGTTGAATAAGCTTACGGTAAAGAATAGATATCCGTTGCCAAGGATTGATGATCTGTTTGACCAACTTCAAGGTTCAAGTTGGTTCTCACGAATAGATCTCAGATCAGGCTACCATCAGCTGAAGGTGAAGGAGGCAGACATCCCTAAGACAGCGTTTCGAACGCGGTATGGACACTACGAGTTCCTCGTAATGTCATTCGGTCTAACAAATGCTCCTGCAGCATTTATGGACATGATGAATAGGGTGTGTCGGCCGATGTTGGATAAGTCGGTTATCGTCTTCATTGACGATATATTGATTTATTCAAAGAGTGAGTCTGACCATGCCGAGCATCTGAGAGAGGTATTGGAAGTTCTGAAGAAAGAGAAGTTGTACGCCAAGTTTTCGAAATGCGCGTTCTGGTTAAGAGAAGTGCAATTTTTAGGTCATGTGGTTAATCCGGAGGGGATTACCGTGGACCCAGCTAGAGGTGCACAAATCGGTTTTTTTTTGCCCGGAAAAAAACCGGTTCGGTTAATAACCGGACCGGTTAATAACTGGTTTTTGTATCTGAAAACCCTAACCGGACTAACCGGTTAGGACCGGTTTAGAAACCGGTTAGAACCGGGTTTTTTATTAACCGGTTTTTTAATAACCGGTCTAACCGGTTAACCGGTTTTTTTTTTTTTTTTTTTTTTTTTAAATAACCATTATTTTTTCACAGTATAAACAAACCGGTAACTACAAGGCAAAACGGACTGACTCCATTCTTTGCTTTCGTTGTTAGGGTTCTTTGCTTGGAAGATTAAAAACACATAACTTTCATTTATAGCTTTTACATTAAAAATACAAACATTAAATCGTTATCGCATATTCGTAACTCAAAAATACAAACATTAAAGAATGCTTAGACACGATTACATTAACAACTTGCTGTTTCTTACTCATTATTTGCCTCCATGTTTGCTGTTTCTTTAACTAATTTTCTTCGCTACCCGATCCCGAGCTATTCCTTAGGTAATCGTCGTACGCGGCTTCTTCATCGGTCATTGGTTGAGTGTGTCCTTGATTGACCTCGTCTTCATACAAGCCCGCCTTATAGTCCATTTCCCCCTCGAGTGAGCGTTGATGTTGTGCCCTATCTAAAGAGTCCAAGTAATCCTTGTAGCAAATCGACATCTCTACAGCTAGTGGAGTGAGTCGAGTCCTCCTAATCGATATAACCCTGCCAGAAACAGAAAAAGCAGACTCCGAAGCTACCGTGGAAGCTTGGACCGTTAGTAAATCTTTGGCCATGGCGGCGAGGATCGGAAACTCATCCTCCTTACCTCTCCACCAAGCCAGCAAATCAAGACTTCTAAATTCATCCGGAGTCATGTGTTTCACAAAGTTGGTACCACCATACCTTCCAAGTTCACTGCTTGGGGTGTTTACCTTTTGACGTTTACCGGCGTCTTCCCAAATCATGTAGTACATCCCCATTTCAAGGTCGGTTTGGGATTGGGATTGGGCAACAGCTCTTAACGAGTCATGAATTTGGGAAGACGACCCGTATTTTGTAAGGTAAACATCATACATGTTTGACAAGGTGGTGTTGAAAGCATTCTTTAAAGTTTGGTTATAATAGGGGTTTTGATCGTCGTTTAACTCTAGCTCATCACAAATTTTTTCTATTAAAGCTTCAACACCACCAACATTGATGCAAGGGTTTAACGCAGCAGCACATGTCAAAACAGCGGGTAGTTCTTGAAAATATTTTCTAAATTTTTCTTTCATTTTTACACCCATATCAAAATAAGGTGCACCCCTACAATGAAGTTCACTCAACTTTGTGCACATGACAGTAATTTTTGGTAAAGCAATGGGGCTTGTTGGATAGTAAACCCCGGATAAACTAGTTGTGCAAGATTTAAAAATTTGAAGGACCTCCGTAACGATCTCAATCAATAACCAGTTTCTAGGATCGTACGGTGCACATTTACCCCTACTTGACAAAATTTGATGAAACGCAACTAATGATTCTTTTTGTTGGATGGCTTTCTCAAACATATCACAAGTCGAGTTCCATCTTGTTGGACAATCCCAATTTGGCCCCAACCATTGACAATTAGCTTCTACACAAAATTTTTTGTATCTTGAAAATGTTTTATTGTTGCTAAAAACATCTCGTAACATTCTTTTAAAATTGTTTCTTTGCGTTTCGATCACGTTTAACCCATCTTGCACGGCCAAGTTGATAATATGTGCAATGCATCGGCTATGAAAAAACGCTCCATCACAAATAGGTTTATACTTTAATTTTAAATGGCCAACCGCGGCCGTATTGTTGGACGCGTTATCAAACGAAATTGAAAAGATTTTATGTTCAATCTTGTATTGTCGAATGACTTTATCCAAGAGTTTAAAAATATTTCTACCCGTGTGCGGGTAATCAAACAATTGAAACGCAACGGTTCGTTTCATCATTTGCCACGACTCGGGGTCAACCCAATGAGCCGTCACACAAATGTATGAGTCGGGCGAACCATTAGGTACCGACCACACATCCGTTGTTAAGTTTACACCAGTTTGTAAGTTTGAAAAGTATGAAATTAGTTCGGATTTAGCGTTTTTCCATGCTTTAAGACAATCTCTTCTAAGGGTCAAACGACTTACGTGTTGGTAGCGTGGTTGAACATACTTTTGCATCATCTCCGTGAATTGAGGGTTGTCGAAGTGGTTGAAAGGAAGTGTTTGTTGAATCACAAAGTTTGAAAACTGTTGACGTACCGCTTCAAGGTCGTACGTAAACACCGTTCCTTGATTCGTCATCTCCGGCTGCGAACTACTTCTCGATTCGTCCTTCAAGGCCTTGCAAAAGGGCCTTTGTACATGCGCTTTTAAAGTGGAGTTTGCATCTTTGCCATAAAACTTCAAACAATGTTTGCATCGAGCTTTTTGGCTACCGTTAGACATTTCGCATAGGTCGAAATATTGCCAAACATCTTGGTTTCGTTTCGTGGGGATGACCCGAACGACCGTTTCTCCCGTGTTCGAGGCACCCATGTTGACGGATGAAGCAGCACTTTGGGAGGCCATGATAATCGACTACGAAATAAGAGCGTATGGAGTGGTAATGTGGTATAATTGAACGTGAGATAACAAAATAATCGCGTAAGAAATAAACGTTTAGAGCGTTTGGAGTTGTATAATCGAGTGTGATCTAACCAATACCCAACCTAAACTATATATAGATGTTTGTGGGGGTAAAATGGTAAAAAAAAAAAAAAACGGTCAAAAAAAAACCGGCTATATAGCCGTTATACAACGGAAAAAAACCGGTTTTTAACCGGTTAACCGGTTATAAAAAACCGGTTAACCGGTTTTTTTATAACGGTCAAAAACCGGTTTATAAAAAAACCGGTTTTTTTATAACCGGTTCGTTAACCGGTTTTGGCTCTAAAACGTGTAACCGATATACAAACCGGCGGATTGTAAACCGGTCAAACCGGTTTTTAAAAAACCGGTTTTCTTAAAAACCGGTTTCCGGTTTAAACCGGCAAACCGGTTCCCGGACCGGTTTTTTTGACCACCTCTAGACCCAGCTAAGATTGAAGCGATAACGAATTAGAAGACTCCGCAGAATCCGACTGATATACGAAGCTTCCTAGGGTTAGCTGGCTACTATAGGAGATTCATCGAAGGTTTCTCCAAGATAGCCGCACCGCTGACCGGTATGACCCAAAAGTCGATAGTATTCAGTTGGGGAAAGTTTCAAGAAGAAGCCTTTGAAGAATTAAAGAAGAGACTCACGCAAGCTCCAATCCTTGCTCTACCCGATGGTGACGAGGATTTCGTTGTTTGTGCTGATGCCTCGCATCAAGGGTTAGGTTGTGTGTTAATGCAACGAGGGAAGGTGATAGCTTACGCGTCTAGACAGTTGAAGGTCCATGAGAGTACTTATCCGACGCATGATTTGGAGTTAGCAGCTGTAGTGCATGTTCTTAAGATATGGAGGCATTATCTGTACGGTACTAAGTGCACTATCTATACAGATCATAAGAGTTTAAAGTACTTCTTCGAGCAGAAAGAATTGAACATGAGGCAGAGAAGATGGTTAGAATTGATAAAGGATTACGACTGTGAGATTAAGTATTACCCCGGTAAAGCTAACGTGGTCGCTGATGCGTTAAGTCGTAAGAATGAGGAAGTCCTTGCAACAGTGAAGTCATACAAGTTGATCATGAACCCGAGTCTTTTTGAAGAAATCATCAAAGTACAGTCAGAGGTGTTAGTAGATGAAGGGTTAGTAAAGAAAGAAAGGATTTATGGCCAGCAAGACGAGTTGATGGAAAACACTCATGGAGTTAAAACTAGGTTCGACCGTATGTGGATCCCACGCCATGGTGATCTTAGAAGTCGAATCTTAGATGAAGCTCATAAGTCAAGGTACTCAATCCATCCTGGAGCTACAAAGATGTACCAAGACTTGAAGAGTGATTACTGGTGGCCAGGAATGAAGAATGATGTAGTGGATTATGTTAGCAAGTGCTTAACTTGCTTACAAGTCAAAGCCGAGCACCAAAAGCCTTATGGGAAAATGCAACCGCTAGAGATACCTGAGTGGAAATGGGAACACATCACCATGGACTTCATAACTAAGCTACCTCGTACAGCTAAGCAACATGATACCATCTGGGTGATTGTGGACCGCTTGACCAAGAGTGCTCACTTTCTGCCCATACGAGAGGCCATCTCGTCAGAAACGTTAGCAAGCTTGTTCATCAAGGAAGTTGTAACCAAGCATGGAGTACCGTTATCAATCGTGTCTGATAGGGATACACGGTTTACTTCGAGGTTCTGGAAGAAATTCCATGAAGCTATGGGGACGAGGTTGAACATCGGTACGGCGTATCATCTTCAACCGATGGACAGTCTGAAAGGACGATCCAAACCCTTGAGGATAAAAAAAACCGGTTAATAAAAAAAACCGGTTAATAAAAAAAACCGGTTCTAACCGGTTTCTAAACCGGTCCTAACCGGTTAGACCGGTTAGGGTTTTGACAGAAAAAAACCGGTTATTAACCGAACCGGTTTTTTTTCGGGCCAAAAAAACCGGTCCGGTTAATAACCGAACCGGTTTTTTTAAAAAAAACCGGTTTGTGCACCTCTAGTTGTGGGTAGTAATTAAGACTAGAAAGATGTTATAAGTAGTGATAGTTAAATTGATATGTATACTTGTTATACAGTCAGCCGTGCACAACTGAAGAAAGGGATTACGATCAACGGAGAACGTAACCGTGTTCAGGTGAGTTTCTAGCCCCATTCCTTGTTATGTTTTCGGGGCTGTGTGCATACTCGATGTGTTGTTAATACATTTATCCTAAGTGATAAGTGTATGCCCTATGTGATATATGTGTTATGTAAGAATGATTGCTTGATGGTACGTGAACGATCTTCGGATATTGCACGTACTGTCAGGTTGTAATGCTATTTATAAGGTAAGTATAATATGAATGCTTATGCGTATGAACATGATAGAGATAATAAAAGAAGGAAATAATGATGTATGGTTGTATGGTTACGAAAAGGGGTACCGAGCCCTAATAATACTCGAGGTATGATGTATGGTTGTATGGCTACGAAAAGGGTACCGAGCTCTAAAAATACTCGGGGTATAATGTGTGGTAACGAAGAGGGAATCGAACCCTACTAATATTCGAAAACTAGGGACCAGACCCTTATAATATCTGTGATGTTAGGGACCAGACCCTTATAATATCTGTGATGGTAGGGACCAGACCCTTATAATATCTGTGATGTTAGGGAATCGAACTCTTCTAATATTCGAAAACTAGGGACCAGACCCTTATAATATCTATGATGGTAGGGACCAGACCCTCATAATATCTGTGATGTTAGGGAATCGAACCCTTCTAATATTCGAAAACTAGGGACCAGACCCTTATAATATCTGTGAGGTTATAGGGCGAAAGGCTCTTTAAAACGTATGATTATGTATGTAAAGAAAGTATGAAGGTAACAATGAAAGTAAAAGCACTTAAGTGTGTATGAAAGATAAGTTAAGAGGTTAAGTATGAAATGTAAAGAATGTATTGTATGATTATGTGATTAACTAGAACTCACTCAGCGTAGCTGACTTTTAGTATGCACGCAGGTGAGTAGGATGAGACAGCTGGCTTGAGCGGGGGACACATGGCAGAAGAATAAGAGTCTGGCATCTGAAGACTTACGATGTCTTAATTTTAATGTTTTAATGTGAAAGACAAAGGACGTTTTGAGACAAGTTATGAAATATTGTAATGTTTTATGAAAGTTTTATATTCCGCGTAAATGTTTTAATTAACTCTGATATTTAGAACTGTGTTTATGAGTAAATCCAACACGAAAGTAGGGCTATCGGTAACGGAGCCTTACAATTTGTAGTAATTTGTCATTTACTTTGGGGTGCTGATATCATCCTTGAAAGTTGTGCCTGTTTTCAAGGGATGTGAGTGTCTCAGTTTTGGACTCTTTCTTGCCCTTTAAATTCTTGATTTATGAAGATCATGATTTATAATTATAACTACAACTTTTTGGGTGTGGATCTATCTACTATGTAAAATCTGATCTTTTGTTTGATCTGGCTTTTGGCATGCTTGTGGGTATGAATATGATTCTTTCACTATAAAGATGTATTAATCCAATTTTATTGTATATTTTTAAGTTCTGATTACAATTGATCGATATTTTCAAGTTCTGATGATGATGATGATAATAATAATACCAACAATTGATGTGTTATGTGACCAATCACACTATTAGCTTTTAATTTCGTTGCTAATACTAATCTAACTTTAACAGAAATATAACTCGGTTTGCCCATAATAAATAATTTACTGGTTTTTTTTACTTCAATCAAACGTGGGAAATTGTTTTGATACAACGTAACTAAAAGCTAGAGCATGTGGAGTTACTTATATGTTAGAAAAATATATGTGATTGTCATGACAGCGAAAGTGAAAGTTAGAGTGTTATTGGTAGCATCGTTAATGTGGATCATTATTTACCAATATTAATCGGTGATAATTTGAATTATTAAAATCCAATTTATTGGTTTTTTTGCCTGTGATTGGTCAAATTATTTCTCTTATGAATTATGAGTAGAAAATGAATCTTTTATTTTATTTTATTTTTATGTATCTCATTTGCAGCTTAGATATCTTAATCAATTGTTGTTGCCACTGATGGCTGCTGCTCATTGATTTTTTTTTTTTTTTAATCTTTACCATGAAAGGTACGTTTATTTTTGTTTGTATTTTAACCTCTTCAGAATCATAATAATCAAACTTTATTTAGTAATATCAAGTTTAAATCTTTAACCAAATGTTTGATGATTGTTGAAGTGATCCAAAGGTCCTTTTGGTGGGCATGGTTGTTTACTGCAACCCTCAGCTTCTCTATTTGTTATTGTGTAGATATTTTTTGAACATGATTCAAGGATAGCCAAAAAGCCACCAATTTTGGAAAATTGGAAATAAATAATCCCATCTTTTGTGTATTGGCCGATAATAATCTAACATTTAAAAATCACTAGCAATAGTCCCATCTTTTAACTATTTTTGTCTCACTGGTCCTCCGTTAAAAATAATTAACGTCGTTATGTTTTTTCCCTAGTTTCAAACCGATGTTTTAGGGCTTTTGATCGGAAGAACGATATGAGTTGACTGATGTAAAACTTATTTCGAAACGGTGATTCAAATGGCTTGATTTTTGTTAATTGGAAATTCAAGCACCCGAATTGAAACATTGTTTCGTCGTTTGGATCATCGTTTCGAGATAAGTTTTACATTGGTCGACTCGTATCCTTCTTCCAATCAAAAGCCCTAAAACATCGATTTGAAACTAGGAAAAACTTAACGACGTTTAGTATTTTTTAACAAAGGACCATTGTGACAAAAATAATTGAAATGTGGGATCATTGGTAGTGATTTTTAAAGATGGAATTATTATTAGCCAATACATAAAAAGTGGGATTATTTATTTCTAATTTTCCTCCAATTTTTAATGGATTCTTCACCCCCTAACTCTGCCTGTGTCAGTTGTATATTTGCTCGACTCGTGTACCCTCTGCTTTTTAGATTTTAGGAGGTTATTTTAAAACTAGGAAATTGTAACATACGCCGTACACGCCATGTATACATTAGTAGCCAGTTACATGTATGCAACCATTTATATGTATGAGAAATGAGAATCACCTCCCTATAACCATAAAATCATAAATTTTAAGTGGAGCCTGAACCTAACCAACTTAAGAAAGACGTAATTAGAAAGATATTTACGGATAATAATCTTAACTGAGCTTATTCTCACCGATGGTCCCAAATTTTAAAAATCTACTTACATTGGTCCTCGTTAATAAAAACTTAGCAACGTTTAAGTTTTTTTTCGAATTTCAAATTGATATTTTAGGTCTTTTAATCGGTTGATACGAGTCGATAGATGTAAACCTTAACTCGAAACAACGCTCCAAACGGCTTGATTAGTGCTTCAATTCGGGTGCTTGAACTTCCAATTAACAAAAATCAAGCCGGTTGGAGTACTGTTTCGAGTTAAGTTTGACATCAATCAACTCGTATCCTCCTTCGATCAAAATGCCAAAAAAAAATAGTTTAAAAATTCAACAAAAATTTAATGCCATTAAGTTTTATTTTTTAACAGAGGACCAATGAGAGTAGATTTTAAAATTTTGGGACCACCGGTTGGAATAAGTTCAGTTGGGATTATTATTGGTCAATAACATTTATTAGGGATTCTTAAAATCCAATAAGCCTATTAAAAACTTGTGGGGTTATTTGTGCAACTTATTGGAACTTGAGAATTATCATATTAAAAAGTTGAGGAGTTAATTATATAATTAATGAAACTTAAGTCTTATCATATTATAAAAAGTGATATGGTTAATTGTGTAAGTAAATAAAGTTGTATGATGCAATACACACCAAAAAGTGATGTTGTAAGACTTCGGTTAATTAATTTATATACACAACAGAAAGTTAATTGTGTAGCTAAATAAAAGTTGTGCTGTACATATGAAAACAGATGCGTGGGGTATCATTTAACTAAATGGAATTTATGGATACAACAGAGTTTGCTAATATATAATATGTATACACTTTCAAAACTGTTAATATATAATAGGTGTCATATGAAATAGGTATACACTTTCAAAACTGTTTTTTTTAATACATAATATAAATACATAATTGATAACTAGAGTTTGTTACCAAGTGAAATAAGATATTGGGGGTGTGAGTTTTTGAATGACACCAAACTAAGAACATACCTGTCAAACATCTTCTAATGACATTCATATTCTGCCTATTAAATTATGTGACAGGGTTTTTATAAGTGAGAGAGTGGTTCAGAGTGTTGTAAGTAAAGGAGAGAGTGATTTTTTTTTATATATTTGAAAAGTTCATGTATCACAAGATAGTTTTTTTAATTTTTTAAAGGAATATTGGTTTTAAATAATCCCAACTATTCCCTATTGGTAAATATCAGTCCTAACTTTACACTTGTCTGCTGACATTAACTATTAGTGTATTTGTTTTTAACGGGTCATGACTAACGGATGACTAACTCCGTTAGTGATTTGCTGATGTGGCATGCCTAGTTGTCAAAAAATTGCTTTGTGGCAGCTTAGGTGGCAACCCCCAACAACATAAGCAAGAGTAGCACCCTAGATCTCAATAATCCATCATCTTCTTTCCTCCATAATATGCAGCTCCTCTACCTTTTTCACTTCACGGCCACCCACTTCCACCACCAGCCACCGCCGCCACACCAGACTTTCCGCCACCACCGCCGCTACAATAGATCTTCCATGCTACAACCGCCTCTCCTTCAAGCTTTATTCTACGCCAGCACCTGCAACCTTCGTTAACCACCTCTGCCGCCCGTCGCCGTCACTTGCAACCTTCGTCCCACCCTCTACCACCGCCGCCGCCACCCGCAACTTTTGTTATGCACTCTGCAACCTTTGATTTTCTTGAATCAGTAAGCCTTTGAAACTTGAATCAGTAAACTTTAGATGCATTTAATGGATATTTGAAACTTGAATTGATGAATGCTGGGGATAAGGTGGTTGCCTGGTTAGATTTATAACTCATGTTTGAGTTATGTTTTTGAAACAATAAACATGGAATTGTAACTCTTGACGTTTCGGTGGTGTATCGGAGAAATTTGGGGTTTGGTCAGCGGAACAAAACAAAAGCAACGCACCAGGATACTTATGAAGAAAAGAAGCAATCGAGTTTCTGAAAAGGACTAGGGTTTGGTGGTGACTGTCACACCCCAACCTAAGACGGAAATGCGGGGGCGTGAGCATGATTGCTCATAGCTCGAGGTAATTATCATACAATAATGGTGACAATATCTAATAATTAATTTATTAAATACCAAATATAACATCCATAAATAAACCAAATAATCCATAACAATAATCCATGATAATCAAAGAAATAATTCAACTTAAAACTTAAATAAATTGTTTCTTGATAAAGCCTATGGTCTCATCTAGCATTCCAAAACTCCAAGTCTTTAGTTTAAACGATAACCTGTATATACGTAGAAAATACAATAGGCTTTGTCAACAATAAGTTGAGTGAGCAAGTCATCAAGTTTTGCAATAATATATAATATGAAAAGATAGCAAAACGTAAATAAAGCGATAAATAAACCAAACCAATGAGCAAATAAAGTGTCAAGCGAACCATTGCCAAGCGAATCGGGCGCCGGTTATAACTAGACAGTCGTATGATCATACTATAATGAGAATATGGTGGACCTCTCCGAATGCGCAAATTAAACAAGTAATCAAATAGCATTTATGTCTAGCAATTCACACACAATATAACGTTTGCTAATGATTGAGATATGTATAATATGAAATACTATAAATACGTATACGCCCCCAAAACGTTTGAAAATATGTGAAAACGGGGGAATGACAAAACTCACCTTAATAACAAGCGAGCTAATACGATATTAAAAATAAAATAAAGAGTCTTCCGATTAACGCGCCGAACGAAGATAATCAACAGGACTTGAAACTTAGCAGTATGAAAGTATAAGTAAAAAAGAACCTAACACCGCTGGAATCAATCCAAACGGATGAGTAGAACTCAAGTTATGTCAATTTTAACGTTTAAACGAGTCGAGTCTGACCAGAATTCAAACTTCGAGTTGGGAGTCGAGTTTTGGTCAGAACCCTTAAAATTTTTATTTCGAGAAGAAAAGTCTTATGGACCGAACGTTGAATCCGACCAGAAACATGAGAAAATAAGAAGTCAAAGTTGTTGACTGTTTTACCCTTTATCGGGTTTTAAAGCAATTGACTAGTCAATACCCTTCAATCTCAGAAATTTATTGAAGATTATCGACTAGTGAACGTTTAGGAATGAAACCTCAGTTTGCAACTTACCCGAAATGTGCACGAATGATGAGATATATCGAGTCAAAGGTCGTTAAACAAGCAAAGTCAACCGTTTAATGAACGGTTCTTCAACGAAACACCAAAAATCGAAGAGATATGAGAGAAGCAGAGAGGGTGACGGCTGGAAGATGATAATTAGGGTTTGTGTAAAGATTTGTTGCAGGGGTTTAAGGTTAGTTTATATAAAAAAAAACCTAAACGAACTAATTAAGGGCTTTTTGGCCCGTTTAAGCAAGAAATCATGTTTTAATGAAAGAATCACTGAATATTTCATAAAGATCTGATCTTGGTGAATAAGAAACGAAGTATAACATGTAATTCGGTTATATTAAGTTGTCTTGGCCCTTAAGTCTTGCGATTCATGCCGAAAATAACCGATTTTATGCCAAAACGAGCTAATAAACGAAAAACGAACTCAGATTCTACGCGAACTGACTGTGCAGCAGCACCATAGCGTTGTGTGGCCAGCTTTTGGACCACCACTACGCGGCACCCCCGCGTCCAGGTAGGTCAAGTTTCAGCCGTTGACAACTTTAGTCCCTAATGTTTGTATTTTGGCCATTTTATGAACATTTTAAGATATAATTAGGATTTAAATAATGAGTAAACATGAAGGGCTTGATGTGAATATATAGAAACTAGATAACTCATAATGTAAGGTTTTTATTAAATATTAGGATCCGAAATAGGTTCATACAATGATAAAACGAAATAGCCGGAATACGATAAAAAAAACCCGAAATGTTTCAGTGACGGGTGGTGGTGGTGGGTGAATTGCAGGGGGGAGAGAGAGAGAGAGAGAGAGAGAGAGATAAAATTCTTATACTAAGCCACATAAGCTGCCATATAAGCAATTTTTTGACAACTAGGCGTGCCACATAAGCAAATCACTAACGGAGTTAGTCATCCGTTAGTCGCGGCCCGTTAAAAACAAATATATCAATAGTTGGGACTGCCAGTAGGCAAGTGTAAAATTGGGACTGATATTTACCAATATGGCATAGTTGGGATTATTTAAAACCAATATTCCTTTTTTAAAAGTAGTTGTGAGTGAATGAGAGAAAAAAGGTAATCATAAATGTATAAAAGAAAATATTATTTAATTGAAAGAAAAGAGAAAATATAGTGATTTTTAATGTAATTTTATATGAGAAAACACCATAGAATAGTAACAAAATTTCAGGTTTGTTCAAATTAAGTCACTCTTATTTTGTTTTGTCTCAATTAGGTCACTTAACTTTCAGTTTGTCTCAATTAGGTTACTTAACTTTCAATATTTGTTCTAAAACGAGTGGGACAACTGCTATATTATTGTAAGTGATATATTTACCGATAAAAAAAAGTTAGTTTTAATGAGTTTTAGTCATTTATGAACGTAAATATGAAGGTAAATGGATAGTACTAGAACATTTAGTGAAAGTTGAGTGACCTAATTGAGCTAAAATTGAAAGTTGAGTGACCTAATTGAGACAAAATTGAAAGTTGAGTGACCTAATTGAGACAAAATAAAATATGAGTGACCTAATTAAAACAAACTTAAAACTTGGTTACTATTCTACAAAATTGTCCCATTTTATATTTGAAGATAGTGGAAGGAATGTGAATGCTCTAAGGACATATCTAATAGAGCATTCTCAACCCGCCCCCCTATATAATTATACTAAACAACACTACATTTCTCTTTCCTATTCAATAAAATAATACTTTTTATACCTTTATCATTAGGTTGCGTGCTATGGTGGGGGGCTTCGAAGCCCCTCCACAGGGCCACGTCAGCGCCATGTAGGCACTGGGAGCATCGAAGCCCCAAGGCATAATGTCCCTCTATGGTGAGGGGGCTTCGAAGCCCAACCTTTTTTATTTTATTTTTTTATAAAACAAAAAAACCAATACAAATAAAAATAAAAAACATACAAATAAAAAAAACCGATACAAATAAAAAGAAAAACCCTACAAATAAAAATATAACTAATGCTCGTCGTCGTCCTCGTTTGCATATTTGGCCAATATCTTTGCTCTTCTTTTTTCCATCACCGCCCGCGACACAGGATCTAGATGCGATAGATCTTCTGTGATGAGCTTGAGTTCCTTTTGTTTCGTTCGCTCCTTGTGGATCGCTTTGTATTCCGCAAGCATCTCCTTTCTTCGTGCACCTTCATGAGGCCCTCCTGTCTTTGTTTTTTAATGTTGGCAATCTCAGCTAGCCTCCGCTCCAAGTTTTCAAAATGCGAGCTCGTGTCATAACTCTTAGAGGATGTGGTTCTGGACGAAGATCCTCCACCTCTAGCCGCCGCCTTGGCTTTATCTCTTCCTAACGATCGTGGCAACTCATCCGATTCGTCAAAAATTAATTCCGGATCCAACTCGTTTAGATTAATTTGACAACGACCATCGGACATGGGCTGCGACGGCGATTGATCGGCCGAAGTAGACGTTGTCTTTGACCGTTTGGACGGTCGCGGTGGTGATTATGTCGGGACCGTATGCCACTTTGGCGAGCTTATGCATTGTCTCCAAACATCCAACATGCTAAAATATTTATTATAAAGGGCTTTGTATTGTTTTAAGCATGCCTCCAACACATCGGCATCGCCCATGCCGCTTTTTCTGTTGTTTTGCACGCGGGTGTGAACAGCTGTGAAATCGGTTATTTGTGTGCGTAATGACTTCCATTTGTTGTAGACGGAGTCATTCCCGCGATACTCTCCTCGACCCATTAAAGCAAAGAACTTGGTGCGTATTTGTACCCAAAACTCCGGCGAATGTTTGCCGTCACCTTCGATACATATAAAAGCTTAATATTAGTAAACAAAAAAATATAACATGGAAAACATATAAATATTTTTATAATGTACCTTGAATCGAGTCTTCGGAAGAGTCGATCCACGCTAAGGCTAACGCCATTACCTCGTCCGCGTCCCACATTTGTCGTTCGCCCTTTTAGGTTGTTCGAAAGTCACCCGGGTTCTTTTTTTTATGACCTCTTTTTGGATGCGGGACTTGCGTTTCGGGTACTTGCGTTTTGGGTACTTGCGTTTAAGGTATTTGGGTTTGTGGTACTTGCGAGGATGTATACAGCATTGGCGCCCGAAAGAACATATCGGGGGTAAACGGTGGCATGGGTGGAGGAATCGTCGGTCATTGTTGGTTTGCATAGAACAGGTTGCTAAGGTCGACGTTATTTGCGAGCAAACTAGACCACCACATATAACTCGGATCCCACGGGTTTTGATTCGGGTTCGGGTTTGGGTTCGGTGTTGAGCTTGAGCCCGTGTTCGGGTTCGAGTTCGAGTTAGGATTCATGATTCGGTGTGAAGATGAATGTTGTGAAGTTGGTTAAATTTGGTGTGAAGATGAATGTTGTGAAGATGGTTAAATTTGGTGTGAATATAAAAGTTGTTTGAGTAAAATTGAGAAAAAGGTTTGAATTTATATAGAAATGTTAATTTTAATTTTTTTAAACGGTTATATTACCGTTGGTGGTGGGCCCCCACCTCACCCCCCCCCCCCCACCACCGCGCCCATCATCCCCTCCACCCTTCCCCCTTCCGCGCCCCTCTACGGTGTTTCATGCTCACCGCGCCCCTCTACCCCTCCTTCCACGCCCATAGTGCATAGCCTTATAGTTTTCTCTCTCCTCTACTCACAATAAATTTAACAAATATTAAAAAAAATAAATATGAGCAAACAAAGTTTCCTGAAATTTACAAAAAAAACACTAGCTTTTCTCTCTCCACCCTATAATTTACACTCATACAGTCACAACCACTCAAAACTTCACCCTATAATTTACAAACCCTCTTCACATAATTTTAGGGGATGAGTTGAGAATGCTCTTAGGGGCGTGAGTTATGAATGACACCAACCTAACGTGCAATGTGCAGGTTTAAGTTTTGTTTAAGCGGGCCTGAGTCAGTTTCATGTCGAATCTTGAACACGCTTAGTTTTAAATAGGTCGTGATTGTATCAGCCAACCTATTTTTGGGTTGATTTGTTTAACCCATTTATTTTTGAGTTTTAAAATAGTGTTCATGTAATAACTTAATCTATCGGGTATGCCAAAACTAAAAGTTTAAAAATAAACTGATATAGTTATATATAACCGTGTTAATAAAAAGTAATAATAAATATATGTAAAAATTTTTGTCGTGTTTGTGTCAATACGCGAATACACTTGTTGTGTTTGGGTTCATATGTTTGCAACGATTCTTAAATTCATGTAAGATTTCCGTGTTCGACATATCAAGCCAAGGACATCATGAACATGACACGTAAAAAATGTCAGCTTGTACCCTTTTAGAACAATATATATATTAAATGCCTCCCATACCTATTCCTATCTCTTCAAGTTTTGTCTTCTTTTCTTGCTCCTTGTTTTAGCCTTCCTCCTCCTTTCTAAACTCCTATACATACATCTTCACTCCTTTCTTAACATTAACAATATCATATAACTTGCTTCAAGATTCATTTCATTCACCCTTTTCTTCATGGGTTTCAAATCTTTTACATCATCAATCAAATGATCAAACAAAAGTTTATGTTTTGATTAGCATAAATCAGGCTTTCTAGATGATCTTAACACGGGCTTACGAAACTCGCATCAAGTAATGGCAACATCAGGCTCTCAAGAATGGGGCTTCATCTTTTAGACAATCACAAGACCATGGAGACTCCGACCCGTTTAGAAAACGGGTACAACGGACCAAGATACCAACCCTACCCGAAGTCATCTCTAGCTTGGCTCGATTTAAGAGTTTTCTACATTAGGATTAGCAAATGTGACATCAGCAATGAATCAATCCCCGAGTATCTCACACTTAACCATGTGCCACTTAACCGTGACACGTTACTAGAAGTGAACGGTGCTAGAACTAGCATATACTCAGATGGCGTAACAACGCTTTTAAGACGAGACCGAATAGACAAAAAGTCCGAGGAAGTTACGTTTGTTACAACCGATAGTCTTAGGACAACGGGGAGTGTGAAGTTTGAGGTTTTTGACAACGATGTTCTTTTAGTTTCGGGCACGTTTGATTTGTGTCATAGTAATGGAGTTCATGGTGAATGTTCAAACGGGTATGTTTCGAAATGGAGAATGGAATGTGAGACGGATATGGTAGTTGGTAACGGGTTTTTAAAAGGGAAGCATAATATGGGGCTTGAGATGGATTTGCCTTCGATTGAGGTTTGTTCTGCTGGTAGTTTTGCGGGTGACCCGATAATATTGACAAACACGTTACAACTTAGTTGTAGAAAGAAGCAAGCGAAGAAAGGAGTTCTTGAAGCGATACCCGAAAATGAAACAATGGCGAATGGAGAAGGTTCATCTTCTAGCATTGTTTTGAAGGTATGTGCTTGTTGTATTTTGATTATTTTGGGTAATGTTTCATTTTATGAGTATGGTTTAGGATGTTTGAAGTGTTTTGATAACATGTTGGGCCATTTTTATACCTTTATCAAGGTTTAACAATTGATAAACGAGTTAAAACCGTCACATTTTAAATTAGAGCGAAAACATAAATAAGTGATAAGAAGTCTTTAAAAGAAAGTCGGTAAAGTTCTAAATGAACAAAATTGCTACATGCTCTTTTTAAACGGAAATTCTATTTTTGATGGGTATTGTTAAATCTTAGGAATTTAGAATCACGAGTAGAAGACTTGAAATTAAACTTCCTAAATAAGCGTGTAAATTAATAAATTTTAGGTTATATTTGTTTTTGCTTAAAAAGTCTGTAATGGACTTATGTTTGTGGATGCAGATATGAGCCTCTAAAGACAGTTTGTTTGTTTTTAAATCTGAAAAATGTTTTAATAGTCTTGAAAAATAAGTTAATAGCCAACTTAATTCTTCAAACTTCTTCACAACCTACAAACATCACTGTTCACCACCACACCACCCACCGTTCACCACCACCAGTCCACCACCACCCACCACCCATCGTCCGCCACCACCACCGCCCACAACCACTACCACCGTCCATCACCGCCACCGTCCACTACCACCACCATCATCGACCACCACCACCGTCCACCATCGTCCACTACCACTATCACCGTCCAGCACCACCACCATCCACTACCACAGTTCGTACACCACCACCGATTATTGTAATAGTTGTAGGAGCAGTCTACAGACGTTAAAAAAACAGTCTTCATTTTGCAAACTACAGAGATTTAGTCCACATCTTTTTCTATAGATGTCTGCAGACGTGATCTGTAGACTACATCCATTTTACATTTGAAAAAAAACAAATAGCACTTTAGTATTTGCGTATAACTATGATTTTAAAGGTGGTGAAAAATGTCTATGGTCATGCCCCGTTGTGGGCTTCGTTCATCTTTTGTGGCCTAGAAAATGTCACGCGAGTATATGTTATGCTGGTTTTCTAGGGTACGAGGTTGGGGCCCACAAAGAAAATGGTACTTTTGTCCCATGAAAAATTGTTTTGCCCTTTTGGGAGTAAAGACAAGTGCTTCACATTTAACTATGTTCTGTAACCTTATCTTGATGAGGGTCAGGGCCAGAACAGCTGGCTGCTGGCACCTGTTTCCAAAGTGACTCACCACGCTTCAATAATACATGCATCTTCTTCATTTTGTAGAAGTCGTAAATAGGATGTGAAAAAACTAATAATATACTTATGTAACTAGTGGTTGGTGGTCATTAACAATGACAAAAACCAAGTCCAGCTCCAAGATAGCAAAAAAAAAAATTTGGGGCTGAATATAAATTTTTTTTGGGTCTTAAATAAAAAGAGTATTTTGTTGGGTTTAAACAGTTTAGTTTTTTATATGGGTTTACTTGGTTATAATTTGGTTGTGTAAAAACTTTTGTATAAAATAATTTAAACATGTCTCAGGTGAGAATAAAACCCACAACCTCTTGGTTGTGAGTAATACCCATTTGCCAGTAGACCAAGCTGGTGGTTATGCAATTGTGTTTGAATATTATATATAAATATTGCTTTTAATAAAAATACTTACAATTTTTTTCAATAAAAAAAATTCAGGCCTAGCGAGCTGTTTATTTTCAATAAAAAAAATTCAGGCCTAACGAGCTGTCGGGTCTGTAGCCGTCGACCACTCTGCCACCCCCAAGGGCCGGCTCTGACAAAAACCTTTAAACTCTTTAGGTTACGGATTTGAGAGGTATGGAACTCAAGTTCCATATACGACAAAAGTTAAAAGAAATTATTGTCTTAGGGCAATAACATATTACATATGGTGCATTAAATCAAATAAGTGGTAAAGAGAAAGTCTAGCGGTTACTTTCTTTTATCAGAACGATTTGTCACACATTAAATTACACTTTTTAGAACTCGAATCATCATTATAATTTGAAAAGAAAACGCCTTATCAACATGCAGTTAACGTTTAATATAAATATATAATCAAAGTTAATGCATTATAAGACATAAATAAGTTACCAGATTTAGAATGATGACCAAAAGTTCTTAAATAGTTGTTTTGAAGTGTTAATGGTTGTTTTGAAGGATACATTGAGCTGTTAAAAGTTTTTGAAAATTAAAAACCATGATAACTAGTCTAGTTGGTTATAGTCTAGTTGGTTATGGTAATGAAGTATGGCAATGAAGATAAAACGTGGGTTTTATCTTGTTTGCGTAACACTGGAGGGTTTTAACTCTGGCGGTGCAACTGGTGTTAAGTGACATCAGTGGAGAAGATTCCTCCAAGAACGTGAGGAGGACCGGGAACCAAGTGTTATGCCCTTTGGGAGAAAATCTCTGGGGATTACAAACCGGGGTCGACCACTAGCCGACCTCCGACCACCAAACACTGTAGACTCGTCGTTCTAACAAAAATTTAAAAAATATTTAACTAATGAATTATATGCATACACATTGACTATTTTTTATTGCGTTGAATCAAATGATGGTTACATTTTTCATAATGACATAATATATTTTTTTTGTGATGACCTTGAAGGACCGAGATTACCCTATCTACAAGCCGGAACCAGAGCACAATCATCTATACCCTAGGATGGAATATGTCGAAAATGAAGATGAGGAATTATCATGGTTCAATGCTGGTGTGAGAGTGGGTGTGGGGATTGGTTTAAGCGTCTGCCTCGGGGTTGGGATTGGCGTTGGGCTACTAGTCCGAACCTACCATCGTACAACTAGAAACTTCACAAGGCGGCTTCTTTAATTTGGTCTTTTCAACTATATCCACAGACAACCCAAGCGTGTACAAGCGTGCACATGTTTGAGAAGGTTTTGAGCGAAAGAAGACACTATCTATAGCGATTGGTCTTCTAGTCATAGGTTAGTTCCTAACAGGGTTGGTGTCGTCTTCATGTAAATAACTATGATCTTTCATGGTTCTTAGTTGTTTCGGTGTATGTTTTCGGTCACCCTCTTTGTTTTTATTTTTGTAACCAAAAGGTTAATAGGAATAAGGTTTGGTGATGGAAGTCTGTTTTGTGTTGATCATTTGAGGATTATCAAAATAATATAATTGTCCAATATTTGGATTTGGCTCAGATTGTTTTAATTTTCGGTTTTGAATCTATTTGTTTCAAAATAGAATAATCTTTCTCATAAATAAGAAAAGTATATGTTTAATATAAAAGGATTATTTGAATACTGTTTCAATTAGATAAAGTACGTTGTATTTATTTTGCAATTTTTACTGTTTTGTGCCTGTGCCTCTTTATTTAGTAACAGTATATCTTTTGTTGGTTTTTTTAAAATAAGATTTTACATTTATGTGATAAGATGATTAAGCATACCAGTAAGGTTGGAAATTTTTAAAAATAAAAAATGCAGTCCTTAAAAACCAGGTTATGAAAAATAGTAGATTCCATTGCCACGAATCGAACCCGGGTCTCCTGGGTGAAAGCCAGATATCCTTACCGCTGGACGACAATGGATTATTGCTGATTTCACATATTTGTTAAATTAAATCATACAATTAATTCTTTCATGTTCTGTCTGTATTGTATACCCGGCGGAACCAGAGCAGCGGCGCCTGCTTTGTTTTATGATGAACATAACCGCCTCTTTTCTTTGGGTTGCTTTATATTTGATTTGTTTAATTTTATATTTATAATTTATTTTCGTTTGTTTACTGTTTATTCTTTTATAGTTCTACTAGTTTTAAACCCCGTGTATTATACGGGATGATCTAAATAATAAATTTACAAATTTATAGTTCTACTAGTTTTAAACCCCGTGTATTTACAAATTCGGGTGGACAGGGGGGAAACACGCATGTGTGGATCTTACAGGAGTGTCTCCTCTTGTTGGGCTCAGGGACCGTGGGTTTGTTGTGGGTCAGGCTGCGTTGAAGGCTGAATCGGGCAAAGTTGTTAAACACGAGAAAGCTTGTTTAGATAATCAACATGTCTTTCTACCATTTGCCATTGATACATTTGGTTTTCTGGCTCCAGAGGCTGTGAAATTTTTGAGTAGGGTTCAGCGCGTCGTACACGGAACCTCTTCAGCTTCTAGGTCCCAAAGCTTCGTTTTTAGCAGGATTGGCTTTGCTGTTCAAAAGGGGGTTGCGGCGCAACTTGTTGCCCGTTTGCCTGCCACTTTATTGTAATCGTTTTATAGTAAATTATATAAAATTGGGAAAACAATCAAATATGTTAAAAAAAAATTACAAATAAAGTTAATCAATAAGTATATAATGTATGCAAAAAAATATATGACATATATATTTCTTATTCTTATTACTGAAAATTTAAAACTAAATACCAACTACGTCATTGAAATCAAAATTAGTGGAACCTACCAAATAAATTTTAAAAATAACATAGTGTCCGCAAATAATGTGCTAAATATATAACCTATAACACTACAAAGTAATATTTTTTTTTCCATAGAAAACATTAAAAGGTATTTGTACACTTAAATACATATTTTGAATTATTTTTGACTTGTTTCCTTTTAATTAACTATGTAGCTTAGCTTATTCTACCAAACTTCACAACATGAAAACAACAATAAAACCATTCATTTAAGATAAAAACTCATTCAAGATGAGAATTAAGTACGAATCAATTAAAAAAATCCCTAATAATCATATTAATCAAATAATAAGCAAACTTGTCAAAACATATTCAAAATCAAAGTAATGAAAATAAAATCAAACAAATATTGTTAAACTCCAAGAAACACTATAAAAACCCAAAATGAAACTATTTAAATCTAATATTTTTTAATATAATGTTTTCATTTGTTTTACTATTATAATATGATTATTGTATATGTTATTAACAAACTAATCTTTTTGTTTACTGACATAAATTATATTAGTTAAATAAATTTGATTTTATATAAAATAAAAACAACTTAAATTTGGAGATGATATAGAAATTTAGGTTGACTTTTCTAACTGAATTTTGAACTTAAATATAAGATTTATCTAACTTATATATAGAAAATATATATCTATCTATAATATATATAAACCAAAACTTTAAAATCCTACGTGTCGCGATGTGGTCGCTCCCCCCTTTTATTGAAACCATCAGATTGCTTAATTTTTAAATGGAGGCCTCTCATTGATTTAACCCAAATTCATGGGTATGGGTCTTACCAAAACCAGATAGCTCTTAAACGGGTTATAACATCTCATTAAATTAAAAATTAATCTTACCAATTATTTGATGTGAAAATCTTATAAAATAGGGATATACTAAAATTTAATATCCAATTTAAAAAGAAAAAGATGTTATTTATAATTAATAAACGATTTTATAGTAAAAAACATAAGCGGGTCATGTGTCACTAAATCCAGATAGCTTTTAAACGAGTTATAACATATCATTTATTTATGAAACTCTTTCATCATCGAACCCTAAGTATATTATTAACTTTCTTACAACAAATAAAATTAAAATCCCAAAAATAAATATTAAAAAAGAAAAATGTAAAACAACCATTCTCTCAAGCCGTCAGATTGCTTTATTTGTAAATGAAGGCTGCTCACGCTTTTGACCCGAATTCACGGGTAAATGTCTCACCAAACCCAGATAGCTCTTAAACGGGTTATAGCATCTCATTATATTAAAAGTTAATCTCATAAAATATTTGATATTAAAATCCTATAAACCAGGGATATACTAAAAATTAATATCCTATTTTATTTGAAAAAAAGATATTTTTTATAATTAAGAAACAATTTTATAATAAAGAAAATAAACGGGTAATGAGTATCGCCAAACCCATGTATCTTTTAAACCGGATTATAATATATCACTTATTTGTGAAACTATTTCATCATCAAATCTCAAGTATATTAATTATTAACTTTCTTACAATAAATAAAATTAAAATCCAAATAGACATATATAAATATTGAAAACGAAAATGTAAAACAACCCCCGTAATACGGGGGATAAAATCTAGTTAATTATAATTTAATATCTTAATTTATAAGATATAAAAGTGAAGGAGTTTTGGTGGGAAAAAAATTATTAGATGAAACATTTTGATGACACGTGTCACAATTATTTTCTTTTATTTGAATAGGTAGATTGGTAAAGAAGTTTTGAACTTGAGAAAAAAAAATGTTTTCTAAGTTATTCTTTTAGAGCATTCCCAACTTATCCCCTATCCCCGTTTTTATAATTACACTAAAAACATTACATTTTCTATTCTATTTAATTAAATAATATATTTTTTTAAATATTTTTATCATTACAGTTTTTTCTCTCCACCCTATAATTTACACTCACAAACACTCAAAACAACACTCTATAATTTACAAACTCCTCTCATATAAATTTGAGGGATATGATGGGTATTCTCTTAGTCATATCTAAATTTGGTGAGTTTTGAAAATCTCTTTTTACTTGCGTTTTGAGGTGTGCATAGTCACTGCATACTCACAAACTATTTAACTAATTAGATGAATGTTAACTAATAAATGGTAATATAAGAAAATGGTTAGGTTAAAATACAAAGTAAATAAAAAAATAAGAAGCGTTAAAAGTAATCTATTCCATTTATATTAGATTTGAATGTTTGTGATTAATTTGAGAATAAAAAGTTGATATAAAGGATATATATATATATATATATATATATATATATATATATATATAGAATACTTCATATTTGTTGAATATCTATCTCTACATTCAAGCAATATGTCAATTCCATCATCATTTTAAAACGTCTATAACTTTTTCATACGACAATTTTCTTTTTTAAAAATTCACCATAATAATAAAAGTTTTTTTTATCCTTAATATGAATACCATATTGTTGTAAAAAAACAAAATTAATGAGTTTTTATATATTATATTATTGGTTTGTCATTGTGTTTTTTTAATTGAGTTTTCTATATTGTGTTATAGGTTATGATCATCGTGTTTTTCAATCGGTACACATATTAAAGATAAAATTTAAAACAAAAAGTACGTTATTGTGTCTTTTGTTCACTATTGTGTTTTATGCTTATCATTTTGTCTCTTGTTCGTTATTGTGTCTTTATACTCATCATTTTGTTTTAGCCATTGTGTATTACGTTCATTGTGTATTATATTCAGGTCATTGTGTATTACGTATTTACCATTATGTTTTACATTTCAGATCATTGTGTAATACGTATTCACAATTTTGTTTTACATTTTATGTTATTGTGTAATATGCATTAATTGTTGTGTTTTATGTAGTAGATATAGTTGTTATTTTTTAATTATATTACATATTAGAATTACACAACACTGTTATTTCACTATTAAAATTTTTAGATTCCATTACTTTAAAAAAACACAATTATAAACATAAAGACACAATCATAAATAGAGAGACATATTGATGAACATAAGACACAATGGCATGCAGAAAGACACAATAATGTAAATTTTTATAAAACAAAGTCACACTCATACTAATGATAGAAAAACGCCTGTTATTTTGGTAATTTAAAAAAAATGTCGAACGAAAAAGTTATAGATGCTTTAAAATAATGGGGGAATTGATATATTCCTTGCATGTGAATAGAGAAAATATGTGTTTTTCCCTTTATGTTCTTCCTCCTTTGGTCCCTACTTAACACATGACAATCAATTATGGCTTCCCATTGTACTCATTTTTGTTACCATTTGTAGAATAACTCAACCATATTAGACAATACCTACTTGTGTCCATGTAGTTTATCGGCGGGAGCACTCTGTACCCCTAAAAGTCAAAATGATACGTTAGCATCCCCGTGGTTCAAAATGGGTATAATTTTAAGTTCCTCCTGCTAACATCTGCCCAACGGAAAACTGAAATGACTATCATGCCCATTTGATAGTTCTGAAACATTCAGTTTGCATCCCTCAATTTCCATCACCTCCACCTCTACCACCACCACCGCAAGTCGCCGCCCACCACCGTCATCCCAAAATCAACATTTTCCTCCACCCGACATATTTTCACCCAACAACTTTGCGAATCTCCACCAAACACTCTGAATCTGCCTTCATCTACATTTTTACAATGAAATTAACCATTTCAATATATAATTTAACTAGATCTTCCAATGTTGAGGGTTCTGTTTCTCCACTTGAAACTCTTTTCTTTTAACTCTATCAGGTTCATTTCCAAATTTTTCTTTGTTTTCATAATCACCTTCATTCATATCCTTGATTACATCAACAAATCTGAAGCATGACAAGACTGTTATAAGACATTTTATCAAATACCTTGTGTGTGATACAAAAAATGCCTAAAATCTATCATCTTTACACTAAATGTGATACCCAAAAAATTACATATACAATCTGTTACGTATAGACAAGGATGGAAACTATGAACATAGCAATATCTAACCCTAATTTTCGTTAAATTTGTAAAATTATTCGAGATCCAAAAAGGAGAAGTAATGACTTACTTGGGCTAGAAATGGATCCTGTTGGAGAGTTGTTGATATTTAGAGGTGCGAAGGACGGTGGGGCTTCATCAGCGAGGTAGATTCGCTGGTAACCGATATGCATCTCTTATTGAATGATAGGTGACGACGTTGGTAGCTGCCACCACCATAACAACCACTGTTGGCAGTGCTACCGGCTGTCACAACCTCCCCTACCTAAAAACATTATCATCCACCATTTCATCTTCTTCTATCCTTTCCCTCTCTCTAGAAATCCAGATATGAATTCTATTCGGTTCGGTATTGTTGACATGTCGTGGTTCGGTGGTAGAGCTGGAACCGCCGTATTTAGAGGTGAAAGACGGTGGCACAATGGGTGTGGTTATGGTGGCTGCAAGCAAGTATGAAGTAGAATCTATTGTAAACCTCAGAGACACAAAGTGTTAACCAGGCAAAAGTATGTGGATACAAATGATGAATCAGATAGTATAGAGGTGAAAAGTCGATATTTTCTATGAAACTAACACCATTAAGTACTGGAGGGAATAATAATTACACGGTTTGAAATCACGAGGACGCAAACGTATCAATTTGACTTTTAGGGGAACAACGTGCTCTCACCCATAAACCACAAGGACATCATAGGTATCGTCATTGTATTAAAGTATGAATGTGTAACTATTATAGTATGCCTAGGTGATAAAAGTATGTATACTAATGTGTTATAAATAATATACCGGACGGTGAACCCCCTATGTGTTTACAATGAATGTTGCTTCTACGCGAGATGTAGAATGTATGACTTAAACATAGGGAAGGGAAAGCCTTGTAGGTGCTTTCGTTGAATGTTTTTCTTACGAAAGATGCAGAATGTTGATGAAGACAGTCATCACCCGATGGGGCTGAATGGTCTTATGAGACGAATGGAATGTTTATGTTGTGTATGTTGAACGTGTATGTTGTAATGTTAGGTTATGACGTGTATGTCAATAAATGACTTAAACATAGGGAAGGGAAAGCCTTGTAGGTGCTTTCGTTGAATGTTTTTCTTACGAAAGATGCAGAATGTTGATGAAGACGGTCATCACCCGATGGGGCTGAAAGGTCTTATGAGACGAATGGAATGTTTATGTTGTGTATGTTGAATGTGTATGTTGTAATGTTAGGTTATGATATGTATGTCAATAAAGTAATATTTATACTATTACATGCATGTTAAGTAACTATAAGAGTACGAGCCAAAATAACCTAATAATCTAATATATATAAAGGATAAGTTTGGTGCCGCTAAGTCGCTATTAGACCACTTGGTGGCACCTTAGTTGTCCATGTAATTTTTTTTTTGTTTATTGTTTTGGTACCGTAACGAACATAATGGAAGCCGACCGAATGACAATTTTTTTGTTTGTTTTAATTTCGATAACGTAATGGAAGTAACGGAAACCGATCGTATTTTTATAAACTTACTACCTCAACGGCCGGGACCGACAACTCTCGGGTTTTACCAACAAATGAGTTTACCGACCGACATTACCCTTTGGTCAACTCAATTTTTATATTTTTCCCTTTTGTAGCTTCGGTACCATAACGAATGTAGCCAAAACTGACCGAATTCGTGTCCAGTTACCGTCTCAATGCTCGCGAATGACAACGCTTGGATTTTACCACCGCTCGGGTTTACCGACCAAACAAACGTCGTGTTAAATAATTTATTTTTTATATGTTAATTTGACGAATATATTTTTTGGGTTTAACAAGGTTTACCAACGGTGTCTATACCATAACGAACATAAACAATATCGACTGAATTCGAGTTGACTCGCCGACGTAATGTTCGGGTTTCACCAACATCTGGTTTCAACGTTGAGATTTTACTAGCTGCCGTAGCGCAACGCGCCAAGAACAATACTATTTAGTACATAAACTAGAACTCACTCAGCGTAACTAACTTTTAATATGTATGCAGGTTAATTTGTGAAGGCGGGGCTAACTTGAGATGTAGTGGCGGCTATCCATAGAAAGAATTGGCATCCAAGCAATCTATGTTTATGTTATGTTTAAGACAAGTTACTTTTCGTTAAGTTGTTATGTTTTATGTTAAATGTAAAGATATTGATTCCGCTGCAATGATAATATTTCTGTAATTTTACTATGTCCAAGAGTAAGTCCAACCGCTATAGGGGTACCCGGATCAAAGGCCTTACACTAGCCATGTTACGACCTTTCATCCCTAACACGTGTATAACTTAGGTCCAAATACACGTGCAATTATTGCTTAAATGTTTGTTTATCAGTAGATTATCTTTACGCATCAAAGGTTTAAAAACCCATTCAAGCCATATGCTATTTTCCAAATGTTATTTTTTTACATATATGCAATATATGTAGGTTAAATGTACGTAGAAAAATTACATATTTTTTTACGCACCGAATCGACTTTTTACATAGGTGTAACGGACGTTTAAATTAGTGTAATCACTGTACATCATTATTGTCTCTCATATTTAATTTTTTAATCATATTTAATCTCAACCATATAATCCAATCTATTTAATTAAATGTGTGGTTAATAATGAAGTTCTTAAATTATTAAAACTCAACAAGGTTCTCAAAATATCCCTCCCATATATATATATATATATATAGGATAGGGATCCTTAGAGAACCATTGTGTTTTTGAGAACCATGAGAACCAATGTGGACCACTAATCATAAAATTGAAGGTTTTTTTTTTAAGTAATGGCCATCTGTAAATTATTATTAAAAGAATGAGCTATTTTGTAAATTTCTATTCTATGTTATGTAAACAGATCTCAATCTAGTATTGAACGACACAGGTTAGGGTTTCTTTGATAATCGCCATATCCATCTATTGAAGTCGTCTCGTCACCGGAGATTAGCCGGAAATAGTTCACCGATGGAACTGGACACGGATGGTTTACGTGTTTATACAGTGAGACGTGGCGGAATTCGATTTGCGAGAGCGGGAGGATCATATGCATCCGGAGAAGATTAAGATGTCGAGCTAGGTACGATTTTATACCTAATCTTTATGTGTTCATTGCATAATCGTAATCTAGAAGGCTTGATTAACAGAAATTTTGACGGATGAATCGATTTCCGTAGATTGGTTGATCTAAAATTTCGTTTCCGTTCATGTCAAAAATACTTCCGTTGGTTCCAACGTTCTAGCACCGGTGATTTTCATCAAGTTTTTTCATCTAATTTAATTTATTACTTTAATTATAATTAAACTTGAAATGGAGATTTTCTCTTACTGTATTTATATTGTTGCTAATTGCATTGCTACTGATATGTGCTAATTTATATGAAATGAGATAACTGTTTTAGTTTATTAGTGTTGTGTGTATCTGTTGACTTTATTTACATATTTAAAACACTACTTGTATAGATATGTTAATTAGCAAAAACAAAGCTCTAATATCAATTCAAGAGAGCCACATATGAACTTAATATTGTATATACATACATGTATATATCAAAATGATTATTAAATATATTGAATAAATGATTGTTCATAACATGATAGAAGTTATACATATATGAAGTATTTGGTAAATGTAGCGTGTGTACTTTATACATATGTGTATAGTGAGTAATAAGTTCTTTTTGTACATATGTGTACAATAAAGTAGTGTTTGGTACTTATAGCTTTTGTGTGTTGTACTTATATGTACAATGAATAGCAGTTATAAGGTTAAAAATGTTTGTACATATGTGTATATTGATCAATTGTTATGATAATTATAGTCTATGTATGTTATACATATGTGTTTAGTGAGTAGTTTTTTTATGTTTGTACATATGCGCATATAAGTTGGTGTTTGATATTTTTAGCTTTTGTATGTTGCACTTATATGTATTATAAGTAGCAGTTATAAGGTTAAAATGCGTGTACATATGTGTATATTGATCAACTGTTATGGTAATTGTAGCTTGTGTACACGTGTGTATAGTAAGTAATTGTTCGTTTTTACATATGTGTATGATAAGTTGGTGTTTGATACTTTTAGGTTTTATATATGTTACTTATATGTATAATGATTAGCAATTATAAGTTTAAAATGTTTGTACATATTTATATATTGATAAATTGTTATGGTAATTATAGCCTGTGTACATTATATATATGTGTATAGTGAGTAATTGTTGTGTTTGTACATATGTTTATGATAAATTGGTGTTTGATATTTGCAGCTTTTTGTATGTTTTACTTATATGTATCATGAGTAGAAGTTATAAGGTTAAAATGTTTGTACATATGTGTAATTAATAAACTCTTATGGTAATTGTAGCTTGTGTACGTTATACATGTGTGTAGTGAGTAATTTTTATGATTGTACATATGTGTATAACAAGTTGGTGTTTGATACTTGTATCTTTTATATGTTGTACTTATATGTATTATAAGCAGTAGTTATAAGGTTAAAATGCTTGTACATATGTGTATATCGATCAATTGTTATGGTAATTGTAGCTTGTGTATGTTATACATATGTGTATAGTGAGTAATTGTTCTCTTTGTACATATATGTATGATAAGTTGGTGTTTGATGATTGTAGGTTTTGTATGTTGTACTTATATGTATTCGGTTATAAGGCTAAAATGTTTACACATATGTGTATATTAATCAATTGTTATGGTAATTGTAGCTTGTGTATGTTATACATATGTGTATAGTTTGTAATTGCTATGTTTGTATATATTTGTATAATGAAGAAGTGTTTGGTAATTATATGTTGATGATATCAATTATCATATTAATAGTGATGACACCTTGAAATTGAAAGTGAAAGTAATAATTTGGAGGTAATGTTCAAAGTTTTAAATGAAGTGTTTAGTTATTATTCAAATATGTTTAATAATATAACATCTTATCATTTCTATTTATAGGGACATGTTACAAGGTTGTTAAAGTTATGTAATATTAATGCATAACAAAAGCTAAAGCTTAAGTAAGAGGATGGGGAAAAAGATGTTATCAAACCAAATGTCATGGAAGACATGCGAAGTTTCAAGTTAGGAATTTCACAAGATTTCCCAAGACATGCCAAGTTTCATCCTCACTGCTTATGTAAATAGTGTGATTCACAGTTTTTGGTTGAAGTTTACGTGTTGTGGTGCTGTCATTTCTTTGCATTTGTTGTGGAAATCGATTTCATTTGATACTTTGATTATGTATAAGTAAAACATGTTGATGCTGTTTATTGCTTCCATGTTTTAGTAAATCTATCGTACAATATTTACTATTTTTTTGAACATGTGTTCGCTTGATTTTGGTTCGGGGTGTTAAAAGGTAAAGCATGGCTAAATAACTAGTCGTGCTAAAAATGTGTTAATAAATGTACACAAATCACAAATGTACGATTTGATAACATGCATATAAGTATAAATTGTAGTAGGTGGGTGTGTAATTATAATTAACAAGAAAAACATGTAATACTACACGAAAAATAAAAAAATGACTATAATAAAAATACATATATTCATATATTTATAATTTGTTTATATGTATCATAACATTGAAATCATAAACTAATAGTTCTATTCAAAACAAATACTAATATATAAAACCAATAGTAATTTCTAAGTTGAACATTAAAGTAAAACATTATTTAGTAAAACATAATAAGCTATAAAAACATTTTCCAAATGAAGTCAATCACATATTTTAAAAATCCGAATCTGTTTATTCATCCATTTGCTTCATCATTTTTCTTTGACTCTCTTCCATATATGTTTTCTTTATGTCCTCATCTTTTGTTTCCTGTTTATCTCTTCCATGGTCTTGGTGAGTAACACGATAAGTATTTATTCCATCCACTTCCTCTTGAGTTACAATGTAACACAAAAACAATTTGTACTGCAGTATTAGTGTTACACAATTAACAAAGTTATTATACGAATATATAGAATTAAAAGTGATTATACATGTGTAGAATATTATTGTACATATATGCATAATCTAATGTAAATACCTTATACATACATCTTTTAAGTAGAAATGGTATAATTATGATGTACTTATATTTTCTGAGTTGCATTGAATTAAACATATTTATATGACTAGTGCAACCGTGTAAGACTTGCATTAAGATAAACATATATATACAAAGTGTTATTATACATATATGAATAATCACTGTATGTCCATACATATATATTCAAATATTATTATACACTAGAATTTTCAAAGATGGTCAAAATCTGGACATAAACGAAAATTCAGTAGAAAACTAAATGACCAAACTTGATTTTTAACCTCTTTAATTCAATCTAAAATCACTTTTAAGAATCCAATTCTATTGTTATATATCCAATTTAGGGGTGAGAAAAACTAGGGTCGACTCGAAAGCTGGACCTAAATTTAACTGAAACCACGAGCGATGTGTTGCATCGGGTGGGTCTTGGGGCCACGTATCTACATTCTCGTGTTTAGGTTGGTCCTAGGGCATGGACTGAGAACAACCGTAAAACAAAAGACCGGACCGAAATCAAGTTGTGTTTGAAACTCATATAGACATTTGGTCGAGCATATGGCGTCCATGTATTTACAGTGAAGAAATATCAAATTATGTCAATTCAAGCCCAAAACCAATTTATTTACACAAATTTCATCACTAATAAGAAAATATTGATGGTTAATTATATGTTATGAACATAAAAATTAACAAAATTACTATGCCACATGGAATTTGAAGCAGGCAAAACATGACTGGGTTGGATTGACCTTTTTCATATCATTCTGATTGGTAAATTTTGTTTGCATATGTGTTGTTAATCAATTTAGAACTGTGTGTAGATCCAGTGATTGCAATATCTATTATTAAATTCAAATATTAGAATGAACAAAACCTAATTGCTCATAATGAAATTGTGATCATACCTGAATTGGATTTGAAGTTCTGATTGTTCACTGAATCAGATTTTGTTGATTGGAATTGAGAAAGTACAAACCAAAACTACTATGAAGAATCGATTTCAATATATACGATTAGTTCTCTGGATCTAATGGTTCTCTTTGAACTTCTGGTTCTTCTTCCAATCGCGTGTGTGTTCTGATCGTGATTTCCCAATTGTTAGATGACAAAATTCCTTTTCTACCCTTTAAATGGAATTTTAAATCCCTAAACTTAAAAAAAACATTATTGGCTAATAATGGTTCTCAATTTCCAAATGGTTCTCACATGATCCTAATCCTATATATATATATATATAGGCCCGCGTATTACATGGGTAATTGATGACAATTTTAAACTTTAACCATTAAGTGAAATATAGTTAACAAAATGATCATATGTTGTTAATAAAATTACAATTTTTACAAATAAGTAAAAATTTTCTTATACACTATATTTGTGATTGTATTGGTCAGTATGCTATATCATAAAATCAAAACCTTTAGTCCATGTCTACTTGTAACTCTTGATAAGATAACATATAGGCCTGCTTGTAACTTTTAATATAGCTACGTATAGTTGTTCGTGTGACAAATAAAGGTCTTCAAGTACATACCGACCCTAGATAAATAATAACATATCGATGAAACTAAAAAAATAAAAATATTCATACACATAAAACATCATACTTTTTAATCAATTAATATGATGTCATTTGAGATCATCCCGCTCATGCCCACACAAAAATATGATTATCCAAATAAAATTAATAAGTTAATATAATATTGCAATTATGTAAATTACTTATGAAGACGATATTCTAGGTTTCAATATGCTAAATGATTATTGGAAAGTGAAATTAGTGGGATGGGATTGACATAAATTTTTCGGTTTAAAATTTTGAATGCTTTTAATTATGTAATTTGTTTTATAAGACATATTAAATCAAGTATATTTAAATGTATAAAAAAAGTATAAATCAAGTAATAAAATATATGTTTCTAAATCATTTTGGTTTGAGTTATGGAATAAATATTGAAAACTAAATATTAATCTTCTTTTTACTAAAACCCTTTATACTATACAAAAAAGTCATATAAATAAATGACAGATAGTTTATTTAGTAAATCGTTATACATATGGAGTATAATTATAATATACAACGTCAATGATTTAATGCTACACACCAAGATATATATAATAGGTATTATCCATGTTTGTAATATTTATACAAAATGTTTTGAGGAAATTAAGAGAATACACATTTTCCTAAATCAAATGTACATGAGAAAATTTTAAATCCTAATTTGAAACCAATCTTATATAAAAAAATTATGTACTACTGCTCGAATCCCAGTTTAAAAAAAAATTTGTAGTTTATTACCATATAAATCCAAATTCTTCGACAACGATGCACATTTATTTTCTTTAATTTGCAATTACTTGTGACTTTAGAATATTATTGACAGGCCTGCAACTTCTCAAGTTTGATATGTCATTATTTTCTTATTTCACCATTAATGTTAATGAATGAATCGGTTAGGATTTACGTTCAATAAAAATGGACTTGAATTCATATATTGAAATGGCTTAAAATATAAAGACCATATATTGAAATTTGTTGGAAAAAAAATGTGAGGAGGGTTATGAGATTAACAAGTGGCAAGAACTAGTAGTCTTTTATTAGAGAGTTTATATATATATATATATATATATATATGTACCCTCAAGCCTGATTATAAAGAAACAATAATATCCACACATATCACAAACTTATAAAATATGATATATATATATATATATATATATATATATCATATTTTATAAGTTTGTGATATGTGTGGATATTATTGTTTCTTTATAATCAGGCTTAAGTGTGTTGTACCCTCAATTGTAGTTGTTGTACATTTTCAATTCCCTTTGTTGTCTTGTGTAATTAGTTGGAGCCACGTGCTTTGTCTCTGTTTACTTGCTTGGATTCTTTTGTATGTTTTAAAAAATCGATACATGCAAAAATTTGCTTCCAACAAACTGTTTTCTATCACCGGGGTCTGGGTCTTTATCAAAGCTTTTCTCATAGGAGGTTCGGGCCTTTGTCGGAGTTGTTGTCAAGCAGTGGCGGATCCAGAAATTTTTTTTACAGGGGTCGAAAGTTTTTGTGAAATTGATTGCATATCGTTATGTATTAAAATTTTCTGGTTCGTTGATGCCGGGTTGGGTTGGGTCGGCCACATAGTATAAAATAAAATAAAATAATCAATACATAACACAATTACATCATTCGAGAGGTGCACCAACACGACATGGCTTCAAGCTGAGGCGTTAAACCGCACCGATTTACGTATGCTAAAAAATATGAATAGTGACATAATTTATTATCCTTGAATTAATAAGTATTAAAAGGATTTTATGTGGTCTAGATCTCTAATTCAAGTTCTTTTTAGCATTTATGCAAGATGTAAAGTACTAATTAGCTAAGGCTGAGGGGTGTGGGGGGCGCGAGAGGGGCGCGAGTGGGGGCGCCAGCCAATAATATTGTGACGTGTGGCAGAGAGAGAAACTTGATAAGATGGGTGTTGATAGTGGTGCTCGCGCCCCGGGACATGGTGTGGAGGGGCGCGAGAGGGGGCGCGAGCGGTTTTTTTTTTATTTTTTTATAAATGTATTAAAAAAACGTATTATTAAAAAAACTCATAAATTATTTAAAAAAACACACATTAATTAAAAAAACACATTAATATCTAAAAAAAAAATTAAAGTACTAAAAAAAACATTATTCTTATTCTTCGGCTTGGTCTTCTTCGATCAACCTCTTCCGGATACGTTCCTTTTGTTTTTCCATCAGCATTTGGTCGACCGGATTTAGGTTACTGAAGTCTCTTGTAAGGAATTCCAAATCTCTCATTCTTTTTTTTTCCTTTTTGTCATTAGAGACCACCTCCATGGTTTTGTTGAATTTATTGAGGGATTCAACAAGATCGTTGATGTTTACGGCTTCCCCCTCAGCCGGTTTTTTGCCCCTGGCGTCCCTTCCCAATGGCCGCCTCCTCGGCGGTGAAGACGTTTCCTCCCCCGCAACGTTTAGGTCGAATCCAACCCGACAATCCGACCCGGCGGAAGTGCTATACGCTCCAGACGAACTAGTTTTAGTCCGTTTCGGCCCTACTTCCGCATCAAGGTCCGGCGCCACCAGCTCAACCCACTTAGAACACCTTCTCAACCTCTCCCACACCTTTACACCGTCCCACGTCTTCACCGTCCCATACCTCCGCAGGCACTCCTGCGTCCACTCTTCGACAGTGAAATTATAAACCGCCAAATCGTCACTGCCACTTGGTCTCATACGACCGGCGTTCCTGTTGAACAGATTAGTAAACAAGCCGACAAATTTTCTGATTTCGGTCCACCGACCCGAAATCATATCGGCGTTCCGCTCTGTACTCCCAACGAGCGAATAGAACGTCTCCCTAACCTTTGTCCAAAAGACCTTGCTCTTTTGGTAGTCCGCTGCAAAATGCATAAATAAATTTGTAAGTCATTTAACTTTTTTATTTAACTTTTTTATTAAAAATCATTTTTAAAAACGTTAAAACAATTACCGCAACGCCGATCCTCGGAAATGACTATCCAAGCCCGACACAGGGCTTCCTTCTCATATGATGACCACGGAGTGGTTTTCCGTTTCGTCCTTCCAGTCGAAGCCGAACCCGACCCGTCCGTTGCAACTTGTTTTTTCCGGTGGACGCGTCTTCTTTGTCCCGCAGCTTCACCTTCTGGTTCTTGTGTCTCCGGAACTACAAAGTTAGGAGACGGTTGTATGTTGGATGGTTGAAAGCCGGATGGTTGTTGCGACCCCGAATAAAACATCGCTTGGTCCGGTGCCGACCATAAATCGTCGTAACTGTAATCTGAATCTAGGTTTGGGTACCAATTTCCAGCCATGTTTTTAAAAAAAGGTTTGGAAGATGGGGTGATTTTGGGTTTTGGGTGTGGTATGTGATATTGGTATGTGATATTGGTGTTGGTTTGGGTTTGATATAGGTTTAATAGAGAGAAAAAATTGTATGTTTTATATTGATGTTGGTTTGTATTTGATATAGATATATATAGAGAAAAAAAAAATTTTTTTTTTAATAAAAAACGAGCCCAACGGCTATATTCACGCATCCCAAGCCTCCTTCACGCCATTCCCAGCCGCTAGCCCATCCGCGCCTGCCTCTTTTTCCGCGCTCGCGCCCCTCTCGTGCCCCTCTCGCGCCTCGGTGGTGTGGTGCTCGCGCCCCGAGGCGCGAGCGAAAGGGCTTTCGCACCCCTTCTCGCGCTCCGCACCCCTCAGCCTAACGTATTGAAACAAATTGATAAAGTGGAAAAACAGATAAAAAGGAAATTAAATTTAGCCTCTGTCACCTTGCATCTATGTATTTGACTAGACACACCTTTTAACTTACTAGACCAATAAAATAAGAAAACCTAGAGGTCCTATGACCTATCTGTCTTTTTCGATTAGCGTGCACTCTATCTTCTTCATAAACAAATACAACCGCAGGTAAAAACCATCTCCGGTCACCGGAAAAAATAATTCTTATATGTTATCTTGTTCTTTCTTCTTCAGTTCAAATATTTACAGGGGTCGGTGTGGAAAATTCTTAGGTGTTGGTTAGGATTTTAACATATATATAATACTAAAAACAAAAATTTCACAGGGGTCGGCCGACCGTACAATAGTACTAGGGCCGCCTCTGTTGTCAAGTATTAACCCTTCATTTTACAATATTTGAAACATTTTCATATTTTATATTATTATTGTTATCATTTTAACTAATTTAGCTCCAATCTTGTTTTTGTCTTATAACTAATGTTTTATGAAATTACAAATATGTTGTTAGAACGGGCTCGTTTATCTCTATATTTTGAAGTAAGTTTCATTAAAAAAGGAACATGACAAATATAATATATTTTATTATATTTAAACGGCATCTCATAATACTAATTGCTTGTCTCAATACCTCAGATGATTATTTTAATCATTACTTACTTGCTTATCAATTTTAGATGCTCACCAAACCATCTTATAGTTTAAGGCTTTGTTATACCTATCAAGCACATTGTTTAATCATCCTTGAGTATTACCTAAACTATTTTATTTATTAAAATGGGACGTTACAATATAAGATACCCATAAACTTCAATTGAATTAAATTCCGAAAATTGAGTCTCCTATTGAGAACACGAGTTGATTGTGGGATGAATTGATGTTGAGAAAAACCCCAAAATAAAAATCGCATAAAGTGTAATATTCCAAAAATTTCGGTCCAAATTTGACAAATTAATAAATATGAAGGAGCAAAAATATTCCTAAAATAAGTAATGGGGAAATGAGATAAGAAAATAAAAACGTACTCTTATGTTAAGGAGATAAAGAAGTTCATCTAACATGGAAAGAAAGAAGAAAGTGGAAGCATTCCACATTGGTATAAATAGGAAAGAGAAATTTCCTCACACATTTGAAAATTATGTTAGGACCGGATCTCGTGCAAAACTAACGATAGTCGACAAGAGCATACAAGATCTAAATAATGATGACCTTCTGATTATACCGTCAAAATCAATATAAAAAGAGAGTAGGATTGAATATATGATTGTTAAAGCAAATACAAAACAATAAACAACAGATTCCAATATATTCAATAGATCGTTGATGAATAATGGAACAATTTATTGGGTTTGCATGGAATGTCTAGGGTTTTGTGTATTGAATGACGGCCGTACTAGGTAACATAAATGAGGAATACTCTCTCAATGATCGTTATGCACCTGTGCCCTATTTGGAAAACATAGTATTCTATCTATAGGCCCATAGACATTCCTTCTAGAAACCCTAATGATTACATAATGAATAACAAATAATTACAAGTGTAAACTGGTCTTCGAGTATGATAAATCCTTGTCGAGCAGACCTTGTAATACAGTGTATGCTTGAAATATGTATTCGAGCATACTTTACTTAGAATTTTTCCTTAGAAAATATTCTACTATAGCAAACTGCAATCTTCACAACATATTCAAACTTTGCTCAAATAGGTGCTACGTGCCCATGTTCTCCTTGATCTCTTCCATCTTTACTTAGGATTTATTGTGAACAAATCCAGTATGCTCGTGTACTGAAACTTGCTCAAGATTAAACTATGCTCGAAGCATTAACTTAGAACATATTGAGATCTTCCTTTATTATATCCATGCTCGATCCACCAAGATGCTCGAATGACTTGGTTTAAGCTGGATAGATCAAGTGTTTGCTTGGATAGCAAACTGTGCTTGATGAAGAACGTTCTTGCTCGACGAAGTGTAGCTTGCTCGAAGCTGTCAACACTTAGAAGAATTCCATAAGATAATCTTACAAGCATAAGATATCATGCTCGAGGTAGTAATCTTCATGCTCGAAGGTCCAAGCTTGCTCGAATTCCATACTTAGCCATTTTCTGAGAAGGTTGAGAAGATTCCAATCTTCCTTTGTAAATATCCGACTCAACAATCTCCCCCTAGATTGGAACAAGCTCAGATGCACTAAAACATACATGCATTTAGTTACAAATTTGTCAAAACATAATTACAAATCATATGGAAAGAAATAGCCATTACATTACATAATCAGAATTCTGCTTTTAAGGCACTACAAATCAAATTACAAATTCATCAAATTACAAAATTCAAATCAAAACACATTAAAAGATAAAAACTACAAAAATTCACAAAATACTCCCTTTCAGCACACATCCTGCAGTTTATTATCTTTATTCCAGCCTTCGAGCCGTGTTCATTTTCGTGTTTCTAATAGCTGCGGCTCTTTGCTTGAACATGTCAAGTTCTACACTATCCAATGAGTCAAGTGGTATCTCCACTTCCATTACGTCAGTCAAATCTTGGATGTGTATGAGCTGCAGTTCAGAATCATGCTCCACAATAGCAATCACCTTTCCTTTAGAATTCCTGAGAGATACAGTTTCACTTTGCTTATTGAATGTGATGCTTGTGATTCTCCCATTCTCCTGGACTTGTGAATTCGGCACCAACATCTCTCTCCTCATAGCGATGCTCTCTCTTAATGTTCTTTGGGTTGAGCCAGAGCTTGCTATCTTCTTCTGTGTGCTGGAGCTTGATGATGGTCATTGTTTCTTGGATGTGTCTTTCTGACCAGGTTGAAGGAAGGTATATTCTGGAAATTTTACTTCTCTTAATCTCTTTTCTCTCCTTGTCTTTTCAGCTTCGGAATAAGTCCAATTTCGTTTCCTATCCAACAAAGGAAATCCTTTAGAGTGTTGTTCATGCAAGAATTTGGATAGATCATTCCTTTGTTGTCTTGCCAGCCTGTCCTTATGATGATAGTCATATAAATCCAACTTGGCCATTTCTTCGAGTTGTTCTCTCCTGAATCCTTTAAAATCATCTATAAATACTATCATTCTTTCCACTCCATCTTGTGTGACAACTTTCAAGGTTCTTGATCTCGAATCATAGTACAGATTTGTTGGCAAATTAAAATAGTTTCTTTCAAGTTGTTGCCTCTACACTTCTAATCTCACTGTTTGTATGGGGGCTCTTGATGATGATGTTGATGGTTTCTTTGGATGTTTCTTTTCTGACTCATCATACAATCTTTTTATCTATGATTTGGCTTTCAAAATCAACTCCATGTACTTTCCTCCTCTTTTGCACAGAACATTTATCATTCAGCTGTCTCAACATCCATCAAACCTTCATCTTCTACATGTTTTGGATTAGCCTCAACAGGCTTTACTACCTTTTCCACTCTTCTATCTTCTTCCAATTTCTTCATCTCCTCATTATATAGTCTTAGCTCTTTATTGTATACTTCAATCATCTACTCTTTTGATAAGTTTTCAATTTCAGCATTAGTCAAGCCTTTTGTTTACAACAACTTCTTCAAAATTTCTACTCTTTTTGCATCTTCAAACCACTCCTTAACTTCAGCCTTCTTTTGTTCCTCTATCAGCCTGGCTTTCTCCTCCTCAACCTTTTTCTGTCTGTGTCTTTTAGCCCTCACTTTTTCTCTCTTTTCTTCATGGGCTTCTTTTACTAATCTGACCTTTTAGTATAGTCTTTGAGAGATCTTTGATAGCATTGAAATCATATCCATGTTCAACTAAGAATCTCACTTCGCCTGTATATTTCCTCTTCATATCTTCACTCATCAGTTGTGCCCTCTCCACAAATCTTCCTCTCTCGAAGTCAATCTGTTTCTTGTAAAGTTTATTTATCTCTTCAAATGCTTATTTGTTAAGGAAAGAGATGACATACATGTTCTCAATCAAGTACTTTCTTTTAAAGGTTCTCTTTTTCCACCCTTCAGCTAAATTCACAACTTCTTCTTCTTCCATCAGTTCTATGTGCCTTGGGTCATATTCTAAACTCTTTAAAAATTCTATACTTTCTTGCAACTCTTTCCTTCTTTTCTCTCTTGCTTCCCTTTTTTCCTTGCCATTTTTGGCAGCAAAATAATCTAGATCAGTATCAGATAACATTTTGATAGTATTAAAGTCTACTCCACAATTTACAAGAAATACAATCCTTGGATCTGATCTTCTTTGTTCATCAAGACTGGCTTGAATATTCACTCTATGCTCGTCAGACACATGAATTTGAGGAGATTTCATTTCCCCATCTTCAACAAAGATCATATCATCATCAATGCCTTCCAGTGCTTCAATCCGGGTTTCAGATACTTCACTTTACTTTTGTTTTCCCCTTTTCCCATATACTTTCTTCACTGGAGGCTTTCCCTCATTCATAATTTTCTGTCTCTTGGCCTCATAGATTTTAACAACCAGTTCTTCATCTCTCTCCACTGGTTCTTTGATTATGGGTTCTTCAATGATTGGGTGAGGTTGATTCTCTGATTCAACTGGATCAACAACTTCTTCAACTCTCGGCTCAGGAATATTTTCAAGTAGATTTCTACTTGCCAGCCTAGCTTCTTCTTTAAATTCTTCTTGCATTTTCCTTGCAGCTTCCATAGTCTCATTTGAGTATTCTTCTGGATTCAACATTACATCAATATATGTTCTATTTAATGTCAAATTTGCCATAAGGTTGATGTATTGCTCTTCAGTCATATTTAGCCCTTTTGTTTCTTTCTCCTTTTTCATACGGTTTTTCTCCATGCATCTCCATTCCGTGTTCAGTCTCAGATTTTTCTTGAAAGGCTCTAATTACCAAAGCCAAGCTCTCATCAGCTTGCTTTTTTAACACTTCCTCTTCCTTTTTTCTTTATTTTTCAAATTTATCAATGATTCAATCACTTCCTAAGGAATTACATCATTTTCAAGTTCCTCATTCCTTATCTCCATAACCTTTTTCACATATTCTACCTTAGCAATGTCTGGATTAATACATATATCATCATTCAAAATTTCATCTCCAGATGTAATTTTTGGGGCACTAGTGGGCTGCAAATATTCTTCAGTCATCGCCACACCTTTTCCCTTTATTTTTCATCTTTCGATCTGTTTTGGAGTTTCTACTTCTAATTCAACTTGTTGCTCCAACTCCTCCTCAACTTCAGTAGTTTCTTTCTCCACAACATTTTTAGGTTCATCCTAATCATCAGATTTATCATATTCATCTCCAATTAGATTCAGAGCATTTGATACAACCACCTCATCTTGTACCTCTTCATCACTTTCATCATATAGCTCATCAATTAATTTTAAAGCGTCAAAAATATTCTCCCCCTAATTTGGTGCATCTGAGGTCTTCTCAACCTCAGCATGCTCCAGGGTTTGAATCCTCAACAGAGCCCTGTTCAAAGCTTCTTCCAAAGCCAGAGTTTTCAATTTCAGCTCAGCACTCTTAGCCTCTAATACAATATTTCTTGCCAATAAATCTTGGTTTGTCATGTTAGGAGTGGATATTGGTGAATCATGAGTGGGGAATAGCTCAAGTTCAGATTCAGGCTGGTTTGATATGGATTTTGGTGAATATTATGGAACAGTCTTAGTAATGGGTTGGGTGTCTTGGTGGGTTTAGGTTGGTTGTTCTTGTGGTTCTGGGGAAGAGCTGGATGGTTCATTGATGGGTTCTGGTTTTGGTGAAGAGTATGAGGGTTCATCTATGGGTTTTGGGTATGGTGAAAGTGGTGGTGTCGGTACAGTAGATGTTTGGCCAATTATAGGATCAGATGAAAGAGGTGCGATTATCATCTGGATGGTTTCGTTAACTTGATTTACGATATTATCAATGAAAAGATCTTCATCAACTGGTTCATCAACATTCTCAGTCCCAGCCGCAATGGGCTCTTCATCATTCACATTCTCCAACTCAATCTGAATATCATGAACAGGCTCATCAACAATTGGTTCATATTGTACTGGTTCATTGATCTCCATGTTCTCATTCACTTCTGCCTCCACATTCATTTCAACATTTTCATTTACCCCAACTTCAACATCAGTACCTCCCTCTTGATGATCATCATCATCATTGCCGCTTTCATCAGACTCATCAACCTCGTCATTACCTTCACTATCCTCCTCTTCTGGTTCAGGAGATGGTGGAAACTCCATTATTTCAATTTGATTATTAAGCGACCATGGCAGAATGTCAAATTCAATCTCTGTGTTAAACTGGCTCCTTGCATTCACACCCTTGATTCTTTTATACACGTTTGGGTCTTGCAGAATCATAATACCTTCATCAGTAGCTAACCCTTGTAAAGCACGATTGATTAGAATCTACAGAAACCTCGGATACATCAAAAATTTGTCTCGGGAGTTCTTCTGGGCATTACTGATCAAACCATTAAAGATAAATCTTGAGAAGTTAAATGGTTGGTTGTACAATATCACCACTGTAGCTGTCGCCAGTTCTCTGCTTAACAATGTCCAGGTGCCTCTTCTGAAAGATAAGCTTTGAATAACATGATGAATCAAAAATTTGTATATCAGGGGAAACCCCTTCTGAAACTGCCCTTTATGGATATTTCCTTGATATCCCATGGTTTCTTGAAATATCCTCAACAGCCTCTGCTGTGAGTAAGAGAGCTGCACATCATGATTGTCATTTAATTGCAGTGCCTTACGTATGGATTGCTCGATTACTTCAATCTCCTGCCCAGGTACAGTGGCTTCTATCGTTCTACCATTGATATCATCAGCATATTCAGCTGAACCCCAGAAGTCGTTCAAATGATTTCTGTAAAGCACCGGGTTCTCTATCAGAGCAATTGAAGATTAGAGTTGTGTAGGAAGTTTATCATTAATTCCAACTCTCGATTTTCTTCATTCACTTCAAGAAGGACGCACATATTGTGCTTTGGTTCGAATTTGAACGCCATTATATCTGAAAAATAAAAACAATAGTCAGTAGATGAAGATATAATATAACGTCAATAGTAGTTAAGGAAGAAAGTCGTCTTCAACAACCTGTTCCTTGAAAATTTGCAAACCTACACAAACAAGTCAATCGATTAGTAAAATGAATAATAAAAACCCTAATTCCAACAGTTGGTTATCGAAAATCAGTTATTGATTTCTTACCAAGTCAGAATCAGAGATAATGGCTATAAACAAAGGTGATTTTGAGCAAGCAAAAAGCGATTAGGAGGCACGAGCAGAGAATAATTGACAAGGGAGGGAAAAGTGTTTGGAAAATCTCTAAGTCCCCCCTTTTATACCTAACTCTTGAGGTTTAAAACCCTAGTTTGTCATTTAGTACAAGCAAGATATCTTTTTAATGAAAAACAATTATTCTACTCTATTCGAGCAAACCGCCAAAGACATTTGTTTCCTAGCATGCTCAGAAAGCATTTTCATAATGTGCTCGACCAAAATCAACTGAAATTTGGTTAATTATTATTTTTATTCTTGAAAGGGATTGCTCGAAAGCTAAGCCTACTCGAAAGAAAATTTAAACAAATTAAATAACCTTTTGATCATTTCAAACCTGTACTCGAGATCAACTTGTGCTCGAGTCTTTTCCTTAATCAAAATTCTCATTACAAGTAATAAAACAAACTATCACCCATGCTCGTTGATGAAATCATACTCGAAAGTGTAGCAATTCAACACTTAACATACAATCAGTGCATTTAAGATAATCAGTATGCTCGAAAACACTTAGACAAATTCTAAAAACCACAAACTGCTCGAGTATGTTATCATTGTGCTCGTTTCCTTTGTCTTACATGAGGTGTGCTCGAGAAACTTAGAAAAATTATCAGTCACTCAAACATACTCGAACACTCTCAAAGATGCAACTTTTACTCGAAAACACTTAGAATAATTTTCATTCATACACCTATGCTCGTAAAGCAGAAATCACCTTTTCAAGCACAAAATCATGCTCGAAATACTTAGAAAATTATTCATTTAACAAATTCATGCTCGTGGAGCAAAAATCAACTATTCAAGTGTAAAATCATACTTGAAACACTTAGAAACTTATTCTAGCATGTAAACATGCTCGAACACACTTGAGTATTTCAATACTCGCTCATAGAGCAAATACTCAGATGCCTAACTGAAGAAACACTAACCGGACCCCGGGCAGATTACGGATAACCTGGGGGTTAGATAGATGTTTCCCACGAGGGGTTAGACCCGGCAAAGATGGTTCTGATAACCTGCAAAACAGACACCGTGAGCTCGTCACTGAGAAGGGGGGTTCCTCCTTGTGACCACCCTCCGGCGTGAGAATCAGACTAGATTGCTCTTTAAATATAAATGTATATTAAGAGATTGCTAGAGCAGATATCAGGTATATTATGATGATAATGTGATAAGATGAGATGATCATACCATTTGGGGTATTTATAGCCGAAGGTAGGTTTCCAAGGAGGTGTGGCCGGCTGAATAGTATTCCTGTTCTACCAACTGTGGCCTACGCACGTGCCCTGCTGGTAGTTGGTGGGTAGGCAGCGGCTGATAGTGACCAGGCCTGCTGTGTACTATTCCTTTTCCACCAACTGCCGGCTATGCACGTGGTATGACAGGAGTTGGTGAGTAGGCAGCGGCTAATAGTGACATACAGTACAGGAGCATACTGCTCGCCATACTGTTGTCAATAAGCTGTCGTATCTTTAGTCAGATCTTTTGCCCATACCTCGTCAGGTACAGTACAGAAGATCTTCCCGTATCGTACGGACTGGCTTATGGGCGGGAGTATTCCCCCTCCCGCCTTTGTGCGGGATTGTTCCCGGCTTTGCTCATTCCTTCAGGTGACACCGAGTGATTGAGAGCTAAGTGCCTTGTGCGTGTAGCCTTGCTGCGCGGGTGGCCTTCCCTGATGGCTTGTATCCGCAGCTGCGGGAACAGGCGGAGTACTTCACCATTGGGAGGCATTTCCTGCGGGAACAGCTTGCGTACTGCGCGTAAGGACGTCACGTCTCTGAGCATGGTGGGTCCTGCGGATCCAGTTGGTTTCTGCGCAGACGTCCCTCTTCAAGGTGAGTCTTGCGGGTCCAACTGTGCTCTGCTGGGACCTACCTCTTCAAGTCCCCCCAGTCCAATGTTCTTCTCATGAATGCTTAATAAAGTGAGGTGAACTTTTGGACTTAAGCAAAGGGTTTTGAAAAGGGTTTAGTTTTAAGGTTTTCCATGGGGATTCTTCCCGCGGAAGTCCTTGTCACTTGCAGAAATTCCCGACTTTCCTGCTTGATCTTTGGGTATGATGCGGGTAGGTCTGTAACCTCCTCGCAAGTCAGGAGCGTTGAGTCTCACTTGTGTGGATTCTCCATGAGGTTTTGGTAGTTCTGAACATAGTGATAAATTATGTTAAAACCACCAATTCCATCTTGAAGCTTCAAACAATGTAGTTCTCGACGTTCCCGCTATGCGGGGATGTTATTTCCGTTTCCGCAAGCATTGCCCAGAAGATCCTTCTTGGTTTCAATTCCCTGCGGAGCGCTAGGTATGTGAAGGGTTTTGCCTTAATACTGTACCCGCGCTCGTCTTACGGTTACTTTACTTCCAAGGTATTCCTGGCGTCAATTCCCTGCGGGTGCTAAGTATGTGAAGGGTTTTGCCTTAACACTGTACCCGCACCCGTCTTATAGTTACTTGGTTGCCGAGGTATTCTTGGCTTCAATTCCCTGCAGGTGCTAAGTATGTGAAGGGTTTTGCCTTAACACTGTACCCGCACCCATCTTATGGTTACTTGGTTGCCAAGGTAAGGGGTATTTTCCCGCTTACTTTTGAATCTTTTTGAATTTTGAAATTCGAAGTTGGTGAAAGGATAAGAACAGTCCAAACCTCTGAAATGTCGTGCGACGGTTTCTTCTGACTGTGTCAGGACGTGCAGGAAGTTATGGTGACGTCACAGTACCTGGTCATTCCAGACGCTTTTTCAGGCGCGTGGGCGCGATTTTTCGGGCGCGTGGCTGCGAAATTAATGGTACGCGTCCTTTCAACAGCTGTTGCCAGCTTGCTTTTTGCCACGTGTCATAGTTTCATTGCACCTTCGATTTCTCTCTCTTCCGCATTAAATTCATCGCATTAATTGCGATTAGTATATAAAGGGGGAGAGAGTTCTTTGTAATCCACACTTTCACTTTTCTCTTCATCTTCAAAACGATTTCCGGCGAATACTCACCTTTCAGTCGAGCATTCTCTTGAAATCGTTTTCTTCTTTCATCTGCAAGATGTCTTCTCGTGATCTCGAATCTACAGCCCAGGAGGCTGGGGTGTTCGCCGATGACATGAGTACGCTGGTGAGTGCCAGTGTGCTCTGCCTGTCAATCTGTATCAGTACATCGTCAGGAAGTTCATGCTCGAGTCTCTCGAGCCTGAGTTTCCTGAACCCCATCAGACGGTGTATGATGCCCCCAGAGGCAAGATCGGGGTTTATGCTGCATTCTTTGTTTATGGGAATCTTAGGTTCCCATTGACAAAGTTTGTGTACCGTTTCCTGGAGAGGCACGGTGTGCACCTGACCGAGGTGCACCCGATGGCGATCGCGAAGATTCGCCACTTCGAGTGGGTGTGCCGGATTCTGGGCATTGAGCCCTTTGTCGACCGCCTTATGACTTTCTACTCCTGGAGGTGCATCCAGGGGTGGTATACGCTGATAACCCGGATTAAGGGTTTGAAGATTAGCGCAACCGAGCGCAGTCTTCGCTCATGGAAGCGGGAGTTCTTCTTCATCTCCGCTCGCGCCATCCCCCTTGCCATGAAGTTCAAGAACGGGCAAGCACTTCCAAGCCTTCACGCCTCCAACTACCAGGAGGCGGAATGGTTCTCGAAAATATCCCGAGTCCAATCTCCGGTTTACCGGTTTGCGGAGTCCGGGATGGTGATGCTCGGGATGAGCCGGGTGTGGAAGGATGCGGATGCGCGAAATATCCCGATCGTCCTCGAATATGGTTTGAACTCTGTTCCTTACGGTATGCTCTGTTTCTTTTTGTTGATTTAGAATTTCTTCTAACTTCTTTCCTGTTTATTTCAGAGGGGAACGACTTGCAGTCGCTCCTATATCCGCGGGAGGCTGACGGTCCTGCTCGGATGGGTACTCGCGCTCTAGACGAGAACGAGATGCCCATCCTAGAACAAACGGCGGATCGGTTCGTTGAGGTCTACCCGTTAGGCCACGAGATCCTGAGCGCCAGGCGGTCAGGTAAGGCGCTATTCAACCCTCGACCCCTCAATGTTGAAACCTCTGCTGGAATTCCTCTAATCGTATGTTCTGATGAGGAATCCGCAGATGGTCCTCCGTTGGTGCGGAAGAAGAAGGCTGCCGGCGGGAAGGGGAAGGAGAAGGTGGCCTCCACTGCCGATCCGGTGCCTCGGTCTGACTCAGAGGCCGAGAGCGAGGAGGTGGCGGGGAACCCCGGTGGTGATAAGACCACCGCTCCGGAGGCTGCGACTGTCACCTCCGGAGAGCCCCGGATGACGACGGTGAGCGGCGCAAAAAGGCCGGCTCCATCGGGTTCGTCCCCGCCTGTCCGCACTTTCAGGCTCAAGAAAACCCGTAAGTACAAACTTTATTTATTTTTAACTTCATAGTTTTCCATCATTAACACTTTATCTTCTTTGTGCAGGCGTGGATGTTGACGCATTCCAGGGTGGAGCGCAGAGGAGTACCCCTCCGCCCATGATGGCAGGCTTGGTCAGCCTACCTGAGGCGACGACCCAGGCGGCTGCGCCTGCGCCTGCTTCCGCTGGTTCAGTTGCTCACTCCGTTGAGCCGACTGTTCCAGCTGTGATGACATCACCGCCGGCTGTCAGTGCCATTTTTACCACATCTTTCACTGAGCCGGCGGTTACTTTTGCTGCGGATTCCGCAGCGGCGACCGCGGCGGCTGTTACCATGCCTCCTCCGTCATCGGCAACGACGGCCGATCCTTCAGGTATGCATGGGGCTTATCGCCAACCTCTGCCTCCTTCCCATCTGCCTGACCTCTTGGATAGATTTCCCTTGGGTTCAGGTGATGGGTTTGGCGGCTATCGGCCTGTTATTGACCCTACAGGTGCGTAGGGTTCTTTTGGCCTATTTTATATATATATATATATATATATATATATATATATATATATATATTTTATCATCTTTTCCTAACTGCTTTTTGTTTTTTGCAGTGTCGGATTCCAATGAAGTGTATGTTCCACGATGGAACATCCGCCGAGGAACAACCCTTCGCACACCTGTGGAGTGCGTGGAGTGGGCTCGTCACGCTGCTCCCAGTGGTGCGTTGGGGGAAGCCATGGCTAGCTACCAGGAGGGTAGGCTAAGTAATGAGCTTCGGGTTCTCCTGGCCCGGATGCAGCCGCGCGTCGAGCTGCTTTGTCGTGAAAACGACAAGTTAAAAGCAGCTCGCATTCAAGAAGTAGCTCAGGCGCGGGCTGTCCGGGAGGAGAATAGGAGGCTCTCCGCCGCTGCTGCGGAGAAGGAGAAGGCGTTCAAGGCCCTTGAAGTTGAGGTTCAGGCCCGTCTCGAGGCCCGTTCCAAGGCTGCCCAAGCTGTTAATGAACAACTTCGGCTGGCAAAGGAAACTGCGAGGAACGCAACTGAAAGGGCCACCAAGGCTGAAGCTGTTGCTGAGCCTCTACGCGTGGAGAATGAAGAGCTTAAAGCCAAATTAGAGGCTCTCCATCAGGCTCATGATGCCTTGGCGATGGAAGACGCCAAAAAGCTCCAAGAGATCTTGGACCAGAGGGGGGTGCTTGACCACACTGAGCGGAAGCTAAAGGGCGTCGAAGAGGCTGCGGCTAAAGAAGTGTTGCTTGCCAACCTCAACAAGAGTGAAGCCGAACGCGCCCGTAACGAAGCTCAAGCTGCCCTCCAGGAGGCTCTGGTTGCCAAGGAATGGCTTCTTCGAGAAGCGTTGTCTCAGGTATGTTTAGCTTCATGTCTTCACGCTTTTCTTTCTAAATATAAAAGGTTTTGATACTTGTATTCTCTTTTTGTAGGTTGTGCATCGGGTCTTCACGGAGACGTCTTATGACGATGCTATGAGCGCAGCCCTCAACGCTTCTCACGAGGATGGGGAAAAGGCCGGCTTCCTGCTTGGTCTAGGGTTCGTTGAGAAAGGCATCCCGCCTTCCAACTTCCCTTTGTATAATGTTGATACTGAAGCTGTTTATGACCAAGCAGTGAATCAGTATGCCGCCTTCCCGCATCCGGTGGTGGAGAAGGTGAACCAAGTTGCTACTACTGATGATGGGCTAGCTATCCTTAAAGCTTTCCTTGAACTGCCACGCTCTACTGATGGTGCTGGTCCAAGTGGAAGTGGCCCTGAAGCCTGATCCTGAAGATCCCTTCCCACTGTTAGGATAGGTTTAGCTTGTATAGATTTATTTTCTTGTAGGCGGGTAGTTACCCGGCCATTCTTGTAATGAATCATTGTGAAATATAAATCTTTGTGCGGGTAAGACCGCTATTTTCACTGGATTCCTTGCTTTATAAACGTTATATGACTTGCATACTTTAGTTTAAATTAGCAATTTTCCAAGTGTTTAGAATAAGTTAACCTTTGAACGTGGTAGATAATAGGCTGAAGTTTTGCTTCCTCTTTCGTGATTGTGCGGGTAGGACCGTCACTTGCACTTAGTAGGATGGCTAAACTTTACCTACATCTGACATGCGTGGAGGTTTTCATCACCTTTTTTGAAATTTCTAAGTGTTTAGGATAAGTTAACCTTTGAACGTGGTAGATAATAGGTTGAAGTTTTGCTTCCTCTTTCGTGATTGTGCGGGTAGGACCGTCACTTGCACTTAGTAGGATGGCTAAACTTTACCTATATCTGACCTGCGTGTAGGTTTTCCTCATCCTTTTGTTAGAAATTCTCTGTTTTGAATAAGTTAACCGTTCGACGCGCGGTTGTCAATAGGTTCGGTTTCCTCTCATGATTTGTGCGGTTAGGACCGGCACTTTCATTTAGTTGACCAAAGTTTACCTATGACTGACCTGCGTGAAGGTTTGCCGTTTTTTGGGTTTATGCGGATTTTGCCGCCTTCCCCACGCAACGATTTTCCACGTAATTATGCGGTGAAAACCGGCATATTAGTGTTGAATAAATTAACCATTCGACGCGCGGTTGTTAATAGGTTAGTGTTCAGTTTCCTGTATCATGATTCATGCGGATAGACCGGCACTTTCATTTAGTGGGATGACTGAACTTTACCCTTCAACTGACCTGCGTGAAGGTTTGCCATTTTTTGGGTTTATGCGGGTTTTGCCGCCTTCCCCACGCAACGACTTTCCACGTATTTATGCGGTGAAAACCGGCATATCCGTGTTGAATAAATTAACCGTTCGACACGCGGTTGTTAATAGGTTAGTGTTCAGTTTCCTGTATCATGATTCATGCGGATAGACCGGCACTTTCATTTAGTAGGATGACTGAACTTTACCCTTCAACTGACCTGCGTGAAGGTTTGCCGTTTTTTGGGTTTATGCGGGTTTTGCCGCCTTCCCCACGCAACGACTTTCCACGTATTTATGCGGTGAAAACCGGCATATCCGTGTTGAATAAATTAACCGTTCGACGCGCGGTTGTTAATAGATTAGTGTTCAGTTTCCTCTATCATGATTCATGCGGATAGACCGGCACTTTCATTTAGTGGGATGACTGAACTTTACCCTTCAACTGACCTGCGTGAAGGTTTGCCGTTTTTTGGGTTTATGCGGGTTTTGCCGCCTTCCCCATGCAACGACTTTCCACGTAATTATGCGGTGGAAACCGGCATATCCGTGTTGAAAGTTCATAAAGTAAATGTAAAATCATCAGCGTCGATGTTCTAAGGAGAATCATTTCCATTAGAAGTGGCTCTGGGCCTTTTCTTTACAAATTTGGAATTAATCTACATGCAAACTGTGTAATTGAGCTCCCTTCCATGTTGTTGGGATGGGAGTGCCATCGAGCCGATATGCACCTGGTTCGGGATCTCGTTCTTTACGCAGCATGTAGTCTCCACATTGAAGCTGGAAATTTTATGTGTTTTCCCCAGTTGGGGTTCTACACGGATCAGCCTGCTCAGCGTTCATTGCGCCACGAGGTGCGCGAGCGTCCCATCTCTGACAAATGCTTCGACCATGTCTTTTACGTCTGTGCATTCTTCAGTGTTGTGGCCTTTTGTCCTGTGAAAGTCACAGTATTTGCTCCGATCAGCATTGGGACGATGTCGGATTATCGGAGCCTTTGGCCATGGGAGCTCCTCAGTGGCGAATATCTCGGTGACGCTTTTGGTGAGTGGCGTCCATCTGGAGTTATGGTTCGACCGTACGTTATCCCTTCCGCCTAACCGATGTTGCAAGCCGGATGAGGTGTCAAAGTTTACCCTTGACTGCCAAATGCCTAGCTTCCGCTTTTTGTTTAATCGGGCGGTAAGGACGTTGTCTTCTCTTGTTTTCTGGGTGTAGAGGTTTGTGCTCTGTGGGAGATCTCTACCCAGTTGCTTCTCCGTTTCCGCAAAGCGTTTAGCTGCTGTCATGATGGCATCCCATGTGGATGGCATGCCATCTTTACCCGTTAAGGTGCGGATGAGCTCTGGGTCGTTCGCGCCCTGGATGAAAGCAGCGCGAACAAGATCTTCGCTGATATTACCCAGACTAAGCTTCTTTGAGTTGAAGCGAGTGATGAAGTCTAACAAAGATTCATCTTCCTCTCGAATGCATTTGAGGATTGTCCATTGCTCTTCGGTATACTTTCGTTGTTGGCTGAAGTGTTGGCTAAACTTCTGTTGGAAGTCTGCCCAGTCGTAGATGTGGTTGACCGGTAGACGATCGAACCATGCTCTAGCTGGCCCAACAAGCGTCATTTGGAACATGTAACACCACGTAGGTTCCGTCCAATTGCTGACGGTTGCCCCCGCTATGAATCTGTTCAAATGATCATCTGGGTCAGATATACCATCATATGTGCCTATGTTGGACATCTGTTTGGCACTTTTTGGGGCGATTGCTTCCGCAATGTCCCTTGCAAATTTGGACGCTCCCGCATTTGCCACAGTTGGTCTAAATGTTTTGGAGAAGTCACGTGGATTTCCACCTGTGTTTTTTGGTTTGAAGGCTTCTCCAAAACGCCTTCTCGGTTGGGAGTCCGTTTCCTTACGCTTCCCTTTTTCCCTATGGCGAGGGTTCGCGTCGGTGTCGGATTCCTCCGAGTCATCGTCCAAGTATTTTTCGAATTCGTCAGCCTGTTGGACGGAACGCAAGCGTTCGTCCAACTCAGCTTAGAATTCCTTCTGACGTGCCTCCGCCCATGCCTTAACTTCATCGAGTGTTTGGCGGGGGAGTCTTGTTCGTTTCTCTAACTGGGTATCGGTGAATCCCAGTGAGCGATTATTTACTGCACTTGCCCCAGCTTGGGTAACTGGGGTAGTGTTCGTAAAATTTACTTCACTTGCCCCCGCTTGGGTAACCGGGGTAGTGTTTGTAAAGACTGTGTAGTCGCCGGTATTCCCCCCAGTAGCTGGGGTTGTGGTTACCGGAGTTTCTTTAACCATCTTTCCAGAAGTTTGAAAAAACTGAAAGGAAACGAAGTTCTAGCTTTTATGCACGGATGGCGCCAATGAAGAAACACTAACCGGACCCAGGGCAGGTTACGGATAACCTGGGGGTTAGATAGATGTTTCCCACGAGGGGTTAGACCCGGCAAAGATGGTTCTGATAACCTGCAAAACAGACACCGTGAGCTCGTCACTGAGAAGGGGGGGGGGGTTCCTCCTTGTGACCACCCTCCGGCGTGAGAATCAGACTAGATTGCTCTTTAAATATAAATGTATATTAAGAGATTGCTAGAGCAGATATCAGGTATATTATGATGATAATGTGATAAGATGAGATGATCATACCATTTGGGGTATTTATAGCCGAAGGTAGGTTTCCAAGGAGGTGTGGCCGGCTGAATAGTATTCCTGTTCTACCAACTGTGGCCTACGCACGTGCCCTGCTGGTAGTTGGTGGGTAGGCAGCGGCTGATAGTGACCAGGCCTGCTGTGTACTATTCCTTTTCCACCAACTGCCGGCTATGCACGTGGTATGACAGGAGTTGGTGAGTAGGCAGCGGCTAATAGTGACATACAGTACAGGAGCATGCTGCTCGCCATACTGTTGTCAATAAGCTGTCGTATCTTTAGTCAGATCTTTTGCCCATACCTCGTCAGGTACAGTACAGAAGATCTTCCCGTATCGTACGGACTGGCTTATGGGCGGGAGTATTCCCCCTCCCGCCTTTGTGCGGGATTGTTCCCGGCTTTGCTCATTCCTTCAGGTGACACCGAGTGATTGAGAGCTAAGTGCCTTGTGCGTGTAGCCTTGCTGCGCGGGTGGCCTTCCCTGATGGCTTGTATCCGCAGCTGCGGGAACAGGCGGAGTACTTCACCATTGGAAGGCATTTCCTGCGGGAACAGCTTGCGTACTACGCGTAAGGACGTCACGTCTCTGAGCATGGTGGGTCCTGCGGATCCAGTTGGTTTCTGCGCAGACGTCCCTCTTCAAGGTGAGTCTTGCGGGTCCAACTGGGCTCTGCTGGGACCTACCTCTTCACTAACAGTTTAGGCGTATCCACTCAAAAACCTCTACTTAAATCATCAAAAATGTATCATTCAAACTCTATACTGACTCAAGCATAAGTTTAAGGTGAAAAAGAGATCAAATTTCAGTCCTTTTCATTTCAAAACATTTGCCTTTATGAAAGGATCGCAACATGGGACCATATTGATTAAACCACATCACAACACTTCATGGTCAGCATTATTATGACTCTTAAGTCAGGTTGATAGCAGGTATTAGAACTTAGCATGATTATCACTGCTTTTGTGATATGATTAAGGTTCAATTAATGCATCAGAATTGAATGGACCACACTATGGATTTAGGTTGTCCCATATCTCTTTTCAAGGCTTATTTAGCTTTATCCAAGTCACCCGAACTTGACTCCAACCCCCTGATGCATGGTCAAAAATGTTTTGGATATATGAACAGTATTTAAAAACACAAACTTTAAGATTGAACTTTGGACTTACAAGCCTTACATTCAAGGTTACATTTGGATGCCCCACCTCTTTTTACATAGCTAGTTATATATATATAATAGATATTGGAGAGAGAGTATTGAGATGTTGAAAATTAAGAGATTTACAAGGAATTAGGCATAGTGTACAAGTGTTTACTGCTGTAGTCTTAAAACCCTTTGTAAACCTCGTCAACATCAGAAGCAGCAGCGGGATTGAGAGGTTCAAAATTTGAATCCAGATCTCTCATACTTTCCATCCCTACTTTCTATTTACTGATTTCGATTCAGCAAAACTCAGGTAAATCCCTACTATCTTATTCAGCGCGAACAATTATGATTATACATCAGAACTCTAAAATCCGATTTCTTGCATCGTGTAAATCAGTATACAGGGGTTTAATGTTGGATCATGGTCATACTTTCTTATCAACCAAGGTATTTTAATTTAGTTAACTTTCATGTTTTTGTAATATTGATTATTCAATGAGCCAGTGATTAGTTAGGTTTCATATATTCTTGAATTATGATTGTATAATAGTTGATTAGGGTTTCGTTTGCATATTGAATTTAGTCAGTTTCTTCTTATATTATTATTTTGATGGTTTTCGATTTTAAGACACATTTGAGGAAATGAAAATTAAGCGATGATCTGGTGCTATTTTACACACATGAACGAGCTGACCACAAATTTCTTGATAAAATATAACCGACAAGGAACAAAGCAATCATTCTTGTGCAAAAACCCAACACTAGGAAAAAAAAGCTTCTTCCCCTTTCACGTTCTCCGGCATATTGTTGTCATTCACCTCTATCTCCGAAAACGAAGCTCGTCCGGTAATTTCTAACGGCTTTTGCTTTTTGATTAAATGTATTGGTGAATTTGATGTTTCTTATGCTGCGACTTGACTTATTTGTTGGTTGATTACGACTGAACAGGTTTTTGATGAAGCCGAACAACTAAACAGTGTTGAACTTTTGATCGAACTCAAGAACGACACCGTCTTAGCCCCTCTAAACTTAGATTTTTGGTAACATTGCTAATAGGCAGAGATTGAAACTCATGCCAAACTGAGGTCTTTGTCTATTTATGTTCACTATGGGCAAAGTCGTCCAATAGATGCCTAACTATTAGCTCAAAGTGATGTTGTGTTAACAACATATGGGTTTGTAGCTTAGATTCAGAGTGTTCATCTGAGGTAATCGAGTTCTTTCATTATACATTTGTTTTATTTAACATGAAACTATTTTAATTCATATAATCATCATATATATGTTGTAGAACACTGAAGAACATGGTGGGCTTGTGGTATTTATTCTAGTGCGGTGGTTGAGGGTGGTGCTTGATGATGCACACACGATCAAATCTGCTAAATTCCATTGGCGGCAGCCATCCTTGTTGCTGACCAGCGGTGGTGTCTTACCAGTACCCCTATTCAAGTATGAAACTTTTTTTAATAATATAGTTATTTTGTACCTTTGTTTAAATCTGGCAAAATTGATCAGTCGTGTTGGTTGAGTAACCGGTCAAAACAAGTCATTTTAGTACAAGTCAAAATGGGTTGAGCAATAATTTTGATTGGCTAAAAGTTGTCTTTAAACAAAAAATGTAAGGGTATTTGCTCGTTAGAGATAAGACATAACCAATTTAATTGCTATTTTTTATCGGAGCTCATATAGCTCTCATAGTCTCATAATTTGGTTATGCGATTATTTTTTGTTACAGAATAATTGGGAGGATCTTTTTGGTCTTCTTAGGTTCTTAAGGATTGAACCACGGGGAAGCTGGTCATGGTATGTTTTGTTTTCCTCTTTATCATAAAAGTGCGTCTAATAATACAGTACAAGTTTTTTATACATATATCATATTGTTTTATGCTACTAGTTTAATATGGTCACCCATACTACATTTTAATGGCACAAAATATCCAAAATCATTCTATTCATTTGAATTATGAATGATACAATATGAATTTTTGTAATAATAGTTTTACATGGGGGTGTTTGGGATTCCTTATTTTACCTCCTTGTAACTTTTTACTAAGTTAATAAGTTACAAAAGTGTAACTTATTAACTTTTCCCTTTCACATTAAAAGCAATTTCAAACACCTTATTCCTTTTCAAAAAGTTAATAAGGTATAAGTTGATGAAAATAAGCAATCCCAAGCACCCCCATAATCTAAAATATATGTTTTTTTTTATTTAAATAGGTGGAACAAGTTAATCCAGAAACCTTTTAAGGAGGGTGATGAGATGGGCTTGAGACATATTGTTAGGTCTTCTGAAAACAGGTACCAAATAAAGATTCATTATAATCTTATGCTTATTTGTACTGTTGCTAATTATTGATTTCTTAGATACAAAGATGTAGGCCTAAGTTGCGCCTTATTATTGTCTCAGCCACAATTGAAGCGATGGCTGCATTTTCCATTCAAGTTCTATAATTAACAACTATTATATTAGTAGTTTAAGTTTTGTTAATTCTTAAATAAAGGATTGTGATTATTGACTAATGTATTAAAATTTTGTATATTCATCGGATTTGAAGGATTAGATACTGGACTGCAGAAAGAACATGCAATATTGTCTGTTGAGGTATATTATAACCAAATCTAAATATCAAATGCTATTATACAAAAATATATAGTAGATAATATAACGTAAAGGATGGTATTTTAGGGTAGAGGATGCAATATACATATTTTATATACTGAAGAGCTTGTTTCAGATTATATCGAGCTACTATTTCAACAGTAATGCCAATTCATGATAAAGTACGGTAGTACACTGGCTTGAATTTTAAAACTACAATTAGTGTTTGCTGCTCCTTTTCCAATAAATGTTTTATTGTTTTAACTTGTAGGAGCCAACATGGGATATTCTTGTCTTTCTTAACAGGGTATTTTCTCCTTCCTCGAGAGGGTAATCTCAACAAATAATGCAGAGACATCCCTGACATTGCAGGTATTTTTAAGTAATTAAGTTGAATTTAAATATAAATGCCAACTAAAATTTATTATTTTACTGCAATCATTTAGGTATTTTTTAGCAGCGTATTGTCTATGTTCGTTAGTTTGTTTAAATTTAACTTAACAAACCATCAAACACGAACAATTAAGCAAATGGGTTTTTGCTAATGTTTGTCCATTAAGAAAATGATGTTTGTTAATAGTGTAAACAAACGGTTCACAGACATAAACAAACGAACATAGATGACAGACATAAACACATTCGAACCCGTTTCCAGGTTGATTTTTTTTAAATGGCCGTTAGTGACCCGAACTGAATTGAGGTTTGTTAAAATGGTTTAAGAAGCTCTGGTCTGCAATTAAAACGAGGACCGAAGATTTTACAATTATACCCTGCTTTTGAATGGTAACGACTTTTGTATAATGATACAAACCTTATTTAAAAAAACAACGTTCATTTAAGGGATTTTGATTGAATTTGGAATTATGAAATGTGTATCGTTTTAACAATTTTTTTATGACATTGCAGCGAGTGCTAAAAGTATTAAGGGTATTTTGGGATACTTGTGATTTCACTATAGCTGTGAAATAGATTACAAGCTGAAAATAACCCCTCGGGCCAGTTCAAAACTGAATTAAAATGTTAGGTTCAGTAAGCGAGTTTGGGTCGCGTGGTTTCGGTAACCGATTACGGTTAAATAAAAAAAGAAACTGATAGCTTCCACCATGGTATAAATAAGATTTTGAATTTTATCCCACATCGCTAGATTAAAAAACTTTTAAGCTTTAGGAAGAGAGCTCACATGATAATATTTTTATGTGCCAAATCACACTTAGTAATCCTAGCGGAGGTTGCGAAGCACCCGACCCATACTCGCACGGTCTCGATCTGGGTGAAATGCGATGGGCACAATGTGGCACTTTGATGGCGCACTCTCGCATCGCTGTTAGCCGCTTAAGGGCCACCTTAGTATTTTTGTTCCTTCGCGCTACATGAAGGAGTGAAGTCAAGTTTCTTTGCACTACGCGAATCAGTAGAAGTTATCCAGAAATTCTTTTGTCCCTCGCGCAACGCGAAGAAGTCTTTCGAGCTACGCGACGTGATAGTCACGTAACGGTGACACGTTGCCTTCCACGTGTCGCGCCATGCGGCATAGCTAACAACCCTATGTTTACTTCGCGCAATGCGAACTAGTTGTTTATATTTCCTTCGTGCTACACGAACCAACCCAATTCCAGCTATAAATAGGGTTGAAATCCAGACTTAAATTCTCGTCCAAAGTTCATGCTCTCTCACTTTTTCTCAAATATTTAGAAGTTGGTATAATACCCGAGTGGTCTTAACGATCCCCTCCCCAATCGAAAGAAACTTTAATACGCGAATCCGAAAGCTCTACCTAAACAAGGTAAGACATCGTCCCATTGTGTAAAGTTTCTAGTCTCGTGATTATCGTTATGATTATGGGGTTTATACTAACTTAGGTATACTACATTGTGCTTAACCTAGGTGCTTAATATCAAGAGGCTTGTTAATTATAAACTTTCAAGGTGAGACATTCGAATTTTTGCACAACTCACATTTGTGTGAGACAACTGATTTTGCAATATTGTCATGCTAATTTTCTAAACCTATTAAACTTATGACAGATAGTCCAAATGTTTTTAAATACATTTTGAAAGGATTTTAATTACGTTACAGTGATTAAGTCTCTGTAGATTTACAGGATGGTTACTACTGTATTGTGGGGTTTTGTATACAAGGCTTGCCCATTGGGCTATTACACGTTACTTATTGGACAAGTGTTAGCCAATAAGTAATATGACCACAGTCACAGATACGGTAGAGTGACAAGTACCTTTCTATAATTTGTAAGCAGACAGATGTAAAAACATTTTAATGTTGTAACTGTAAAATGTCTCATTTACAAATGAATGTACTCACCAGTATTTCCTGCTGATCAAATATTTTTAAACATGTTTCAGGTGACTTGTTAAAAGACAAAGGAATGATGCTTGCGGGCTTCCAACTTAAATAAGTGGATTGTCACAAGAATAAAGAAACGTGTTTAGTAAATTAGGGTTTATCCCTATGAAACCTATGTTTGTATAAAAATGGGTTTTAATCCCAGTTTATGAAATAAGAATCATGGTGTTTTTATAACTCTGATCAATTTTCCTAACTACGGTCCTGATGTAATATTCCGCTGCAAATTATTTTAATAAACACCGATACCACCACTCGATGGTCATGGCTCTCATCTCGGGATATAGGGGTTGGGGGCTGTGACATTACCTCACAATTAAAGTTTGATTAATTGATTATTCTTGTGTAATTTTTGACCAAAATGCACCGGTTTATAATTAAATGATATAGTAAATCATAAATTGTCTAAATATTTTATTAGCTGTAAAAAACGTTACATTAAAAAAACGGTGATCTAAATTTAATGCAATATATTTGAAGCATTTAATTAGTTTATATCAGGGGTCTATTTGAAAATAAGTAATATCTTTTTATTTCCTATAAATAAGGTTCGATCAGGGTCGATTTCATTCACATCCTGCTTATGTTTTTATCAAAATCATTCCAAAATTATTCATGTTCTCTTATCTTAATCACTTTTGCTACTTGCATCAACGTTAATGTATGCGGTATCTGGTATCTATTCTTATCATATCGGCAACCTTAATGTATGTGGTTTTCTACTTTTAAGGCATGTGTGATTCTAGTCGGTATCAGTTATAACATGTTAATTGTTCATAGCGTTCCAACTTTCGATATTTTTGGCAAATGGAAAAAAACTGATGCTTAACAAGTGGCATAAGGCCAGCATCATCTATGATGATGTACAACAGCCTATCGAGGATGTTGCAAAGTCAATTGTCGACGTTGTTAAGATTTCTGGAGAGGAAGCTCAACTAAAGAAACATTACAAGACATTCAAATTTGATGGGGACACTTACAAGATTGTAAGTTAAATGTTTACAACTATTGAGTTTCTTGATTCTTTATTTATTCACTAGCTTTTGAACCCGTGTATTACACGGGTTTTATCAAATGATAGAGATAAATAAGATATGTTATTTCAGTTGTGATTCTCAAAATACTTGTGAATTAATTTAATGTGGATTTAATGGAAAAAGCAAACATGGCTAACGAAAAGTACTAAAATAGCATGATTTTGAAAACACCATATGTTGATTTGCAAGAAATTTAAAAAATGTACTAAAGTTGTGTAGTTGGTCAAACCTTAGGTATGAAAATAACACTTGATTCAATAATGAATATAATCAACACTATGTTATAACCCATTTGATAAAATGGTTTTGACCCATGACCCATGAATAGCTAGAATTAATGAGATAAGAGATTAGGAATTAGGTGAAATGTGGGCTTGACACATAAGCTTTAACATTTTCTTTTATTAGAATTGTAAGATTTGTTTTTATATCAATAAATATATTGAATAAATACCATAGTTTTTACATTAACTATCTACATGTAATATGCTGGGGGATTTTGTGCCTTTAGATCTTGATTCTCAAGTAAGGCTAGTGTAGATGGATGTAGCTGTAATAAAGATATTTATATTTATTTTTAAAAGTTGGTGCACAATTAAACTCGTGATTCCCTCTAACATAGGTCTCATGTTTAAATTTTTCTTCTTTTGGTTCCTACCATAGGTAACTGATTTTGTGTGTACAGGATATCATTGAAACTAGAAAGTAAGGAAATAATGTAGAATGCATAATGGCTCTATCTTCCAGAGGATGTAGCACCAAGAAAATATCAGGATTTGGAATCAGCTGATACAAGGGAATTATTCTACAGTTTACATACGGATGAGGTTCCCATAGAGACTCTCTTACACAAGTGTAGAGTACACTTTATAACTATACAAAGTCATATCCCAACGCGTAAATTATATCCTGGTTTCATAGGTCCGAAGTTGTATAACCCTAATACTAAGAGCCTCAACATGCTAATCAACAATAGCTTTTTACCTGATAAAAAAATCGGCCTTCTTGTTCAGATGGCAATGCGTCATCTAAAATCCTTCCGGACAATGAGAGCATAGATCATGCTGCTAATCATGAAGTCGTCTAGAAATCAGAATGCCAAAAGAATGAATCTTGTTTTTTTCGTTAATGGTTTCGCATTTCACAATTTTGTGTTCAATGTTAATTTTAGTTTTGGTTCATATCAGTAAAATAATTTACAAGTTCGATCCATCAAGTTTGAGCCATTCTTAAACTGCATCTTAGTATATGATAAATTTCATATACATCTTTTTTTCCTAAAAAAAAAGACATAAAATTAAATACATTCATATGAAGACACAATAGCCACTTACTTTTTGTGATGTCATTCTATATCATAGATGATGTGCTAAAAGTAGTTATTAATTTATTAACTAAATAAATACTAATCTAAACACTAAATAATAATTCAAGACTCTCAAAAACTACTAACCGGTAAGTGAACCGGTCGACTCTAGTACAACTAAGTAATTCCGAATATCGAACTCACGAGAGTGTTTTAATTACGTAAAGTAGCTAATTAGACTCAACTACAGACATGGCTATTTATTTATATTTGTTTAGGTTTTTTTTTATTAAAATACTAATTTAAAACTATTATTAAAAACTAAATAATAAAAACAAGTAATTTAAACGAAAGATAATTTGGTTGATTTTAATTAGATGATTAAGGAAAACTACCTAGGCTAGAATTCCCGAAGTTTCAGTTGTCAATTAACCGGGAAAATATTTCGTTATGGAACTGGGATCGTAAAATAGAAGCTTAAAAGAATACCCGAACAGGATCCCTGACCCTTCTCAAGAAGACACCTATGGGATTCTAATAAGTTTTAACGCACACTACTTTTAGAAATCAAGTTTCCTTACGGTCATTTAATTTATTATGAACAAGTTCCTTTATATGAAATCATACCTTACGAAGAACTAAATTCATTCTAGATGGAAAGGCGGTTTAATAAATTCATTCTATATTAATAGACAAAGTTGAAAAATCAAACCTAGACGGACTCCTTACGAAGAACTAAATCTAGCAATCTTAATCAACCAAGACCTTACAGCTTTTTAGGTTAGCAGCACACTTTTATTTATTTGATTAAAAGTATTGTTTCTATGATCTTATTATAAATCAATCACAAGCTAGTCAAGAACACACAGTAAATGACCTAACAAGATCCTATTATATGAAACAATCACCAAAGACTCTGTGAAACAATAAAATTCACCAAATAAATCTAAGCACCCATATGCATCAAATAAATAATATTAAATTCTTTATCGATTCATAGACCCATAATAAAAAGTAAATCCCAAATAAAATCAAACGTCAATCAAAGGTTCATCAATAGCCTAGGCAGTCTAAGGGTTTAGCCAACAACCATACTCAAGAACAAAATAAAATAAATAGCTTCAAACAATAAATTCATGACAAAAATAATAAATTCAAACAAAATAATAGTGATGTTTAAATGAGTAGGTGATGAACCCGAACGTTCTCTGCTCGAACCAACGGCTTACTCTCTCTTTTTGTGGCTGCCCCTCGTGGTGTCAAAAACCCCCTCTTTATATTTTTTTTGCGCCTAAGGTTTTGTTTTTCAATCGGCCGACATTTCTTGCGTGCTACTCCTACGTCTCTTGGCCCACTCATCGACCCACTATAAACAAAATCCACGTGAAATAGATTTAGCAACTTGAATCCCAAATATTAATGTCAATTTAATTATGTTATTCGTTGACCTAAGTTCATGTAACCTATTTTATATTTGAATTATAACATAATACAACAAAACTAACTCCAAACATATTAATAAAAAACTATTTGGATATCACTTGTTGATCTCAAATTTAATAAAAATACATTATTTTAGCTCATTGTCTCTTAAAACATTTAAACTTAAATATGAACCAAGACGGAATATATTTTAATAAAAACTACCCTGAAGCTACTCAAAAGTGTAGGGAAAAACTATAATATTTTTATATAATTTAGCGCATATCAAATATCCTCACACTTAAACATTTTCCGTCCATGAAAAATTTTAGTTGCAATGGAATCAAGAACGGAGAAATACGGTCTTAAAAACATATAGGTTATCTTAATTAATTATAGAGAACATAAAAACCACGATTGCCGATATTGTTGTCCGCTTAAACCCATCCATCGAAAGTTCAGACCTCTAATCATGTTTAGAATTTAGTTCAAGTTAACATTCAGTCTAAGGGTCTCACACCTGGAATCACAAATCCACCTAATTTGTTTCAGGCATGTCAAAGCAAAGAGAAAACCATAAATATTTATTCTATCAGTGCACTCTAAAAACTTGTAACTATTAAAATTTAGCTTCATAAATAAATCATTGAATTATTTGAGCATTTTTATATTTCACCATAATCTAGACCTCACCCATGGATGTTCTCACCGTGGTTGCTAGCCCAGTAAGAAGCATGTAAGTTGTTGGTCTTTACTCATGAACGTTCATTTAATCCTCATCCAGAGGTCTATCAGTCAAGCTGCCAACTCGAAAGAAAACACACACGTTGTTGGATTTTATTTATTATTTTTATCGATCCTCATCCATAGATGTTATCTCCAAGTCACTATCCTAGAGGGAGACACATTAAATTATTAGATCTTTTTTAGATTTTTTAGATTTTTATTTATTATTATTATTATTATTATTTTATGCTCGTTGCTTAATATGCCAATTAGATGAAATCAAATTTTAAGATTTACAAGGCTTTAACCTACACTTGTGCTTATTCATTACATTAGACATTTCAGTTTCTTTGTTTTCCTAAGATGAGAACCCACAAGACTTAATGATTTAATTATAAGTGTATTATTGCATTCTCAAAAGCCTTTCATTATCAGCTGAACCTCCCGACACATCCCAAGCTTAGTATGCTTTCTTTATATTTATCTCTTATTATTAGTAGTTTGAAAAACCAATTTCTGATTTTACTATCATTTTCCATTATTGTCAATAAATAAATTTATAATTTAAGGGACATTTTTCAAAACTTTATGTTTTATTTATGGAACAAATTCCCCTGGTAAATATGACGATATGCCTCCCGAGCCGTGTTCCGTGCCTTCCAATTCAAACGTGATCAGCAAACTATCTTCAAATAACGTCATCTCTCACGAACAAAAAACAGCAATACTGAAGCTAGTGGCTTCCCCACACTTATTAAAAATAAAAATAAAAATAAAAATAATAATAAAATGAAAACATAGTACCGGGTTGCCTCCCGTGAAGCGCTAAGTTTATAGAATAGTTTCCAGCTGGATTTGTTCCCGAAACCTCAATCAGGAGGTTTCCCCTTTATCCTCTTCCATCAGTGCTCTTCAACACTCTCCTTTTACAATTAGTTAGGAAGAAACTAATTTCTAAACTCATATGGGCACAAAAATATGCATTCAGCTTGATCGACCAATTATTGAAATTCCGAGGATATGATAAATTTGACACCCTTTGATTCCTGAGTCCAGATATCCTCCTTCTAGGGGCTCTTGATTTACGTGGTAGTCCACGAACAAGCATATCTAAAAACCTGTCAGCTTTACTGCGTAAATGCGGATGATGTTTCACAATAAGACACGGTTCTTTATTTTTCGATTCTTCAGACATCCCTTGTGATTCCTCTTTGACATTTATTTTCTTAACCGGCTTCCCAAATAACAATATTTCAAGCTCTTCAAGATCTCTTTCGGGGTTAAATTCTCTCTCATCCATATAAGCTAAACCCACCAAATCTTTACCAAATTCATCCCTAAACTCATCCTCCCAAGAGGGAATGCACTCATCTGTCCAATTCTGTGATCCAACATCCTCAAACTCGATCATCGGCTCACTAAATTGTATTTGACTCTTTAAGCTTAGTCGGAAATCATCTATAACATTCGAAAGTGGTGAATTTGAATTAATGCTATGGATGACACGCAAGAAATCCATTAATATCTCTTCCAAATGTGGTATGTAATCCATCATTGCACCAGATAGGTCTTTACAACCGATAACATTACCCGTCTTATCAAACACTGGGCAGATTCTGGCCTCGTACTAACACTCCATGACAATCACTGTAAAGATAAACTTAAACAGAAAAGGATCACGGGCACCAAATAATAATAATAAACAATATATTAAAGAAATTTAAACTAATCTAAAATAATTAAACTAAACTATATTAACTTAACTCCTACGACTCAAAAAGACTCTAAAAAACAAAAAGAAAAAAAAAATTCTACTTAGACTCCTATGACTAAAAAAACAAAAAAAAAAATAAAAAATAAAAAAAATACAAATTGCACGGATGTATCAAGCAAATCTAATCAAAGCTAATTATCGCAATCGCTAAGAGTCCCTAGCAACGGCACCAAAAACTTGATGTGCTAAAAGTAGTTATTTATTTATTAACTAAATAAACGCTAATCTAGACATTAAATAATAATTCTAGGCTCTCTAAAACTCAGCTAAAACTACCAACCGGTAAGTGAACCGGTCGACTCTAATACAGCTAAGTAAGTCCGGATATCGAACCCACGAGAGTCTTTTAATTACGTAAACTAGCTAATTAGACTCAACTACAGACACGACTATTTATTTATATTTGTTTGGGGTTTTTTTTGTTAAAATACTAATTTTAAAATATTCATAAAAACTAAATAATAAAAACAAGTAATTTTAAAGAAAGATAATTTGGTTGATTTTAATCAGATGATAAAGGAAAACAACCTAGCCTAGAATCCCCTAAGTTTCCGTTGTCAATTAACCGGGAAAATATTTCGTTATGAAACTGGGATCGTAAAATAGACGTTTAAAAGAAAATCCGAGCATGACCCCTGACCTTTTTCAAGAAGACACATATTGGTTTCTAATAAGTTTTAATGCACACTGGTTTTAGAAATCAAGTTTTCTTACGGTCACCTAATTTATATGAACAAGTTCCTTTATAAGAAATCGTACCTTACAATGTGGAAATCAAAGGCGATTTAATAAATTCATTCGATATTAGTAGACAAAGTTGAAAAATCAAATATATACGGACTCCTCACGAAGAACTAAATCTAGCAATCTTAATCAACCAAGACCTATTAAATAACCTATCACCTTACAGCTTTTTAGGTTAGCAGCACACTTTAATTTATTTGATTAAAAATATTGTTTCTATGATCTTATTATAAATCAATCACAAGCTAGTAAAAAACACACAGTAAACGATCTAACAGAATCCTATTATATGAAACAATCATCAAAGACTCTGAAACAATAAAATTCACTAAATAAATTCAAGCACCCATATGCATCAAATAAATAATATTAAACTCTTTACTGATTCATAGACCCATAATAAAAAGCAAATCTCAAATAAATTCAAACGTCAATCAAAGGTTCATCAATAGCCTAGGCAGTCTAGGGGTTTAGCCAACAACCATACTTAAGAACAAAATAAAATAAATAGGTTCAAACAATAAATTCATAACGAATTTAATAAATTCAAACCAAATAATACTGATGTTTAGATGTGTAGGTGTTGAACCCAAACGCTCTCTATTCGAACCAATGGCTTACTCTCTTTTTGTGGCTGCGCCCCTCTTGGTGTAAAAAAACCCCCTCTTTATATTTTTTTTTGTGCTTAAGGTTTTGTTTATCAATCAGCCGATCTTTCTTGCGTTCTACTCCTACATCTCTCGGCCCATTCATCGGCCCACTATAAACAAATCCAGATGAAATAGATTTAGCAACTTGAATCCCAAATATTAATATCAAGTTAATTATGTTATTCATTGACCTAAGTTCATATAACTTGTTTTTTATTTGAATTATAACTTTAAATATAATACATCAAAACTAACTCCAAAACATATTAATATCAACACTATTTGGATATCACTTGTTGCTCTCAAGCTTAATAAAAATACATCATTTTAGCTCATTGTGTCTTGAAACATTTAAACTTAAAATATGAACCGAGAAGGAATATAATTTAATAAAAACTACCCTGAAGCTACTCCAAAGTGCAAGGAAAAGTTATAATATTTATATATAATTTAGCCGATATCAACAAATCATGTGATATCTATTAGAATATTGATGTGCTCGAATTGTAACAGATAATTAGTATAATAAACATACAAGTTTTAAATGGTAAATGACAATAAATTCTAAACTAAACACGTAAACATCCAAACGTACCTAGCAATAAATACATGGTATCAATCTGTGGACAATGATAATTCAGTTATGGTTCATATCAGTTAAATAATTTTCAAGTTCAATTCATCCTTAAATTGCATATTAGTATATGAAAATTTTCACACATAAGAAATTTTAAAAAACGTATAAAATTAAATATATTTATACAAAGACATAAGAGCTAATTCTTTTGGTACGTCATTCTATATCATAGATCATGTGTTATTTATTAGAATATTGACGTGCTCAAATAGTAGCATATAATTAATTCAATGCAGATAGTAGTTTAATTAACAATGACCAATATATACTAAATTATATACACAAATAAGCAAGCGTGCCCATCACTATATATAGTATAGTGCTAGTAAGAGGATAGAATTCATGGATATTAAACTGTGGGCAATCTTATTTCAGTTTCAGTTCATATCAACAAACTAATTCGCAAGTTTGATTCATCCTTAAACTGCATCTTAGTATATGAACAATTTCACAGATAAGAATTTCAAAAAAAAAGGGCATGCAATTTAACGCATTCATATTTAGACACAAGAGCCGGTTACATTTTGGGATGCTACTCTATATCAAAGATCATGTGATATTTATTGGAAATTGACGTGCTCCAATTGTAACAGATAACTAATATGATGCACATATTAGTTTTAAATGGTAAATGGCCAATAAATATTAGACAAAACTTGTAAACAAACAACTACAAATAGTATAGTGCTGGTAAGGTATCAGATACCAATATGTGGATATCAATCCGTGGACAATGTTATGTCAGTTTTGGTTCATATCAACAAAATAATTAAGTTCGATCCATCCTTAAAGTGCATCTTAGTATGAACAATTTCATACATAAGAAATTACAAAAATGCATAAAATTAAATATATTCTTATGAAGACACAAAAGTCGGTTACTTTTTATGTTAGTCATTCTATATTATAGATCATGTGATATTTATTGGAATATTAAGGTGCTGTTAGACACAATGGATTTTAAAACTATACCCCATATCAATATTTAATCTATTTGGAAAAGCTATTTTTGTTGTTTTAAAAGAATTGGATGAAACTTTAGAAGATGTAAAATAATAAGATTGTAAACCAGGTGATTTAGGAATAACAATTAGGCATTTGAATCCTCTTAGTTTTATGAAATGATTTAGATGAGTTCGTTTGTGAACATAGTTTCAAAATTTTCCAATTAAAACAAGTGTGAAGTTCTTAAAGACTAGAACTGACTAAGGTTAATCAAAAGTACTCGGGACACTTATGTTATAGACACAAAAGAAAACCAATTTCAAGAAGAAAGTTTAATTGCCCATTCCTTGTGACTTTGTGTTTATAAACGGGTTCCTACATGTTAACAAGTTGCAGATTAGAACGCATTCAAATCAGTTTAAAGAAAAAACCCTAACTAATTTTTAGATCCGTTTATTTAGACCCTTCCCATTGGTAGTTCACATGCAATACCAATTAGCTAGTTTGTTTATCTATTACTTGCTAGTGTTTCAAGCCCCAAGTTAACGATCGATATATAACCCAGAGATATGATAAATCTTAATCTAACTTGCATAACTTGATTGAATGATCGAATTATACCACACGAAGAAAGATAAATAATTAATATGTTGCATGCAATCGGATCCATCACAACATCAAAGCAACGAACTCTTATAATTGCATTATCATAGCAAAAAACCCAAAATCATAACGTTAAACTAAGGTTCATCATGCCTAACAGGCTATAAACTTGTTAGCCAATCTTTCTAAAGTTCATAACCAAAAACATAAACATAATTGAAAGCACCATTAAAAGTTTCAATTACTTGGATGATAAAGGATTTAGATTGTTTGGCATAGCTGAATGATTAGATCTTCAATTCTCCGGTTTCCTCGACCTTTATTGATGTTAAATGGGATGATTAGAGCCTCTAAATGATGTTAACAGGTCATCCTCTAGCCTCCTCTTTTAGTTACAGGAATTAAATTGTCTTCTATATGTTGCTTTTAGGTTTTACGAATGTAGTGCCGACCGTGGATAGTGTGTACAATTAGTGCATGCATTGAGTGGGCCAGCCTTCTCAACCCAATAATTAAGATGTCGGCGACTAGGGCATGGTCCATGCATCATGTAAGCGCGCAAGCCGTACATACATCAACTTTGCTCTTCTTCTTTTTCTTCAAATCTCCATCTTTAACTCGTTATTACCCTCGATATCACTTGTTTCATGCCTCAGAAACCAACAAAACACCTAATTGGCAAACAATATCGTATCTGTAAGTATAAATATATAATTATATATTTATATTTGGTCATTATAATCATTTATATTATAATAGATCAAAATTATTATTATAACCTTATTACATATTAGCTTGGTAATTGTTGACGTGCCATATTACCCTTAATAGCTAATAAAGGGTTTCCCTTTGGGTGTATATATAGAGAGAATAAATTAACATTATAACCTACTCTCACACACATAACAAATTCATGTTCCCCTTCTCTCCTAAGCTGGGTTCCTCTGAAGAACCCTAACACTATCCTTAACTATGCATCCTAAAGGGGAACTCGACCAAGATGACAAACATGTCGACTACGTCGTACTCTGCAGCAGTTACTACTCTCCCTAATGTAATAGGTACTCTATAATTATAGGTTTATTATATTATCGTGTTTTTCCATTACTATCATGAAGAACAGATCAACAGGTGGTATCAGAGCGATGTGATTAATCAGTTTTTCATGTTTTCCCTAAATTTGGATCTAAATCAGAAGACACGAACTAAAACTTGATAAACCCTAATTTTTGTCACACCCCAACCTACGGCGGAAATGCTGGGGTGCGAACCGTTGGTTCACAGTTCACAAGGTACTATCATATAGTATAAAATATGACAATAACTAATTAATTTATTTATTTCAAACTTTCAAATAAGTGCACAAGTTTCAATCATGACAATAATAATCCAAATTTAACAAATAATCTCAAAACAAAATATAATGCAAATATCCTTTATTTTAATGTCTAAGGTCTTTCTCTGTGTTCTTCACCTTAGATTCAAATCAAATGATAACTAGTATATGCGTACAAAATAAATATAGGTTTGTCAACACGAGGTTGAGTGATATTCACCAGTTTTTCTTAATATAATAATATATATGATAAATAAGGAAACAAAATAATGCGAGTAATAATCAATCAAACCATTAGCAAATAGTTGTGTCAATTGACCATTGCCAACTGAATTGGGCGTTGGCTACTATGCCAGTCGTATGATCATACTATAAATGTGATTATGATGGACCTCTCCTAATGCGATAAAGTAAACAGTTAAACAATTAAGCAATTAGCTTTTAACTGATAAACACACAATACATACGTTTGCTAGTTGTGTGTATATAATATAAAAATATGAGATAATATGCATATGTGCCCAAAATCATTGAAAACAGTAAAATATGAGTGGAATGATCTCTCACCGTATTACTTAAGCGAGTTTGCAAGATGATAAGAAAGAAAATAATATATAAAACGAGTGAACCGTCTTTTAATGCGCTAAATGAGATAATTTGAACTGACCTGAAACTTAGAGATAATAAACGAGTGAACCGAAGGTCGATTCGACCAGAAGTGATAGAAAACGATTAGTCAATGTTGTTGACCAAAACTCCCTTAAACAGGTCGGAGTCCAATTGACCCGTCAGTTCCCCTCAATCTCAGAAATTGATTGAGGTTTATTGACTATTGAGTAATAAGGAATAACTTTGTAGAACACAACTTACCCGGAAAATGCCTAGATTGATCAGGAAACATAGTCAAAGATTGAGAATGTGTGTAAGTCAAACCGGTAACTTGTTCTTGAAGAAGAAAATCAATTAAAACACCAATGGAGGATGGGAATTCGATGGAGGTAGAATGAATGCAGAGTAATATGAAGTTTTAGGTCAAATTACTTAATATATTTAGTACAAAAACGTTTCCTTGGTCAATCGACTCAAGTCGTCGGGGACAGGTGGATAGGTGGAGTAGGTGATCTAGCTACTCTAGTGGGTGAACGGTACTGGCTGGTAACTTCGTCCCAATCCCTATGTGGTGACCAGGGTGGGTAGCTATCACATCTGTAACCAGATAGGTCGGGCTAATCGCTGGGCAGCTCTTTAGGAACTATCGTCTCCTCTGAGTCCTCCTCAACCTCCTCCTCATCCTCCTCCAGATATTCCTCCAAGTCCTCCTCCTCGATCTCCGGATCTTCCTCCTCCACCGATATTACCAGTTCCTCTTCCGGCACATACTCGTTACTCCTTGCCATTTCTCTATACAATGATTAGTTATAAGAATAATATTTATTAATAGTGTTAATTAGTGTAGAGAACGTTAACTAATTAGACCAAATTTAATATTAATTATAATATGATATAATGGTAGTTTTAATAAATATAATTTTAATTATAAAAGAATTAATATTGATTATGATCGAATATAATATTCATTATAATAAGATTTAATATTATCGATAGTACAGTAGGTACACGTATTTGTACACCTTGTTCCAGATAAGCACGTATGCATGTTACATATTTATATACTTAACATTACCATTTATACACATATGTTGCCACTTATACCTATCGGTATGTCCCGCGATTTCTCCTCGAATTCCCTCGTGCAAGCAAGTCTGTTATTATGTTCCAGACCACAATAACTCACTAGCCCTACGAGTTCATCCCGGTATCCATCAGTTTATAAATATAAATTTATTATTTATTTTCCCAGAGATAATCAAGCCTACGGTTTTTAGGTATCCTAAGGGATAACCTAATCCTTCATAACCAATGGCTCTGATACCAGCTTCTGTCACACCTCGACTAGCAAAACGCGGAAGCGTAAAATGGGAATGTAACAGACACCTCCGCTATCAACCACATTGTTTATAAAGAAACATTAAAAACTAATTTACATTATATTAAATTCCTCTATTTTCATTTACTGTCTAGGTGATACAAAAAATCAGACATTGACTGTCTGACTCCTTACTAGAATACTTGTAACTATTCACATAGCATCGATCATGTTCCAAGACAGGTAGCACGTCATCAAATCATTCCAACTTTGGTAAACCTGAAAAGCAGTTTAAAATGGGTCAACTACAAGAGTTGGTGAGTTTCACGAGTTTCAAGGAAACAGTTATGCGTAATCACAAGCCATCGCTTGTATGTATGTTTATAGGTATGTATGTAAATAACTTAATTATACTAAGCTACAGTGAAGCCTTGACTGTTCATTCATGTCGCGTACCTCCATTTTCCACGCATAATCAACCACTGTGGCCCCCCTTCCGCCCACAACATGCCCCGAGTAGCTATGTCTAACACTACATAGCCTGTTCATATAATTATGGTCATGTGCAAATGGCGTTATGTGTGGCACGACAACCTGGCCAATTCCGTTTGGGTTTGTCAAACAAATATACTATTCATAAGCCGCCGGCTTAAAGGTAATCACTTTGTTAGGGGGGACTTTCATGTGTTAGCACTTAGATAATTAACATCATCACATGTATCAGGTATGTATGTATAATCAAACATGCTTTTCACCCCAGAAGTTCATAAAACTGTTTAAAAAGAGGGGTCATGAAACTGACGGTTTAAAAGATATTCGGTGCGGTATCAGCTTGTGGTTCGTCTTACTCTCTCTTACTTAGTACAAACAATCAATATTATAATAATATTAATATTTTAATATTATTATAATCTTTATACTAAACTGGGTTGTATATCTAATCTGGGTATAGCTGTCATGCCCAGAAAGTGTCAATAGCTTTAGATTGTAACGTTGTTCAATGTCTAATATTTAAAACCGAACTTAGCTTAGTTTCCCCGTTTCACCAGCTGGGCCAAGTTAATCGTTTACGCGTTTAGGAACAGGTATGAGTATGTAAACTTGGGTAAATGTGTTGGTTGATAAAATGATTAAGTAATAAAGAAAGATAAAAAATTAGGGGTCTAGATTCACTACGGGCTCATTTCCGTTTATTCCGTCTGGTTTTGAGAAAAACACGCACAATCCGTCTAAATTATCCAGATTTCTCACAAAAAGTTTGGTTTTACTTAATTAACCCAAAAATATGATTATTGATCACTCTTGATGTTCTGATATTTTAACAGGTTCGTTAAACATGAACTCGTCGGTTTTTATTAGAATTGAATTTGTTTAATCTTCAATTTAGCACAATTAATTGTCCGTTTATAATTAAATATGTAGATTTTTAAAAAATATTTCTGGAATTATTTATTGATTTATTAATTTATAAAAATTCATTTTAAATGTTATATTTAACTCGAAAATCATCCGTCTATACCAAACGATTTTCAAAAAAAAATCTGAAAAAATTCCTGAGTGACCCAAATACTTCCCAAAACACCCTCTAAAATTCCTAGAACCTAAAACTTTTGGCAAATTACCGTTTCGAGCCAAAACGACTATAAAAACTTGAACAAACACGAATCCAGAAAACATAGCTAGGGTTTTCAAAATAAGCCCAAATTTTATATGTGATCATATTATACCAATCCGAGTTCCCCTCAAAATTTCATAATTTTGCAAGTATTTTAAGTATTTTTCCCAAATAAACGTCCCTAATTGGTAATAAATTCGCCCAATATTCTCGGATGGTCGAAAAATTACCAAATTTGGACAGGGACTGATTCATATGGTCCCTGATGGCCCTGAAAAATTTTACAAGCTAACAATATTCACATCACAATCTAACCCAAAACAGCCCCTAACCGAGTAATTTAGTATCACCTCTTCGGTTTTCGTTCGTTTTCGCTCTCTTATTCAAATTTCCAGTTTCTTGTACTTCTAAGTAAGGTGTATATAGGTCCTATATCACAAACCAAGCATAGATAATCAATTAATCAGCCTTAAAACTTAGAATTTCGGTTAGGGCTTTAAACCAAACTTTTGAACCGTAAAAACACGATTTAAACTCCTTAATCATTGTTTATGGCCAAAAAACTTATCAATCCATGTTACTAACCATGTGTAAGATTAAAATATATTTTTTGACCATTTTTAGGGTTTTTTCATAGTTAGAATTGATTTTTACTAATCAAAGTTCATGTTTTATAAAACAACCATGTAAAAATCAAGCTATAGTTATCTAAATAATTAACTTTACCTTAGGTTTTATGTATGTATGAAGAGTCCTGGAGCTTGTGTCCAGACGTTGTGAAATAATGATGCTAAAATATCAAGTTAAGTTACTTAAGTATGAAGAAGGACTTAGGGGGGTGTGTATTCAAAAGTGGCGGCCGGACCTACGGGGGTCCCCTTTGGGCCCCATTTTGGCCACTTGCCTCGTTTTGCATGCCCAAACGTAAAATCCCGAGTCCAAATTTTTTTTAGGTTCCGTTTTTGGCGTGAAAAATATATCGGGCACGATAAACAGTGCGAAAACGAGTGTTTTTCGGCCAATTTCTTGTAAATTTAGAAAGACATACTATTGGTTTGTAAAATCAAAAATATGTTCATGGATCACTTAAAACATCCCAATTAAGTGTTTTGTAAATCTTTTTCAGCTTAACGGATGATACAATGCTTGTGTTGTAACTATCTTTTGCATTTAAGTTCATAGCGGGTATTTAAACGAGTATGTTTTCGTTTAACTGGTTTGCTGTCGCACTAAGGCCATAATACCAATTTGTTAACTTATATTATACGTATATCACTTATAGATGCCCCCCCTACGGGATATCTGGGTCATAACCAGACCCGTTTGGTTATTCGTTTGTTCGGTACGTAATAAGTGGTTAATCGTTAATCGGTAAATGCATACGAAGGTGTACCTGGTTTTGTCATGAATATCACAGAACATAAGGAGGATGTCCACTAGCATTTGATGCATTGTCACTATCTTCTATCATCTGCACATTGAACCTTTGTTGACTTGTTCCAGAGGAGTTTCCATACACCCTTGGAGTCTCTGATGCAACTGAATTGAAATCTGAAGGCTCTTCAATAATTGGATTCATCTAATGAGGCCTCGTGAAAAGATTTCCCATAGGAGCCACTAAAGCATTAGTCACTGGGAAACTTGGTCTCTCTTCTTTAATCATGTGATTTTCAATCATTTCATGTTCAGCAGCCTGTAGGAATGAGATGACATCATCCAATTTGAAATTAAGAAAGTTCACTTTCTCTCTTATGAACTTGCTGGCAGTGTACCATTCCCCTGAAAGTGAAGAAAGAAGCTTTTTGTTCAACTCAAAATCAGAAATTTGTAGGTCTGTTGTTCTTTTTTCATTCACAATAGCAATAAATCTCTGTAGCACCGACTTCAACCTTTCTCCTTCTTTGAATTTGAACCTATCCAGCTGCTGCTTGAGTCTATCTTTCTTAATATCTCTTAGTTCCACATTTCCTTCAAACATTTCAACTATAGCATCATACATAGCCTTAGCACTTGTATGATGATTCACACAGTCAAGATCTCCCGAGACAGTCCAAATTTTAGCATAGACAGAGCCTTATCATCTCTCTTTTTCATCTGTCTCTCCAGCACCTAATTAGCATTTGTTGTATCAGTGGGAACGTACGGACCATTTTTTATTGAAGCCCATAACTCCGTATCATTGTAGTTCACAACGGCTTCAAACAACACCTTCCACTTTATGTATTTTTCCTGTCCTAGCAGTCTTGGGATCTTCTTGGTTGATACCTCTTGATCATCCATAGTGTCAACTTTACCAGATCTACAATCAAGAACCTTCCTATATCTTAAAACTTCAAATTTTTCAATCAAACTTCAACCATGTGGTCTTCAAAGAGTGTACTAAGCTATGATACCATTTGTCAGGACCGGATCTTGTGATATACTAACAATAGTCGACAAGAACACACAAGATCTAAATATTGAAGACCTTTGTTTACACCGGCGGAATCAGTATAAACAGGGTGTTGGATTGAGTATATGATTGAAAAAGCAAAACATTACAGTAAACACAAAGATTCCAATATATTATATAAATCGCTGATGAACAGTGGAAAGGTTTATCAGATTTGCATGGAATGTCTAGGGTTTGTGTATTGAATGACAACCGTACTAGCTAACATAAATGAGGAATATTCTCTCAATGATCGTTATGCATCCGTGCCCTATTAGGTAAACCTAGTATTCTATTTATAGGCCCATATACATTCCTTCTAAAATGCCTAATGATTACATAATGATTGACAAATAAATACAAATGTAAAACTAGTCTTTGAGTATGATATATCCTTGTCGAGCAGACCTTCTAATACAGAGTGTGCTTGAAACATGTATTCGAGCAGACTTTATGTGACACCTCGCTCTTCCACGTTAACACCGTTAACCCAACTCCGTTATATTACACGTCACGCATAACATTTACATGAGTCAGTAACAAGTCACACACATAAGTCCTATTGTACGCGCTGGTGATTAATGTCGAACCGGTTATGTTAATAACTTGTATGATTTAATTATTGCATGATAAGTGATTATGTGTTAAATATTTTTCCATGTAATAATTAGTTATTAAGATTCAAGTGTAAAAAAAAATCTTTGTGGCGCGCCACGCATCTCGTAGCCCGAGGCTTCAGCCTCCGCGCTGCTCGGGGGACGACCTGGTCAGGAAAATTTGTTTAAACCCTATTTTTCAAACCCTAATCACCCTATAACCCTTTCCATCCGTCATTGGACAAAAAAACATGAGTTCTTGGGTAACTTTGGGTGCTTGTGGGTGATTAGGAAGATTGGGGTCATCAACATCATTGTTTGATTGTTAATTGTAAGTGTTTCATCAATAACCACTCGTTTACATGCTTGTCTATTGGTTTTGTTGAAAAACCCTAATAAGATATGAAATATTTCTGTAATATGGAGATTTTATGATGGTTGTGATGAGTTTTTTTCGTTTATTGGTATAGTAGAACATTAGGGTTTTCGTATACATGATTATCGATCGATCTTTGATGAAATCAGAATGCTGACAGCTTTGTACTCGCTTATTGTTTCGACTATAACTTAATGATAAACGATGGTTTTTAATATATTCTTGATTCTAGGATATAGTTGGTCGAGTCTAGTTTCTAGAAAGTTATGATTTGTAATTTTTGGATATACAAAAGATAGGTTTTATGATTTTACAAGATTGCGTGACGTCTAATCCGATTCGGGAAGATGCTTTCTGGTCTAAATTCCCGACATCATAATTGGAGATTGACAAAACCAAATGGGTTGGTTTCACTTTTGGAAAATTACATTTTTAGTTAGGATTCTAACCCAATTGGCCTTTCTTGATTTGGATTAGTATTTTAGCTTAGACAAGCTAATACATTTTGTTGTGTAATCTGTTGAACTGTTTGTAACTATCTTAAATAATTGAATTATTTTGAGCTTTTAATACATGATAAAAATATAATAATAATTGTTTGAGAAACCTAATCCATATGGTCTACTGTGATAAATTTTTTAGAATTTATCTTTGAGTTTTTCATAGTGAATAAAATCAGTTTGTACGTGCTAGAATCTGTCTCGTGAACTGAGTGATCATAAGTTAGGTTGTACGATGAATATTTGGTTGCTTTTCCATGATATGATGTGTGGATACATGTTAGGACTCTCTCGTACAGTTGACATTACTTATTATGACCAATGAGTCATCGGGTCAAGTTATGTGGTTGTGTGTGAGTCCATACGTGGGTCTTAGAGTCTTGTGTTGTTGAACACACTCTTATAACTTAAACACTTGTACTAGGTAACGCTTAACTAGTCAAGTGCATTCTTTTGGCTTTTGGGAAAAGTCTATTACATGCATCACCAGGTGAGTTCATGCTTTTTCCAACTTGTTTTCTGGATTGAAAACACAACTATTTTCGTATACTTGTTTTCTGGATTGAAAACAACAAAACTATTTTTGCGTACTTGTTTTCTGGATTGGAAACAACAAAACTATTTTCGTATACTTCTTTTCTGGATTGAAAACAACAAAACATCTTGCTTACTTGTTTTCTGGATTGAAAACACAAAACATTTGTCTATGCTTATTTTCTGGATTGAAAACACGAACATACTTACATACTGGTTTTCTGGAGGAAAACGCAGCGACTTATTTTGGCTTTAAGTTGTTTCTTATATATAACAAGTGTATACTAGATGCCCTCTTTTCACTTAAAGTCCTTACAAACCTTGAACCGTTAGTATGGGATCGTGGGTAAATTTAAGTAGTACTAGTGGGTTTGACAAACCCCACCTGCTATAACTCGACTGGAGGTCGGACGGGTGTAAATTGTCCTAACATACGTCGCCAGTGTTTTGTGATAGACCTGGTAAGAAGGCATATAGACAGTCAGCTTCGGTTCAAACATCTAGTAGGTTTTAAATGTGTTAGCTACCCTAGTATATCTGAAAAGTGCTTAATCCACATACACTACTTATGCTTCGTATACTATCTATACTATATATACTACGTTTTACTGCAACTTATGAACTCACCAACCTTGTGTTGACCCTTGAGTATTTATACTTGCCCAGGTTGCTAGATCTGCTAATGAGTTGATTGCATTGCATGCGTCTAGAGACACACTTGTCGCATGAACTTTTTATTTCACATTATTTACATTTGATGGGTTGTGCATGTTTTGAACCCATGGTTCATTGTTTTTAAACGATTTACTTTTACGCTTCCGCAAAACTTTAAATTGTTTGGATTGGATTTTGTGTTCTCATGTTTGAATGAGACGTAAATAAATATTTTGAATATTTTAATTTGGTTGTTTGGTATAACGAATGAGCTAGATCATAGTATGTCACAAGCCTCGCGGTAAAACTCTGTTAGTCGAAATTTGAGAGTGTGACAGATTGGTATCAGAACCATTGGTTATAGTGAACTCGGTTTGTTTTTGAAAAATTGGTATGTGACCTTTTCAAAGCTCAATAATAGTTTTTCAAATGTGTCAACCCATCACTACATTGTTTTCATGCATTGCATTACATACGTGCATAACATTCACATACATCATGACACAGGTTGGTCCATGTTACCCATGTCACCAATGCTAGCTAATAAGATATCTTTTAACTTCTTACTTCGCGTCTTGCTTCGCGTTTCTATTATGTCTTTTGACGCCACCAAAAATTCTGAAAAGGCCGATCTGCCACCCGTGAAAGGTGAGGAGGCACATGAGGATTCAACACACATCAGCGCCTTAGGTGAGACCAGCGAGTGGTAGTAATTACCGGACTTAATTAGGCACTTGATTCATCGAGAACTAGTTTCCTATTCCTCTGCTTTTGGCTTTACCTCATTAACATTAACTACTTCTTTTCATAAAGTCTTAATGGAAAGGACATAACACCCCAATGTAAGATAAATTGACTAGTACGGTCCGGAACATAATCGTGAATCTATAGGTACATTGGTGTGAGACGGGATTCCATTGTGTAAACACTTTTCTAAAGCAAACTCTTGAAACTCTAAACCTTGTCATATAAATTTACCAACGACTGCGAGCCCTTGACTGTCATTACAGAAGTATTTCTATTCTGATTAATTCTTGTAAGTGTTTCCATGAACTCTCATCAAAATTTTGTTAGGAAAACCATCTTGATTTAAAACCTTTCTAAAGACTCATGGCCGGACCTTCAACTTTGTCTTGTGCGTGGAAATTGAAGAGTGCCTCATAAACTAACACCCTATTCCATATGCTCTAATGATGAATTCCCTCTTGACTCTATTGCTCTTCCCCTATGGTCAACCCTCTACCTAAGTTGTTTTATGGAGTATCACAACAAACTCTGCGATCAAATTTTCAACAAGATAATCTCGTTGTCTCAACTCCTTAAACTTTGCATTGACTGACCTTTACCGTATGTACACAATTCCATATAATTGATCAAACTCGTATAATGACGTTACCTATGATGAACATATAAGTGCTCTTTCATTTTGTTTTCCCTTTTTCTTTCCTTGGTGTGGAACCTTGACTTGAACCTTCTTTCATACTAGAAATTATCTATAAACTTGAAGCACTCTATATCGCTCATCTGAGGACTAGATCTGTCACGCAATCAACCAGAAAGAACAACCCCTGTTAGATGGTGTAAGGCTCTCCATTTTTGAAACCCTCCTTCGCAAAACCAACCAAAACTGTTAAATCTGTAATTCACGAAGTTCAAGCAACTGGGTCCGCAAGGCGATTATTTTAATAGATACGTTGTGGTCTACCCTAGACAAAGCACCTAAGCTCAATCCTTCGGGCTAAAGTTGAGGAAAGAATTCGGATTACCCTATTCTCCCTTCGGTTACAGTTGGCATCGGCAAAGTAATGCTTGGTGATAGGAACCACTTGCAATGTGCTATTGGTGTGGTGGGTTAGCTGTGGTACACCCTATATATAAACACTAACAGTATGCTAACGGTGGAGACTAAAGCCAAATCATTTCCCAATCTTAACCCTTAAGTATATTTACTTACGCTTTAACCTTGCAAAACCGGTACTCGCACCAAGACCATGAATCTCAAATTTCATAAAGCATCACCATAATCATCCATTCTAGACATTTCTCAACTCTTTATACTGTCATACGTTCTGACACCTTTACCGTCAATAACCTACAGTTATATTTTCAAGTTTACGCAATCAAAATTTCAGGACGAAAATTCTTTCAACAAGGGGATGATGTGACAAACAGAAAATTTTTGTTAAACATTTGCAACACTTCCAAAACAATTGTAACAATAGTCAATAGACGGGATGTCTACTTAATTCATTTTGATCTTTCAATGGACGGAAAGTTTACTGAATTCATGTTGTTCATTGGTGTGTGTCTAATAACCCTATAAATATGACCCTCACAACTAAGCTTTAATATTAAAACGAAAATCCTAAAACCACACACAACCGGCAAGTGTACCGATCGCAAGTAGTATAGACTTAGGAAGTCCGAGTATCGAACACGTGGACACGTTAGAACGCTAAAGATCACTAACCCTAGACAAGACCTACCTTAAAATAATATTATATTGATTTTTGATTTCTTTTAACTTAACTGAACTAACTGGATTGACTGACAAAACTTACCAAAAATAGAAAACTTAAAGGAAAACTAACTGTGTTAACTTAGGATGGAGAAAAACGTCTACCTGGGTCTGAATCAAATTGTAGGCCTAACAAGCTAATGGATTGAATGACTTCAAGACACCGGTCCCTAAAGATGACACGACTAAGGATCGCTCGGGCTCACTGGATTACATCTCGGTCTCACACAACAAGCCTAAACTACTCAAAATCGCCTAAAACGACCAAACCGGGAAACAATTGCTAACGTGTTCTAATGAAGGATCACCTCTCGGTCTCACCAACACTCGACCCTAATGGTAATGAATACTACACAACCAAGGATAGAGGAACAATTCAAATTAAACCAAAATAGATCAACTAGTCGCTCAAACACCTAAACCTGACAAGAAACGAACTCGCCCTCGCGCAATCCTTATTCTAGCATGCAAAGGCAATGAGACAACCCTAACTTCCTATCACCTCTCGGTGTTTAACCGCTGTACTTAATCCAATTAATCATGCAACAAAACCCTACGGTGGTACCTACCGCAAACAAACCCTAAACACCAAGTCTAGAATCAAACAATGCACCGACCAATCAATACAAAACTAATCAACCGACACACGGGGTTTATGCAATGAATCACCAAAATTTCCAGCCCTTAAACACAACCTATTTCATATCTAAATCAAACTTTACAATAACAATTAAGGTCTATTAATCAAACAATCCATGAAACCTATCAAACACTAACAAGAATCATCATTCCTAGGTAGAACTAACAAGTTTAGCCGAGAATCATTTTTGGACAGCAGCAAACAATTAATAAACACATCATTAATCCCATACCAAACATCTTAACAATCATCCAATGATCAACAATAATCAATAACAATTCAATCTCTCAATCAATTGCAAAACAAATCAACAATTAAACAAGAAAATCAAAGTGTATGAACAATGAAAAAGATGTAAGGATATGGATGTTTCCGGGGCTGTTCTTGCTGTCAAAAACGATGGGGATTCAATCCCGAGGCTTGGTTCCTGTGTCTTCTTCCTTCCCTAGCCGCCACAACCTTCAAACCCTAGCCGAAAAAACTTTTTTTTCTTTTTTCTCCCCTGCTGCTGCTGTTCGGCTGCTGTCCAGTAGCTCTAGGGTTTTTAAATTCTTTATATTATAATATTATAATAGTATTTGGGCCTCCATGATGCATACGGGTCGGGCCTTGAGCTTTGTCTTGAACTTGTATGCGTAAAAGGCTCATAGAATGCTCGAAAAGTCCCGGTTTTTACCTTTCTTTTACCCAAAACCTACAACATTAATAAATGTACGTAAAACCTATCTAAAACGAGTTAAAACATATAAAATATAATATAATACGTAGATAAAACGTGCGGAAAATACGAGTGTTTTACAACACATCATTCATACTTATAGACTGTGAGTCTACTTATTTACTTAGCGGTGCCTATCAATTTTTGGGACGAAAATTCTTTCAACAAGGGGATAATGTGAAACCTCGCTCTTCGACGTTAACACCGTTAACCAAACTCCGTTATATTACACATCAAGCATAACAATTACACGAGTCAGTAACAAGTCACACACATGAGTCCTATTGTACGCATTGGTGATTAATGTCGAACCAGTTACGTTAATAATGTAACACCCCAACCCGGAACAGGCTGATGTGTCACTATTACAGATATCATAAACCAAAAGCAATCCAATTAAAAGAAAAGAAAAGGAATCCAAAGACAACTAGCGGATCCAAACAAACCGAAAGAAAATCCTAAGTCATATTTATTAAATTCTCAAACAAAAGAAAATATAATGAAGGTCTTTATTCCCAATCTTCATTTTACTCTCATCAATGATTCCCTGATTTCCCTGATTACCTGACAACAAAATAAGACAAAAAAAACAAGAAAACACGCCTGAGCCAAAAATTGCCTAGTAATGGATAGAACAATAGTACATGTAAAGACGAACTTACGAAAAGCAAACGAAAATAGAACTGACATTAAAACCATAACTAAGGCTAATCGAAAATAATACGAATATTGAAGGAAAACTGATGCAGATGCTACTACAGAACATAACCAAATTATTACAGAAACCGTTTTAGATACTTAACTATAATCACAAACATATACAGAAACAGATACAAAAAACATATATCAAACTACACGACAATAGCATATTAACAAAAATAAATCGTGTACACAGAAGCACCCAGAGCCAGAAACAGAGGGGTACACAGCTAGCTAGTCCATGCACCTATGAGATGGTACGTGTGGCGTACACACATTGTTCCATCCCCCAGAAGTCAGATGTTAGAGATCAGAGCAGAAATAGGATCGATCCATACGCCCGTAAGTGGCCCTAATACACAAGTACTAGTTAGAGACGCCGTGAACTTTAATTACGCACTGTCACGACAAGTGCCATGTCGTTGACGCCCCAACGACAAGTCAGAAAGTGCTCGGGTAACAGAGTACTAAAGCTAAAAGCATATAATTACATATGTTCAAACGGGAACATGCAACAAAGAGTACAAAATATATGATGTATTGCATGCTACAAAAATATATTATATAAAATAACTAAACTCAAAATGTAACTGACGCATAACGAAAATCCGTACTACAAAGTAACGAAATAGAGTCAATACTAAAAGTGAACAAAAACAGAAACCGTACTACAAAGTAACGGAATATAATTAATACTATGAGTGACAGAAACCAGAAACCGTACCTTAGGAGACGATAAGTAAGCGAAACAATTACAAGTTTTCCTTTACTAGGTAATAGAGCCTACAAATCCGACATATTCCAATTTAGACTTATTAAGTTCATTTTTATTAGATGACTAGTGGAGTTTCAGGCAATATGAACTTTAGGACCTTCAATATTGACATCTAATTACAAACAACACTTGCAGTATTTTTATAAATAAAATATTTTACAACCACCCAGGAGGTGCCATTCGTTTAGCCATTTCAATTTATAAAAGTATTTACATAAAAATAAATTAGTCTCACATGATTTATTCCAAAAAACATAATTGGTTATTATATGCATTTGTCAATGCATGACTATGACATGGCCCCTGTTGGCTATATATATTCATTAGTAGATAGAAAGAAATATATTTAAAGAATTTATTTTGCCATCATCAACAATCCATTCTATTAACGTCATAAAAGCTTGAACAAAACATTAACGACCAACGGTACTGTGTGTTAACCACGGAACAAGGACTCGGTATTAAGGTGACATATATTTAGTTGGGTCGTATATTTACGTACATATAAGTGACCAAATCATGAGATTCAATTGCCGGAATCTCCTTAATGGTCACCAAGGGTAATATAATAAACACAAACGGACCACATGCAATAACGGAATGTTCATAACAAAACCGTTACCTTGATAGCCGGACGGAACGAATCAAAGACTACGTCGGTGGTGTATGAGTGCAGCGGCGGCCTTTGGTAGCCGAAACAGAGCAGATCACGAAGGGTGAGTAGGTGGTGGGGTTTAGAGGAGTTTGTTTGGGGATTCATGGGTTTAATAACAAGATCGACGATGGTTTCGGAGCTTCCGTTTAATCCGTTGAATTTGAATTAGAAGATAACAAGAGATAAGGTCTGGATAATTTGAAAACAAAAGGTGATGATTTATTTATTTATTTATTTATTTTCTCTCTATATTATAATTTGGGATATTATAATTATCCCTCCTAAAAAATTTTCGTCCTCGAAATTGTAAAACGGAGAGACAACTTTCCACATTCATGATTTTAGACACAACAAATACGGAGTCTAAGAAATAGCAAATAAACAGATACTAGAACATAATAAAATAAAATTCATATGAAATCAAAATCATCCAAACTGAAATCACAAATTACTAATATGGAAACATATATGGATACTGGGAACGAATGGTGTTTTCTATCGATGTGGAAATAACCAACGCGTAATCCAAAAGAGAAGACTCGATTTTAAGCTATTTGGAAAATAACTATGAGACTACGGAGTGGGTAACTCCGGCATCAAATAACACATATAAGTTACGCTTAGCAAAATCACACAGATGCAATACCACCTAGCATATTATATTAAAGGAATACGAACAATTACATGATGCAAGAATCAACGAACACATGCGGATCAAGATTATTAAAAAGGATAAGGAAACTAAACCGGGGGCATTAGCAACAAGTGCAAAAACCCGTCCTCCTGCAACAAGCCTGGCGTCTCCCGCGGTATTAGCTCGAGGGTCACGTTGAGGGCACTCTCTAACCAAATGTCCAGCCTCTCCGCATCTGAAACAAAGGCCTTTGGCTCCACGACATACACCCCTATGAGGTTTTCCACAAGTAGCACATGGAGGGATAACATCACGATTTTGTTGTGTCTGATTCTGTGCGGCTCCACGATTATGGTTTTGGTTTCTCCCTTGTCGTGATTGATTATTGAAATTCTGGTCAGATCGGTTCTTACGGCCTCGAGGTACCAAAGATTGATCGTTGTTGTCACTAGAAGGAGACTTATCGCCACTACTTCCCCTTGTCCGTTTACGATTATTTTCAGACGTCCTTTGAGAATGTTTCTTGTCGTTATCCAAGTTTTTAACCGCATCCACTATCTCATTAATGTCATTGAAACGGATGTTTAGGATAAACTTCCTATCACGGTCGCATATGTGACGTGAAGTCGAAGGCTCACTCAAACTTAAATCAAATACTACTAAATAGATAGTGGTAAGTGGGTATCGAACACGAGGAGTTTGTGGATAATGTGTTAACAAGTAACTTAACGATTAAACTAATATAAATGTAAATGACGAAAAAGTAATTTCCAAGTTGGTTTTGATTTGATTTATAACTAAAATAAACTAACACGAAAGTTGTAAACGATAAATTAACCAAGCATTCCTCTCAGGGTTCGGGTTATTACTCAACACTTTTGTTAACGTTCAATGGATAAACCGTAATATCTCGGTTTTGTGTATATGCAATCGTTGTGATTAATCAAGAACTAAGTACTCGGATTCCTATAATGCGAGGTTGCCACTTAATCAATCAATCAATACTATTCTCCCTAGTTCTTTCCACTAAATCTCGATTGCCAACGACACCAAGAACATATGGCTAAAAACTAGATTGAAACAATATGGACAAGCTACAACCATCACACAAACACAAGATCATACTAACATAGCATTTAGATAATCAATCCAAGTTCAAAAACAAGAAACAAAAGTGTTTAACAAATAACCTTACATCCCGAGAGGAATACCGAAGTAACTAGCCACTCATGGCTCGGGAGGTCATCCTTGCATCAAGTAATTTGTTTACCACCATCCAAGACATAAAACAAAACAATACAAGACACAAAATGATGTTTTTGTTCTCCAAAATCGCCTCTAGGCTGGCCAAGGTGAAAAAGTAGGTGAAAAGGCACCCCAAAACGGCCTAATAACAAGGCAGTCACGTGACCTTACGCCCCGGACCGTGGTCCACGGTCCAGACCGTGGGCCACGGTCCACCACGGTGCATAGAATGGCCACGGTACGGTGAAAACTGTCTGATTGGAGCTGGGTTGACCGTGGTCCACGGTGGAGCTTTTGTTCATTTTCTTGTTTTCTTCATATCTTTCTCGTTTCAACTCCGTTTTCTTCGCCGTTTTCGCCCACGTTCTCGTAATTTCATCCTCTACCTCCTTCTACCTGCAAACATATGAGTAACCATAGTCAACTAATTCCATGAAATTAAGTTGGTTAAGCCAATGCATTTATATCTTTTAACTCGCTTAACGGCTTCCCTACGAGTCACTCGTCAATATGACCCACTTGAAATGATTGGTTTGCTGCTCTTGAGTACCTACGGTCGGTCCTAGAAAACTAACCAGACAACAAAAACGGTTCTTAAATTCTACAATAGGCCCATCTTCTCCTTGTATAATAGAAGAATATTCCCTCAAATATTCGCTCCGGTCGGCGTCAGTAAAATACTGCTAATAAAACAGGGTGCGAAAATCATTCCAAGGAAGTGTGGCAGCATAATTGTTCCCTCCACGGCAGCTTTCAGTGTCTTCTATGATTATTTTCAGACGTCCTTTGAGAATGTTTCTTGTCGTCATCCAAGTTTTTAACCGCATCCACTATCTCATTAATGTCATTGAAACGGAGGTTTAGGATAAACGTTCTATCACGATCGCATATGACCCACTTGAAATGATTGGTTTGCTGCTCTTGAGTACCTACGGGCGGGCCTAGAAAACTAACCAGACGACAGAAACAGTTCTTAAATTCTACAATAGGCTCATCTTCTCCTTGTATAATAGAAGAGTATTCCCTCAAATATTCGCTCCGGTCGGCATCAGTAAAATACTGCTGATAAAACAGGGTGCGAAAATCATTCCAAGGAAGTGTGGCAGCATAATTGTCCCCTCCACGGCAGCTTTCAGTGTCTTCCACCATCGATGAGCATCATCTTCGAGCTTGTAAGTAGCTAGCTGAACCTTAAACACATCTTCGACACCTAGCACCTCAAACAGTTTCTCAATATGCGCGATCCAGTTTTCAGCTTCAACTGGAGTAATAGCGGTACTAAAGGATTTCGGCTTTTGCTTTTGAAAACGCTCAAGCCAGACATGAATACCAACAGGAGGATTGTTGCCTTCAGAGTTGTTTCCTCCAGGATTATTTCCTCCAGGGTTGTTGCCTCCGGGATTGTTGCCCCGAGGATTATTGCCTCCGGGAGTATTCTGCTGCAACTATTGTATTAGGTTAGGGACTAAAGCCGCAATAGCCGCATTGGAAGTGTTAGTAACAAGGGTCGCGAGAGGAGGGTCATTTTCAACATCATTCTCGTTTTGGTGGTTCACACGTCTTCTAAGAGGCATCTGAAAGTAAGGTAACGTATGAGCTAAAAGATAAAGATTTACGGAATACGCGGAAGATCAAATGAGAAATCCTAACCCGACGTCTACCCATTAACTCACATTTTTAATTATTATTGTTTAAGTTTTCTACAGGATAGAGCTTGGGAGCTTTGATACCATAACTGTAACACCCCAACCCGGAACAGGCTAACGTGTCACTATTACAGATATCATAAACCAAAAGCAATCCAATTAAAAGAAAAGAAAAGGAATCCAAAGACAACTAGCGGATCCAAACAAACCGAAAGAAAATCCTAAGTCATATTTATTAAATTCTCAAACAAAAGAAAATATAATGAAGGTCTTTATTCCCAATCTTCATTTTACTCTCATCAATGATTCCCTGATTTCCCGGATTACCTGACAACAAAATAAGACAAAAAAAACAAGAAAACACGCCTGAGCCAAAAATTGCCTAGTAATGGATAGAACAATAGTACATGTAAAGACGAACTTACGAAAAGCAAACGAAAATAGAACTGACATTAAAACCATAACTAAGGCTAATCGAAAATAATACGAATATTGAAGGAAAACTGATGCAGATGCTACTACAGAACATAACCAAATTATTACAGAAACCGTTTTAGATACTTAACTATAATCACAAACATATACAGAAACAGATACAAAAAACATATATCAAACTACACGACAATAGCATATTATCAAAAATAAGTCGTGTACACAGAAGCACCCAGAGCCAGAAACAGAGAGGTACACAGCTAGCTAGTCCATGCACCTATGAGATGGTACGTGTGGCGTACACACATTGTTCCATCCCCCAAAAGTCAAAAGTCAGAAGTCAGAAATCAGAAAAGAACTAGGATCGATCCATGCGCCCCTAAGTGGCCCTAATACACAAGTACTAGTTAGAGACGCCGTGAACTTTAATTACGCACTGTCACGACAAGTGCCATGTCGTTGACGCCCCAACGACAAGTCAGAAAGTGCTCGGGTAACAGAGTACTAAAGCTAAAAGCATATAATTGCATATGTGCAAACGGGAACATGCAACAAAGAGTACAAAATATATGATGTATTTCATGCTACAAAAATATATTATATAAAATAACTAAACTCAAAATGTAACTGACGCATAATGAAAATCCGTACTACAAAGTAACGGAATAGAGTCAATACTAAAAGTGAACGAAAAAAGAAACCGTACTACAAAGTAACGGAATATAATTAATACTATGAGTGACAGAAACCAGAAGTCGTACCTTAGTAGCCGATAAGTAAGCGAAACAATTACAAGTTTTCCTTTACTAGGTAATAGAGCCTACAAATCCGACATATTCCATTTTAGACTTATTAAGTTCATTTTTGTAAGATGACTAGTGGAGTTTCCGGCAATGTGAACTTTAGGACCTTCAACATTAACATCTAATTACAAACAACACTTGCAGTATTTTTATAAATAAAATATTTTACAACCACCCAAGAGGTGCCATTCGTTTAGCCATTTCAATTTATAAAACTATTTACATAAAAATAAATTAGTCTCACATGATTTATTCAGAAAAACATAATCGGTTATTATATGCATTTGTCAATGCATGACTATGACATGGCCACTGTTGGCTATATATATTCATTAGTAGATAGAAAGAAATATATTTAAAGAATTTATTTTGCCATCATCAACAATCCATTATATTAACATCATAAAATCTTGAACAAAACATTAACGACCAACGGTACGGTGTGTTAACCACGGAACAAGGACTCGGTATTAAGGTGATATATATTTAGTTGGGTCGTATATTTACGTACATATAAGTGACCAAATCATGAGATTCAATTGCCGGAATCGCCTTAATGGTCACCAAGGGTAATGTAATAAACACAAAAGGACCACATGCAATAACGGAATGTTCATAACAAAACCGTTACCTTGATAGCCGGACGGAACAAATCAAAGACTACGTTGATGGTGTATGGGTGTAGCGGCGGCCGTCGGTAGCCGAAACAGAGCAGATCACGAAGGGTGAGTAGGTGGTGGGGTTTAGAGGAGTTTGTTTGGGGATTCATGGGTTTAAAAACAAGATCGACGATGGTTTCGGAGCTTTATTTTTTTTTCTCTCTATATTATAATTTGGGTTATTATAAATAACTTGTATGATTTAATTAATGCATGATTAGTGATTATGTGTTAAATGTTTTTCAATATTATAATTAGTTATTACAATTTTTGTGTTTAAAAAAACACCTTTGAGGCACGCCACGCGTCTCGTAGCCCGAGGCTTCAGCCTCCGCACGGCTCGGGGGACAACCAGGTCAGGAAAATTTATTTAAAACATATTTTTCAAACCCTAATCACCCCATAACCCTTTCCAGCCGTCATTGGACGAAAAACATGAGTTCTTGGGTAACTTTGGGAGCTTGTGGGTGATTAGGAAGATTAGGGTCATCAACATCATTGTTTGATCATTAATTGTAAGTGTTTCATCAATAACCACTCTTTTACGTGCTTGTCTATTGCTTGTGTTAAAAAACCCTAATAGGATATGAAATACTTTTGTAATATGGAGATTTTATGATGGTTGTGTTGATGTTTGTTCGTTTATTGGTGTAGTAGAACATTAGGGTTGTCGTATACGTGATTATCGATCGATCTTTTTTGAAATCAGAATGCTGACAGCTTTGTACTTGCTTATTGTTTCGACTGTAACATGATAATAAACAATGGCTTTTAATATGTTCTTGATCCTAGGATATAGTTCGTCGAGTCTGGTTTTCGAGAAAGTTATGATTTGTAATTTTTGGATATACAAAAGATAGGTTTTATGATTTTACAAGATTGCGTGTCTAATCCGATTCGGGAAGATGTTTTCTAGTCTAACTTCCCGACATCATACCTTGAGATTGACATTGGTTTCACTTCTGAAAAATCACATTCTGCGTTAGGATTCTAACCCAATTGGTCTTGCTTGATTTGGATTAGTATTTTAGCTTATACAAGCAAATAAATTTTGTTGTGTAATCTACTGAACTGTTTATACCTATCTGCAATGATTGAATTATTGTGAGCTTTTAATACATGATAAAAATATAATTAAAATTGTTTGAGAAACCTAATCCATATAGTCTACTGTGAAAGATTTTTAAGAATTTATCTTTGAGTTTTGCATGGTGAATAAAATCAGTTTGTACGTGCTAGAATCTGTCTCGTGAACTGAGTGATCATAAGTTAGGATGTATAATGAATATTTGGTTGCTTTGCCATGATATGATGTGTGGATACACGTTAGGACTTTTTGGTACAGTTGACATTACTTATTATCACCAACGAGTCATTGGGTCAAGTTGTGTGGTTGTGTGTGAGTCCATACGTGTAACACCCCGGCTTTAAGCGAAATACGTCCGGGTGCAACGTTTATATCACTCATAAGCTCGTAACACTACTAATAGTGACAATATATTTATTTTATTCCATAATATCGCAAGTACACAAATAGTTTGATAATGAGACAAACAACACTACATCTAAATGAAACAAATATTATTCATTGAAATAATCCTAAGGTATAACTAGTTTTCTTGTCCTGGCACTTCATCGTATCAACCTGCAGCACGTTAAAATAATATATTTTGTCAACAACACATGTTGGTGAGTTTTCATAAGTTTTTGCATATATAGATATATATAAAATGCGCGATTCAATGATCGTCATGCAATAAATATTCAGACATAATGTAAATGAAATCAAATACTGTCGTCCTCCCGTTCATTTAACCGAAGCCGTAGAAGTCGGGGAAATGAGAACCACCTTACGTAAACAATCGAAGTCGTAACGTTAGACGGCGCAGGTACGTCCTGTCGGACCCTCCCACTATGTGTATGCGTTTGCGTTTGCGTTTACGTAACTTCCACCATAAAAACAGTAAACACGTTGCACATAATTCACGTATATAATCATAAACAATATGCAAGAATAATATTAACATGTACGATAAATATGAATCGGTTTGTAAACAAGCGCATAACTAACGAAATAAAAACTTGTGACGTGCTACCCCCAAAATATTATAAAACATTAAAATGGGGTTATGAAGAACTCACATGTTAAATAAGCAAGAATGAGTAAATAAGCGAAGATGTCTTTAAGCGAGTGAACCGACAGGGTTTGGTTCAATAAGTGACCCTAGATAAATAGATAACTATGATCAAAATACGGTTGAGGAAAGATAAGAAATAGATGGCCGACATGTTCAGTTTATAATTCTTAAACGAAAAGTTTGTTAAAAATATATTTTTGTTCTATTTTTATAATTTAAATGAAATAGGTTAGTTATTTGATTTTTAATCAATTTTATTTTAGTTTTAGAAATAAATAAATAAATAAAATAAAAATAAAGGTTATAATAATTATTAGTTAATTTTAATGATTTCGGTTCGTTTCCGAGCCGAATATTATTTAATAAAACAAGTTTAACGAGTGGTTAATGTTTTTGGTTGGACATGAACTCGGTTTGATTCGGGTTTATATCTAACATGCTTGAAATGATAAGATGGTGTGACATGTTGGAAATTCTTAGTCTTGTTTATTAGTTTTGCAAAAGTTACTTTTTAACTTAAAACTTATTTTTAACCGAACATTAACGTGCCGAAGAGTGATTGTGAAAACACAACCACGGTTGTTAATTTAGAGTGACAACATGATGATGATAACATGATATGTTGTACATAAATAAGACAATAATTACCCGAGGATAGAATATCAAAAAAGAAAGAATAACTTGAAACTTGGATTTTTGCAACATTTGAAAAGCAAGAACACAATTGAAAATGTAAAGTGTTGTGGTGAATGATTTGTAGAAGTATGAGAGCCTTTATATAGGCTTCAAATCGTTAATAACAAGGTTGAAGTGATTAATTGCATAAGCTAGTCATAAGGCTAGTCTTAAGCAATATTAATCACCAAATTAATGAGTTTTGACCAAATTTGATGAAGGGGGAATTTAATTATCAATAAAAAAAATAGTCTAGGTTCATCTAAGACTTGGAAAAACGAGTCAAATGGCGGGAATTTAGAGAGGATGAGAAGAAGGCAGTTGACCCGTCTTGAAGAATACCAATAATTATAAACAATTAAATAACACAATCAATACTCAATAAATGCGGAGATTTTATTAATAATCCGAAAAGTATCAAAATTTTAAAATGGTTCGGGTTTTTGGGTTTTTAAAAATGATGAATGTCACAATACGTGAGTTTTAGAGTCTTGTGTTGTTGAACACACTCTCATAACTTAAACACTTGTACTAGATAACACTTAACGAGTCAAGTGCATTCTTTTGGCTTTTGAGAAAAGTCTATTACACGCGTCACCGGGTGAGTTCATTCTTTTTCCAACTTGTTTTCTGGATTGAAAACACAACTATTTTCGTATACTTGTTTTCTGGATTGAAAACAACAAAACTATTTTCATATACTTATTTTCTGGATTGGAAATAACAAAACTATTTTCGTATACTTGTTTTCTGGATTGAAAACAACAAAGCATCTTCCTTACTTGTTTCTAGATTTAAAGCACAAAACATTTGCCTATACTTGTTTTCTGGATTGAAAACACGGACATATTTGCATTATGAGTTTCTGGAAGAAAACGCAGAAATTTAAGAACATAACAACTACAAGAGAAATTTTTTTAGTAGACAAATTTCATATGCATTGCTTTTCGCACTTGACAATTCTTTTTAGTTTTTTTTTTATTTATAGCTTGTACTTTACATTATATATATTGTTGTTATGAACACTAAATAACTTTTTTACGCTAGTATTCTTGATTGAGTTATAGAGAAATTTATCTTATAGTTCTGATCCCCTAAGTTGTTGGTTGTTTACCTTCGTTATGGTAATTAGTTTTTTTAGAAATGACCCAAAAAGAAATGACACAAAAAAAGAGTGGGATCCGTTGAAGTCATGAGACTATTGACAAAACATATCTTGAAGCATGTCTTCATGAAATAACACTCTATGGATTTCAAGGAAGTAGCCTTAAACCAATATCATGGAAGAATGTAGCGGAGAAATTGAAAATAGAACACAACTTCACTATGGATCAAAAACAAATGAAGAACCACTATGATTATTTTAAATCAAAAATTTTTGCTTGGTCAAAGTTAAAAAGGCAAAACCGACAACGTTTATGATCCCGTAACAAACAGTTTTAACTTGTCAGAAGAGGAATGGCAAATTGAGATAAAGGTATTTCCTTTGTATAAATAATTATTATTATTGCATTTCTATTAATCTTATAGTATTTTATAATATTTTTCACACAGACCAAAAAAAGTCATAGAATCTTTGAGAAGTGTGCCATTTCTTTACCCAGAGTTTTGTATTCAGTTGTTTCAGGGCTCTACTTCAAATGGTTTTGATAGTTGGGGGCCACCTTCTACACTTCCTCGTCCTTCTAACCAAAATTTAAAAGATCTTGAGGATTTCAAATTCACTCAAATGGAACCCTGACTCAAGGTGTTAGTGAGGAGTCATTCGGTCGATCTAGGGAAAAATATAAAGTTAAGGAAACATTTAATTCAAAGCTAATAGAAGTTAGGGCCCATATTACCAAGGTGGCAAAGATGTTGATTCATCATCATCATCATCATCATCATCATCGTACTCAGTATATCCCACCAATAGCAAAGCTATGGTAGGGTCTGAGGAGGGTAAGATGTAGACAGCCTTACCTCTAACCCGTAGGAATAGAGAGGCTGCTTCCGGTGAGACCCCCGGCTCGATAGTAGTTTTGCATTAAGCCTTGGACTAAGGCACATAACACTCAACCATCAGGACGCCAACCGATTGGTGCATGTACCATTGTCTTTCGACTATCAACGCCACCACATGATGCCTGATTAACCTTCTGTTAGTTTTAACGTTATTTTCACGAGATTAGTAAAATAATGTCAAAATTAGTGCAATTTCACTTTTGCCCATCCGAGGGTTCACACATATGTTGATTGAAAAGCACAATCTTTTTAATGACATGGATGCATGCATGGAGAAGTTGGAGACATTGGGATAGGGAGAGCTTGATGCCAAATATCAAACGGCACTTTTTTTTTTGGCGAAGTGCTGATTTGAGGAAAGTGTGCTTACGACTTCAGCCACACGTTTGTGAGCTATGGGTTAAGAATGTGGGATCGATGTATGGATTGTTTTAATTTTATGTGCCATGGATAGGCTTTTTTTGGATGTTTTTGTGGATTTTATGTTATATATGATTTTCTTTGGATGTTATGTTATGTAAGATTTTCTTTGGATGCTATGTTATGTTATGTAGGATTTCCTTTGGACGTTATGTTAAGTAGGATTTTTTAATGTGATGTTGATGTTATGTTAGGATTATTTTGATATTATCTTATAGATTTTAAGCATATATTGGTAATTTTTATGACAGGTTGCTTATGGATTTGGACGATGAGATTATAGTGTTCATATTCCTTTGTTGGCATTGGCTAGGGTTAGCCTCAAGAAGAATTGAAAGGATAAGAGACCTGAATTCGGCATTGACCAGTCACGCATACACACAAGAATTGTTGCATGGATCTTCTACATAATATTATGAGACGATGCATCTTTCACGTGATGCATTTGTACTATTGTGCAACCATTTTAAGCAAAGAAATTGGTTGCAAAGTAGTTTGGAAAAAAATTGGCTACGTTTTTTATTATTATAGGACAAAGTGATTAAACGAAGGTTTCAACACTCAACGGAAATGATTCAGAGATGTTTTCATGAAGTTCTAAATGCAATGATGAATTTCGCAAGAGAAGTTATAATCCCAACGTCTTTTAATGAATTCTCAAATACCTCATAGCGACATAGAAAGCTAAAGCAAATTTCCTGGAGCAATAGGTGCGTTAGATGGAACTCTTATGTATGCGATCGTGCCTGCTGATCAACAAACTCGTTATAGGGGAAGAGGAAAAGGTGAATATTTTCAAAATGTCTTAGTTTTTGTGTTTTTGATTTATATTTTAACCTTCGACGAAGGAGACATTTCAGTTATTTTAGTTTTTGTGTTTTTTATTTATATTTTGAGTTATTAATTTTTTATTAAATTTTTTGAATATTTTTTTGAAGGATTTTTAAAACCCTTTGCATTTTAACCTTTATATTGGTCAAGATGGTTTAACTTTACCCATCTTGGCTCATACTCATCCTAACCCTCTATTTTAAAAATTCATCCTGACTTAAACCCATTCTTACCCATCACCTAAATCCAACTCAACCCACTTATATTGTCACCTTTACTCATAACCATTAGGCTGCGTGCTATGGTGGGGGGCTTCGAAGCCCCTCCACAGTGCCACGTCAGCGCCACGTGGGCGCTAGGGGCATCGAAGCCCCAAGGCATAATGCCCCTCTATGGTGAGGGGGCTTCGAAGCCCAACCTTTTTTATTTTATTTTATTTTTATAAAACAAAAAAAAACCAATACAAATAAAAATAAAAAACATATAAATAAAAAAACCAATACAAATAAAAATAAAAACCCTACAAATAAAAATAAAAATCCTACAAATAAAAATATAACTAATGCTCGTCGTCGTCGTCCTCGTCCACGTTTGCATATTTGGCCAATATCTTTGCTCTTCTTTTTTTCATCACCGCCTGCGACACAGGATCTAGATGAGATAGATCTTTTGTGATAAGCTCGAGTTCCTTTTGTTTCGTTCGCTCCAAGTGGGTCGCTTTGTATTCCGCAAGCATCGCCTTTCTTTCTTTCTTCATGCACCTTTATGAGGCCCTCCTGTCTTTGTTTTTTAATCATGGCAAGCTCGGCTAGCCTCCACTCAAAGTTTTCAAGATGCGAGCTCGTGTCGGAACTCTTAGAGGATGTGGTTCTGGACGAAGATCCTCCACCTCTAGCCGCCGCCTTGGCTTTATCTCTTCCTACCGGCCGTGGCAACTCATTCGGTTCGTCAAAAATTAATTCCGGATCCAACTCGTTTAGATTAATTTGACAACGACCATCGGACATGGGCTGCGACGGCGATTGATCGGCCGAAGTAGATGTTGTCTTTTTGGACGCCGGACTTGCGTTTCGGGTATTTAGGTTTGAGGTACTTGCGATGACGTGTACGTCATTGGCGCCCGAAAGAACATATTGGGGGTAAACGATGGCATGGGTGGAGGAATCGTCGGTCGTTGTTGGTTTGCATAGAAAGGGTTGCTAAGGTCGACGTTATTTGCGAGCAAATTAGCCCACCACATGCAACTCGGATCCCACATGTTTTGATTTGGGTTTGGGTTCGATGTTGAGCTTGAGCTCGTGTTCGTGTTCGGGTTCGGGTTAGGATTCATGATTTGGTATGAAGATGAATGTTGTGAAGATGGTTAAATTTGGTGTTAATATGAAAGTTGTTTGAGTAAAATTGAGAACAATGTTTGAATTTATATAGAAATGTTAATTTTAATTTTTTTTTAAACGCTCAAAAATTTAGCCGTTGGTGGTGGGCCCCACACCTCACCCCTCACTGTGCCCATCGTCCCCTCCACCGTTCCCCCCTCCACGCCCCGCCATGGTGTTTCCCCCCTTCCGCGCCCCATAGCAATAAGTCTTAAGACCTTTTTCATTTACGTTGTGTTCCCGAGCTCACTTGACGAAGGAAAGGAAAGGAAATGAAAACATTTCCATTCATTTTCTTTCTTTTCATTTTCCTTTCCTTTCCTTTCATTCATTTTTCTTTCCTTTCCATCCATTTAATTCCTTCCCAAATGGAAAGAAAGAAATTACACTATAAAACCCTTCATTTTTCTATTATTTCCTTTGTTTTCTTTTCTTTAATGAAACTCACAAACACACTTATTGTTCTTTCTTTCTTTTAATGAAACTCAGGAACATAACATTTTCTTTCTATCCCTTCAATTCCTTTCCTTTTCTTTGTTAAATGAAACTCGGGAACAGAGCGTTAATGATTCAGTATCAAGATGTTTCCCTAATTTTCTACAATTTACGGAAAATAAAAGGTAATCTCATCCCTTATCCACTTATATTAAAAATAGTCACTGAGCTCGCCTCAATCAAACTTATCATATAGACTTTATCAGTTATCATCCCCCAAGCATCACCCACCACGTGCACACCCTCCACATCCGACGGCCAACAATCCATAACCCCATCATCAAAATCTCTGTTTCACGGTTCATTTCACAACCAAATACCACCACAATGATCGGCGGTCCCACCGGAACCAAAAAACGCCACCGTGCCGGAAGCCACAGCCGCCTCTCATCCACCGCCGCGTTAATCGACACCTCTCGCCCAGACGGAACCCTAACGGAAGTCTCCCACAAACCGTTATCGTCATCCTCTTCCATCCGCTGATCCACTTCCCGTCATCATTCCCCGCTCCCACTCGCTCCAACACTCTCCAACGGCTTCAACGATCCGACCACCGCTGACGTCATCCTCCGCCTCTACCTCGATCAATCCTCACCGTTCGATTCCGACGATTCGGAGACACAATTAGCCTTTGATTCATCCTCCGAGTTTCAGATCTACCTCCACTCGTACGTACTCCGCCGGTCTAAATACTTCTCGGCTCTTTTATCCGACCGGTGGAAGAAAGAATCGACCGGTGAAATCGATTATTACCGGTTCAATTTAGCGGTTCCGTCATCCGCCGGTTCGATTAATAATCATTTAACCGTTCTTCAACTGTTATATAGTAATGAAATCAATACTGCTATAGATACTGTATCCACAGCCTTAGAATTGCTTCCGATTGCTTTAGAGTTATTATTCGAGGACTGCGTAACCGCATGTGTGAAGTTTCTCGAAGCTGTCCCATGGACCGAGGACGAAGAGCGGACAGTATTGAGTTTAATTCCTTTGTTAAGTGATGGGGAGTCTTCAGAACTTTTAGCTAGGGTTTCGCCTCCGAAATCAGACTTGTCGGAAGAAATGCTTCACGGATTGATATTAACTGCAATTCATAACCATCCCAACATGGCGTTTGCGAAGGCGTTTGTTGCAAAGTTGTTAAGGGACTTTTCGTCGAGGGAGTCGGCGAGGCGCGTGCTGGATAAGTCGTTCGAGACGAGTTTGAACATGGTGAAGGAGTCGTTGGATGAGTATTCGAGTCCGGACTTGCGTGGGGACCATAATGAGACGGAGGCGATTCAGAGGTTGAATTTGCATACGGCGATGACGAATGGGAGGCATTTGTTGTGGCTGATTGAGAGGATGATTGAGTTAAGGGCGGCGGATACGGCTGTAAAGGCGTGGAGTGAGCAGGCTTTGTTTACCGCAAATTTGCAGAGGGCGTTTAGGGATGATGCGTGGAGGAATATTGTTCCTGGGCTTCCTTCGGTTGTCATGAGGTGTACATGTAAGCTTGCGAATGCAGTTGCAGCAGGGGTTATTTTGGTTTCTAGACAGGTTTGTCTATGCCTTTCTAGTCTCTGTGTCTCTATGATGATTTATCTGTTATTATTATACTGTCACTCAGGCGAAAGTAGCGTTTATGTCTTTATGAAGTAGCATTCTATGCTTTTATTTTAATATCAGATATGTCTGGATATGGTTTTGCCCTTGGGTCTCCCTTGAAGCAACATCTATATCCCATAGAATATCTGAATATGTATGTTTTGCCTACAGCCCACATTCAGTAGTCCCTGCTAATAGCTCTGATGTGTGAGATTTTTTTTTCTTTCATGAATCTTCTTCTCTTTGTGTCTTTAGTTGCATTATTTATCTGTTATATTATAAAGTTTCACAATTTTCCTTTCTTTTTTGTGTTAGCGGCTTACCAATACAATATTTTAGCACCTTTTATAGACCCTACTAGTGTGTCTTTAGTTGCATTATTTATCTGTTATATTATAAAGTTTCACAATTTTCCTTTCTTTTTTGTGTTAGCAGCTTACCAATACCATATTTTAGCACCTTTTATAGACCCTACTAGGCTACTAATAGCTTTGCTATGTATGAGATTTTTTTGGTTAATGGATCTCCTTCAATCTTCATGTTTCTATATGATTTTATTTGTTACTATTCACTTTCACCATTTTCACCCTTTTTGTGTTATTGATAGCTTATTAATACCATATTTTAGTACTCTCTGTTTTCTGCTGTTTAGATTCCTTGAGTAGCACTCTATGTTTGTAATATGCCTTTATGTTTGGATATGATTTTGAGTAAGGTTTCTCTAAAGTTAGCCCCCTTTATCTCCTAGGATAGAGATGTGGTTTGTCTACTTTTCACCCTCCCCAAACCCTGCCAATAGTTTTGATGCATGTGTGATTTTATGGGTATGGTTACTTTTGTTGTTGAATCTTCACGTGCAGGTTAGGATGAAGTTGGTGAAAGACTGGCTGCCGGTGTTGATTGTGTGTAAAGACAACATGACACCAATGCTGACAAATCATAAATCACTGTACCTAGAACTGGAAGAAACATTCTTGAAAATCATATCAACTTTACCCATGTCTGAAGCTCAAGAATTGTTGCAGCAATGCTTGAGTTTTTCAACTCGAAACGTGGAGGACTGTCCTCACTTGGTTGCAGCATTCACTACTTGGTTCCGCCGTGCAAACCGACAGTTACAAGGTGATCACTTCCAACTTTCTTGAGTGTTATCAGGCTAATTTTGTAAAAGTTCTGTTGAAGGTTAAGCTTGATTTAACTCTGGTTTTGAAAGTTCACATGTATATACAACTGGTTTGTTGGGAATGTAGTTTACCTTGAAGAACCTGCTTTGTGTCTTTGTAAATGGTGATTGGCATGGATGATTTTACTATATGTTATTTTGATACATATGGCTCGTGATGGGTGATCCTGGTTTAGTTTTGTCTGAAACCAAGGTAATGAACCGGGTTTGATGTCTGGTGTTGGGTTTGTGTATTCTGAGTCTGTTCCCAAAATCCGAATAACATTTTATTATTTCAAGAGTAGACTAGGTGGAATGGCATAAGGTTATATTGCTAGTTTGATCTTCTGTTCCCAAAATCCGAATAACATTTTATTATTTCAAGAGTAGACTAGGTGGAATGACACATTTGGTCTTTACTACACAAGAAACTTATTCCCTAAAATTTTCAATGATCAACCCAAATTCAACAATAGAAAAGAATTCAAAGGAAGAAGATTTCATCAAATCCAAGCTAACCCTAATGGCTTGGGTGTCTGTATTATAACCATCGATCTGTTACAAGGATTGACTAGATACAGTAGTAGTCTCTCTAAAATACAAATTGACTATTTAGGGCGTGCTCGTTTCACGGAATGGAATTGGAATTTGCATAGGATTTGGAATTGGAATTGGAATTGGAAGGAATTGGATTTGGAATCTGAACATTCCGATAGGAATTGAAATTTGAAGGAATTGAAATCTCATTTCATTCTTAATGTGTTCGTTTGACAGATGAATTGGAGTCGGTGTTTTTTTTTCAACAAAGATAACGGCGGAAACATTTTAGTTTTCTATACTTTTTTTGTTTTCAATTTATATTTTGAGTTATGAATTTTTTATTATTATTTTGAATATTTTTTTGAGTGGTTTTTGTTCTCATTAAAAAAAAAGAAACATTCGAGAAAAGATTTCAACGAATTCACTTGAAATCTTACATATTTTGAAAGGATTTAGAATTCTTTTATTTAAAGGAATTGAATTCCAATTCCAACCGAACACACCATTTTAGTTTCCCACGAATTAAGATTTCAATTTCAACGAAACGAACACGTCATGTCATAGGATTTTAATTCCAATTCATTTGAATTTTCACGAATTCTGTGAAACGAACGCGTCCGTAGTCTTTAGGGGGTGTTTGGAATTGCTTATTTTCATCAGCTTATAACTTATTAACTTTTTAAAAAGTAATAAGGTGTTTGGGATTGCTTATATTTTTAGAGAAAAAATTCCATAAGTTACACTTTTTAAACTTATTAACTTAATGAAAAGTTATAAGGAGGTAAAATAAGGAATCCCAAACACCCCCTTATTTGAAAATATCAAACCGAACCGACACTAAAATGTTTGGAAACCAAGGGAGGTAACAGACCTGCCAATATCGGAAAATCTTTTGGCTTGTTACGCAAGCTAGGAATATGTCTCATTTGACGATCCTAATTTGTGGTACAAATGATCTGTGTTATATCATGGTATCATACTGAACCATCTACGCAAGGTGTAAGATAAGTAGATAACTCAAATTAAGGAAGCTTGTATTCGAGGTTGGATCCTGTTTTAGTCATTAATTACACCAATGGATGATTCCTCACACAACACGAAAATGTTAAATATGACTTAATCCCTAGGCATTCAAAATTTTTACAGATCCAAAATTTCTAAGGCTCAAAGCAAACTGTTCTAGAAATCTAACAAACAGGCGACCCTCAAATTCACGCTAACTTTCACAAGATTCACACACACCGCGCCATAAGTTGTTGCTGTAACAATGCTCAATATGGCACTCTTGTTATAAGTTTTTTCATATTCCACCATTTTCGCTTTTAGCTGATTAAGTGTTCTATTTAAACTTGCGCCCCTCACTTGATCTACTGCCACCCGACTCACCACTTGAAAATTCTTGGCTTGATGTCATTGCTTTGCCATACTTACGCAAATCAGTTTCTGAGCCTCCTACACTGGACATGTTACCCACGCCTCCTGCGTTTAGATCATCCAATGTAGCTTCACCTTCCAATGCACGCACAACCTGTCGACGTTGTGTTAGACAACACTCATGATTTCTATTTTATTAGCATACCGCTTTCTCATTTCTTTTATTTCAAGCAGGTCAATGGAAAACCAGCTAAAAGGAAACGTGACACACAAGTTAGTTAAACACGTAGCATACCTGACTCATTTTAGGCCGTCTTCTTGCAGAGTGTACAAGACATGCCGATGCACATACAATCATTCGATACATCTCCTCATGTTTATAGTTGTTCTCTAAACATTTATCCACCAACTCTTCATAGCTTCCGCCCTCTACTGCTTCTGCTAGTATAGGCCTAGTCTGAACAACAGAAATGAGAACAAGAACAAGTGAAACGAAAATATATACAACAGAAAACATGTCATCTAATATTGAAGTGATATAAACGCTTACCCAGTCAATTAAGCTATCATCATCATTATTTGACTCCGCGGGTCGTCTACCTGTAATCAGTTCCAAGAGCACAACCCCAAAGGAAAAGACATCTGATTTCTCTGTAAGCTTCCCAGTGGATGCATATTCAGGAGCCAGGTACCTTCATTTCACACACCTTATTCATTTTCTTTGTTAATCTTTAAGTAGTAACGTCATAATAGTTAAATTTACCCGAATGTTCCCATAACTCGTGTTGATACGTGAGTGTTGGTGTCTGTTGAAAGCTTTGCTAGTCCAAATCTGCTACCTAGTTCATGAATGAGTATCCTTATTAATATGCATTCGTTATTTTATATATGTATATTGATCCTTTTAAATTTAGAGTGAGTTTTTCCATAGTGCTATATAAAACTCATTGGTACCTTAGCTTCATAGTGTTCATCAATCAAAATATTTGCTGCCTTAATGTCTCTGTGGATGATACGAGGCTGACCTACATGCCATAAGAGTTAATTAGTCCACCCTACATATACATGATACATATTTCTATACATATATATGCAAATACAAAACTTAAAGAGGGGCTTACAATCTTCATGAAGATACGCAAAACCTTTGGCTGCCCCCAACGCGATGTTTAACCTTGTCGAGCCATTCATAGGTGGGGCATTTTTCCCTGTAAAGTAAACCACAACTTATGAGTAACAATGTAAAGTGGCTATATATACTAGAACCAAAATGTGGAAGAAATTAATGTGTTCCATAATCATACCATAAAGGTGATAATCAAGGCTATGGTTGGGAATATATTCATAAACCAACAATCTTTGTCGTCCAGTGATACAGTATCCGACAAGAGATACAAGGTGTCGGTGATGCACACGACTAATAATCTCGACCTCAGACTGAAACTCACGCTCCCCTTGACCACTTGTAGATTTAAGGCTCTTAACAGCTATCTCTTTTCCATTCGGTAAAACTCTTTGTGCACGTACCCAAAGCCACCTTGCCCTAAAAGTAGAGAGTTATCAAACCTTCGGGTAGCTGCGGCCAACTCATCATAGGTGAAAGTGCTCTTAGTGAACCCGAGAGCCACAGTTGGGTGAGGAGGTGGCAAGGGGGCTTGGTATGGCCCAGAGAACATAGAGGAGTTGAACTCACTACTCATCATACCAGGTGGCAGTGGCGGTGGTGCCGCCACCCATGATTGTTCGGAACTTACTGGACCACTAGCCGGTGGTGGTACTGGCGGCATCTTTAGATGGACATCATTTGGTGGTTGAGGTTGATTCGAACGATTTTCTTGTGCATAATAGGTGTTATCTGCAACAAAAACATTACACGGCCATTGTGATTCATCACTTCACTATTATACATGCCAAATAAATGGGGGGTTTTAGAGCCAGGGTATGTGGGAACCAGCAACTTTTACTATGAGTGTGATTTTACTGGATGAGTTTGTATATGTTATGAAAAGTAAGATCTAGTGATGGAATAATAATTTACCTTTTATCTGGTCATTGTCTTTATAGAAATACATCTCTTCAGGTCGTTTTCTTTTCCTTTTCTTGAGGACAGCCATCACGCATAATATCATGATAAAGAACATCAATCCGGCTGCAGCCACCGCTCCTACAGTAATAAAAATGTCATTACCGCCTTCTTCAGGATGAGGACGTGAAGGGGGTATCTTATGTTGTCCGGGTGGAAGTGGGGGTGGGGGTGGTGGGGGAGGAGGAGGAGGTGGAGGTGGTGGTGGTGGCGGTGGAGCCTTTTGATTTCCGTTGTTATTATTGTTATTGTTGTTGGCGTTATTGTTGTTATTATTGTTATTGTTGCCGTTATTGTTGTTACCGTTGCTGTTGTTGCCGCCGCCGTTGTTATTGTTGTTGTTGCCGTTATTGTTGTTACCGCTGTTGTTGTTGTTGCCGTTGTTGTTGTTATTTTTGTTGCCGTTGTTATTGTTGTTACCGTTGTTGCCGTTGTTGTTGTCGTCGTCGTCGTTGTTATTGTTTCCGTTGTTCTTGCCGTTGTTGTTGTTGTTGCCGTTGTCGTTGTTACTGTTGTTTTGATTGTTGTTATTGTTGTTGTCGTTGCTGTTATAATCATCATCCGAGGGCATTTTGAAATCAAGGTTGTTCTTTTAAATCTTAGTTTACCCTTAACAGCTCCCCCGAAACTTGAAGGCCGCGGTCAAGAAAACAACATATCATGATAAGGAAAAGAATGGAAGGGTATAAAGATTGATCAATCTTGGAAAACCCTTGCATAAAAATGCAAAACTTCCTTGTATATTGGACAAAAGTTGCAAATTTGCATGCAAATCTTTGATGTATTTGGTTGAAATGAGCAGGTGTTCTTGATTTGCAGGGTTGGAGAGAGAGCCGAAAAAGAAATGGAGGAGAAGATTAGGGTATAAGTGCGAATTCTGAAAGGAAGCAGGGAGAAAAACATTTTGCATGGTTACCTGCTCAACAAAGAAAACATGAGATTTCTTTCTATCCCCATAAAACATCCTATAAATAAGTTCCCTAAATTTTTGTTTTTCATTTCCATTTTTAGTTTCTTTTTTTCACATGATGGTTAGCATCAAAATCGATTTATGACTCATGAACTCTCACCTAGTGTTATCAATTCGGATTATATATCATATCATTTCTTATATGTATATATATTGCCGGAATTTAAATATATCAAACGATAGCTTTGATCTCTTTAACCACATCCACCTCGTAGGCTTTATAGTTTTAATTAGTCTTGAACATCTTTTTGAATCGTGTGCATATCACTTTCAGATTGAAGTATTTCGATGATAATATAGAAGTTTAATAAGACAAGTCAAAGAGAACAAGAACGAGTATGAGATATTTTGTTATGAAAATGTATCAGAAAATGACCAAAAACTTAAGTTTTAGAGTTGGACAATCATCCCAAAGTTTTATTGAAATGACACAATTTTTCATGTTAAAATGTATCAGTTGGTGGTTAAAAAGAATTGACAATTATTTTATTACCATCAGCAATAACTTTTGCTAGCAAAAAGTCTCTCTCAAGGATTGCTTTAGCAGTATGAAAATTGATCTGCCAGCAGTGCTGCTGATGCACACTTACTACAAATGCCACTTACTAATGATAGTCCAAGTTACTGTTGATCACATTTACTATTGACAACATATTTGTTGCTGTCACTAATGGACCTGATGATGATCATAGTTACTACGATAATAAGTTATCACTAATAAGTTGCACTAACTTACGTGATACCATCCTTTAAATCTTGTATATGCAACATAACTTCTTCTAATGTCCCTATGATCCTCTATGGGCCCTTTCCCTTTGATGATTGATAGTTTATCTATTCAAGATTCGCTCGATATGTTTCCTATCAAGCATTATTAGAGTTTCGATTTAGCTTGGACGTGGAGGAAACAGGTGGTGTTACCCTAGTGGACTGCTATTTAACGATAAAATATAAAGTTGTTAGAAAAAAAAAGGCACGGTTAGAACAAGTCGATCCATATGTGTTGTTACGACACTACAAAAGAACGTTTGGTTAGATGGTTTATTGTTGCCTAATACTATAAAAGCATGGTTTGTGGGGAAGATTGTTGGGTGCAAAACATATCCAATTTAATGTAAAAATTGATTCCACATAGAAAGCTTATCAGTTTATCTACTGCTAATAGGTTTTAGCATGAAGC